>NC_069781.1:86857623-87482623 GCF_027406575.1 Nycticebus coucang
CCTGCCATCTCAGAGTGACCTCTGAAGAGGTCACTTGAAAGCCTTTCAAATCCACATGAGTTCTAGGCTGTTAATTATACCTAGGGCTGGCCCGTTTTCTTTCTTTTTTTTTTTTTTTAATTTGGCCGGGGCTGGGTTTGAACCCACCACCTCCGGCATATGGGACCGGCGCCCTACCCGCTGAGCCACAGGCGCTGCCCAAGGGCTGGCCCGTTTTCATTGGGGGAAAGTGCAAGAGCCCTTCCCCTGTTCCCTGCAGTTTTTCTGCACTTACAGAAGGCACTGAGAACTGCTAAGCCATTCTAGATGTGATGGCATCCACATCTTCCCACGGGGCCATCCAAGCCTTACTGAGACTCACCAGGCTTGCAAGTTCAACTTCCTATTGACAGTAAGGTGGCCCTCCTGCGTCTCCTACACCATGGTTCCCAGAAGAGCTGACATGGAGCTACTACCAGCCAACTGGAGGGAAATGAACACCCTCTTGAATTGTCTTCAACTGTGCTTTCAAGGAAGGCTAAGTCCATTCACTTGTCTGTGGTACTCTACCTCAAGTCTTCAGAGACGCACTAACAGTTTATATCTCCCGTATCAGTTAACATTCATGACAACCCTCCTTCAGGCAGGCATTTCACCTCAATTTTACAGAAAAGAAAACTGAGGCTATCATCCTCACTTCAGAACCTCTGCTTTTTCCAGTGGGCTGGGATGCTTTCTTTCCAAAATACGAAAATTTGACGTTTGTTAATAAATAATTTAACAATGCAAATCCTACACTTAATTAGCACTCCTTTTTGGGTTTGGAGTTTTTATTTTTTTATGTTTGGGGTGCCATATGACAAGTCCAAAGCTGTTTTAGAAAGCCAGAAGTTGGAAGCTTTTTTTCTTTTTTTTTTTATTGTTGGGGATTCATTGAGGGTACAATAAGCCAGGTTACACTGATTGCAATTGTTAGGTAAAGTCCCTCTTGCAATCATGTCTTGCCCCCATAAAGTGTGACACACACCAAGGCCCGACCCACCTCCCTCCTTCCTTCTTTCTGTTCCCCCCCCATAACCATAATTGTCATTAATTGTCCTCATATCAAAATTGAGTACATAGGATTCATGCTTCTCCATTCTTGTGATGCTTTACTAAGAATAATGTCTTCCACTTCCATCCAGGTTAATACGAAGGATGTAAAGTCTCCATTTTTTTTAATGGCTGAATAGTATTCCATGGTATACATATACCACAGCTTGTTAATCCATTCCTGGGTTGCTGGGCATTTAGGCTGTTTCCACATTTTGGCGATTGGAAATTGAGCTGCAATAAACAGTCTAGTACAAGTGTCCTTATGATAAAAGGATTTCTTTCCTTCTGGGTAGATGCCCAGTAATGGGATTGCAGGATCAAATGGGAGGTCTAGCTTGAGTGCTTTGAGGTTTCTCTATACTTCCTTCCAGAAATGTTGTACTAGTTTGCAGTCCCACCAGCAGTGTAAAAGTGTTCCCTTCTCTCCACATCCACGCCAGCATCTGCAGTTTTGAGATTTTGTGATGTGGGCCATTCTCACTGGGGTTAGATGATATCTCAGGGTTGTTTTGATTTCCATTTCTCTAATATATAGAGATGATGAACATTTTTTCATGTGTTTGTTAGCCATTTGTCTGTCGTCTTTAGAGAAAGTTCTATTCATGTCTCTTGCCCATTGATATAAGGGATTGTTGGCTTTTTTCATGTGGATTAATTTGAGTTCTCTATAGATCCTAGTTATCAAGCTTTTGTCTGATTGAAAATATGCAAATATCCTTTCCCATTGTGTAGGTTGTCTCTTTGCTTTGGTTATTGTCTCCTTAGCTGTACAGAAGCTTTTCAGTTTAATGAAGTCCCATTTGTTTATTTTTGTTGTTGTTGCAATTGCCATGGCAGTCTTCTTCATGAAGTCTTTCCCCAGGCCAATATCTTCCAGTGTTTTTCCTATGTTTTCTTGGAGGATTTTTATTGTTTCATGCCTTAAGTTTAAGTCCTTTATCCATCTTGAATCAATTTTTGTGAGTGGGGAAAGGTGTGGATCCAGTTTCAGTCTTTTACATGTAGACATCCAGTTCTCCCAACACCATTTATTGAATAGGGAGTCTTTCCCCCAAGGTATGTTCTTGTTTGGTTTATCAAAGATTAGGTGGTTGTAAAATGTTAGTTTCATTTCTTGGTTTTCAATTCGATTCCAAGTGTCTATGTCTCTGTTTTTGTGCCAGTACCATGCTGTCTTGAGCACTATGGCTTTGTAGTACAGACTAAAATCTGGTATGCTGATGCCCCCAGCTTTATTTTTGTTACAGAGAACTGCCTTAGCTATACGGGGTTTTTTCTGGTTCCCTACAAAACGCAGAATCATTTTTTCCAAATCTTGAAAGTACGATGTTGGTATTTTGATAGGAATGGCATTGAATAGGTAGATTGCTTTGGGAAGTATAGACATTTTAACAATGTTGATTCTTCCCATCCACGAGCATGGTATGTTCTTCCATTTGTTAATATCCTCTGCTATTTCCTTTCTGAGGATTTCATAGTTTTCTTTATAGAGGTCCTTCACCTCCTTCGTTAGGTATAATCCTAGGTATTTCATTTTCTTTGAGACGATGGTGAAGGGAGTTGTGTCCTTAATTAGCTTCTCATCTTGACTGTTATTGGTGTACACAAAGGCTACTGACCTGTGGACATTGATTTTATATCCTGAAACATTACTGTATTTTTTGATGACTTCTAGGAGTCTTGTGGTTGAGTCTTTGGGGTTCTCTAAGCATAAGATTATGTCGTCAGCAAACAGGGAGAGTTTGACCTCCTCTGCTCCCATTTGGATTCCCTTTATTTCCTTGTCTTGCCTAATTGTATTGGCTAGAACTTCCAACACTATGTTGAATAGTAAAGGTGACAGAGGACAACCTTGTCTGGTTCCAGTTCTAAGAGGAAAAGCTTTCAGTTTTACTCCATTCAGTAAAATATTGGCTGTGGGTTTGTCATAGATAGCTTGAATCAGTTTTAGAAATGTGCCACCTATGCCTATACTCTTCAGTGTTCTAATTAGAAAAGGATGCTGGATTTTATCAAATGCTTTTTCTGCATCTATTGAGAGGATCATGTGATCTTTATTTTTGCCTCTGTTAATATGGTGGATAACGTTTATAGACTTGCGTATGTTAAACCAGCCTTGCATCCCTGGGATGAAGCCTACTTGATCATGATGAATGACTTTTTTGATGATAAGCTGTAATCCATTGGCTAGGATTTTGTTGAGAATTTTTGCATCTATATTCATGAGTGAGATTGGTCTGAAATTCTCCTTTTTGTTTGGGTCTTTTCCTGGTTTTGGTATCAGGGTGATGTTTGCTTCATAGAATGTGTTGGGGAAGATTCCTTCTTCCTCAATTTTTTGGAATAATTTCTGCAGTACAGGAATAAGCTCTTCCTTGAAGGTTTGATAGAATTCTGGAGTGAAGCCATCTGGACCAGGGCATTTTGGGGTTGGAAGCTTTTTTATTGTTTCTTTGATCTCAGTGCTTGAAATTGGTCTGTTCAGGAGCTCTATTTCTTCCTGGCTGAGTCTAGGGAGAGGGTGTGATTCCAAATATTGATCCATTTCCTTCACATTGTCAAATTTCTGGGCATAGAGTTTCTGGTAGTATTCAGAGATGATCTCTTGTATCTCTGTGGGATCAGTTGTTATTTCCCCTTTATCATTTCTGATTGAGGTTACTAGAGATATTACTTTTCTATTCCTCGTTAGTCTGGCCAATGGTTTATCTATTTTATTTATTTTTTCAAAAAACCAACTCCTTGTTTCATTAATTTTCTGAATGATTCTTTTGTTTTCAATTTCATTGATCTCTGATTTGATTTTGGATATTTCTTTTCTTCTACTGAGTTTAGGCTTAGATTGTTCTTCTGTTTCCAATTCCATAAGATCTCTTGTGAGATTGTTGATGCACTCTCTTTCTGTTTTTCGAATGTAGGCATCTAAAGTGATGAATTTTCCTCTCAAAACTGCTTTTGCAGTATCCCACAGGTTTTGGTAGCTTGTGTCTTCGTTGTTGTTATGCTCAAGGAAGTTAATGATTTCCTGTTTTATTTCTTCCTTCACCCATCTCTTATTCAACAGAAGATTGTTTAGTTTCCATGCCTTTGGGTGGGGTCAAGCATTTTTGTTAGAGTTGAGTTCCACCTTTAGTGCCTTATGGTCTGAGAAGATACAAGGTAAAATTTCAATTCTTTTGATTCTTTTGATATTTGTTTTGTGTTCCAGGATATGATCGATTTTGGAGAATGTTCCATGGGGTGATGAGAAGAATGTATATTCTTTATCTTTGGGATGGAGTGTTCTATATGCGTCTATGAAGCACAGTTGTTCTAGGGTCTCATTTAAATCTCTTATATCCTTGTTTAATTTCTGTTTAGAGGATCTGTCCAGCTCTGTAAAAGGAGTGTTAAGGTCCCCTGTTATTATGGTATTATCAGATATCATATTGCTCAGACTGAGTAAGGTCTGTTTCAAGAATCTGGGAGCATTTAAATTGGGTGCATAGATATTTAGAATTGAAATGTCTTCTTGTTGTATTTTTCCCTTGACCAATATAAAGTGACCATCTTTGTCTTTTTTGACTTTAGTTGCTTTAAATCCACATGTATCTGAAAATAAGATTGCAACTCCTCTTTTCTTCTGAATTCCATTTGCCTGAAAAATTGTCTTCCAACCCTTGACTCGGAGCTTTAATTTGTCTTTTGAAGCCAGGTGTGTTTCTTGCAGACAGCAAATGGATGGCTTGTGTTTTTTAATCCAGTACCAATCTATGTCTCTTCAGTTAATTCAAGCTATTAACATTTATTGAGATAATTGATAAGTGTGGTATTATTCTATTCGTCTTATTTTGTGAGAGTCCATTGCTTAGTTTTATCTTTTGCATCAGTGTGGAGGTTTGGTTCTGTCCTTGAATTTCTGAGTTCTTACTTTGCTGCTGATCCATTGTGGTGGTCAGTGTGCCAAACAGGTTGAAGTATTTCCTTTAGAGCTGGTCTTGTTGTGGTGAATTTCCTCAATGTTTGTATATCCGTAAATGATTTGATTTCTCCGTCAATTTTGAAGCTTAGCTTAGCAGGTTACAGAATTCTGGGCTGGAAATTGTTCTGTTTACGTAGATGAAAGGTAGATGACCATTGTCTTCTTGCTTGGAAAGTTTCATTAGAGAAGTCTGTGGTCACTCTGATGGATTTGCCCCTGTAGGTCAACTGCTGCTTACTCCTGGCAGCTTGCAGAATCTTTTCTTTTGTCTTGACTTTGGAAGGGTTCATCACAATGTGTCTTGGAGAAGCTCGGTTAGAGTTGAGGCGACCTGGGGTCCGATATCCCTCTGAAAGCAGTGCGTCAGAATCTTTGGTGATATTTGGGAAATTTTCTTTTATAATATTCTCTAGTATGGCTTCCATTCCTCTGGGGCATTCTTCTTCCCCTTCTGGAATTCCTATAACTCGTATGTTGGAACGCTTCATAAAATCCCATAATTCTGACAGTGAACGTTCTGCTTTCTCTCTCTTCTTTTCTGCCTCTTTTACTATCTGAGTTATCTCAAAAACTTTGTCTTCTACCTCTGAAGTTCTTTCTTCTGCATGGTTTAACCTGTTGCTGATACTTTCCATTGCATCTTTAAGTGCCCTAATTGACTGTTTCATTTCCTTCAGCTCTTCTATATCCTTTTTATATTCTTCATATTGTTCATCTCTGATTTGATTCTGTTTTTGGGTTTTCTTTTGGTTATTTTCCACTTTATTAGCGGTTTCCTTCATTGTTTCCATCATTTCTTTCATTGTTTTCAACATGTGTATTCTAAATTCCCTTTCCGTCATTCCTAACATTTCTGTATAGGTGGAATCCTCTGCCGTAGCTACCTCATGGTCCCTTGGCGGGGTTGTTCTGGACTGGTTCTTAATGTTGCCTGGAGTTTTCTGCTGATTCTTCCTCATGAGTGATTTCTTTTATATGTTTCCTTGCCCTAATTTTCCTTTCAGTTCCTCTTGCTCTTTAAGTTCTCGTGCCTGTGGACTGAGGGTTACATTACCAGAAGGGTGAGAAGGTTTAAGAGGAAAAAAGGGATGAAAGAAAGGAGGACCGAGTGATAAGAAAAAAAAAATATATAGAGAAAGGAGAGGGGGTGGGTAAAAGGAATATTGACAAAAAGAAGAGAGGCACAGAAAGAGGGAGACAGAGCCATATAGGTGTACAGTAGGGTACTTTGATGCAACCTTAAAAAACAAACCACCTTCTGGGGGTGCCCAGTTGGGTGGTTCCCTTGAGGTCAGCAGCTCTTTACTAACCTGATCAGACACATTACCCCACCTCCACCAAGTAGAGAGGAAAGGCAAAACGCTATAAATCAAACTAAAACAAGCAAACAGAAAACTTTGTGGGATGAAATTGGCTGGAAAAACCAAATAATTGCGGTAGAAACACTGACAAAAATGACGTTCTAGTTATTGAAATAGGCAGTAATGGGAAATGGGAAATTATAATTAAACTAGAAAAATTGAGAAAGGAAAAGGATATGTATGGAAAAGGTTGAACTTAAAAAACAAAACAACAATCCACAACATCAAAATAAACAAACAAAAGAAAAAACCAAACCCAAAAAAACAAACAAACAAACAAAAAAAACATCCAAAAACAAAGCAGTATGTATATGTTATTGAAAATTGTCTGGGCAACACGTGGTCTTCTGGGGTATGAGATGTTAATCACAGTTCTGATATGACTGGAGGCTGCTAGTTTCTCAAACCCCAGCAGGTAGACACCCTAAATCTCGCTTCAGCCCACTTAAAAGGCACTTTGAACTTATTCACTTAATGAGCAGAAGCTTTCTCAGGGAAGTGCTTGTCGCTGGAATCACTGCTGAGGTGGCTATTCACTTACCCTGTGTGTCAAAACTGGTCTCCCTCTGCCCCGAGGTTTAGGGCTGCAAGGCGGTTCAGACCCCACCCTTAGTCTATTTGGTCGCTGGGTTACCAGCTCCCACCCAATTCCAGCTCTGCGACCCTGAGGGCGGAGCTTGCCAGGGCAGATCACTCACAATGTCTTCTTGTGACCCAGAGCCAAACACTGTTAGCTCCGTCTGGCTCAGCGGCTCAGACTGGGGCCCTAGACAAAGGCCAAAGTTCTCCGCACTCCCACTCAGGCTCTCCCCAAGGCAGTTCAGCTGAGTGCCAAGTCCAAAGACACCAAAACAGTTCACAGGTAAGGCCTTTCTGGTTTGCAGTCTCGCTGCTACTGAACTTACAGTTGCGGGCGGGGTTAGACGGATTGAACACACGTGACCACTTGCCGGTTTTCCACTGTTTTAGTCCTCCTCTTGGGGTCCAGAAGTCTCTTGCTGACTCCCTGTATCCTCTCAGGGGTGATGATAGGCAGATCCCACCAGCCAGAGATGCCAGGAGTCCTATATCCCCAGACTCACGGTGCCCCGATGCAAGGAAGCTGTTACTCGGCTGCCATCTTGCTCTGCCTCCCCTATTCTTTTGTTTTCAATTTCATTTAATTCTGCTCTAATTTTGGTTATTTCTTTTCTTCTACTGGGTTTTGTGTTGGAATGTTCCTCCTTTTCCAGTTGCTCGAGATGTTCCATTAATTTGTTTACTTCCTCTCTTTCCGTTCTCTTGAGGAAGGCTTGTAGTGCTATAAATTTCACTCTTAGAACTCCCTTTGCAGGTCCCAGAGGTTCTAATAGTTTGTGTCTTCATTGTCGTTTTGTTCCAAAAAATTGGCGCTTTCTTTCTTAATCTCATCTCTGACCCAGCTATCATTCAGCATACGGTTATTTAACTTCCATGTTTTTGTATGAGTATGCAGATTCCTATTGTTACTCAATTCAAGTTTTATTCCATGATGGTCCGAGAAGATGCAAGGAATAATTTCTATTCCTTTAAATTTACTGAGGTTAGACTTGTGACCTAAAATGTGGTCAATTTTGGAGTAAGTTCCATGGGCTGATGAGAGGTATGTGTATTCAGTTTTGTTGGGATGAAATGTTCCGTAGATGTTTGCTAAATCTAAATATTGGATTGTGAGGTTTAAATCTAAGATTTCTTTGCTCAGCTTCTTGCTGGAGGATCGATCCAACACTGCCAAAGGAGTGTTGAAATCTCCGACGATTATGGAGCTGGAGGAAATCAAGTTACTCATGTCTGTTAGAGTTTCTCTTACAAATTGTAGTGCATTCTGGTTGGGTGCATAGATGTTAATAATTGGGATCTCATCATATTGAGTATTACCCTTAACAAATATGAAGTGACCATTCTTGTCCTTCCTTACTTTTGATGATTTAAAGCCTACTGTATCTGCAAATAAAATTGCAACACCTCCTTTTTTCTGATTACCATTTGCCTGAAATATGGATGACCATCCTTTCACCCTGAGTCTGTATTTGTCTTTTAAGTTAAGATGTGACTGTTGTATGGAACAAATATCTGGCTTGAGTTTTTGTATCCAGTCAGCTAACCTATGCCTCTTTAGAGGGCAGTTTAAGCCGTTCACATTAATGGAGAATATTGATAAGTCTGGTGGAATTTGGGGTATCGAGTTTTTCAAAGGTCCAGTGGACATTTTTAATCCTTTTGCCCATGTGGAAGTTGGAGTTTGATCCAAAGTTTCTGAGTGAGTTTACTTTTGTGGTATAGGATTGGGTTGGTCATTGTGGAGGATAAGTCTGAGAATATCCTGAAGAGCTGGTTTACTTATGGCAAATTTTTTCAACATATGAATGTCATTGAAGTATTTAATTTCTCCATCATAAATGAAACTCATTTTAGCTGGATACAAGATCCTGGGTTGAAAGTTATTTTGCTTTAGGAGATTAAAAGTTGATGACCAGCCTCTTATGGCTTGAAAAGTTTCAGCAGAGAGATCTGCAGTTATTCTAATATTCTTTCCTTTGTACGAAATAGTTTTCTTTTGCTGGGCTGCTTTGAGAATCTTCTCTTTCATGTTAACTTTAGTGAAGCTAATTATGATATGCCTGGGGGATGACTTATTGGGGTTGAATCGTGCTGGGGTTCTGAAGCTGTCTGCTATCTGAATTTCAGATTCTCTAGGCATGTCTGGAAAATTTTGTTTCATAATTTCATGCAGAAGGGCCTCTGTGCCCTTTGAGGCCACTTCATCATTCTCCAAAATCCCAATTATTCGTATATTGCTTTTCTTTGAATTATCTGAGCATTCTCTGAGTGAGTGATCCGTTTTTGCTCTCCATTTCTCTTCCTCTTTGAGAGATTGGGAGCGTTAAGACTTTATCTTCAATGTCAGAAATCCTTTCTTCTGCTTGCTCCATTCTGTTGCTGAGGGATTCTACTGTATTTTTTGTATCTTTGAGGGCTGTAAATTCTTGCTTCAGTGTGTCTAAGTCTTTGGTGGTTTTGTCTTTAAATTCATTAAATTCTTGAGACAACTTTTGAACTTCTCCTCGAATTCCTAATTCCATTTTGTTAATCTTGTTTGCAATGCAAATTCTGAATTCGATTTCTGACATCTCAGCCAGTTGTTTATGAATGGGATCTTCAATCACATCTGCCGTTTCTTTTCTTGGGGGGGTTGATCTATTCTGGGTATTCATGTTACCAGAGTTTTTCCGCTGATTCCACCCCATGGTTATTTTACTCCCTTTAATTTTTCCCCTGGGGCTTTATCGAGGGCCTGTACAGTGTTGTGGCCTGAGAAACTAGGGCCCTGTCTTGTGTGGTGGGGCTAAGTGGTTCTGTCTTGCTTTCAGCTGGTTTCTGTTCGATCCTATTGTAACGTTTACTCTGGCTTGAAGTCTCAGCTGTGTGGAAAACCCAGCAATTAAGTCACCCCGCCCACCCACCTCTGGCACCAGTTGGAAAAGGAAAATCAAACCTTCCTACAACCACATACCCAGGGCACCGCCTGAAAAGTCCTCAGTCTATTTGTTCAGTTCAAAATGTCCAAATTGATTGTCTCAATCGGCACCTGTCTCGGGTGGGAGAGTTCAAAAGGTCTCTGGGAACAGGATCACAGGGGTCTGGTGACTCCTCTGATATGGCTTACTCCAGTGCTGCGTGGAGTCAGGAGGAGCCACCTAGCAAATAGATCAGTCTGAGAAGTTTGATGTCTCCTTCCCCACTTTGCCCCTCCATTGGACCCAGTCACTGGTATCTCTGCAGATGGCTAACCCAGTTGCCTGTAGTGAACAGATACTCCAGGGGTTTGCATCTGCCTGAATTGCAAGGAAGTCTGCCAGGCCCCTGCCGTCTGCCGCTATCTAGCAGGAGGAGATGGGGCCTGACATCTTTGAGTGCTTGATGCAGGTGGTGGGAGGGAGGTGTTCACTCAGGCTTAGCCCTGTCCCTGATTGATGTTGCTAATAGAACAGAACAGAACAGACAACTTTGTGGGGTTCTGTCTCTGTTTCTGCTAAAAGCACCTATAGATGATGGTCTATTCTGTGTTCAAACGTCTTTGCTGCTGGAGGTTTGTGTCCAATTACCTCTCTGAGTCGGCCCTGCCCTGGAAGCTTCCTGGGTTTGTGAGCAGTGTCAGGCAAATCCTTTGCTCACTGGTGGCCTCTTCTGGTTGCCCAGGGAGACAGGGGGTGTGGCTTCAGAATATCCAGAAGTGAGCCGTTTTGGTGTTAAAGAATAAATGGCTGTTGATTTGCCTCCAGGAACTGCCGCTCTGGTGTGGGCACCCAGCCGATCCTTTTCTCCTCTGTCTCGCGCCCCAGAGTCAGCACTGAGCGGCCGCAGTTTATGCTCTGTCCACACCCCTCGAGAGCTCTCCCAAGAATCCGGACTCCTGGGGGGCAGGCCCCCAGACCCCCGAGTGGGAGTGGGGGGAAGCTAGAGTTTCATTCAGTTTTATGCCTGGCTGTATTGTTGCCCGGGGAGGGCTGCTGCACTGCACCACAGGGAAGTGCCGCCAAGGCATGACTCTCCCTCAGCCAAGTGCCCTCTCCTCACTTGCATGTCTCAGAGTCAGCGCTGACCAGTTGCAGCTCGGGCACTGTGCACTCCCCTAGAGAAATCACCTAAGGATCCGAACTCCTGAGGGACAGGCCCCCACACCCCACGTGAGAGTGGGGTGGAGTGCTGGGAGCTCAGCAGGGAAGCTAGAGTTTTATTCAGTTTTATGCCTGGCTTATTGTTGCCGGGGAGGGCTGCTGTACTGTACCACAGGGAAGTGCCGCCAAGGCTTGACTCCCCCTCATCAGAGTGCCCTCTCCTCACTCGCGTGTCTCAGAGTCAGCGCTGAGCAGTTGCAGCTCAGGCACTGTGCACTTCCCTAGAGAAATCACCCAAGGATCCAAACTCCTGAGGGACAGCCCCCAGACCCCGAGTGAGAGTTGGGGGAAGCTAGAGTTTCATTCAGTTTTATGCTCAGCCATATTGATGCACGGGGAGGGCTGCTGCACTGCACCACTGGGAAGTGCCGCAGAGGCGTGACTCCCCCTTAGCCGGGTGCCCTCTCCTCACTTGCGTGCCTCAGAGTCACCACTGACCAGTTGCAGCTTGGGGACTGTCCACTCCCCTTGAGAAATCACCCAAGAATCCAAACTCCTGGGGGACAGGCTTCCAGACCTCAGTGAGCGGGATGGGAGTGTTGAGGATTCAGGGTTGCCGGCAAAGGATTTTTAAAGTTTTATACAGTTTTATGCCTGGCAGGAGAACGCCATGGCACCCTAGTAGGGGAGGTAGGTCCAGTTTTTAGAAGGTCTCTCCCATGGAGTGTAGTGGGAGGGCCTTTAATTTCTGCCCGTTTGTTTAATTGTGGGGCTCTTGAGCCGGTCTCATGGGGGAGGGGGACTCCTGTCCACTTGGTGGTGGATTTTGTACCTTTTGTTTGCATCCTTGTGATCACAGCTTGCCTCAGCGGTGTTGATTGCGTTCTTCAACCTTCTCTCTTGGTTCGGCTCCAATCCACCAGGATACTTACTAAATTCCTGTCCCTTAACTCTCCTTCTGGACAGGAGCCTCTGTTGAAAGCTGGCTCCAGTCCGCCATCTTGTCTCTCCCCACTTTTTTTCTGTTTCAGATTGATGGAAATTAACCTATTTCTTTGGCTCTATTAGGGTTCTGTCTAGTCTTATTGGATTGTTCCAGTTCACCGATTGGTTAAGATAGCTCTTTGAACAGTGGATCCTGCCTCTCCTAACATAGACACCAACCTAACATAGACACTAACCAGACTCTACCTGGTTATGTAGATACAACTTTGTTCTTCAGTTGAATTTGGCAGCTATGGAATTTGGGGCTCTATATAAAGTCATCCAAGTTGACAGCTCTCACCACATAGTTGGGACCAGTATTACAGTGAACAAATATGCTCAGGGCAAAATGAGGCAGAATTGCTGGAATTGCTACAATTTTTCAGAAATACACTCATCTTTCCCCAAATTTAAAAACTGTTCCTTAAGAAATCCATTGCTTATAATTAGCCTTCTAGAGTCTTAAATATTTATTTTCTTTATATTTTTATATATCCATTGTGGGGCCAAGACACACACACACACACACACACCCCTGTTCTCAGCCATTAATTTCATTCAACTCACTGTCAAATCTACTACTCTTTTTGCTTTGCTCACCACCTCCTTGTAGAAAGAAAACACCAAAAACCACCCTCCAATCCTTTCCCTCCATGAAAGAAGTGGTTTCGAAAAAAGTAAATAAAGAAACAAGGACTGAGGAGACTCACCGTGTTGACGTTGGAATGAGAGTGTGACAGTGGATTAAGTGCATGTTATTCAACTCTGAGGATGCATTGAAGTTAACCATGTCAATCAGACTGTTTGTATAGCCAAACCTAATCAAAGCCTAGAAAAACCACATTTAGCCAAACTGCTCAATTCTGTTGCTTTCTTTAGATATTGTAACTTTTTTCAGTGTATTTCTTTCAGCTTAGCCATCTGATCACACTGAACAACATTCCTATGAAGACCTTATAAAAAGTTACAATATCTAAAGAAAGCATCCTCAGAGTTGAATAACAGTGCCACTTAGGAGTGGGTGCCACATAATGTTGAATGATTGAAGAGGATTATGGAGGCAAAATCTGAGTGGCAAGCTCTTAGGTTCTTTGAGTTGCTTTGGAGGTTTGGCAAATAATGGGAGTAATGAACAATTAGGGATAGGCCCTGACAAAGCTTGTCCCTAGCATTACTTACTACCTTCTTAAATGCCCTTGCTATTTTTCTGTGCTACCTACTGTGTCCTTTTCTCTAATCAGCATCTCAAATTTAAACCCCACTTCCTTTGGCAAGATATACCTTGTTAGATACTATATAAGACTCCGAGTTTTTAAGGGTAGGATATTGTTGCATTGGCCTTTGAACCCTGAGAGTCTGGCATAGTGACTAGAACACAGCCTTGTATAGCTTTTACAAGTGTACAACTGAATAAATGGTTCATAATTCATCAGCTGCTAGGGCAGCTAAAGGAGAGTGAGCTCATCAGGGGCCACTGTGATACTGGGGAGTAGTGAGAAAAAAATTGGCCACAAAGTATGGGGTGAGTGGAAGAGCCCTAGGTCTGAACAGTTTTCACCTCACAGTTTCCTTGGAGGCCAGGCTTAATGGGAGGAGAGCCTCACTCCCTAAATAAGACCACAGCTAATGCTTTTACTGGCTATTTAATTTTATAATTAGACTTTAGTTTTATAGAATCTCCTTCTTTAACTATAAGTTGCAAGTCTCTGGGCAAGATATAAGCCACCTTATTATTCTATTTTAGTCACCTTCTTTGTGAGATGGAATCAACAACACCTTTCACTTGGCCATTTGGAAACTCACTTGGAGATCTTTGGCGTGGAAGGAACAGTAGGACCAGCTGATGACCATGCTCCCTATGTGGGCTGTAAATTGATGATATGGCTGTGATATTTAGCTTCAGAACTGAGTTAATGCAACATAGAACGTGTTTTCCTCTAAGGCAAAACAGCTTGTTTGTGTGTAGCAGACTCTGCTCATTCCTTAGTGGGAATTATAAACAGATATTTCTCAAGCCACATCACCCCCATTATGAAAAACATTGGATTTTCATCTTAGGTGGGGAAAGAAAAAATAGCCTGCAGCCACAGAGGATAACAAAATGTTGTCAATTTCTGGTGCTCGTGTGATGAGTTGGTATTACTCACTGCTACTAAGAGTAGTAATTACATTATAATATTGTTTTCCTTTATGCCTCAAGACAGAATCCTATGAGTAAAAGCAAAATGACTTAATGGTCTGATATATTCAGTCTGCCTGGGCATTCATGGTTTTTAAGTACTATAACAGAAATTTAATTAAGGTCTAGCAATAAAATAATAACATTTCAACAGTAGTTGTAATAATAGAGATAGAGTTCATTTCCCTCTAATTTGCTGTGCATACAAATGCATTTCTAAGAGACTTATTGTAGGAAATGTGTGTCAATATGAAGTTTTGGGCACTTTTGCCAGACATATTCATGTGAACTTGAATTTATATGTGCTTTGACATAGGACAAAACTAGGGATTCAGTAACAGTTCTAGTAACAGAATAGGAAGCTAGGAATTAAACACCTGCATAACTGAATAGAGCCCCATGTTTGTTTGTTGCTATTAATTTTTTTTACAAAATCTTCTTTTCCAAGAGGTCCTTTGTTTATTCTCCCACCAGCCTAGTGAATGCAGTAGACACTAAAGAGCTCAGTGTCTTTTATATTCAGAGGAATTAAACCACCAAAACACTAAGTGACTTGTTCCAGGTCAACCAGGGAGTTATGACCAAACCAGGAAAAGAATCCTGATTGGTACTGATACTCCTGGCTAGCAATGGATGTTGTTGAAAGTTGTAAGCGCAGAAGGAGAAGAACCTTTTAAAAAGTACATTTCCATTTGGAGTGGTCCAGGAACACTGTTGCCTGGATTCCAAAGGATGGAAACACGACAGGCTCCTGTGTAAGAAGCAAAGTCCTATGTTTTCCCTTTCGGTGAAGACTATGCTAGTGTATTAATAATTAAAGTCTGCTAAATAACCTTTGGTTCATCATGAGATCAACCTTCAGGAGACTGAGAGTGAGCATCAGTTTGAAGAGACAAAGATGAAAGAAAACAGCTCTTTTATCTCACCTCCCTCCTGAAGTGAACATCTGCTAGGGCAACTCAGCCATCTGGGGAAAAATCATGAATGCCCTCACTGAGGCCAAATTATCTTATGTTATGGTCCAGTTGGCTTCCCTTGTGTTCCTAAGAGAGACATTGACCCCCATCAGATAAATAAACCACTGTTGTCCCTGAAGTTTTGTGATGTTACCTGTTAGAGAAGCAGCTTAGGACAAATCACCACCTGTTACATAAAGAATCTGCTATTTCACTTTTGATTTAAGGCTCTTATTTGAAACTGCTGCTTTGGTTTTGTTTTTGTTTTACCCATGACATCTCTCTTGTGATTGGCAGTTATGTGACCTCCATTCCCCTTTCTCTGGTAGACTACTGCCGCCCAGAGCCTCCCCAGGTGGGTTTTGTCAATGCCATGTAGCCCGTAGTTCAAGTCAACCATTCCAACAAGAGCTCTAAATCTGGTAAAAATCAGTTTCAGGTGGTAAGAGAGAAATGGAAGTGTTTTTTAGTGTATGTAAATTTCAAGATCAACGTATCTAAAAGGTAACATTGGCTTCTTCCTGCAAGCTCCTGGATGAACATGGGCATTTTGTTGTTTAGATTCCATCTGTTTCTCTGGACCCTCCCCATTCTTGTGACCTTTTGAAGATGAAAAAGCTTGTTTTTCATCTTTTGTTTAGCTTATGCCCCTCTAAATCAATGCTTTTCATATTGGAGTCTGAGGAATGCCAGAACCATTTTTGTAGGGTTTGAAAGTTTTGCATAATAATTTTAATTTTTGTTTATATTTTAATATTAATTAGAATAATTAAAGTAGGTAGTGGACATTTATTGCTGATTGTCTGGCAGATCCAGTCCCGTTAATCATGATAACAGTAGTACTGACTTCCTTTAGAAACCACTTCTTTCTGTTTTCTCAGGCACATAGCTTGGGTGAGGTTAAACCCACCCCCATGGCTCCTAGCGTTGGCTCTGATGGCAGGCAGTGTGTCCCATGCCACTGGCCTCGTGTTACCCAGTCAGAGCCGATGGGGAATGTTTGCTCAGGATTCTTTTAGTTATGACCTAGTTTGTGTTAGGTTTGCTTATATTTGCAACTAAAAGAAATCCTGACAGGTCTATAGATCGTGTGGATGAATTTAGTGTCCTTGTTTGTGTTTGTGTCTCTGTTTCCAGTATCTTTTGTGCCAAATAGGACTACTTTAATTATCTGGCGATAATAAGAAAATAATAGAGGAGATTTAATATGTAAATGATGCACATTTTATAAATGAGAGTTTTGCAGTAATCCAATAGAGAGAAGTGAGTCATCAAATGGCATCTACTCTTTTAAGCCAGCAGAACCTGAAAGGAGTCATACCATAGGTATGGATGCCAGGTTTAGACTGCAAACAGTAATGAATTGTAAGCAACATACCACCATCCATCTCACTAAATTAAGATTACTAATTAAAAATGCATTGGCTTGTGGTTTTGTTTGTATTTAGCATAAAACTTTTTAGTTGTTCAGGAATTATAAGCATATGGACTTTGATATCTATATGTTTAAGGTCATACAGATTTGAATGACATTAAAATAAAGTGAAGTTAGCACAGTGGATCAAGGAAAAAGGTGTTTTTTCTTTACAGGGAATCGGTTCATTTCTTGAGTTTTAGAAGTGTTGCAATAAACGGTAAAAGGTGTATTTATGTTTAAAAGGACAGACTATGATACTGGATAAACATCCTCCTGTCTGGAACATTTATGAATTGTACCAAACTATATAAAAATCTATGTGTAAAATTCTAGCCCTTAAAAAGGAGCTTCTCTCTTCCAAAGGGAACTAAATATTTTGCAAGCATAGCTGCTCTCATTTTTAACTCACCAGTGTGTGAGTTCATTTAGCAAACTCTTGGAACAGATGTGAACATGAGCTTTAGCTCAGCAAGTTCAGTTCCACTGGTTGAAGGGGGAGCTCATGTTGTTCCAAGGTCTTTTATAAAATTTATTTCTAGAGAAAATCCTAGCACCATCAGGAGTTGGTGAGGGTGATCTGAGTTTGTGTAGGGCAGTGGAATATGAGAGTGACTACTCTTTTTTCTGTGAGAGGGCCCTCAGCAACTGACCTTAATTGGGTGGATTCCTAAATCTCAACGTGCCCTACAATTTGGAAGTCACCAGTTGTTCCATTAAACACATCAAGCTGTGATTTTGTATCACTTACCCTGTGTTAGGCAGGGAGCAACCTCCTTCTATAAGGAGTGTACATTACTGGCAGTCTATTTTTTCCTGTTGCAAGAACAAATTCAGGTCAATTTGAGTCAGCTCAACAGATACTTTCCAAGTTCCTATCACATGCCTTGCATGGGCATTGTGCTATATACTGGGGGGACACAGGGGGATATCAAAATGTAATCCTTTCTCTCAAGAAGTCTGTGATATGGACAGAATGCAGATTTCAAGGCAACACGATAATACAATGGCAGGCATAATCACAGAACACTCTGGAAACCTATTTTCCCACCATCTCTCTATTTATAGGAGAAAAGGAAGACAAAACTAATTGTTTACACTGTCTCTCACACACACACGCGCACACACACACATACACACACACACACAGGTATTTAGTCCTTGTTAGACTAAATATTTTGGCTTTAGAACTGATTGTATTGGCATCACCTTTGGTAGATTTGGGTAATCTTGGACTTAGCTAGTGATAAATGAAAGATGGAGATTTGACTATGCTACACAATATGTGAAGACTGCTGTTGATTTTTATTCTCTTATTTAAAAGTTGTCGGTAAAGTTTTGGGCCAATTAAACTTTGCTGTTTAAGAAAACATATTTGGTGATACAATGAAAGCTTTTATTTCCACACTTATGTACAATGAAAAGTACTCTTTCTTGAGAACAGAGCTGGAATGCCATTTTCCTTGTAATGCCCTAGCAGGTTGAAACCAGAATTTGCTTTGAGCATCCAGTAGCCGCCAGCCTTTTTATGTTCATTAATTCTGGGTACACTTTAAGTTGTTTCTTCAAATACTAAAACTCTCAGGCCAAAGTATAACAGAAATAATATGGGGAATAGGTTGCTGTCCATTTGGAGGAGAGGAGGGCTGGGGAGGGTATGGACAGGCTGTAGTTGAGCAGTTGACAAATCAGCGAGGACAGCCTTTAGACCACCGTACTTCCTCTCCCCCTGTTATCCCCTCCCCAGCATCATAAAGAGAGTGTTGTAATTTCACAGCTGAGTTTTTCTCCATTTTGCTTGGCTTCATCATTTGGGCCAATATATCTGGGCTGTCAAAAACCACATCCTCTTTATTTTAAGTCTTTCCATTTTTACCTTTCACTTCCTCACCAGCTAGAGCCCCTTTTGTGCTAATTCTATTGATTCTTTCCTTTTCTTATTTGGAAAAAAGCACTTTAAAAGTCATTCCATGTAATGCAGATAGCATATGTCTAGGGAGACGTTTCTATAAAATTGAGAATTTTGAATGCATTGGTAAAGGGTATTTTTCTTCAAATTTCTTCTTGGATCTTATCTAATGTCACATTAAAAGTTGGCTGGATACTAAATTTATTGAGAGGTCTAGAAAAAGTGAAATTTAATCTAATAAAGGTTTAATTATGCTGAGAAATAATGAGGTCTAAAGATCCCAGTGGAGCATTTGCTGGGTTAACTTGCTCTTGAGATATATTTCTTAGCATGGGCATAAAGAATCATGCAGGACACTCTCCGTGTGCATTCATCTTTGGAAGAAAAGACTATTGGGGGAGGGGTGTTTGCATAAGTATTGCTTAAAGGTGATTATGAAAAATAGATCTATATTTGTATAGTGTTTTGAGAGAGGTCTTGAAAATGACACTCTGTAAGAGAATAGTCATAGAAAAGCATAATTTTGGCTTGGTTAAATTATTCATCTATGTCTCCACCATTTATTGAATACACCACTGGGGATTCAGAGCAGTGGAGCCTAAGGCAGTCTCTGCTGGCTTTGCTCAATATTCTTAGTTCAAAGTTTTGAAAATAGAACTGCTAATAGATATTATGTAAAAAAAAAAAAATGAGAGAAGGAGGGGATGGTTAGGGAAAACCCATAGTCAGGTGTTAGGAAAATACTGCTTACTTAATACTCCTCTGGAAAACATACTCATTAATTAAAGGACCTGAGATCTTTTTCTATAAAATAAGTGTTTTCACTTAGAGGTTTTAGTTCTTATAAGACCATAAATATCTTCTTTCTTTTCAGTGAAATATCTCTATATTTCATGAATCGTAACATGTCATCCGGGTTGTTTTCATTGTCTAAGATGGTTAACTGAATGTCATAGTGTCACAGAGACAAAGCCTCTCACAGAGTAGTGATTCTCAAAGTGTGATATATTTGATAAGATGATAAGTCTTCTAAGTCAGGGGTTTTCCACTGCTGTGCTAACAGAGTTGGCCAGGAGGGACCTATCCTCCTGTCCAGAGGTGGAGTGGCCACCCGGGCCCCTCATCTGTTTGGCTGGACCACTCACTACCTGCTTGCTTTCCCTATCAGGTTTAGGGACAGTCCTGGGTTACCCAAACTCCAGGAGTCATCTCCCTTCTTGCTCACCTGTTCTATCTGTACAGGATCATAATCGGGATATGTAGTGTGTCCGCCCCTTCCACTCTCTGAGAGGGCTCACCATGGCATTTGGACAACCTTTTCTCATCTCTGGCTTCTCTTCATTCTCAGCCTACTCCCAGAACACTGATTTCAAGGTATGAGGTAAAAAACAAAACACTGAAGAGGAAAATATATATATTTTTCGCATGAACTGTTTGAAATACTTACTCTAAGACATTCTAGAGATAAGAATTTCTTTAATCTCTATACAAGCATGTCTCATTTTATTGAATTTCACTTTATTGTGCTTCACAGATACTGTGTTTTTTTTTTTTTTCACAAATTGAAGATTGTGGCAACCTGTGTTGAGCCAGTCTAGGAGCACCATTTTTTTCTAGAAGCATGTGCTAACTTCTTGTCTCTGTGTCAGCATTTTCAGCAGTGTTTTTAAATTAAGATATGGTATCTTTTTTAGACATAATCTTGTTGCACACTTACTGGACTACAGCATAGTCAAAACACAATTTTGATATGCACTGGAAAACCAACCAATTTGCGTGGCTGGCTTTATGGTAATATTTTCTTTTTTGCAGTGTCTGGACTGAACCCACAGCATCTCTGAAGTATGCCTGTTTTCTAAGTATCTTCACATGCATTATTTTATTTGATCCCAATTCAATTCTTGAGCCATATCCAAATGAGAATCATTAACATTAGAAAGATTAGAGAGATTTAGAAAATAATGAGCACTCAAGACTGGAAAGCATAACTCCCAAGTTCAATGCCTTTTCTGTAATATTAGAGTTTGTCAAAAGGTATAGATGTTAGGGAGGGCAAGGACAGCTGTCAATGCTATTGAATCACAGGTGAAAATATTAGGAAAACTTCATTTTTCAATACTTGCAAATACTAAAGGAGAAAGTGTCAGTTTGATTCTAGTTCTTAACATATCTCAAACACATCTCCCTTTCAAGCAGTACTCAGATAAGTATATTGGTTTCATTACAGTTACATTCTATTTGTGGTTAGGCAAAGCCTTTTTTTAATTAAAAAGTGTACTTTTTTATTGACCAGATAACATGTACAAAAAGGCATACCTTGTTTTTTAGCGACCCAGATTTTCTATGAAGATAATGATGGTCAATAGTTTCATATTGGTATTTATGAGGATATATTAGGCTCATAGTATGTCTAATATGGTTCTATATCAGTGTGGATTTTATAGAGCTTTTAATAATAGAAATGGTAGTATATTAGTCATGCTTTTTTAATTTCCTATTAATTATTTATCTGGGAGTCCTGGATATAGCAAAACTTTGAAGCTGCTGCTTGGAAGACAGAGCAACTGTTTATAACACGTCTCTCTCCTATTGCCTGTAAGTAGAAACAAAATGTTGTGGGACATTTTGCTCCAAAAATAAAGCTTGAATAATTTAATGAGGTCTAATCATGCGACTTTTACCTCCACATTTTTTTCTTTTGCTATTTGTGTTGTCTTTTCCCCTACTTTTTCCTCTGAACAGAAAAAGGAACAGACTCTTATTTACACAAAAGAGGAGATGTATGAGAAGGGAATAGTGTTAATGAGCATTTTTATCCCCTAATGATTTAGAGGAGCCGGGAGCATGAATCAAACTAACGAAAGGATAAAATGGTTTTTCCTAATAGCTTTCTCTCTGGAAAGCTAAGATAGGGTTAACCGAAAGGTGCCAATAGTCTGATTTGCTGAGGTCCATGAAACCCAGTCCACAAATTGCAGCCACTGATGAAAACTGTTCTCAAGCCATAAGCAGTTAATCTGATACAGCATTTGGCTTCCTCCCACCCTTGCTAGGTTTGGACGGGACACAAACTTTTATTGAACAACTTAGATACCAATTTCTATGAACTTTGTATATTTAGCCTCAAATGGGTATTTTTCCAGAGGGTTGAATATATAAGCTTAACTGTTATCTAGGCTGGTTGACTCAGCTCTTTGGTGGAGGTGGCCAAGGTTAGGATTTAAATTATTCTGGGGAACAGAGAAAGAGCTGGTCACCTGCCCCAGATGATGTCACAGTTCTCAGCTAATCCCTTGTGGAGTACAGGAGGTTTTGCCCCTAGGCAATAGAGGTGAAAACAAGTGGTATGTATAGGACAGACTCCATACCATCCATGGGAGGAAGACTCCAACTGCCTGAAAGCACACATGATTAATTCACTTGCTGGACATCTCCCCAAAGTTCCAAAATTCTACTAATTCCAAAGAATGTTTGAGAGCATAATATGATAATAATAATGTTGGTTATTATTATTATTATTATTTGTGCCTTCATTTTATATAGACCAGGAAGCTAAAGCTCGAAAAGATTGAGAAGTTTGACAATATTTTTTTCTTTTTTTTTTTTTGTAGAGACAGAGTCTCACTGTACTGCCCTCGGGTAGAGTGCCATGGCGTCATACGGCTCACAGCAACCTCTAACTCTTGGGCTTACTTAATTCTCTTGCCTCAGCCTCCCGAGCAGCTGGGACTACAGGCGCCTGCCACAACGCCCGGCTAAAGTTTGACAATATTTATAGAATTACTGGGCAAATCCTAATTCAAACCAGGGTCCTTTTAAAAATTTAAATAGATTTAGGGGTACAAATAGTTTTTCATTATGTGGTTGAATTGTATAGTGGAGAAATCTAGGCTTTTAATATGCCAATTATCTGAATAGTGACCCAGTAGGTAATTTTTCATCCTGCAGCTCCCTCCCAACCTCCCTGTTTTGAGTCTCCTGTGGCTATTGAGTCTCTCTGTATGACCAAGCACATCCATCGCTTAGCTCCCACTTGTAAGTGACAAGTGGTGCTTGGTGCTTTGTTCCTGGGCTACTGCACTTATAATGATGACTCCAGTTCCTGCAAAAGACATTATTTCATTTTTTTTAATGACTGAATAGTATTCCCTGGTATACATATACTGCATCTTCTTTATTCAGTCTTCAGTTGGTGGGCACTTAAGTAGGTTCTATATCTTTGCAATTGTGAATTGTGCTGTGATAAATATTCAAGAGCAGTTGTGGTTTTTATAAAATGATTTTTTTCCCTTTGGATCAAGATGGTAGATCTACTTTTAGTTCTTTGAGGAATCTCCATACTTTTTTCCATTTTTCCATAGAGGTTGTATGAACTTACAGTCTCACCAGTGTTTAAGCACACATTTTTTTTTTTTCTGTGTCCATGCCTGCATCTGTTTTTTTTTAACTTTTTATTAATGGCTATTCTAATAAGGATAAGGTGGTATCTCAGGTGGTTTTGATATGCATTTCCCTGATGATTAGTGATGTCAAACATTTTTTCATATGTTTTTTGGCCCTTTGTTTCTCTTCTTTTGAAAATAATCTGTTCATGTCTTTTGCCCATGTTTTTATGGTATTTGTTGTTTCCCCTCCGTTAGAATTCTTTATAGATTCTGGATGTTAGGCCTTTGTGAGATGTATAGCTTGTGAATATTTTCTCCTGTTCTGTATGTTTTCTGTTTACTCTATTGATTATACCTGTAAAGAAGCTTTTGAGTTTAATTAAACCCGTTTATTTATTTTCATTTTTGTTATATTTGCTTTTGGGGATCTTAGTGTTGAGGATAGTTTTTCCTAGGTTTTCTTTTAGAATTTTTATGGTTTCAGGTTTTACATTTAAGTCTTTAATCCATCTTAAATTAATCTTTATATGGATCCAGTTTCATTCTTCTGCATGAGGCTATCCAATTATCCTAGCACCATTTATTGGATTTGGTATTTTTTCCCCAGTGTGAGATTTTGCTTAATTTGTCAAAGATCACTTGATTATAGGTATTTGGCTTTTTCTGCCTGGGTTGTCTATGGTGTTCCATTGGTCTATGTGTTCACTTTTATGCCAGTACCAGGCTCTTTGGGTTGTTATTTCCTGGTAATACAATTTGAAGTCATCTAATGTAGTGCCTCTAGATTTGTTCTTTTTGCTTAGATTGACTTGCTTGTTCATGTTCTTTTTAGTTCCATATCAGTTTTATTTTTTTCTAATTCTGTGAAAAATGACATTAATGTATTGATAGGAATTGCAATAAATCTAAAGGTTACTGTGGACAATATGAACATTTTAGTAATATTGATACTTCTAAACCACAAACATGGGATGTTTTTCATTTGTTTGTGTCATGTACAATTTCATTTATCAGTGCTTTGCAGTTCTGTTTGTAGAGGTCTTTCACCTCTTTGCTTAATATATTCCAAGATTTTATCTTTTTAAAGCTTTTGTAAATTGGATTGAGTTCTTGATTTGATTCTCAGCTTGGTTACTATTAGCGTGCAGAAATGCTCCCAATTGTGTATGTTGACTTTACTGAATCAATTCTTGGAGTCTTTTGGAGGGGTGTTTAGGGTCTTCTAGGTATAAAATCATATTGTCAGCAAATAGGGACAAATGGACTTCTTTTCTAATTTTGGCATCCACCTTTTATTTCTTTTTTTTGCCTGACTGCTCCGGCTAGGACTTCCAAGTACTATGTTGAATACAAGTGATAAAAGAGGGCATCCTTATCTTGTTCCAATTCTTAGCTGGAATTCTTTCAACTTTACCCTATTCAGAATGATGTTGCCTGGGGGTTTGTCAAGTATGGCTTTTATTATTTTGAGTTACGTTCCTTCTATGAGTAGTTTACTAGTTTATTAAAGCTTTTTGTTACAAGGTGGTGCTGGATTTTATTGAGTTTTTTTTTCTGTATTTGTTGAAATGATCATTTTTTTTAAATCCTGTTTTGTGGTGAATTACATTTATTGATTTGCATATTTGAACCATCCTTGCATTCCTGTGATATAATCCACTTGATTATGATGAATTCGTTTTTTGATGTGCTATTGGATTCTGTTTGCCAGTGTTTTACTGAGGATTTTTTGCATGTATGTTCATGAGGTCTTTAATTACCTTTTTTGGTTGTGCCCTTCATTGCCTTTGATATTAGGGCAATATTGGCTTCAGAAGATGAGTTAGGAAGGAGTCCCTCCTTCTCTATATTATGGAACAGTTTTAGTAGAATGGGTAACAATTCTTTTTGGCGGAATTCAACTATGAATATGTTTGGTATTCAGATATTTGGAGATATTTCTTATGTATTTAGAAGTCCAATGCAGTATTCATCGTGCAACAGAGACTTCATTATTGATTCTATCTCACTACTTGTTATTGGTCTGTTCAGGAATTCTACTTCATACTGATTCATGCTTGCAAAGTCATGTTTCCAAAAATGTATTCATTTCCTCTGTAGTTTGTGTGCATAGAAGTGTTTGTGTCAGTCTCAGATGATCTTTTGTATTTTTGTGGTATCAGTTCTAATATCTCCTTTTTCATTTCTAATTCAATTTACTTGAATCTCTTCTTGGTTAAGCTAGCTTCTGGTTTGTCGATTTTGTTTCTCTTTTAAAAGAACTTTTTGTTATGTTGATCCTTTGCGTTGTTTTTTCAATTTCAATTTCATTTAGTTCTGTTCTAATCTTTGCTATTTCTTGTCTTCTGCTAGCTTTGGGTTTGACTTGTTCTTGTTAGTCTAATTCCCTGAGGCATGAGTATTCGAATGCTAATTTGTGATCTTTCCATCTTTTTATATAGGCATTTAGTTCTATTAACTTCTCTCTTAGCCCCACTTTTTCTGTGTCTCAGACATTTTGGTAGCTTGTGTTACAATTGCCATTCAATTCAAAACCTTTTTTTGATTTCCATCTTGATTTTGTCATTGACCGACAGATCATTCAGCAGCAGGTTGTTTAGTTTTCATGTAATTGTATAGTTTTGAGAGTTCTTCTTTGAATTGATTTCACTATAATCTGAGAAAATACATGGTATGATTTCAATTTTTTATAATTTTCTGAGTTTTGTTTTGTGGCCTATTATACAGTCAGTCTAATGTTCTGTGTACTAATAAGAAGAATATATTTTCTACAGTTTGCATATCTGCCAGAACCATTTGTTTTAGTGTCTCATTTAAGTCCAATGTTTCTTTGTTGATTTTCTACCAATATGATTTAATTCTGTCTGTGTAGTGTGGAAGTCCCCCACTATTATTATATTGCTGATTTCATTTCTTAGGCCTGGTAGTGTTTATTTCATGAATCTGGAAGTTCTAGTATTAGGTGGATATATATTTAGGATTGTTATATCTTCTTACTGAATTGATCCCTTTGTAGGGATCAATTATTGTCTCTTTAGATAATAATGATAATCATTGTCTTTTTTTACTTTTTGCTGATTTTTTAAATCTGTGTTATCTGATATAAGAGTGGCTACTCCTGCTTGCTTTTTATTTTTAGTTGTGTGGGCTGTTTTTCTCATACCTTTACTTTGAATCTATGCAGATCTTGACAAGTTGAATGGGTTTGCATTATTTATTTTATCCATTCTGTCAATCTGTATTTTTTTAGTTGGAACATTTCAACCATTTACATTCAATCTTAATATTGATAAGTGAAATACTGTTCCAGCAATCATGTTCATTGTTACTTAGCTGCCTTTTTCCCCTCCTGTTTGTCCCTGTTTTATAGGGCTCTAAGTTTTTATTTCTCAGTTTTTTTACACTGATAAGTGGAAATATTCTTTCTGGTGTTTAGAGTACTTCTGAGCATTTCTTTCTTTCTTTTTTTTTTTTTTTTTTAAAGTTTTTGGTCAGGGCCGGTTTTGAACATGCCACCTCTGGTATATGGGGCCAGCACCCTACTTCTTGAGCCACAGGCGCCACTCACTTTTGAGCATTTCTTATAGAGCAGGTCTTAGGGATAACATATTCCCTTAGTATTTGCTTGTGTTGGAAAGATTTTATTTCTCCTTCATTTATTAAACCTAATTTTGCAGGTTACAAAATTGTTGGCTACAATTATTCTGTTTACACAGAGTGAAAATGGGACCCCATCCCTTCTGACTTGTAAGGTATTTCCTAAAAAGTCTGCTGTTTGCCCAATGGGTTTTCCTTTGTAAGTTACTTGAGGCTTTTGTCTCCCAGTTTATAGGATTTTTCTCTTTCACTTGGCCTTTGGCCAAGTTGATGACTTCAAGGTCTGATAATTAAGTTCATGAACTCATCCTAGAAAAACTGCATCCTAGAAAAACTATGTACCTGAGGGCTGAATATCACTATGGTCACCTTAAAAGTACTCCCCTTGGCCATTTGATGAATGCAGTGATATTCAGACATTAGGTATGTAGCACCTTTTCTAGGATGAGTTCATAAACTTAATTGTCTGATCTCTTACAGTGACAGCTGTGATGGCCACTCCAGAAAAAGAGTTCAGAAATTGCAGTGAAGTGTGGACTAGGTGCTGGCATTAAGAATAGCTTCCCAAGGAGAGTACCTTGAAGGTGCTCGTAGTGATATTCAGCAATCTGCTTTCTATTCTGACTCCTCTCTGTAGAGGAGGCATGTACTACCTGTCTTAGTCAGTCATCTGATCCAAACCAGGGTCCTCTGACTACAAATCACTCTTCCCAAAGAGAGTACCTTTAAGGTGCTCATAGTGATATTTGTGAAGTTAATTGTCTGCCCTCACATGTGACTCAGTGATATCCTGTTTGCCTTGAATCTTCTGGCAGTTTATTTACTTCCATTCATTTGGGTGTTTAAATCTCTAGCAAGATTGGGGAAATTGGTGTCCATTATTCCTCAAATTAGTTTACCATTTTTTTTCTCCCTCAGGGATATTTGTGATCCTTATGTTTAGGAATTTTACATAATTTCATATTTCTTAGGAATTTTCTTCATTTCTCTTGATTATTTTTTCTTTATTTTTGACTGACCTGGTTGCTTTGAAAGCCTTGTCTTTAGGCTCTGAAGTTCTTCTTCTGGGTCCAATCTGTTGTTAAGATATTCCACTGCAGTTTGAAATTCCCTAAATAACATTTATTTCCAGAAGTTTTGTTATTTTTTAAATTATCTATATCTTTAGTGAATTTTCCATTCATGTACTGAATTATTATTATTATTTGGTTTCTTTGTGTTGATTTTTGAATTTCAAATTGATCTCATTGGGCTTACTTGCAAACTCTATTTCAAGTTCCATATCTGAGATTTTAAACATTTCCTTTTGGTTAGAGTCCATTGATAGATAATTAGTATGATCCTTTAGGGATGTCAAGAGAGCCTGTTTTTTCATATTGCCAGAGTTCTTATTTTGGTTCCTTCTCAACTGGAATGTCTTCCTTCAGTTCAAAACAGACAGCTTTGTAGTCCACCTATTGTCCTCTGCCAGGAACTCTGCTGCTAGTGTAGAGAAGGGAAGGTACACAGCTTTTTGACTCATGCAGGTAGGTATCCATTCCAGTGTTGCTGGAAATTTGGGTCATTTGGACCTTAGACCCCAGGGAAAGTGTTCAGGGGCGAGAGGTGGTGGACTAAGTTAGCACCAGTTCCCAGGTTCCTGGACGGGATGTTTGAGCCCTGTGGGGAGAGAAGTGACACTGAATTGGCAAACTTGCCCTCAAGCCTCCCTGAGTTCAGGTGTTGGCTGTAATATGAGGGGTGGGGTGATCTTATGCTCCAGAATAATGCTCAGGCAGGAGATGCATTGTGAGCCTGCAATGGGACGGGCCCCTCTTGATGAGATTAGCAGAGGCAGCTGTATGATGCACATGTGGTTCATTCACACCTCCCTCTTTCAGCAATAATAGCAGTCTCTGTCCTTCTGGAGCACAAATGCATGTACATTGCCAGCTGTCATCCTGACCCAGCTGCAGATCCAGCTACAGCAGAAGTGGGGGGTGACAGCTCAACCCCTTTTGTGTAGGGCTACCAGACAGTCTGAGGGCTTTGGCTTAAATGCTCTGTCTGGGTAGGTATGGTTGTGCTAGGGAGCTCCCCAAGGGGGTAGGCTCTTTCCTGAAAAGACAGAGTTCTATCCTCACCCTCCCTCAAGGGAGGAGAAGGCCAGAAACAGTGGGGAGTTCAGCACCCTCTGTCCTATTCACTGCACTCTCTTCTCAGCTGGAAGTGGCCCTCCCTTAAGCTCACTGTTCCCCAGGACCCATTAGTCCCCCCAGGCTGCTGTGGGGCTGAGGAGTGTTGGCTATAGATTCAATGACATACAGACCCAGGGGCTGAGATTCCTGGGTTGGGACAGCTGCAAAAACACTGCCTAGCCATGAAAAGAGAGAAATGAGCCTTACCCTTGAGCAGAACCTGAGTGCAGTGAGCAAAGTACTATTGGGTGTGTCTCCCCCACCTACTAGCCTAGAACTGGTTTTCCTGCAGCTTGCCCAAACCAGAAGTTCATGGTTGGGAGCAGAGGTGGCTATGTCTGCCTCATTGGGTGGTTGGAGGAGGACAGGTCCCTATCTCCATGTCCTTTTCCAGGCCACCCAGCTTCAGACTCCTGAAATGGCACTGGGGGCCTGTGACCAGAGAGGGTGGGGCTGCTTCCATGCAAACTGTGGCAGGATGCTGAGGAGAGTCCCAATCATTTGTCTCAGTCTTCATATAGTACATAGTACTATAGGGTGATGGGAATTTTCCTAGGTGTATGTAAGAAAGCTTGGGCTCCCTTTTCCTTCTGGTGGGGAGTGTTTTGTCAGCCCAGGTGCACCCCAAGAGTGGGGGTGCTGCCTGTCTTTGGACTCTCAAGACAGCACCCTTGGCCTGTGGCCAGTGAGGGCGGGCCCTTCTCAGGCAGGCTATGTTGGTAGGAAACTATAAGGAGAATTATTTGCCTGAGGCTTGGTTCCTCAGCTCTCCTGCCTACTGTTGCTGAACACCATCTCGGATGTGTTCTGGAAAGCCTGGTTTCCCAGCCCATCCCCAGCTGCATCAAGCCCAAACCCAGCCAAAGGTGGGACTCTGCCCAGTGTCTAACTCACAAAATGGTGCCTTAAATCTGTGACTAGGAAGGCTGGGGCCTCACCTAGGCAGGCTGTGTGGATGTGCAACTGTGGGTAATGCTGTCTGCTCAGGTCTTAGTCATAAATACAGCCCACATCAGGGTGGTGGAGTTCTTCTCAGGGATGTATGGGAACTCCTGTGCTCCTTTCTTCTTCCTCGAAACTGCACAGTGGCCACAGGTGAGCCCATAGTTCCTGTGTATCTAGGCTCTCAGAATGGCTCCTTGCTCAAGCAGCTCTAGGCTCAGATGCATGTGGGATTCCATTCGAGTTCCCCTTCTGAAACAATGTCTCTGACAACCAATATGAGGACCAAGACCTGCATGGGTCAGGGGGTTCTCCAGATTATAAAATCTCTAAGCTAGCAGAGCCCTGGGGGCTTCTCTCTTACTGTTTCCCTGCATCCAGTAGCTTCTCCCTGCTGTTAAGCCAGCCCTGGCTGAGCAAGGTGCTCTGAACTCTTCTATCTTTACCCACTTTTGGTGCTTCCAGTTGCTTCCCTGGTGAATCCTACTGTCCTCTCCTACATCATCTGTTTGAAATGTGACAATCTGCTTTCTGTTCTGGCTCCTCTCCATAGAGGAAGCATGTACTACCTATCTTAATCAGTCATCTGATCCAAACCAGGCTCCTCCTACTACAAATTATGAATCAGTAGCCTTGCCTGCATGCAGATGGACAATGTATGCTTCTTAAATCACGTACCTGCTGGCCCAAACTAATTCCTGCTAGCATCTGTGTTCTTCAATGTTATAATCCCACAGGGAAAACTTAGGTGGAGTGCAATTGTATTTAAATCATGGCATAAACTTTACATATTTGTTTATTTAAAAAAATCTTAAATGGTTTGAGATTGTTCTACTGCACTGTTCTCCTTACTGCTTTTGCCTATTAAACACATACCTTGGGGGTGTGGATATGGCAAAAATGTTGCAGCTAGTGCATCAGTGACTGAAGGCCATATCTGCTAAAGTTGTTCAAAAGAACATGTTGTTCTTAATTTCCTCTGCATCATAATAATAAAGGAAAGTTAAGGAGCATTGTAACAGACACTTTGTCCCTAGGAAGTTCTAGGGCTGTTGAGAGTTTGATCCCATGATTTGGTGTTCATATAGGAAGCCTGTAAAGGGGTATGCAGAGGTTTCATTTGTGTTCAAGCTGTTTGAGCCAAGTCAGCTGTTTCCAGAGCAAAGTTATAATGCAGCAAGCTCATGTGCTATAAGAAAATGCCAGAGTACAACAGTGAAAAGTGTAATTATATTCCCCATAGATTATACCTCCTTAATTGGGGGCATAAAGATGTCTGTTGTCTGAACAATACTAGGGCCAATTTTATGCATCAGGTAACCAATTCCAGCTGTTCAGCCATATCCTTCTCTGCCAAAGGTTTTCTCCAGAGGTAGCTTTGGTTCCAGGAGGCGTACAATGAGTACTGCGAAAGACAGCTATTATGCAGCCTATCTGGTAGTTTTTTCAGGGGCATATGTGGTTCTACCACCAAGTCTCTTCTTCAAAGAACACAAATATTCCTTGATGCTGCACTTCATGGCAAGCACACTTGACTGTGGATACCCACCTCTTCCCTGGCCACATTTTACTCATGACATTCAAGTGCAGCAAAATATAAAGGCATTTGTCCAAAATATTTGAGGCCCATCCAAGGTCCAGATGTCGTCATGTTTATTTTCTGGAATCAGGGTTTAGGGACAGGGGTAAGAGAAAGATTTTCGCTGTTTCAAGTCAAGTTTACTGGAAGTGAAGCAATCACATTTCACACAAAGTGCCATTTTTTTCTGTCTCTGTGTGACATCATGATCTGGCATGCTGTAACGACTCTCCCATTGTCTCACCTTTGGATGTCATCTGCCTGTTTTATTTGTGTTCCCAAATGCAGTGTTGTAGAAAGAGAACAAAATCTGCCAATTTGGGCAAGGTGGGTTGGCTTAGATCTCTCCTGGTATAGATAGCTAACAGTGGCAAACTTACACTTATTTTTAAACCCAGGGCAAGGCATACCCATCAGTCTAAAAGTTGCATTCTTATAGATGTTTGAGTCATTTTAATAGTTCTCTGGAGATGAGAACAAACTTGGAGTCATAAGTGATTTAAAAAACAAACCACCAACATACATTGAAGATGTTCAATAACGTGAATTATGTGAAGTTCAGAAAGTAAGGAGACTGGAAACATAATATAAGTCATGGGATCATTGACTCCTCACCACCTCCCAGGAGACAAATATGCACTTCATGCGAAGCAGAAAGCCTATGGATGGCTGAATCTGGCAGTTCCCAGGTGGTGAATGATATTCACAATTTCCTGAACACATGGTTTTCTTCACCCCTCTTGGGCTTTGCACAAAGTGTTCCCTTTTCTTGAAATTTTCCCCTCTTGCTTCATTTATTGTAATCCTTCTTTGGCAAAACTTTATTTATCTTCCAGTATCCTCTTCCTCATCTTCTATAGTATTAGAAGATGTGGATACATCTGAGCTGGACACATGTTTATCCAGAATAAACACTAACTTTCCCAGTTTTTCCTGCATCTAAGTTCTGACCAATGAAATATAAGCAGAAGCATCAGTAGCAGCAACTGGAAATCTCTTTCACCATCCCTTGCTCCTTCCCTCCTGCACTGCTGAGGAGTGTGGAGCCCAGATGGCTGCAGCTGGAGTGGAGGAGCTGTCCCAGAGCCTGGGGGGCCTGGAGAATGGAGTTACTGAACAGTGACATAATAAGGGAGAAGGAAGCTGAATCCACGATACTGTGGAAAGCTAACTCAGCACTGGACTGCCTCCCTCTTGACTCGTACTGTAGAGGAAAACAAACTTCTAAATTATTTAAATCATTGTTGTATTGGGGATCCTGTAACTCATGGTGAACTTAGTTCTAACAAATCCACTGTCTCGTGCTTTAAGGCTGTGTTTAATGCCAATGTCACATGTTGGTGTATGGAGCCATTGATTGCCTCAACTTTCTCTAACACATGGAGGTCTTTTTGGTCCTCTCTCTGTCTTCTTTCCTTGTAAACTCTTGAACTCCCCCCTCTTCAGCAGGATTTTTTCCTATCAGTATTCTTATTTTAATAGCCTTTGGAATACCATATTTTTACTTTGAAACAGGTATGTAACATGACTGCCCAGGGGCTTCTTCTCAAACCCATTTCACTTCTTGCCTTGATCTTCTAGAATCTCTGTAGAAGATAGTAAGCTTGTGTTCCCTAAGTCCACTGGCTCATCTGTGTATCCGCGTTTCCTGGCCCAGGCTGCTTGGAGCCTCTTTGAAAGCACTCTAACAATGCCTCTGCAGCAATCTTGAGTCCCTGCTGAGTCAAGACCAGTGCAAGACATGGTCTCCAAAGGACTTCTTAATGCAAAAATTAGCACTTGGGTTCATCAATCCTGAAGCTTCCTATACAGGCAAGTTAGCATTATCAGAGCCCGTTACAGTCAATTTTTTGTTATTTTGGTTTTGCTGGATTATAAAAGTAATACTACTCTAGAAAATGCAGAAATACCAAAACATATAAAGAAGAAAATAACAGTCTTTCATAATCTCTTAACCTAGAGAGAACTGTATTAAAAATACTTATTTCCTTTTAGCTTCTCTGTGTGTATATTTGTGTATATTTAATTTTATAATGTTAAAATGCAATTTTTGCATCTATCATCTATCTATCTATTTACCTTTCTATGGCTACAAAACACTACACTCTATTTTGTGGATATGCTAGAATTCACTTAACCAGTTTCTTATTGTTTAATATTTAATTTTTCTCTGATTTTACCTGATTATAAATAACAGTGTGACTGATTATGTGGACATAATTTTTCCCGAACAGGGAAAAAATATGTACACATAATTACTTTACTTCCTTAGGCTTGATTAAAGGTAAAATAATTTTAGATTCTTAGGAAATTTAAGGACTCTTGATACGTGCTGCAAATTATTTAATGGAAAGGTCTATCAATTTTCATTTGCCTAGTTATGTCTCATTACTTCCTTGCATGACTAGAACTTTTGTCATTAAAAATATTTACTAATGCAAAAGTTAAAAAAGTTGTCTCATTTTAAAATTTGTATTTCTTTGATTACAATGAAAGTTGAATGCATTTTTGATCATTATTATTTTGTATTTCTTTTTTTTCTTTTTTTATGTCTCTTTATGTCCTTTGTCTATTTATCTGGAATCATCACGTTTTCTTTAAAATATGAGAAAATTATAGAAAAAGTATTTTAATTCTTTGAATATCATATTTTGTGACCACATTTTTTTGTTTGTTTGTTTCTGGTTTTTCATTTGCCTTTTAATTTGACTCAGGATATTTGTGATTAATAGCCATGAAAATGATTATGGAGTCAAGTAAATTTCTCTGACATTTTTTATAAGATTTAACTTTATAAAATCTTTCTCCACCTTAACCTCAACAGGTGAGCAATAGTAACTAAGATTAGTTGGGTGTTGTGGTGGATGCCTGTAGTCCCAAGTACTCAGGAGGCTGAGGCAAGAGGATCACTTGTGCCCAAGAGACTGAATTTACTGTGAGCCATGATAATGCCGTGGCACTCTACCCAGGACAACAGATTGAGACTCTGTCTCAAAAAACAAACCAACAAAAATAGTAACTAAGAAAGTTTCACTTTCCTTCACTTGTTTACAGTGATGCTTTGATTAAATTCTATTTAATCAAATTACATCCTAGTTAATCAAATTAAAATCTAGATTCTCTATGATCTGCTATGGATCTGCTTTGGGCTTTTGTTCTGTTTTATTGATTTGTCTATTTTTGTACCAATATTACTGCCTTTATTATTATAGCTATAAAATGAATTACTTCATTTTACTCTGTAATTATTGAATACCTGCCATATTTAAAAACTGTGCTTGACATAGAGATGCAGCAATGTAACAGATGGATATATTCCTGCCCTCACATTCATGGTTTCTAGTGCAGGAAACAGGAGAATAATTGATATGTACAACCCAATGAGACATGAGCAATGAGATGAGAGGCACAAGCTATTGGGGAGCATATGGTAAGAGTCTACCCCATGCCTGGGTGAATGAGGCTGAATAGACAAATGACATCTAAGTTTAGTGCTGAAGTTTAGAATGCACAGGAAAATGGCTGAGGGAGAAGAATGTTGAAGGTAGATGGAGCTGCATCTGGAAAATCAAAGAGTGAACAGAGAGTTGATACATTCACATTAAAGTGTGTGTAATTTATCCTGGGTACCAAAAATAATCATGAAAGGGTTTAAGTAAGAGATTTAACTAGATCCATAGTCAAGAAAAATCTGTGGGCTTATAATATGGAGGGTCAGTTGGATTGGAGGCAAAAATTGCGGGCAGGGAATCAATTCTAATAAATCAGAAGAAAAAATGATGCTGGCTTAAGGTATGGTAGCAGCATCAGGAACAGAGAAATATGGACATATTTGACAAATGTGGTATATCTGGGAGATATATGGGATATAAAATTAACAGAAATTCTTGATTGGATATGTAAAATAAAAGAAAGTAAGGAATCAAAGATGACACCACATGGCAATTGGGTAAATGTTGCTTCCGCTCCATGAAAAGGAATACAGGAAAGATGACAATGAGGTGGGAAGATGCTAATTATTATCTGTGTATAGTTTTGAGATGGGTGTGATACACCCAAAGCTGGATATCCAATAGACAATTGGCTGTGCTAGTTTGAAGTCTGGATGAAAATGAGATGAGCCAAAGATATACACATCTACTGGGCATGGTGGCTTATGTCTGTAATCCTAGCACTCTGGGAGGCCAAGTCAGGTGGATTACTTGAACTCAGGAGTCTAAGATCAGCCTGAGCAAAAGTGAGATCCACATTTTGAAAAATAGCTGGGCATTGTGGCAGTTGCCTCTAGTCCCAACTACTTGGGAGGCTGAGGCAAGAGGATCATTTGTGCCCAGGAGTCTGAGGTTGCTATGAGCTGTGATGCCATGGTACTCTACTGAGGGTGACATAGTGAGACTTTGTCTCAAAAAAAAAAAAAAAAGATATACATGTGTGTCCTCAGTATTTAAAAGGTAGGTAAAGCTATAAGAGCGGATGCAACCTCTCACACAAGATCTGCTGAATGAACATAACAGAGAATTTAAGAAACACCAGTATCTAATGTACAAGCAGAGAATGGGAGCCACAACATGAGAGAGAGCAAGCAGCTAGAAGGTAGGCAGAGAAATAAGAGAATGTGGTATTTTGGAAGTGGAGGGAAGATGGTGTTTTAGAAAAGAGGACTGATGTGACATTTTCTAATGCTCTTAAGATATCAGGAAAGATAATGACCTAAAAGTTGTCATTGGTATTAGCAACAAGTATATTGTTAGTGATCTTATGGAGAACAGTTTTGGAGACCTGAAGAGTATACAAGACAGACTGCAGTCAATTGGAGAGTAAATAGGAAGGGAGAATAGTCAGTGTTGACAACTCTGGAAGTTTTGAGTCTGAAGGGAAAAAGAGAAAAGAGCAATGATAGCTAAAGGGAGATGGAAGACCAAGGTAATTCAGACTTTACATCTAGGAACATTTTGTAACTCTCTTTTTATTGACTTTATAGTGCTTGGGAAAGTTTGTAAATTATAAATGTTTTGCTATAATTGTTCCTGCTTAACTGATGCTTTTCCTCTCTTATTTTAAATGTAAACTTTTTAAATTCTTATTACTTTTTAGTTATTACCTGGCTATTGCTAGTATGTGGAAATCATGCCAAATGTCTATATTTGTATAATTATCTTGTTTCCATACACTTTATTGAACTGTCTTATCATATTATTTTGTTTAATAATATTAATAATATTATTTTATAAAAGTTTTATTTTCTTGAGTTTTCTATGTAAGTACTGATGTTTTATTTATTTTTATAAGTGTGAATTTCATTCTTTCCCATAGTCTTTAAAAGAAGGGATGATGCCTTATAAGATAAAATTAAAAGAGACTTGAGAAATCACCTTGACTAATGGTGACTATGAGTCACCATATGGTCACAATGACTAATTTTACTTTTTTAAAAATGAGGACCTCCGGTTAAGATCACTTAAGCCTCTACAGTCTTATTTATAAGTGTTTTTCCAAATCCTGTTGCAACACCATAACATACACACACACACACACATATATATACATATATATATATACACATTTCGTTTTCACCAGAACACATCAGCTTTAGGATGGGAGAGAGAATATTGAAGGTTTATATAATATTAATGATTGGCAATGCAATATAAGTAATCTGGTAAAGCCTCCAGCAACATCCTCAGAAACTAATTAAATTTTATTGTTGATGTTGGTCAAAAAACATGCCCTTCTTGGTGACCTTGACTGGCTCATGCTGCTTCTCCTATTGGGAGGACCACTGTGGTAAATTTTATGACATTGCCACTCTCTTGTTGCCACCCACCACCAGAGGAAAGTATTCTTGCCTTTCTATTGGAATGTTTACCTTTTTCATTACATTTCTAAAATTAGCCTGGCTCTATTAAAGTTATAGTCTCTACTACCAATAAATGTGCCCCAGGTCCCCATGCCCTAGGCTGAAGACCCTTGGGAAGATCCCAGGTGCTTCCCTTAAAACTTTAAAAGACCAACTGTATTGAACCATAATTCAGGGGTCCTCAAACTGCGGCCCGTGGGTCACATGAGGCAGTGTGATTGTATTTGTTCCCATTTTGTTTTTTTACTTCAAAATAAGATATGTGCAGTGTGCATAGGAATTTGTTCATAGGTTTTTTTTTAAACTATAGTCCGGCCCTCCAATGGTCTGAGGGACAATGAACTGGCCCCCTGTTTAAAAAGTTTGAGGACCCCTGAATGCTGTTACTATAGATTGGTTTTGTTTATTACATAATCTTAATGATGAATTGTGGTATGAGGTATTTTGTGTTAGGAATTTTTACTCAGAATGAGGTTTTTAGTTTATTAACATAAAGGACTGAGTAGTTCTCTCCTTTTTATTGCTCAGTAGCTCTCCATTAATGATTATTACACAAGTGATCTCATTTCAGGCTGGGCAAGGGACTTGAAGAGAAACTTCTCTGAAGAAGACAGGTGCACGGCCTACAGACATATGAAAAAATGCTCATCATCCTTAATCATCGGAGAAATGCAAATCAAAACTACTTTGAGATATCATCTAATTTCAGTAAGATTAACCCATATCACAAAATCCCAAGACCAGAGATGTTGGCTTGGATGTGGAGAAAAGGGAACACTTCTACACTGCTGGTGGGAATGCAAATTAATACATTCCTTTTGGAAAGATGTTTGGAGAACACTTAGAGATTTAAAAATAGATCTGCCATTCAATCCTGTAATTCCTTTACTAGGTATATACCCAGAAGACCAAAAATCACATCATAAGGAAGATATTTGTACCATAATGTTTATTGCAGCCCAATTCATAATTGCTAAGTCATGGAAAAAGCCCAAGTACCCATCAATCCATGAATGGATTAATAAATTGTGGTATATGTACACCATGGAATATTATGCAGCCTTAAAGAAAGATGGAGACTTTACCTCTTTCATGTTTACATGGATGGAGTTAGAACATATTCTTCTTAGTAAAGTATCTCAATAATGGAAGAAAAAGTATCCAATGTACTCAGCCATACTATGAAACTAATCTATGGCTTTCATCTGAAAGCTATAACCCATTTATAGCCTAAGAATAGGGGGGAAGGGGGAGAGGGAGGGGAGGGAGAGGAGAAGATAGGGAGAGGGAGGGTGATTGGTGGGATTACACCTACGGTGCATCTTACAAGGGTACATGTGAAACTTAGTAAATGTAGAATATAAATGTCTTAGCACAAGAACTAAGAAAATGCCAGGAAGGCTATGTTAACCAGTGTGATGAAAATATGTCAAATGTTATATAAAACCAGTGTATGGTGCCCCATGATCGCATTAATGTACACAGCTATGATTTAATTAAAAAAATGATTATTACAGAGTTTGTTAATTTACTAACCTGTTGATGGATGGACATAGACTTTTTTTCTAGTTCTTGGCTAATATTAATAAGTATGTGATGGCTAATCATGTACAAAACATTTCTAATGGGTAAATAATTGGGAATGAAATTGCTGGGTCATAAACCAAGTGTACGCATTTGTCTGCCTTTTTCTCTTCCAAATTGATTATGAATTTTTTTTTTTCTCTCTGCATGTAATCTGGTCAACTTTCACTCTCTACATTTCTGAATAAATGTTGTTAGGAGCATGTAAGTCTGGAATTGTAATAAATTCCTGGTAAGTTGTTCTTTTTATCATTGAATAAAACTTTCATTTTTTCAGTAATAATTTTGCATAAAACTCTATTTTACTGCATATTAACATTGCTTTCTTTTGTTAATATTTTATCAGTTAATATTTTGCCATTCCTATCATTTTAAATATTTTTATTTAATTAAAAATAGTATGTGGCCATAATTTCTAAAAGTCAAATTGTACTACAAAATTGAATGAAAATCTGAAGTCTTGTTTCTTTTTTCTTTTCTTTTTTTTTTTTTTGTAGAGACAGAGTCTCACTATACTGCCCTCGGGTAGTGCCGTGGCGTCACATGGCTCACAGCAACCTCTAACTCTTGGGCTTATGCGATTCTCTTGCCTCACCCTCCTGAGCAGCTGGGACTACAGGCGCCCGCCACTACACCTGGCTATTTTTTGTTGCAGTTTGGCTGGGGCTAGGTTTGAACCCGCCACCCTCGGCATATGGGGCCGGTGCCCTACTCACTGAGCCACAGGTGCCGCCCTGAAGTCTTGTTTCTTATCACTCCTAGCCACAATCCTTTGGAGGCCAATATTTAAAGTTATTTTTAGTTTCATGTTTCAAATTTACCTTCATATTCTTAAGTGCCAAATTTAGAATATAATTTTTTTTTAAATTTCAGGTCTTATCTATTGCTTTCTAATTAAGGTAGATAAATGCCCATTTACCCATAATTTCTCCCCAACATCCCACTGATATAGAAATATTATTCAGAGTTTACATCATGAAGTATTTACTATTGTTTACAACTGAGACCTAACAATGTTATATAGCTGCATTTACTTTTTTGCATGATGTTGCTCTTCCTGGTATTAACAATGGCTTCATTTTGCTCTTTTCTTAAAAAAAAAATCTATCACTAGCTCTTCCTCAAATTTTTCCACGTGGTTATAGGTGTTAGATGATCCATCCATTCCATTTTCTTTCTTTGTAATGTACTCTGCAGTCAAACTTTGAGTCTAGATTGACTTTTCAGGAAGTCTTTCTTCCTTCTCAACATTAGATTTAGGTTTCTTGATTTACTTTTATGCTACCTTCCTTCTAGATAGGATTTCTTTATCTCCTGGACCACTACTCACACCACCGATTCATAATGAGTTTGTTAAATTCCTGAAGTAAGTACAAATCCTTCTTCCTTGTTTTCTTCTTCTTTTCTAAATTTTAAATGGCAGGTGACACTGGGGGAAGGGTTAAAAGGCTGTTGAAGGATTGTAAGCATGGTGGTGGTGAGAATGAGACTTACAAAAAGATATTCAACAGGTAGCATGCCTATGGCTTGGTGACTGGATGGTGATGGGTAGTGAGGTAGGAAAGGGCAAGGATGAGCTTTTCAGAATTCTGGCTGGATGGACAGTGGAGCCACTTATTGGAAAATGGAACACTGGGTTTCGTGGGTGGGAAGCAGCAGCAGAAAGAGAATGATAAAGGGCCCATTTTCAGACGACAGTGAAGTGACCTATTTTCACAAACACTTTCTGAATGTGCTAAGCTTTATAAAGCAGTAAATAGCAACCAAACGTAAACTGGTTCTGGCAGAAGTAGGATGGGAAGGTGTGGTATCCTGCCTGCCTGTAAATGTGAGTGGACTTTCAGGGATCAAAATTCTGGCATCTTCTATTACCTTGATGAGTGGCTCCTGTTTATTCTTTCAGATGCCATTTCATATTGGACTTTTTTCCTCATACTCTTTCCTTCCAAGTAGAAAAGATAGACCTATTTGGCAAGCAGAAGTTAGAAACTGATTGGAGCTTTTCCAAAAATATCAAGATGGGAAACAAAATATGAAAGGGTGCAAACGTGAATGGAAAAAACCCAGGAGAGAAAAATGCACTAAGACTACATAATGAGGTTACCAATTTAAATAGGAAATTATTGGTATTAATTAGGTTAATTAATACCAACATGTAGGGACATTTCACCTCCACAAAGCACAAGACCAAAAAGGCTGCTGGAAGGAAAAACAGGGAAGGCCTATTCAACATGGAGAAAGGAGAAGGTTATGAACATGGGCTGTCAGGTTTCCCTCACAGAGGAAAACCGAATCAACGATTCTTAGAGCTCATGTGCCAAAGTCATGCAATCTTACAGCATTACGAATATGTCGTGGTTGAAACAGAATCATGTAACAGAAAAGCCAATTCCCCTGGTGACCCCTCATCATCAAGGAAAGACTATAAGACCACATTTTTTTCATTTTGAACCATGTACAACATAAATCACACATTTACTAACTCAGCATTGCTTAGTGTCTGATAAATTTGTAAGGAATAAGAAAAGAAAGATAAATCTACCTCTACTAAATTTATGCTTTGCATACACATTTTTTGCTTTGCACATTTTTGGCTATTACTATTCATTTTAAGTTATGCTATTATTGAAACATACATTCTCTTGCCAATCCATTATATTTTCCTGATGATAATGGCTTTTAAAATAGAGAGATAAAGAATAAATCATTATATACATATATATATATTTTTTTTCCTCCAAAGTTAATGCAAAATGGTATGTTGACCAGACAAGAAAACCATGGTAAAACTACTTTGATTCATTTTTACTGAAAGGACTGCTTGTTTGCAGAATTTGCGTGGGTAATACCATACATATTGTCTTATCCAGTAATGCTCATGGAAATAATATTCAAATTCTGAGCAAACCCTAAAGTTTCTCTAGGATTTTTGGTTATGGTTATCAAGGGTTGGAAGTTTTGACTGTGTTAAAAAAAAGCAATGCTGACATCATGGATTAGATAGAACTTCTCTTTTACAAAGTCATTCTATGATAAAAGTGAAGAATAAAAAGAAGTTCACTATGTCATTCACATGTATTCTCCACATGAGATTAACAGTTATAGATGCCTGACAAGCTGTTCTAAATTATTAGAATGTTCAGTCTGGTAGAGGCAAAACATTCAGGTGGTATAAAGGAGTTTTGTTTTATTTTGGTGATACTATCCAAAGTCTACATGATGAAGACAGAAATTTTATGAAATAATTTGTTTATGTATGAGTTGGCGTTGGTGACATTACTGTTCCAAGGAGATGACGTGTTGGTATGACTATAATTTTATGTCATTTAAAAAAGCAGCATAGTACAGAGGAAGCATCATGAGATTTAAACATCTGTGTTCTAAGTCAAGAATTGGCACTTGAAAACTCCATGATACTAAGTGTCAACTAATCCCATCTTAAAACAAGGATTAGTTGTCACCGGGCTACTACTTCACATGATCACTGTGAAGACCAAAAAATCTAACATGCATGCTTTGTAGTGCATGTTCAGAAATGTGCGTGTACTTGTTTTTCTTTTTGAAAAAAGGGTTTTATCCTAATTGAGACCACAATGGTGAACTGACTGTGTTACTGAGTTATCCTTAAGGTTCATTTGGAAATGAATATTTTGATATTTTACATTTAGTGTAAATTCAGGTGAGAAGAAGGCTGATTGATGGGAGGGTAACAAAACTGACTTCTTGATTCTTACAAAATGAAGCAAATAGTCATGGTTAAGGCAAGTTATAGTTTGGTACTACTCGTGTTAGTTTCACAACAACAGTTTAAATGCTTCCCCATGAGATGGAAAATTTATGTTGGACACACTTGCTGCTTCAATTTCATATTCCAAAAAGGCACTCTGGAATCCATATAGGGAGGCACAGGGACTCATAAGGCAGCCCATCTGTGCTCCCCGATTTATAATTTCTGTTGGTTCCCTTGTGGGGACTTTCAGAAATCCTGAACAAAAAGGCCATAATTCTGTCAACACCACACACCACAGGAGCAGGGGTTAGGAACTGATTCCTGGAAGCTGTGTAGTTTACTTGCCTTATAACACTGGGATAGCCATGTGGACTTGATAAGATTTTGGCCTGAAGCTGTAAAAGCCATTGTCCTGGAGCTCTGTCAGAAGTGCCAGCTTCCTAACACCCTGACTGATGTACTAATGACGCTCCTAGAATATCTCAGACCTCCTAGGGAGAAAAATAGCACTCAATAAATCTACAGACTAAAGCAGACAGTGCTCCTAGATCTCTCCTATCACTTGTAGGACATTATGTTACCTGAGATTTCGATTTTCTTATAAATTTCTTGCAGTGTGGCCAGCATGACTCATAAGAACTGGTGTTGATGCGAGCTAGTCAGAGTGCCATGTGTATATGGGGACCATTCCCTGGTGTGCTGGGTTCAATGTCCACTCTTCTCTGCCTGGCTCTGGGCCCTGGGCAGCTGACCTGCCTTGCCCCCTGGCCTCTGGTGCAGGAAGAGAGTGAGGTGCAGTGTTGTTTCTGGTGTCTCCCAGCTGGGTGGCTCACGAGAGGCTGTAGCTTTCTTGGGAGTCCCCTCCATGCAGCCTTATCTGTCTCTGGTTCCAGTAAACACAATCTTCCCTCACCCCTTCAAGCACACAGAAGGGATAGTGCCTTGTTGTCACTAGCCCTGGCTTACTGCCCTCTTCTTGGCAGCCTCCCTGTTCCCTGCTCATAAATAGAAACTATTCCCTTTATTAAATTCTCATCACATATCCCAAATTAAGAGTGCCAATTTTTTCTTGCCAAGACTCTGATACACCAGGCAAGCTGAATTGCCACTGGCCTGCAAATGGGGGAAAATCCGAACTTCAGGTGCCAGATAGTTGTTGGATAGAATGCCACTCAGTCACAATGACTACAGGGGTCCTCTGCTTCCGCTGCTTTCTAGATAAGGGTTGGTTTTGCTTAGTTCTGTTTTCAAAATGTTGTATTAGAAATGTCTAATTTTGTAATGAAATCCAAGTTGCTTATCGAAAGATCATGAATACTATTGCTTAATCTACAGAATGGTTTATTTGATATGTTTATTTTGGGTGGGGTGAAAACTATACTATTTTCATTATTATGAAAAAATAAAATCCCTTTAATTTTCTATTTTTTTTTTTTTTTTTTGGCCAGGGCTGGGTTTGAACCTGCCACCTCCAGCATATGGGGCTGGCGCCCTCCTCCATTGAGCCACAGGTGCCACCAATTTTCTATTGTTGAAACTTACAGTAGATGTCTAGATTTAGGTCAATATACTCTGAAAAAATAAGGAAAAGAAAAATCTTATCACTTTTCAGTGTTCACCAGGATGAAAACCTTAGAACATTTAAAAATTTTGAGTAGTAAGATTATGTGGATCAGCCATACGTGGGCTTATTGTTCTAGTCAACTGATCCATTTCAGTTGACTTATTTGATTTATCTTACAAGTTTGGGCATAAACTGTTTTTAATGAGTATTAATATTGTGTGTCCCTGTCTTTTGGGGGATGAATTAATGATGGATCTTTAACAACATTCCACTCCTCCAAAATACTGTGTATGTATTAATTATTCAGAAAAACAGTTTTAGAAAATTATTTTAAGCATTAAAATAATTAGAGTCTATTAGAAACAACTTTTGTTTGAGAACTTTGTGGCACTCAATGCTCATAGTTTAGTGCACGACTAGGTTGGATTTTCTGTCTTTACCCTCCTTCCCGCAGGAACAGAATTCCCCTCTCTTGAGAACTGTTTCTTCCTCAGATCCAACCACATACATAACTCGGGAGCCACTCTGTTGTCACACTCTGACTGCAAGTAATTGGACTGTAAGTCGGCACGTGGCCAGAGCTCAGCCTATCAGAATCCTCCCTTGGGATTTGTTGTGAAAGGAAGAGAGAAAGAGTGAATTCCTCTCTAGATATGGAAACCACAAAGTGTAAAATGCAGATTCCCTTGGTGGCTACTTTCCCTCCCTTGTGAAGAAAGCCTATTTTTGTTGAAAGAAACTAAAGTGGTCACTGAGAGGCAGAAATGAGAGTCAGGGGGATCCTTGTCACATTCCAGCCCTTGGCTCCACCTAGTCCAGAAGCTCTGGCACATTTCTGCCTTTTCCAAGTTGTGGTTGTTCATATATTTTTCAATTATTTATATAAGATATACTTAGTACTGTCCTTACAACTTTCCCATTTGCCTAAGCTTATTTCCTTATGGCCTCCATCAGTTACAATCAAAAGCATTCTGACTAAAGCACATGGTTATAAATATTCAATTTAAATTTGTTCATCACTTTCTGACTGGTACTTGGAGCCAAATCCTCCAAGGGAAGAAATGCAATATGAAATGTTATCCTTACTCTGTGAGTTTTTGATAAAGGAGGAGAGATAACAATGAAAAGGACAATAACAATACTTGATAATACAATCAACACAATTTTTGAGCACTCACTATGGGCCAGGCAATCTGCTAAGTCTTTTAAATACATGATTTTATTTAATGCTTATAATAATTCTAATTGCATATGGAATTACAGCTCAACAAGCTTAAGTCCCACAGCTAGTAGGGGGTAGAGGCAGAATTTGAACTCAGAACTGTTGGGCTTCTACATGGTGGCTCTTGTTCACTGTACCCCATCTCTCATCTGCAAGGAAAAATACATCTGACTTAAAGGCAAGTTCAGAAAAGGAAAAGGTGACATTCATTTGGAAAGATCTGGAGTAGTTTAGTGGCTATTGTGACTTTTATGTAGGCATTAAAGGACTGTTATGGAATGTGATGGGGGCAGAAAACATATCCTACAAATGTTTCTTCAAATATACTTATAACTTAGACTGGGTCAAGGATAAAAATAGGAGATAGAATCAACTCAAATTCTTCTTGAGCTGCATCTGATGCTTCTAATGCTAGCTCTTTCTTCCCCTTTCAAGTATGCCTTCCTAATGATTCTGCTAAGTATAAGGAATTAGCCTGAAATTCTAAAGATTCACAGCTGGAAGGATTTCATCTGGGAGCCACTAAAGCCAAGTACATTTAGCAGTTTTGATTGAGCAGGTCCAGAAGTTAGTGAGCTTAGAGCGAACATGTGCTTTCTGGGCTGATGAGGTTTACATGCCTGATAATGGCCATATTGTGTTGCTGTCAGGCAGTCTGTGTGTGGTAAGGCTGATTTAGGCTTTCCAGGTTCTTTGAAATCAGGAGCTAATGCATCCATCTTCCCATCTCAGCACAAGGCCTTATGTATCTGACAGATACACATAGCCATTTTGATACACAGTGAGTCTGACCTCTGGAGATAGCTTAGAAGTTGTAAAACCAGAAATAATAATGTTTTTCATATACCCTGGTTCTGCCTTTTCTAGGGTAGGACAGATATGATCGTAAGTAACCCAAGCTCCCTCAATGAATATTTTTATAAAAGCAGGAGGCTGAAAACTCTCAGTAATCCTTTGTTGTAGTTTTGTAGTAGTACACATAAGCCAGTACTAAGTGCTTTCTAAGGAACTGATTCTTGTTGAGTGCCAGGTGCTGAGTTGGAGACCTTATGTATTATCTCCTTAGCTCTTAGACCTCACAGTTACATTTGAGAAACTTGAGATTCAGAGAGGTTAAGTACCTTGCCTAAGGTCACAAAGCCAGTAGATGGCAGAGTTGATATTGGAATCTACTTTTAAATGACACAAAGCCATTGCCTTAACTGCAAGCTGTTGGTAGGCATTATTACCATTTCTTTCTTTTTTTTGAAAAAATGATTAATTTTTGTTTTCTTAGAGTGTGTGTGGGGGGTCTCACTATGTTTCTCAGGCTGGACTAGGACTCCTGGGCTCATGCTATTCTTGTGCCTTGGCCTCTCTAGTAGGTGGGACTACAGGCACCTGGCTGAGTATTATTATCATTCTTTGGCTGGGGATCCAGGTACTAAAACCTGGAAGTTAAATCTCTTGTAAGGTCACATTGCAGCTCAGGAGCAGATATTATCTATATCTAGTCATGGTAGTGTGCTCGCATCGGAGCAGACTTCTAAATGATGTTGAATATCAGATAGTGGTCAGAAATAGAACATGTGAAAGTGAGAAAGCATGCTATTTGGAGGAAAAACAAAGTAAAATTTCTAGAAAAAAATGCCTGAGACTTTCAATTTAAAATGTCTTCAGAAATTATTACTGTTATTATTATTTACAGCTGGTTATCACGGAGGTACTTCCAAATTGGCCATTTATTTTTGAAGGTGTAAATGTCATGCTCAAAATATGTCAACACTGGGAAACCTCAAAATAATTAGTAGGGCAGATGATCTGTAGGCTTCTTGCACAGATACTCTTTGTGAAACAGACAACATCCTTCTAAAAACTGGCAGAAAAGCAGCCTCCATTGCTATCATTTTCTGAAAACAGCCTAAGTAGTTTGAGAGGTAAGAATCGTATTTTTATCAGCTAGAAATGAAGATCAATCCATATGGCTTGTAGTTTTATTTTATTTGGTGACTACTTAAAATAACTGTGTATTTGCAAGTATTGGGTAAGGTAGCGAAGGCAAGCAATTAATGTTATGTTCAGTCCATCTTAAATCTAATGTTAGGTAATCTCAAAACCAAAATGGATGACTAGACAAAGGAAGCAGGTGTCTTCTCTATAGAGAATAACCAGAATAGTATGCAGGTTCTATTGACTGTGAACAGGATGTCATCCAGGCACATAGTCAGTCTGGCACAAGTCAAAGTGAAGGAGAAAATCCTATAAGCTATGAGACAAAAGCATCCAGTAACTTACAAAGGAAAATACATCACAGTAAAAGCGGACTTCTCAATAGAAACCTTACAGGTCAGAAGGTATAGGATCTCATGTTTAGTCTTCTTAAACAAAGTAACTGTAGCTAAGAATTTTATGTATACAAAATTAAGTTTCAAAAATGAAGAAATAAAATCTTTCCCAGACAAGCAAACACTAAGGGAGTCTCTCACCCCTAGACCTGGCCTACAGATATGTTCAAAAGTACTTTAAACAACAAAAAGAATGGTTTCTACTCACCAATGTAAAAACACTAGAAAGTAAAAACTCACAACTCAATAAAACTAACGAAAGGGAGAATATAAGGTGACTAGGTAACAAACAACATGATGATTGGAACAGTATTTCTATTATCAATATCAAAGTTGAATGTAAATAGTCAAAATGATCCACCTAAAGATATGGATAGATAGAATGGATTATTAAAATCCACATTCAAATGTCTTTAAGAAACATATAACTTGTAATGAGCTGCATATATTCAAGGTAAAGGGGTGGAAAAAAATATTTCATGCCATTGGAACCTAGTAATGCTAAGATTGGCTAAATTCTAAAATTAAAGCAAAGAAAAAATGTTTTACATCTTATCTGGTCAAGTTCCTCAAAGTAGGGAATATTATGATAGGTTAACCATTGGTTTTATTTCGAGAGCTTTTGTTTATGACATATCGTTGTACATAAACCTTATCTAACTAGATAGAAAACCCAACTTGAATAAAACAAGCCTTAGTACCTTCAATATTTGTACTAGCAAGTGTAAATGCCTATTGGTTGCTACCCAGAATCCATTTCCTTTCTTTTTTGTTATTTGGATAAAAAAACACATAATGGGAGATCTACCCTCTACAATTTTTAAGTGTACAGTATTGTTAACTGTATGTACAATATACAGCAGATTTCTAGAACTTCCTCATCTATAATGACTGAAACTTTGTATCTTTTGAGCAGCAACTACCTTTGACCTCTCCCTTTAGATGTTGGGAGCTACCTTTCTGATTTCTTTTTCTATGACTTTTGGGTACTTTAGATATCTCATGCAGATGGACTCATGTAGCATTTGTACTTCCGTAACTGAATTATTTCATTCAACATAATGCCCTGGGGTCCATCCATGTTAAAGCATATGACAAGATTTTCTTTTTTTTTAAAAAAAGCTGCATAGTATTCCATTATATAAAATCTGACAATTAAGTTCACAAACTTCTCCTAGAAAAAGTGCCACATACTTCATTGCTGAATAACACTATGGTCATCCAAACCCCTTTTTCTTGGACTGGCTATAAAAGGGTAATTGAATTACCCTTGATGTCCTAAATGTCATCAAAATGTCTTCCTTTCAATATTTCCTTAGTCTTTGGGTAAAAAAAGTGTCACTGGGGACCAGATCGGGTGAGTAGGGAGGGTGTTCCAATACAGTTATTTGTTTACTGGTTTAACAATTCTTCACAGTGTGGGTGAGTGGATGCATTGCTGTTATGCAAGAGCCATGAGTTTTTGGCCAAGATTTTCAGTGAAGATTTTCCTATTTCTCTATTGATGTTTACTTGGTCTGCTATGCTTTGCACAGTTGCCAAAGATTTTGAAGTACAATTTGATGAATTTTTGCGATGCTTTTGTTTTGCTCATTATTGGCCACCCTGACCTCTCTTCATTAGTGACACTTTCTCTCCCCTCAGAAAAACATTTAATCTATCTGCATACTACCGTTTTCTTCATGATACTATCTCAATAGACTTGGACTAACGTGTCTCTGATTTCACTTTCACTCCTGCCAAGTTTAACACAAAATTTATAAATGTTTGTTAATTGTTCTAATTTGAGCTCTGACATTCTTGTAAAGGAACACAAAAAGACATAACAACAATAATGTCACTCAGCAAGACACTGCCACACATTGACACAAAGACAACTGTGAGACACTGATACACCAAGGTTATAAAAATTTACCAAGTTGTTTGTACAGTGCTGCTAACATAAGCTCATTTGCAAGTTAGCAAACTTAATTGTCAGACCTATATACATTTCCTTAATCCATTCATCGGTCAATGGACATTTATATTGTTTCTACTTCTTGGCTATTGTGAATAATGCTGCAGTTAACATGAATTAGAAATATCTCACTAACATTTTGCTTTTAATTTTTTTCATAGAAATGTTCAGAAGTGGGATTGTTGAGTCATGTGGTAGTTGTTTATCAAACTAAAAAGCTTTTATGTAGCAAAGAAAATAACCAACAGGATGAAAAAGTAACCAACAGAAAATATGTGCATTCTGCCATATATCTGATGGGGATAATATCCAATATACATAAAGAACTATTACAACTCAATAACAAAAGAACCAAATAACCTGATTTAAAAATTGACAAAGAACTTGAATAAACATTTCTCCAAAAAAGACAAATGGATAAGAGGTGTATGAAAAGATACTCAATATCACTAATCATCAAAACCACAATGAGATATCACCTCATATCTTTTAGGATTGTTGTTATAACAAACAAAAAGAACCCAGAAAATAGGCATTGGCAAGGATGTGGAGAGACTGGATCTCTTGTTCGCTCTTGGTGGAAGTCTAAAAGAGTAGAACCTCTGTGGAAAACAGATAGAAATTACCCAAACATTTCCTCTTTTTTATGGTAATAATAGTACTTTGAATTTCCTTTGGAGAAATGTTCCTCTCCTTTTATTCACCATGCTATTTTTCAATCCTATTTTTAAGTGTTGTGCAAAAGTTGCATGGTGCAGTGCCACAAGATTAAGACCTGCAGTGAAATTGTATGGCGAATAAGGAAGGCTGGAGCTCTCTCATGGCATGCAGCAACTTCCACCAGAGCTTATATAGGCAATACTACATGTGCACACAATTAATCAATGAACAGACGACTTAAACCTTAGCCCCAGGCCTCTCACTGCCTGGTGCCTACGGGTCCACGGATTAACCATAACCACTTCACTAACATTATCTAAAGTTATTCTTATGCTAAGTAATCAAAAACAAAACCACAAAACAAGGTTGGGGGAATAAGCTGTTTGAATGCTTAACCTTTAACAGGCCATCTGGAGGCAGCCATTCATCTTTAGGGAGTAGTTTGGAAATTTCTGAGATATACAGGTATCTGCCTGTAGGCCTGCCTCCATGAAATCAAGCCTTTAATCACTTCTACACGACCAGGCCTTTAACCACATATGGAGTTCTATCCAGGGTTTTTTCCCCCTTTTTAACTCACAAAAGACTTCAAACTTGCCTTCACAAAATGGAACCATTTAAAGGCTTATTTATAGGCTTTCCACCTATAAGAAGTCATAGTTAGATTAAGCCAATTGTGGAGCTCATCAGTTTTTACTACAATGATTAGTTTAGAAAAAGCATGACACCAAATTTGTGTTGTGTACCAGCATTAGAAAGGGACCTCTCACAACTTGGTGCAATGAGGGAGAGTTGACCTGAGTGGAAATGGTGGAAAATCGAGAAATGAAGCCAGAAAGATGGGGAGAGGCTCTTCTCACCGGGACGTTCCTCACCTGCTTAGTTCTACTGTGTCATACCCTGGTCCCTGTTTGAACCAGAGGGGGAATGGTGGCGACAAAAATTCCCTCACCTGCTTGAACTTATTTTTCTGTACTCAAGTCCCTTTTACACGTTGTGTACCAGCATGAGAGAGGACCTCTCACTACCCGGTGTGAAAAGGGTGAGTTGACCTGAGTAGAATTAGTGGGAAATTGAGCTCACAGGGGCTTTCCTCACCTGCTTAGTTCCACTCTCCCATATGCTGGTCACTGTTTGAACCAGAGGGAGAATAATGGGGAACAATGATGCCCTCACCTGCTTGAACTCACTATTTTGCACTCAAGTACACTGTGTGGGTGCCACATGTGGCATACTGGCATGAGAGAGAGACCTCTTGTGACCCGGCACAAGGAGGGAGAGTTGACCTGAGTGGAAATGGTGGAAAATTGAGAAATGAAGCCAGAAAGATGGGGAGAGGCAAAAAAAAAAAAAAAAAAAAAAAAAAAAAGACAGGAGATGTGAGATAGGATGGTGTTGGGAGGGCTGATGCAGCTGATGAGTACAGCCAGCCACTGAACCATGAAAACAGCTTTATTTATAACAAGGGGGCATAAATCTTAACACATGGGGTAGAGATCAACTTTAAAGAGGAAAAACTGTGTGCTTGCTAATAACAAAGAAAGTATGAATGGGCTACTTGACTCTGCCACAGCCTGCTCCCCACAGATTTGGTCAATAATTAATGCTTGGAAAGATTATTTATTTATTTTTCTTTTTTGAGATAGAGCCTCATTCTGTGCCCTGGGGAAAGCACCTGTTGCTGTGGAGTCCTAGATCCCAACAAGCTTAAACTCTTGGGCTCAGGTGATTCCCTTGCTTCAGGGTCCCAAGTAGCTGGGACTACAAGCACCCACAATGCCCAGCTAGGTTTTCTATTTTTAGTAGCTATGGATCTTGCTTTTTGCACAGCTTGGTCTTGAACTCCTGAGCTCAGGCAATCCACTTGCCTGGCTTTCCACGGTGCTAGGATTGCAGGTGTGAGCCACAGCAATTGGTGGAAAGATTCATTCTTAAAGTCATTTATTCCCCTTCATTCCTTGAAGATATGAACATGTTGGCAGAAGGTTCACTATCACTCTACAACTTTATGCCCAGTCAATTACTAGCAAATTCAGAAACTACATAGATAATCTGTTTTATTTCCTGGACTCTCAATTCTTTATTTCCCTTTTTCTTTTTCTCTAAATGCGATACCTACTCCCATCCAGACTTTGTCTTTACCAATTAGTCTAACCCTTTCATAATCTCTTTCAATCATTCTGTTCTATGAGAAGTAGAGAGGAGCATGGTGGTTGCCAGGGGAAGGGAGGGAAGGGAGAAATGGGAAGGTATTTATCAAAGATGCAAAGAGTGCCTAAGTTCTGGAGATCTACTATACAGCATAATGTCTGTAGTTAATGATACTGTATTGTATACTTAAAATTTTGATTTTAAGCATTTTTACCACAAAAAGTAAATAAATAAATAGATAAACACATAAATAATAAGGAGAGTAGAGGGAAACTTTTGGAGGTGATGGATAGGTTTTTGACATATTTTTAAAAAATTTTTTGCTGATTATATATACATTTTACTTCATTTGAAAGTAGATGTAGGGTGTCTTTGTTCCTTATAAATTTGTTAGCAGATATTACAGAAGAAATGTCTTAAGATAAATTAAATATATCTACTTTAGGTTCCACATTGCTTTATCTTCTTTTTTTTTTTTAAATTGTTGAGGATTCATTGAGGGTATAAAAGCCAGGTTACACTGATTGCAATTGTTAGGTAAAGTCCTTCTTAAATCATGTCTTGCCTCCAGAAAGTGTGGCACACACCAAGGCCCCACCCCCTCCCTCCGTCCCTCTTCCCCCCCCATAACCTTAATTGTCATTAATTGTCCTCCTATCAAAATTGAGTACATAGGATTTATGCTTCTCCATTCTTGTGATGCTTTACTAAGAATAATGTCTTCCACTTCCATCCAGGTTAATACAAAGGATGTAAAGTCTCTATTTTTTTAAATAGCTTAATAGTATTCCATGGTATACATATACCACAGCTTGTTAATCCATTCCTGGATTGGTGGGCATTTAGGCTGTTTCCACATTTTGGCGATTGTAAATTGAGCTGCAATAAACAGTCTAGTACAAGTGTCCTTATGATAAAAGGATTTTTTTCCTTCTGGGTAGATGCCCAGTAATGGGATTGCAGGATCAAATGGGAGGTCTAGCTTGAGTGCTTTGAGTTTTCTCCATACTTCCTTCCAGAAAGGTTATACTAGATTGCAGTCCCACCAGCAGTGTAAAAGTGTTCCCTTCTCTCCACATCCACGCCAGCATCTGCAGTTTTGAGATTTTGTGAAGTGGGCCATTCTCACTGGGGTTAGATGATATCTCAGGGTTGTTTTGATTTGCATTTCTCTAATATATAGGGATGATGAGCATTTTTTCATATGTTTGTTAGCCATTTGTCTGTCTTCTTTAGAGAAGGTTCTACTCATATCTCTTGCCCATTGATATATGGGATTGTTGGCTTTTTTCATGTGAATTAATTTGAGTTCTCTATAGATCCTAGTTATCAAGCTTTTGTCTGATTCAAAATATGCAAATATTCTTTCCCATTGTATAGGTTGTCTCTTTGCTTTGGTTGTTGTCTCCTTGATTGTACAGAAGCTTTTCATTTTAATGAAGTCCCATTTGTTTATTTTTGTTGTTGTTGCAATTGCCATGGCAGTCTTCTTCATGAAGTCTTTCCCCAGGCCAATATCTTCCAGGGTTTTTCCTATGCTTTCTTTGAGAATTTTTATTGTTTCATGCCTTAAATTTAAGTCCTTTATCCATCTTGAATCAATTTTTGTGAGTGGGGAAAGGTGTGGGTCCAGTTTCAGTCTTTTACATGTAGACATCCAGTTCTCCCAACACCATTGATTGAATAGGGAGTCTTTCCCTCAAGATATGTTCTTGTTCGGTTTACCGAAGATCAGGTGGTTGTAAGATGTTAGTTTCATTTCTTGGTTTCTATTCAATTCCAAGTGTCTATGTCTCTGTTTTTGTGCCAGTACCATGCTGTCTTGAGCACTATGGCTTTGTAGTACGGACTAAAATCTGGTATGCTGATGCCCCCAGCTTTATTTTTATTACTAAGAACTGCCTTAGCTATACGGTTTTTATTTCCGGTTCTCTACAAAACACAGAATCATTTTTTCCAAATCTTGAAAGTACGATGTTGGTATTTTGATAGGAATGGCATTGAATAGGTAGATTGCTTTGGGAAGTATAGACATTTTAACAATGTTGATTCTTCCCATCCATGTGTATGGTATGTTCTTCCATTTGTTTTTTTTTTTTTTTTTTTTTTGTAGAGACAGAGTCTCACTTTATGGCCCTCGGTAGAGTGCCGTGGCCTCGCACAGCTCACAGCAACCTCCAACTCCTGGGCTTAAGCGATTCTCTTGCCTCAGCCTCCCGAGTAGCTGGGACTACAGGCGCCCGCCACAACGCCCGGCTATTTTTTGGTTGCAGTTTGGCCGGGGCCGGGTTTGAACCCGCCACCCTCGGTTTATGGGGCCGGCGCCTTACCGACTGAGCCACAGGCGCCGCCCTCTTCCATTTGTTAATATCCTCTGCTGTTTCCTTTCTGAGGATTTCACAATTTTCTTTATAGAGGTCCTTCACCTCCTTCGTTATGTATATTCCTAGGTATTTCATTTTCTTTGAAACCATGGTGAAGGGAGTTGTGTCCTTAATTAGCTTCTCATCTTGACTGTTATTGGTGTATACAAAGGCTACTGACTTATGGACATTGATTTTATATCCTGAAACATTACTGTATTTTTTGATGACTTCTAGGAGTCTTGTGGTTGAGTCTTTGGGGTTCTCTAAGTATAAGATCATGTCGTCAGCAAAGAGGGAGAGTTTGACCTCCTCTGCTCCCATTTGGATTCCCTTTATTTCCTTGTCTTGCCTAATTGTATTGGCTAGAACTTCCAGCACTACGTTGAATAGTAAAGGTGACAGAGGACAACCTTGTCTGGTTCCAGTTCTAAGAGGAAAAGTTTTCAGTTTTACTCCATTCAGTAAAATATTAGCTCTGGTTTTGTCATAGATAGCTTCAATAAGTTTTAGAAATGTGCCACCTATGCCTATACTCTTCAGTGCTCTAATTAGAAAAGGATGCTGGATTTTATCAAATGCTTTTTCTGCATCTATTGAGAGCATCATATGATCTTTATTTTTGCCTCTGTTAATATGGTGGATAACGTTTATGGACTTGCGTATGTTAAACCAGCCTTGCATCCCTGGGATAAAGCCTACTTGATCATGATGAATGACTTTCTTGATGGTAAGCTGTAATGTATTGGCTAGGATTTTATTGAGGATTTTTGCATCTACATTCATGAGTGAGATTGGTCTGAAATTCTCCTTTTTGTTTGAGTCTTTTCCTGGTTTTGGTATCAGGGTGATGTTTGCTTCATAGAATGTGTTGGGGAAGATTCCTTCTTCCTCAATTTTTTGGAATAATTTCTGCAGTACAGGAATAAGCTATTCCTTGAAGGTTTGATAGAATTCTGGAGTGAAGGCATCTGGACCAGGGCATTTTTTGGTTGGAAGCTTTTTTATTGTTTCTTTACTCTCAGTGCTTGAAATTCGTCTTTTCAGGAGCTCTATTTCTTCCTGGCTGAGTCTAAGGAGAGGGTGTGATTCCAAATATTTATCCATTTCCTTCACATTGTCAAATTTCTGGGCATAGAGTTTCTGGTAGTATTCAGAGGTGATCTCTTGTATCTCTGTGGGATCAGTTGTTATTTCCCCTTTATCATTTCTGATTGAGGTTACTAGAGATTTTACTTTTCTATTCCTCATTATTCTGGCCAATGGTTTATCTATTTTATTTATTTTTTCAAAAAACCAACTCCTTGTTTCATTAATTTTCTGAATGATTCTTTTGTTTTCAATTTCATTGATCTCTGATTTGATTTTGGATAGTTCTTTTCTTCTACTGAGTTTAGGCTTAGATTGTTCTTTTTCCAAAGCCATAAGATCGCTTGTGAGATTGTTGATGCACTCTCTTTCTGTTTTTCGAATGTAGGCATCTAAAGCGATGAATTTTCCTCTCAAAACTGCTTTTGCAGTATCCCACAGGTTTTGGTAGCTTGTGTCTTCATTGTTGTTATGCTCAAGGAAGTTAATGATTTCCTGCTTTATTTCTTCCTTCACCCATCTGTTATTCAACAGAAGATTGTCTAATTTCCATGCCTTTGTGTGGTGTCGAGCATTTTTGTTAGAGTTGAGTTCCACCTTTAGTGCCTTATGGTTGAGAAGATACAAGGTAAAATTTGAATTCTTTTGATTCTGTTGATATTTGTTTTGTGTCCCAGGATATGATCAATTTTGGAGAATGTTCCATGGGGTGATGAGAAGAATGTATATTCTTTATCTTTGGGGTGGAGTGTTCTATATGCGTCTATCAAGCACAGTTGTTCTAGGGTCTCATTTAAATCTCTTGTATCTTTGTTTAATTTCTGTTTAGAGGATCGGTCCAGCTCTGTAAGAGGAGTGTTAAAGTCCCCTGTTATAATGGTATTATCAGATATCATATTGCTCAGACTGAGTAAGGTGTGTTTCAAGAATCTGGGAGCATTTAAATTGGCAGCATAAATATTTAGAATTGAAACGTCTTCTTGTTGTATTTTTCCCTTGACCAATATAAAGTGACCATCTTTGTCTTTTTTGACTTTAGTTGCTTTAAATCCACATGTATCTGAAAATCATATTGCAACTCCTCTTTTCTTCCGAATTCCATTTGCCTGAAAAATCATCTTCCAACCCTTGACTCGGAGTTTTAATTTGTCTTTTGAAGCCAGGTGTGTTTCTTGCAGACAGCAAATAGATGGCTTGTGTTTTTTAATCCAGTCAGCCAATCTATGTCTCCTCAGTGGAGAATTCAATCCGTTAACATTTATTGAGATAATTGATAAGTGTGGTAGTATTCTATTCGTCTTATTTGGTGAGAGTCTATTTTGCTTAGTTTTATCTGTTGCATCAGTGTGGAGGTTAGGTTCTGTCCTTTAATTTCTGAGTTCTTACTTTGCTGCTGATCCATTGTGATGGTCAGTGTGTAGAACAGGTTGAAGTATTTCCTGTAGAGCTGCTCTGGTTGTGGCGAATTTCCTCAATGTTTGTATATCCGTAAATGATTTGATTTCTCCATCAATTTTAAAACTTAGCTTAGCAGGGTACAGAATTCTGGGCTGGAAATTGTTCTGTTTAAGTAGATTAAAGGTAGATGGCCATTGTCTTCTTTCTTGGAAAGTTTCATTAGAGAAGTCTGCGGTCACTCTGATGGATTTGCCCCTGTAGGTCAACTGGCGCTTACTCCTGGGAGCTTGCAGAATCTTTTCTTTTGTCTTGACTTTGGACAGGTTCATCACAATGTGTCTTGGAGAAGCTCAGTTAGAGTTGAGGTGACCTGGAGTCTGATATCCCTCTGAAAGCAGTGTGTCAGAATCATTGGTGATATTTGGGAAATTTTCTTTTATAATATTCTCTAGTATGGCTTCCATTCCTCTGGGGCATTCTTCTTCCCCTTCTGGGATTCCTATTACTCGTATGTTGGAACGTTTCATAAAGTCCCATAATTCTGACAGTGAATTTTATGCTTTCTCTCTCTTCTTTTCTGCCTCTTTTACTATCTGAGTTATCTCAAGAACTTTGTCTTCTACTTCTGAAATTCTTTCTTCTGCATGGTCTAACCTGTTGCTGATACTTTCCATTGCATCTTTAAGTTCCCTAATTGACCGTTTCAGTTCCTTCAGCTCTGCTATATCCTTTCTATATTCTTCATATTGTTCATCTCTTATTTGATTCTGTTTTTGGATTTCCTTTTGGTTATTTTCCACTTTATTACAGTTTCCTTCATTGTTTCCATCATTTCTTTCATTGTTTTCATCATGTGTATTCTGAATTCCCTTTCTGTCATTCCTAACATTTCTTTATAGGTGGAATCCTCTGCAGTAGCTCCCTTGTGGTCCCTTGGTGGGGTTGTTCTGGACTGGTTCTTTATCTTGCCTGGAGTTTTCTGCTGATTCTTCCTCATGAGTGATTTCTTTTATCTGTTTCCTTGTCCTAATTTTCCTTTCACTTCCTCTTGCTCTTTAAGTTCCCGTGCCTGTGGACTAAGGTTTCGATGAGTCCTTTTGGTATAGGAACAGAATGATGGGAAGGTTGAAGAGCAAGAACAGATGAAAGAAAGGATGAATGAGCGAAAAGAAAATAGAGAAAGGAGTGGGGATGGGTAAAAGGACTATTAACAAAAAGAAGAGATGCGCAGAAAGAGGGAGACAGAGCAATATAGGGGTACAGTACGGTACTTTGACACAACCTTAAAGAAAACCACCTTCTGGGGATGCCCTGTTGGGTGGTTCCTTTGAGGTCAGCAGCTCTTTGCTAACCTGATCAGGCACAGTACCCCACCTCCACCAAGTAGAGAGGAAAGACAAAAATGCTAGAAACCAAACCAAAACAAGCAAACAGAAAACTTTACGGGATAAAATTGGGTGAAAAAACCAAATAATAGGGGTAGAAACACTGGCAAAAATGAAGTCCTAGTTATTGAAAAAGGTAGCAATGGGAAATTGTAATTAAACTAGAGAGATTGAGAAAGAAAAAAAAATCTGTACAGAAAAGTTGAAATTAATAAACAAAACAACATCAACAATGTCAAAATAAACAAAAAAACCCCCAAAAAACAAAAAAACAAAAACACAACCCAAAACAAAGCAGTATACATATGTTGTTGAATATTTTTTGGGTACACGTATTCTTCTGGGGTATGAGATGTTAATCACAGTGCTGATATGACCAGAGGCCGCTGAGTTCTCAAACCCCACCTGGTAGACACCCTAAATCTCTCTTTAGCCATCTTAAAAGACACTTTAAACTTCTTGCTGGAATCACTGCTGAAGTGGCTATCCTTTTACCCAGTGTGCCAAAACCGGTCTCACTCTGCCCCTGAGGGTTAAGGTTATAAGGTGGCTCAGTCCCCGCCCTTAGGCTACTCAGTCACTAGGTTACCAGCTCCTGCCAGATTCTTGCTCTGCAACCCTGAGGGCAGAGCTTGCTGGGGCAGTTCTCTCCCAATGGCTCCCTGTGGCCCACAGCCAAGCACTATTAGCTCCATCTGGCTCAGCGGCTCAGACTGGGGCCCTAGAGAATGGCCAAAGTTTTCTGCACTCCTGCTCAAGCTCTCCCCAAGGCAGTTCAACTGAGTGCCAAGTCCAAAGACACCAAAATAGTTCACAGGTAAGGCCTTTCCGGTTTGCAGTCTTGCTGCTACTGTACTTACAGTTGCTGGCGGGTTTAGACCAATTGAACACACATGACCACTTGCTGGTTTTCCACTGTTTTTGTCCTCCTCTTGGGGTCCAGAGGAGGACCCTCGCTGAGTCCCTTTATCCTCACAGGGATGATTATAGGCAGATCTCACCATCCAGAGATGCCTGGAGTCCTATCTCTCCAGACTCACGGTAACCAGATGCAAAGAAGCTGTTACTCAGCTGCCATCTTGCTCTTCTACTGGCATATTTATTTTTAACTTTCTATTTTTTCTTGTAATAATGTAAGATTTTGGGTTATATAAGGGATGGGACTTTGTTTTCTTTGTTGTCCTCTGTTTCCTCAGAACAATACCTAGGGTGTATTAAGCTCAATACATACTTGTTGAATGAATAAATAATTTTTCCAAAAGACAGGGAGAGAGTTTTTCTTATCATTGGACAAGGATGAGGAAGCTTATAGTCCTAAGAGATTTGGCACCAAGGAACACAAGGAAAACCTTAGAAAATAAACTTACAACACATGGAAGTAAAACTCAGTGGGAACCAAGTAGGTGGGAGTGTGTGGAGAGGTTGGGTTAACTAATACCTAATGGGTACAGTGCATTCTAGGTGAAAGTCACATTTATAACTCTGACCTGAAGTGTACAAAAGCAAATTATGTAATCCAAACATGTGCACCCCTGTAACATTCTGAAATTTTAAAAAGGAAAAAGAAAACAGCCTACAGTTTGGAAAGTGGGTCAGAAAGTCACAAAGAAACTGATAGCATTGACAGCCCATTAAGCATCAATTTTCACCTCTCTTTCTTGCTAAAATAATGCCAGTTTACTTAGATGTCCACACCTTAAAGAAAATAAATGTTAGCTACAGCTCAGGAATAAATCCTGAATATTCAGAGCCTAACTTGGTTTCCCATTCCCCTTGCTAAATTATTGATTTACTGGTGGTCATGTTTACCACTGCTGTCCATGAGAAGGAAGGAAAGGCTTGCTGGGGAGTTCTGGTTAGATGTTTCTTTACTCCTCCTAGGAGCATAGGATTGGCTGAAATCTCCTTCACTGTTTGGACCTTGTTGTAATTGCATGTGACTACTAGATATTGTGCTTTCCATTTTGGAACCACAAATGAAGATTCTTAAGAAGGTTGACATGATGAGAAAGACATGGTAGAAAGACAAAAGGAAACACTATTTTCAATGATGGAATTTACCTACTGAATTAACCAACCCTAAAGATAGGCTATTTCAAGATTTTGGATTAGATAATGCAATACATTTTCCTTAAGTCAATGAAGTCAGGGATTTCATTTTATGTAGCTCAATGCACCGCAACTGATATACCCATCTATCTCTCAAATTATCAGCTAGGCAAACCAAATAACTTATTTTTTCTATACAAGCCAATCTAAATTGGGTTGCCTTTTACTAGTGGCTTACTTGCAATCAACAGAGGAGCTGAAGATCTTACCCAAATGTCCCTTGTAAGATTTTTTATGTCATTTATTTATTTATTTATTATTATTTTTTATTAAATCATAACTTTGTACATTGATGCATTTATAGGGTTCAAGGTACTGCTTCAATATAAAACGTGAAATGCTTATACGGAACTAACACATCCATCACAATTATACTCGTTTCCTAATAGTTTTGAAATGTACCATTGCCTCATGCACATTAGGTGAGGTCCCCCCAAATGCCCTCCATCCTCCCATAGCCCCTCTTCCCTCCCCCCTCTCTCCTCTTCCCTTCTACTTTCTGGACGATAGTTATGTTTTGCCATTCATGAGTGTGTAGGTGATTATTATTGATTTCATAGTAATATTTAGTACATTGGATATGTTTTTTCCTTTATTGAGATACTTTACTAAGAAGAATATGTTCCAGCTCCATCCAGGTAAACATAAAAGATGTGAAGTCTCCATCTTTTTATGACTGCATAGTATTCCATGGTGTACACATATACCGCAATTTGTTCATTCATGGGTCAATAGGCACTTGGGCTGTTTCCATGTCTTGGCTATTATTAATTGGGCTGCAATAAACATTCTGGTGCAAATGTATTTGTTGTAAAATAATTTTTGATCATCTAGGTATATACATAGCAGAGAAATGGCAAGATCGAACAGTAGGTCTACTTTTAGTTCCTTGAATGCTCTTCAAACTTCTTTCCAAAAAGTTGTATTAGCTTTCATTCCCACCAGCAGTGTAGAAGTGTTCCCTTCTCTCTGCATCCACGCCAACATCTGTAGTTTGGGGTTTTTGTAATGTGGGTTAGAGTTACTTACTGGAGTTACATGATATCTCAAAGTAGTTTTGATTTGAATTTCTCTGATGATTAAGGATGATGAGCATTTTTTCATGTTTTTTTAGGCTGTGTGCCTGTCTTCATCAGAGAAGTTTCTGTTCAAGTCTCTTGCCCACATAGAAATGGGGTTATTTGTTCTTTTCTTATTGATTAGTTTGAGTTCTCTATAGATTCTAGTTATCAGACCTTGGTCAGAAGTATAACCTGCAAAAACCTTCTCCAAGGTTGTCTGACTGCTTTACTTACTGTGCTCTGGCTGTGCAAAAGCTTTTTACTTTGATCAGATCCCAGTAATGGATTTTTGGTGTTGCTTCAATTGCCTTGGGGGTCCTCCTCATTAAATATTCACCCAGGCCAATTTCTTCAAGGGTTTTCCCCACACTCTCTTCTAGTATTTATAGTTTCATGTCTTAAGTTTAAATCTTTTATCCAGTGAGAGTCAATTTTTGTTAAAGGTGAAAGGTGGGGGTCCAGTTTCAGTCTTCTATAGGTCACCAGCCAATTCACCCAGCACCATTGTTACATAGGAATATTTTTGATAGGCTTGTTGAAGATCAAATGACAATAAGTAGCTGGGTTCATCTCTTGGTTCTCTATTCTGTTCCATAAATCTATCTCTGATTTTTTGCCAGTACCATGAGGTTTTGATCACTATCGATTTATAGTATAGCCTGAAATCTGGTAACATGATACCTCCTGATTGTTCTTATTTCTGAGTAATGTCTTGGCCATTCAAGGTTTTTTTCTGATTCCATATAAAATGAAGTACTATTTTTTCAAGTTCTTTAAAGTATGACAATGGTGCTTTAATAGGGATTGCTTAAATCTGTAGTTTGCTTTGGGTAGTATGGACATTTTAACAATGTTGATTCTTCCCAGCCATGAGCATGGTATGTTTTTCCATTTGTTAACATCTTCAGCTATTTCTTTTCTCAGAGTTTCATAGTTCTCTTTATAGAGATCTTTCATGTCCTTTGTTAGGTAATTTCCCAGATATTTCATCTTTGGCACTATTGTAAAAGGAATAGTCTTTGATTGTTTTTTCAGCTTGACTATTGTTGGCATATATAAAAGCTACTGACTTGTAAGTATTGATTTTGTATCTTAATCTACTGTATTCCTTGACCACTTTTAAGAGTTTTGAAGTTGAGTCCCTGAGATTTTTCCAGGTATAGGATTATATCATTTGTGAAGAGTGAGAGTTTGATCTCCTCTAACCCTATTTGGATACCTTTGATACCTTCTTTTGCCTGATTGCAATGGCTAAGACTTCCATTACTATGTTGAATAGCAGTGGAGACAGTGGGCATCCTTGACTCATTCCTGATCTGAGTGGAGATGTTTTCAGTTTTACACCATTCAATATGATATTGGCTGTGGGTTTGCTATAGATGGCCTCTATTAGTTTAAGAAATGTCCCTTCTATGTCTATTTTCTTAAGAATTCTGATCATGAAAGGATGCTGGATATTATCAAAGGCTTTTTCTGGGTCAATTGAGAGAATCATATGGTCTTTGTTTTTTATTTTATTGATGTGATGTATTATATTTATATATTTGCATATTTTGAACCAACCCTGTAACCCTGGAATAAAACCAACTTGATCATGGTGTATAATTTTTTTGATGTGTTGTTGAATTCTGTTTGCTAAGATCTTATTGAATATTTTTGCATCGATATTCATTAATGATATTGGTCTATAATTCTCTTTCTTTGTTGGATCTTTTGTAAGATTTTTAAAAAATATATTTATCTGTTTCCCCAAATGGTGCTTTAGTGATAGAATTGTGTTATCCACACTTTTAGAGATTTCAGCATATGTCCGTCTAACCACACCCATAATGACATTACCTAACCTAGCGATGCTCAGTGATTTGACTTTGATTTCTGTAAAATTGGATTTGTGTTGGCCTAGCAGTTGTGTTGGCCTAGCAGTTGTGTTCAGTATGTAAAAATGGGAGGTGATAGTTATGGACACTATAAATATCTTCTTCTAGTCACTATCATTAAGACAAATCTAAAAATAGAGTTCTTCCTGTGCTAAATTCTTGTTTTACAGTAAGCTACCAAGTGGTATTGGACATTATCAGAAGAACTACAGAGGCACTCACTACAGAAGAGGGCTGCATTGGCTACCTTAATTTCTGTTTCATTTCTATTTGGGTTAGAAAGGGCTTTATCAGTTTCAGGATAGCAGGAGAAATTTGAGACAAGGATCAAAGAATTAAATTTGAAATCTAATATCTAAACGTATCTTATTCACCTCACTAGATTACTCTGTTCTTCCAGTTATTCTTCCAACAGGGTAGATTTTACCAACCCAGGAAGCATGTAAATAATAGGAATAATATCATCTGTTTTTCTAAATTTAACTCTTCAACTTGAAGTATTATTTTTTCTGAATCTAGTTCTTTTTTCTTTTGTGTGTATATGTATTAAAATATATTCTCTTAATGGGCACACTTATAACTTTGACTCAAACTGTACAAAAGCAATTTATGTGGAAATGTTTGTACCACAATACTCTAAATTTAAAAAGTAAAATAAAATTAAAAAAAAATAAAAAGTAAAATTAAAAAAAGTATTTTTTCTTTTAGGAAATGATAATAATACATGGGTGTTAATTTTTTGCCTTTAATTTAAATTTATTTGGTAAAATAAAAAGTTAATGTGGTGAATCAAAGATGGTCAGATATCCTTTGACACTCTTGGCATTGAGAAGTATGTGTTATTCACCTTCCCTGAGAATCTTGGCTGGCCTGCAAATGCTTGACCAGCAGCATATGAAGCTATGCCAGTTTTTGGCCTAGTTTTCTAGAAGGACAGGCAAGTTCTATCCTGCTATCTTGAAGGCCTGGAATGTCACATCAAATGTCAGCTATCCTGCTGGATAGATCATGTGGAGAGGCTCTGAGGAGGCAGGGATAGGGAATACCCTCTAGAGCCGAGCCTTCCTAACCACTCTTGGCAAGGGGGCAAGTTTATGAGTGAAACCTTCATGGGTCTTGCATGTCAGTCTGGTTTTCAGGTGAACACCACTGCTTGACACTAGTTGATATCATGTCAACAAAAGAATTGGCAAACTGAGCCCTTCCTGAATTTCTGACCCATAGCAGTATGAAGTAAAATAAAATAGTTTTATTTTAAAACACTACCTTTTGGGATAATTTCTTATATAGTAACTAATAACCAGAATAGTTAGCAATCTTGCTGTGGGGGAAAATTTTACTTGTGTGTGAAATTGAAAAATTTTGAAAGTTCATAATGATAGTGATGCAGCTTTATTGAAAACATATGCTATATATAAGTGTAAGAAATTTGTCAAAAACTATATAATACTTAGATAAAAATGCAATAAATGATACATAATATCCAAATGTAGAAAGCTATAAAATCTTATTGAAGCATGGAAACAGCAAAGTCTATATTCTTTCATGATATGGTTTAATAACTCAAAGTTAAAGCTGCCATAAAATAGTTAAATACAATTTAATTTGAATACTTATTGATTTGTAGTTTGCTGGAATTAGATAACAGGACCTTGAAAATCATTTGGGTGATTAAGTATGTCAGCATGTCCAAGAAAAGTATGAAAAAATGGTGAGGTAATATTGCTTTATTAAATATTCAAATATTTGATTAAATATCAAACATTCCTACACAGTATAAATTTTTGTGATCAAAACACTATAGCAATGGCATAGACGCAGGGAAATAAATTACTGAAGCAGAGTAGAGAGTCCAGATATTAAAAAGCTTGGGAATTGGATCCATAATAATACCTACTGAAATTTAAAAAAAACGTGCATATTCAATAACACCAATCTTGGGATGTAAAAATATATGTGTAAGTTATTTAATGTTTCGTGGTTTGCAGTGGTCAAAAAAAAAAATAGGAAGAAAAATAAGTATCCTTAAATAAAATGTAATCTATACAGGGAAAAAGTTGGCAACCACTAAAAGGAATGACATAGATTTTTAACAGCCAACTTACAGGGATATTCACAATGTATCATTAATGTAAGAAAAGTAAAGGAAGTCTATATAAAATGACCCCATTTTCAAGACACCCCCCAAAATGCCACATCTCATTGCTACCATTTTATTTAATGATTTTATGAACAGTGAGAAATATAAGGAAGACTATGCAGAGAATATTGATCCTGTTGGTACAGAACTGGACAATACATCCAAAGCGAGAAATTAATCAAATGCTACCATTTCAGGAAAATTTCTACTTTTTTTGGTACTATTTGAGCTTTTACTTTATCAATGTGTATATAAAAGCTGGAAACAGAATGAAAAGTTATTATAATTGTGGGAAATAAAAAAATAATTTGACAAATAGACTGATTCATTCTTGAAGAACCAAGTAAACCATTTTTTGAATTGAGATCAGTATATCCCCTTAAACATCGTATAAACCAATCCCAAAAGTTGATCAGTTAAAACATGAAATAGCAGCTAACATTGGCTGCTGTTAGCCAATAGCAGCCTTAAGTTGGCTGCCTTATGTAAGAGTCATATGGACCTCTCTGTAATCCCTTTGTGAAGAATATCCCCACAATTTTGCAGTGCGCAATCCAAACATCCATCTACAGGAGCTCTGGCTATAGAAATTCACATATTGTCAAAAACTTCCAGATAATCTGATGATATAACACCTCAAATGGAAATATGTACCCACACATTCAAAGTAAAGGAAATAAAAGGGAACACTTGGACAAACTTTCGTAAAGAAATGGAAGTGGGGGAGGAACAAGTCAATGTGAAATTAAGTGGTGCAGTAATGGGTATATATATGAGTCCACCTTTATAGCCATGCTTGTTAAACACATGATCCCAGAGCAGCCAAGAGCTCACTTTGGCTGGAAATAAGGGAAGTTCAGGAGTGTGTACTGCCCCCAAAATGTTCTCATTAAATGTGGTTGATTGATAGACTGACCCTCTCTCTTCACAAACTTAAATTAAAGGACTACTGATACTGAACAACGTACTACTTGGGCTTTGGAAGGAGAGGGAAAGGGTAACTCTGACATGGGCCCATCACATAGAAAATGTATATATAAGAATATTACAATTAAAATAATTATTATAATTCAACTAGGTAATTTCTTTCTGAGAGGATGAATGCTGACATTCTGCTAAAAGCCTGTAGAATAACTTGAACATATCTCATCTTAATCTTGACTGATAATTAAATCAGTTTTATTTTCAGAGTGGAGCTTTATTAGAGTCCATCAATTTGTCAGATTCTATTACTTCCCAATAGGTGTTCAGTGATTTAAAGAAATGAATTGACAAGTTTCAGGCCATTTCTACCAGTACCAAGTGCCACGATTTAACAGATCGCAGCAGGGATTTTCATCAGAGGAAAAAGACAAGGAAATAGATTTGTCTTGACTGGAACATTCTGTCCTTGCCACGCAGAATGTGTTTAGGAGTAGGAAGTTATCTGCTTTTTTCAGTCATGGCACAGGACCAAGGAAAGCCTTCTGATCCCTAGGCTTTCTGATCAGTCTCCTATGAGAAACCATGTTCTTCTGAGCAGGGTCAAGATCCTGCTTTGGAAGGATCAAATTTACATCTATTCTTGTTTACTGTAGCATGTTCAGGACACTTTTTTTTTTGAAGATTTACAATGCTCATTTTTATTTATTTTATTTATTTATTTATTTATTGTTGGGGATTCATTGAGGGTATGATAAGGCAGGTTACACTGATTGCATTTGTTAGGTAAAGTCCCTCTTGCAATCATGTCTTGCCCCCAGAAGGTGTGGCACACAGCAAGGCCCCGCCCCTCTCCCTCCTTCCCTCTCTCTGCTTTTCCTTCCCCCGCCATGACTTTGTCATTAATTGTCCTCATATCAAAATCGAGTACTATTCAGCTATTAAAAGAAATGGAGACTCTACATCCTTCGTATTAACCTGGATGGAAGTGGAAGACATTATTCTTAGTAAAGCATCACAAGAATGGAGAAGCACTTTTTTTTTTTTTTTATTTTATTGTTGGGGATTCATTGAGGGTACAATAAGCCAGATTACACTGATTGCAATTGTTAGGTAAAGTCCCTCTTGCAATCATGTCTTGCCCCCATAAAGTGTGACACACACCAAGACCCCACCCCCCTCACTCCATCCCTCTTCCTGCTTCCCCACCATAACCTTAATTGTCATTAATTGTCCTCATATCAAAATTGAGTACATAGGATTCATGCTTCTCCATTCTTGGGATGCTTTACTAAGAATAATGTCTTCCACTTCCATCCAGGTTAATACAAAGGATGTAAAGTCTCCATCTTGTTTAATGGCTGAATAGTATTCCATGGTATACATATACCACAGCTTGTTAATCCATTCCTGGGTTGGTGGGCATTTAGGCTGTTTCCACATTTTGGCGATTGTAAATTGAGCTGCAATAAACAGTCTAGTACAAGTGTCCTTATGATAAAAGGATGTTTTTCCTTCTGGGTAGATGCCAAGTAATGGGATTGCAGGATCAAATGGGAGGTCTAGCTTGAGTGCTTTGAGGTTTCTCCATACTTCCTTCCAGAAAGGTTGTACTAGTTTGCAGTCCCACCAGCAGTGTAAAAGTGTTCCCTTCTCTCCACATCCACGCCAGCATCTGCAGTTTTGAGATTTTGTGATGTGGGCCATACTCACTGGGGTTAGATGATATCTCAGGGTTGTTTTGATTTGCATTTCTCTAAAATATAGAGATGATGAACATTTTTTCATGTGTTTGTTAGCCATTCGTCTGTCATCTTTAGAGAAGGTTCTATTCATGTTTCTTGCCCATTGATATAAGGGATTGTTGGCTTTTTTCATGTGGATTAATTTGAGTTCTCTATAGATCCTAGTTATCAAGCTTTTGTCTGATTGAAAATATGCAAATATCCTTTCCCATTGTGTAGGTTGTCTCTTTGCTTTGGTTGTTGTCTCCTTAGCTGTACAGAAGCTTTTCAGTTTAAGGAAGTCCCATTTGTTTATTTTTGCTGTTGTTGCAATTGCCATGGCAGTCTTCTTCATGAAGTCTTTCCCCAGGCCAATATCTTCCAGTGTTTTTCCTATGCTTCCTTGGAGGATTTTTATTGTTTCATGCCTTAAATTTAAGTCCTTTATCCATCTTGAATCACTTTTTGTGAGTGGGGAAAGGTGTGGGTCCAGTTTCAGTCTTTTACATGTAGACATCTAGTTCTCCCAACACCATTTATTGAATAAGGAGTCTTTCCCCCAAGGTATGTTCTTGTTTGGTTTATCGAAGATTAGGTGGTTGTAAAATGTTAGTTTCATTTCTTGGTTTTCAATTCGATTCCAAGTGTCTATGTCTCTGTTTTTGTGCCAGTACCATGCTGTCTTGAGCACTATGGCTTTGTAGTACAGACTAAAATCTGGGATGCTGATGCCCCCAGCTTTATTTTTATTACTAAGAACTGCCTTGGCTATACGGGTCTTTTTCCGGTTCCATACAAAACGCAGAATCATTTTTTCCAAATCTTGAAAGTACAATGTTGGTATTTTGATAGGAATGGCATTGAATAGGTAGATTGCTTTGGGAAGTATAGACATTTTAACAATGTTGATTCTTCCCATCCATGAGCATGGTATGTTCTTCCATTTGTTAATATCCTCTGCTATTTCCTTTCTGAGGATTTCATAGTTTTCTTTTTTTTTTCTTTTTCAGCTTTAACATATTTTTTTAATTATTTTTATTAAATCATAGCTGTGTACATTAGTATGATCATGGGGCACCATGCACTTGGTTCATAGATCGTTTGACACATTTTCATCACAGCAGTTAATATAGCTTTCATAGCACTTTCTTAGTTATTTTGCTAAGACCTTTACATTCCACATTTACTAAGATTCATATATACCCTTGTAAGATGCACCACAGGTGTAATCCCATTAATCCCCCTTCCTCCACCTACCGCCCCCCTCCCTCCCCTCCCTTTCCCCCTTCTCCCTATTCTTAGGTTGTAACTGGGTTATAGCTTTCATGTGAAGGTCCTACATTAGTTTGATAATAAGGGTGAGAACATTGGGTACTTTTTCTTCCATTCTTGAGACACTTTACTAAGAAGAATATGTTCCAGCTCCATCCATGTAAACATGAAAGAGGTAAAGTCTCCATCTTTCTTTAAGGCTGCATAATATTCCATGGTGTACATATACCACAATTTATTAATCCTTTCATGGATTGATGGGCACTTGGGCTTTTTCCATGACTTAGCAATTATGAATAGGGCTGCAATAAATATTCTGATACAAATATCTTTGTTATGGTGTGATTTTTGGTCTTCTGGGTATATGCCCAGTAGAGGGATTACAGGATTGAATGGCAGATCTATTTTTAGATCTCTAAGTGTTCTCCATATCTCTTTCCAAAAGGAATGTATTAATTTGCATTCCCACCAGCAGTGTAGAAGTGATTCCTTTTCTCCACATCCACACCAACATCTCTGGTCTTGGGATTTTGTGATATAGGCTAGTCTCACTGGAGTTAGATGATATCTCAAAGTAGTTTTGATTTGCATTTCTCTGATGATTAAAGATGATGAGCATTTTTTCATATGTCTGAAGGCTGTGCACCTGTCTTCTTCAGAGAAGTTTCTCTTCAAGTCCCTTGCCCAGCCTGCAATGGGATCCCTTGTTCTTTTCTTGCCAATGCGTTTGAGTTCTCTGTGGATTCTGGTTATTAAACCTTTGTCGGAGACATAACCTGCAAATATCTTCTCCCATTCTGAGGGCTGTTTGTTTGCTTTACTTACTGTGTTATTGGCTGTGCAGAAGCTTTTTAGTTTGATCAAGTCCCAATAGTGTATTTTTGAAGCAGCGTCAATGGCCTGGGGGGGTCCTTCTCATAAAAAACTCGCCCAACCCAATTTCTTCAAGGGTTTTCCCTGCACTCTCTTCTAGTATTTTTATAGTTTCATGTCTTAGGTTTAAATCTTTAATCCAGTGAGAGTCTATCTTCGTTAATGGTGAGAGGTGTGGGTCCAGTTTCAGTCTTCTGCTGGTTGCCAGCCAGTTCACCCAGCACCATTTGTTAAATAGGGAATCTTTTCCCCACTGAATGTTTTTAATTGGCTTGTCGTATATTAAATAACTGTAATTAGCTGGATTCATCTCTTGGTTCTCTATTCTGTTGCAGACATCTACTTCTCTGTTTTTGTGCCAATACCATGCTGTTTTGATCACTATCGATTTGTAGTATAGTCTGAGGTCTGGTAGCGTGATTCCTCCTGCTTTGTTTTTATTTCTGAGTAATGTCTTGGCTGTTCGAGGTTTTTTCTGATTCTATATAAAATGAAGTATTGTTTTTCCAATATCTTTAAAGTATGACAGTGGAGCTTTAATGGGGATTGTGTTGAAATTATATATCGCTTTGGGTAGTATGGACATTTTAACAATGTTGATTCTTCCCAACCATGAGCATGGTATATTTTTCCATTTGTTAACATTCTCAGCTATCTCTTTTCTTAGTTTCATAGTTTTCATTATAGAGATCTTTCATGTCCTTTGTTAGATAAACTCCCAAGTATTTCATTTTCTTTGGCACTACTGTAAATGGGATAGAGTCCTTAATTGTTTTTTCAACTTGACTATTTTTGGTATATATAAAGGCTACTGATTTATGAATGTTGATTTTGTAACCTGAGACACTGCTGTATTCCCTGATCACTTCTAAGAGTTTTGTAGTAGAGTCCCTAGTATTTTCCAGATATACAATCATATCATCTGCGAAGAGGAAAAGTTTGATCTCTTCTGACCCTATGTGGATACTCTTGATTGCCTTTTCTTCCCTAATTGCGGTAGCTAAAACTTCCATTACAATGTTAAAGAGCAATGGAGACAATGGGCAGCCTTCTCTGGTTCCTGATCTGAGTGGAAATGATTCCAATTTACCTCCGTTCATTATGATATTGGCTGTGGGTTTGCTGTAGATGATCTCTATCAGTTTAAGAAATGTCCCTTCTATACCAATTTTCTTAAGTGTTCTGATCACGAAGGGATGTTGGATGTTATCAAAAGCTTTTTCTGCATCGATTGAGAGGATCATATGATCTTTGTTATTTAATTTGTTTATGTGTTGAATTACATTTATAGATTTACATATATTGAACCAGCCTTGAGACCCTCGGATAAAACCGACTGGGTCATGATGTGTGATTTGTTTGATATGTTGCTTTTATTCTGTTTGTTAGAATCTTGTTGAATATTTTGCATTAGTGATATTGGTCTATAATTTTCTTTTCTTGTTGGGTCTTTTCCTGGTTTGGGAATCAGGGTGATGTTTGCTTCATAGAATGCGTTGGGTAGTCTTCCTTCTTTTTCTACCTTTTGGAACAGGTTGAGTAATATAGGTACTAATTCCTCTTTAAAGGTTTGGTAGAATTCTGACGTAAAACCATCTGGTCCCAGGCTTTTCTGTTTGGGGAGATTTTGTATGGTTGATGTTTTTTCCAAACTTGATATGGGCCTGTTCAACATTTCCACTTGATTCTGGATAAGTCTTTGAAGGTGACGTGCTTCCAAGTGACAGTCAATTTCCTTCAGATTTTCATATTTCTGAGAGTAAAGTTTCTTGTAATATTCATTAAGGATTTTTTGGATTTCTGACGAGTCTGTTGTTATTTCGTCTTTGTTATTTCTGATTGATGAGATTAGAGATTTTACTCTTTTTTTCCTGATTAGGTTGGCCAAAGGTTTTTCTGTTTTGTTGACCTTTTCAAAAAACCAGCTTTTTGATTTATTGATCTGTTGTATTATTCTTTTGTTTTCAATTTCATTTAGTTCTGCTCTGATTTTGGTTATTTCTTTTCTTCTACTGGATTTGGGGTTGGAGTGTTCTTCCATTTCCAGTCACTTGAGATGTCCCATAAGTTGCTTACTTCCTCTCTTTCCGTTCTCCTGAGGAAGGCTTGCAGTGCTATAAATTTCCCTCTTAGAACTGCCTTTGTGGTGTCCCAGATGTTCTGATAGTTCATGTCTTCATTGTCGTTTTGTTCTAGAAATTTGGCAATTTCCTTCTTGATCTCATCTCTGACCCAGCTATCATTCAACATAAGGTTATTTAACTTCCATGTTTCTGTATGTGTATGCAGATTCCTGTTGTTACTCATCTCAAGTTTTATACCATGATGGTTAGAGAAGATGCATGGAATAATTTCTATTCTTTTAAATTTACTGAGGTTAGACTTGTGACCTAAGATGTGATCGATTTTGGAGTAAGTTCCATGGGCTGATGAGAAGTATGTGTATTCAGTTTTGTTGGGATGAAATGTTCTGTAGATGTCTGCTAAATCTAAATGCTGTATGGTTAGATTTAAATCTAGAATTTCTTTACTCAGCTTTTTGTTGGAGGATCGATCCATCACTGCCAAAGGAGTGTTAAAATCTCCAACTATTATAGAGTTGGAGGAAATCAAGTTGCTCATGTCTGTTAGAGTTTCACTTATAAATTGAGGTGCATTCTGGTTGGGTGAATAGATATTAATAATTGAAATCTCATCATATTGAGTCTTACCCTTAAGAAATATGAAGTGACCATTCTTGTCCTTCCTTACTTTTGTTGGTTTAAAGCCTATTGTATCTGCAAATAAAATTACAACTCCTGCTTTTTTCTGGTTACCATTTGCCTGAAATATGGATGACTATCTTTTCACCCTGAGTCTGTATTTGTCTTTTAAGTTAAGATGTGACTCTTGTATGCAACAAATGTCTGGCCTGAGTTTTTGTATCCAGTCAGCTATGTCTCTTTAGAGGGCAGTTTAAGCCATTCACATTAATGGAGAGTATTGATAAGTTTGGTAAAATTTGGGGTATTGAGTTTTTTGAAAGTCCAGTGGGCATTTTTAATCTTTTTGCCATTGTGGAAGTTGGAGTTTGATCAGAAGGTTCTGAGTGAGTTTACTTTTGTAGTAGAGGATTGGGTTGGTTATTATGGCGGATAGGTCTGAGAATATCATGAAGAGTTGGTTTGGTTATGGGAAATTTCCTTAGCATATGTATGTCATTAAAGTATTTAATTTCTCCATCATAAATGAAACTCAGTTTAGCTGGGTACAAGATCCGGGGTTGAAAGTTATTTTGCTTGAGGAGATTAAATGTTGATGACCACCCTCTTCTGGCTTGAACAGTTTCAGCAGAGAAATCTGCAGTCATTCTAATGTTCTTCCCTTTGAAGGTAATAGATTTCTTTCGCCTGGCCACTTTGAGAATTTTCTCCTTCATATTAAGTTTAGTGAAGTTAATTATGATATGCCTGGGGTATGTATTATTGGGGTTGAGTCATGCTGGGGTTCTGAAGCTATCTGCTATGTGAATTTCAGGTTCTCTAGGCATGTCTGGAAAATTCTCTTTCATAATTTCATGCAGAAGGGCCTCTGTGCCCAGTGAGGCCACTTCATCTGTTTCAGGAATTCCTATGAGTTGGATATTTGCCTTCTTCAAGTTATCCCAGAGCTCTCTGAGTGAGTGATCCATTTTTGCTCTCCATTTCTCTTCCTCTTTGAGAGTTTGGGAGCATTCAAAGGCTTTATCTTTGATGTCGGAGATCCTTTCTTCCGCTTGGTCCATTCTGTTGCTAAGGGATTCTACTGTATTTTTCATATCTTTGAGGGTTGCAAATTCTTGTTTCAGTGTGTCTAAGTCTTTGGTGGTTTTATCTTTAAATTCATTAAATTCTTGAGACAGCTTTTGAATTTCTCCACGAATTCCTAATTCCATTTTGTTAATCTTGTTTGCCATCCAAATTCTGAATTCTATTTCTGACATCTCAGCCAGTTGTTTGTGAATGGGATCTTCAATTACATCTGCCATATCTTTCCTTGGGGGGGTTGATCTATTCTGGTTATTCATGTTACCAGAGTTTTTCCCCTGATTCTGCTCCATGATTGTTTTATTCCGTTTGATTTTCCTCTGGTGTTTTGTCGAGGACCCGAACAGTGCTGTGGCCTGAGAAACTGGGGCCCTGTTTGGTGTAGAGGGGCTAAGTGGTTCTGTCTTGTTTTCAGCTAGTTTCTATGTGACCCTAGTGAAACAGTTACTCTGGGTTGAAGTCTCAGCTGTGGAAAATACCAGCAATTAAGTGACCCCACCCACCACAGGCAACAAATGGAAAAGGAAAATCAAACCTTCCTACAACCACACATCCAGGGAACCACCTGGATAGTCCCCAAGTGAGTGACTCAGTTCAAAAGGTCCAAGTCAATTGTCTCAGTCAGCAGCTGCCTCGGATGGGCGAGTTCAAGAGGTCCCTAGGAACTAGATCACAGGGGTCTGGTGACTGCTCTAAAATAGCTTGCTCCAGTGCTGCGTGGAGTCAGGAAGAGCCACCAGTAAATAGATAAGTCTGGGAAGATTGATGCCTCCTTCCCCACCTTGCAGCTCTGTCACACCCAGTCACTGCTAGCCCCACAGGGCTGTGACCCAGTCAGTTGTCTACAGTAAGCAGATACTCCAGGGGTTTGCACCTGCCTAAGTCACAGGGTAGTCTGTGTCTGCTCGACTAGGCCGCTATTCTCTGTCTTTATCCAGCAGGGGGTGGTGTGGCCTGTCAACTTCGGGCACTTGATGGTGGCTGGAGGTGTTCATTCAGTTCCAGCCCCACCCTTAGTTTATGTTACTGGGTGAAGGGAACAACCCTGTGGAAGTTTGTTTCTGACCTTGCCAGATTCCTCTGCAGAGGAGAGGCTGATTTGAGTTCCCAGACCCTGTGCCTCAGGCCCTGTCTTTAGTCCTGCGGGTTTGTATTCGCAGCACGATCAGTTGTTGGCTGTAGCCTCTTGGCCTCCTTTGTCTTAGGCTGGTGATCCCCTAAGGGCCAGGTGCGTCTTAGGCTCAGTAGAGCGGTCCTCTGGATCAGCCCCACCCTGGGAGTTTCCCAGCTCTGTGGATGTGTTTTCTAGTCCCCGTGTTCCACCCAGGTCAGTACCATCTCAGGAAAACCCTTTACTCACGGGGCCTGTGTTTCAGTCCCATGTCTGTTCCATGGTGGTTGCCATCTGAGAAGATGCTCGGCCACATCTGGTTGCCCAGAAAGACAGGAGGAGAGGCTATGGGCTATCTGGGAGTGGAGCTTGTTATTGCTGAAGACGGCTGTTGCTCTGCACCTCGGGGCACCACCGCTCCAGTGTAATTCCCTCTCAGCTGACCGCCGTCTTCTCGCTCCTTTGATACAGAGTCAGCACTGGCCAGCTGTAGTCCAGGTCCTGTCTACACCTCTCGAGAGTTCACCCAAGAATCTGGACTCCTGGGGGGGCAGGTCTCCAGATCACGGAGTGAGAGTGGAGGGGAGTGTTAGGAGCTCAGAGTTGCAGGTTGTAACACCAAGCTCATTGAGACCAAATGAACAAATACACAGATACAAAGGTTACCAGGCACATGGGCCCATAGATACAGAGACAGACGGAAACACATAGACATACAGGCAACAGCCACGACAACAGCAATATAAGAACAACTGCAATAAAAATTGTGATAATCGTAAAATAATTGAAAGAAAGGAAAAAAAAGAGAGAAAAGTGGTGTTAGAAGGAATGTTAAATGAGAAGAAAGAAGAAATTAAAATTAGAAGACATAGAAATAAAAAATATATCTATATAAAAAGTAATGATAAAAAATTATTGAAATCTCCTCTAAGAAAATGGTGAGGAAAAAACAGACAAAAACAAAACAACAACAACAAAAAAACCCACGAAAAACAAAACAAAACAAAACAAAACAAAAAAAATGACACCAACTACAAAAATATTCTTGTGTGTAGAAATATACCTATAAATATCTATATGTCTGCTGTAGGGATCAACTTTCATAGGAATATATTCATACTGCAATATACTTTCTGGACACCAGGTGGCACTGTGAGTTGTTCCGAGACTTATACCTGATTTACAGTTTATACTGCTACCATGGTAACCACCTTCCATGGCCGATCGCCATTTTGGAGTTTCCGTAAAAGTTTGTCACCTAAGAATTGTGCAACCTCGGCTGTTCTTTTCCAGACAGCACTTGCGACTGACCTTCCCACTCAGTGCAGGTGTCCACGCTTCCTAAGTCCCTCCACTCTGTTCCCAGGTTCCCCTGCAAACTGGTGACTGCAATTGGCCATAAGGGGAGCGGTGTTGAATTCGCATGGTAGTTGGCGGGCTTGCGGCTCTATCTCCTGTAGCTGGTTCCCGCAGCTTCAGCAGCCAAAGCCAGTCCGTGGCTTCAGTAGCTTCACAGCTCCAGAAGTCAAAGCCGGGTCCTAGGCTTCAAGCCAGTTCCCGTGGTTGGAGCCCTTGGGAGACATATTCTGAGTTTTATGGTTCAGAGTTTCCCTTTTGGATGGGCTCCCGCCAGTTCACCGTGCAGCCTGAACCGCCAGCCCCCTCTAACACCTGGGGGAAAGGTGCCCACCCTTTTGGGTAGTTCAAAATGTCTGTTTGCCGGGCAGGATCCCTTCTCTTCAATTGTCCAACAGTTTGCCCAGCTCCCCGTGGTTTTGAGTGGCTCTCCTTTCGGATGCCTCCCTCAGTTCAGGATTAATTATTTGTCAATTGGATTTTGTCAGCATTTACAAGCTGCTGACCTCCGTAGGGGAGGGGCCTGCTGGCCGGCATGGCCGAGCAGGTAAGAATCTCTACAAAAGAGTCTGATTTTAAATTACCCCTCAAATATAGCAAACCACCAGTTCGCTGGGCATCTCCAGCTGTCTGTCCATTCCAATAATGCACACACAGGGAAGGTTCAGACCGCCTATCCTCTCACCTGGTGGCTTGGGAGAGGTGGGCTACATGTCCGTCCTGTCCACCATCATGCTCCGCCTCAGCTTTAACCTCACACTTTTCTTTATTGAGGTCCTTCACCTCCTTCATTAGGTATATTCCTAGGTATTTCCTTTTCTTTGAAACTATGGCGAAGGGAGTTGTGTCCTTAATTAGCTTCTCATCTTGACTGTTATTGGTGTATACAAAGGCTACTGACTTGTGGACATTGATTTTATATCCTGAAACATTACTGTATTTTTTGATGACTTCTAGGAGTCTTGTGGTTGAGTCTTTGGGGTTCTCTAAGTATAAGATCATGTCGTCAGCAAAGAGGGAGAGTTTGACCTCCTCTGCTCCCATTTGGATTCCCTTTATTTCCTTGTCTTGCCTAATTGTATTGGCTAGAACTTCCAGCACTACGTTGAATAGTAAAGGTGACAGAGGACAACCTTGTCTGGTTCCAGTTCTAAGAGGAAAAGCTTTCAGTTTTACTCCATTCAGTAAAATATTGGCTGTGGGTTTGTCATACATAGCTTCAATCAGTTTTAGAAATGTGCCACCTATGCCTATACTCTTCAGTGTTCTAATTAGAAAAGGATGCTGGATTTTATCAAATGCTTTTTCTGCATCTATTGAGAGGATCAATGTGATCTTTATTTTTGCCTCTGTTAATATGGTGGATAACGTTTATGGACTTGCGTATGTTAGACCAGCCTTGCATCCCTGGGATGAAGCCTACTTGATCATGATGAATGACTTTTTTGATGATAAGTTGTAATCTATTGGCTAGGATTTTGTTGAGAATTTTTGCCTCTATATTCATGAGTGAGATTGGTCTGAAATTCTCCTTTTTGTTTGGGTCTTTTCCTGGTTTTGGTATCAGGGTGATGTTTGCTTCATAGAATGTGTTGGGGAAGATTCCTTCTTCCTCAGTTTTTTGGAATAATTTCTGCAGTACAGGAATAAGCTCTTCCTTGAAGGTTTGATAGAATTCTGGAGTGAAGCCATCTGGACCAGGGCATTTTTTGGTTGGAAGATTTTTTATTGTTTCTTTGATCTCAGTGCTTGAAATTGGTCTGTTCAGGAGGTCTATTTCTTCCTGGCTGAGTCTAGGGAGAGGGTGTGATTCCAAATATTTATCCATTTCCTTCACATTGTCAAATTTCTGGGCATAGAGTTTCTGGTAGTATTCAGAGGTGATCTCTTGTATCTCTGTGGGATCAGTTGTTATTTCCCCTTTATCATTTCTGATTGAGGTTACTAGAGATTTTACTTTTCTATTTCTCATTATTCTGGCCAATGGTTTATCTATTTTATTAATTTTTTTCAAAAAACCAACTCCTTGTTTCATTAATTTTCTGAATGATTCTTTTGTTTTCAATTTCATTGATTTCTGATTTGATTTTGCATATTTCTTTTCTTCTACTGAGTTTAGGCTTAGATTGTTCTTCTTTTTCCAATTCCATAAGATCTCTTGTGAGATTGTTGATGTGCTCTCTTTCTGTTTTTCAAATGTAGGCATCTAAAGCGATGAATTTTCCTCTCAAAACTGCTTTTGCAGTATCCCACAGGTTTTGGTAGCTTGTGTCTTCATTGTTGTTATGCTCAAGGAAGTTAATGATTTCCTGTTTTATTTCTTCCTTCACCCATCTGTTATTCAACAGAAAATTGTTTAATTTCCATGCCTTTGGGTGGGGTTAAGCATTTTTGTTAGAGTTGAGTTCCACCTTTAGTGCCTTATGATCTGAGAAGATAGAAGGTAAAATTTGAATTCTTTTGAGTCTGTTGATATTTGTTTTGTGTCCCAGGATATGATCAATTTTGGAGAATGTTCCATGGGGTGATGAGAAGAATGTATATTCTTTATCTTTGGGGTGGAGTGTTCTATATGCGTCTATCAAGCACAGTTGTTCTAGGGTCTCATTTAAATCTCTTGTATCTTTGTTTAATTTCTGTTTAGAGGATCTGTCCAGCTCTGTAAGAGGAGTGTTAAGGTCCCCTGTTATAATGGTATTATCAGATATCATATTGCTCAGACTGAGTAAGGTCTGTTTCAAGAATCTGGGAGCATTTAAATAGGGTGCATAAATATTTAGAATTGAAATGTCTTCTTGTTTTATTTTTCCCTTGACCAATATAATGTGACCATCTTTGTCTTTTTTGACTTTAGTTGCTTTAAATCCACATGTATCTGAAAATAAGATTGCAACTCCTCTTTTCTTCTGAATTCCATTTGCCTGAAAAATTGTCTTCCAACCCTTGACTCGGAGCTTTAATTTGTCTTTTGAAGCCAGTTGTGTTTCTTGCAGACAGCAAATGGATGGCTTGTGTTTTTTAATCCAGTAAGCCAACCTATGTCTCTTCAGTGGGGAATTCAAGCCATTAACATTTATTGAGATAATTGATAAGTGTGGTAGTATTCTATTCGTCTTATTTGGTGAGAGTCCATTGCTTAGTTTTATCTTTTGCATCAGTGTGGAGGTTAGGTTCTGTCCTTTAATTTTTGAGTTCTTACTTTGCTGCTGATCCATTGTGGTGGTCAGCGTGCAGAACAGGTTGAAGCATTTCCTGTAGAGCTGGTCTGCTTGTGACGAATTTCCTCAATGTTTGTCTATCCATAAATGATTTGATTTCTCCATCAATTTTGATGCTTAGCTTAGCAGGGTACAGAATTCTGGGGTGGAAATTGTTCTGTTTAAGTAGATTAAAGGTAGACGACCATTGTCTTCTTTCTTGGAAAGTTTCATTAGAGAAGTCTGCGGTCACTCTGATGGATTTGCCCCTGTAGGTCAACTGGCGCTTACTCCTGGCAGCTTGCAGAATCTTTTCTTTTGTCTTGACTTTGGACAGGTTCATCACAATGTGTCTTGGAGAAGCTCGGTTAGAGTTGAGGCGACCTGGGGTCCGATATCCCTCTGAAAGCAGTGTGTCCGAATTTTAGGTGATATTTGGGAAATTTTCTTTTATAATATTCTCTAGTATGGCTTCCATTCCTCTGGGGCATTCTTCTTCCCCCTCTGGGATTCCTATAACTCGTATGTTAGAACACTTCATAAAGTCCCATAATTCTGACAGTGAACGTCTGCTTTCTCTCTCTTCTTTTCTGCCTCTTTTACTATCTGAGTTATCTCAAGAACTTTGTCTTCTACCTCTGAAATTCTTTCTTCTGCATGGTCTAACCTGTTGCTGATACTTTCCATTGCATCTTTAAGTTCCCTAATTGACTGTTTTAGTTCCTTCAGCTCTGGTATATCCTTTTTATATTCTTCATATCGTTCATCTCTTATTTGATTCTGTTTTTGGATTTTCTTTTGTTTATTTTCCACTTTATTAGCAGTTGCCTTCATTGTTTCCATCATTTCTTTCATTGTTTTCTTTTTTTTTATTATTTTTATTTTTTTTTTATTAAATCATAACTGTAGACAATGATATGATTATGGGGCATCATACACTCACTTCATAATCTTTCATTGTTTTCAATGTGTATTCTAAATTCCCTTTCTGTCATTCCTAACATTTCTTTATAGGAGGAATCATCTGCAGTAGCTACCTCATGGTCCCTTGGCGGGGTTGTTTTGGACTGGTTCTTCATGTCGCCTGGAGTTTTCTGCTGATTCTTCCTCATGAGTGATTTCTTTTTTCTGTTTCCTTGCCCTAATTTTCCTTTCACTTCCTCTTGCTCTTTAAGTTCTCGTGCCTGTGGACTAAGGGTTACAGGACCAGAAGGGTAAGAAGGATGAAGAGCAAAAAAGGGATGAAGGAAACGAGGTCCAAGTGATAAGAAAAAAAAAAGAAAAATAGAGAAAGGAGAGGGGGTGGGTAAAAGGAATATTTACAAAAAGAAGAGAGGCACAGAAAGAGGGAAACAGAGCAATATAGGTGTACAGTAGGGTACTTTGACACAACCTTAAAAAAAACCCACCTTCTGGGGGTGCCCAGTTGGGTGATTCCCTTGAGGTCAGCAGCTCTTTGCTAACATGATCAGACACAGTACCCCACCTTCATCAAGTAGAGAGGAAAGACAAAAATGCTATAAATCAAACCAAAACAAGCAAACAGAAAACTTTACGGGATAAAATTGGGTGGAAAACCAAATAATATTGGTAGAAACACTAGCAAAAATGAAGTTCTAGTTGTTGAAAAAGGCAGCAATGGGAAATTATAATTAAATTAGAAAAGTTGAGAAAGAAAAAGGATCTGTATGGAAAAGGTTGAAATTAAAAAACAAAACAACATCAACAACATCAAAATAAAAAAAAACACAACCAAAAACAAAGCAGTATGTATATGTTATTGAATATTGTCTGGGCAACACGTTGTTTTCTGGGGTGTGAGATGTTAATCAAAGTTCTGATACGACTTGAGGCTGCTAATTTCTCAAACCCCAGCAGGTAGACACCCTAAATCTCTCTTCAGCTGACTTAAAAGGCAGTTTGAACTTGTAAACTTGTTGAGCAGAAGATTTCCCAGGAAAGTGCTTGTCACTGGAATTACTGCTGAAGTGGCTATCCACTTACGCAGTGTGGCAAAACCAGTCTCACTCTGTCACTGAGGGTTAGGGCTGCAAGGCGGCTCAGACCCCACCCTTAGGCTACTTGGTCGCTGGGTTACCAGCTCCCACCCGATTCTTGCTCTGCGACCCTGAGAGCAGAGCTTGCCAGGGCAGATCGCTCACAATGGCTCCCTGTGACCCACAGCCAAACAGTATTAGCTCCGTCTGGCTCAGCGGCTCAGACTGGGGCCCTAGACAATGGCCAAATTCTCTGCACTCCCGCTCAGGCTCTCCCCAAGGCATTTCAACTGAGTGCCAAGTCCAAAGACACCAAAACAGTTTACAGGTAAGGCCTTTCTGGTTTGCAGTCTGGCTGCCACTGAACTTACAGTTGCGGGCTGGTTTTGACGGATTGAACACACACGACAACTTGCCGTTTTTCCACTGTTTTAGTCCTCCTGTTGGGGTCCAGAAGTCTCTCGCTGACTCCCTGTATCCTCACAGGGGTGATGATAGGCAGATCCCACCAGCAGAGATGCCCGGAGTCCTATCTCCCCAGACTCACGGTGTCCAGATGCAAGGAAGCTGTTACTTGGCCTCCATCTTGCTCCACCTCTCGCAGTTTTTTTTTTTTTTAATCTCTCCCAGTTCATCATTTTTTGCCATGTGTATAAGTCTGTTTGGGCTGCCATAACAAAATGCCACAGACTGGGTAGCTTAAATGACAGAAATTTATTTTATAACAGTCTTAGAGTTTGGAAGTCCAAAGTTAAGCTTTTGGCAGGGTTGGCTTCTCCAGAGCTCTGTCTCCTGGGCCTGCAGTTGGTGCCCTCTCGCTGTGCCCTCAAATGATCTTTTCTCTGTGCACACACATGCCTTGGTGTCTCCCTTCTTATACACAAACCAGTCCCACTGGATTAGGGCTCTACCCTTATGATCCCATTTAATCTTAATTACTTCCTTAAAGGACTTGTACAGTTGCCTCACGCTGTGAGGGATATAGCTGCTTTGTAGAGCATTTGACTGCATTTTGTAGAGCATTTGCTGTCACTTTCTGAGGTTCTGGGGGTTAGGACTTAAACACATGAATTAAAGGGGACACTTTTCAATCCATAACACTGTCTTCTGTTTCTCTTACCAGATCCTATTCTACTACACCTTTTACTTTTTGCTTTTTTTGATCCTGAACTCTTTGAGGTATATTCACAAATTTCCTCAGAGCCAAAAATAGATATATCAACTGCCCCTAGTTGAGCACTTCAGATTAATGCTATGAGTTAGCAAGGAAAGTTACCTGGAACTGGGGGACAGCATGCGGCCCTAATTAGTCATGTTCAAAAGCTGTTGCTTTTTCACCCTTATTTTTATTGAGGGAGAGAATATTACTTTTTAACTTTAAAGAGCTGTTTGTAGGCTACATGATCTACAAATAAAAATTACTAACAAAATGCCTAACTCACATTTGGTTTTTTATTTATTCCTTTTACTTTGCGCTCATTAATGTTATTAAGGGATTGTTATAGAAAGGAGATTTCTGAGAAGAGGTCCATGGACGTTAGAAAAGAATTACAGTATTTCCTAAGGCAGAAATGACATTATTATTGACAATGACGAGCTGAGAACATTTCTAAACATTCTCAGTTTTTATTATGGGTGCACTCTCCTAACTACAGTCCCAAAGGTCGCCATACACAGGAAAATCAACAAAGTCTTATTATGCTTTATATTATATTATGCTTCATATTTTTTATATTTATACATCAACACATAGGTAACTGTTTTGTACATTTTGTAATGAATATTTTGTCAATATGGGTACATTTAGCTACAACTTACCATTTTCCCTATGTATGTATGGCAACCTTGGGACATTCTGTACTTCTGAGACATTGACAGGGTAGAAGGGTCCCTTGACATTGCAGATAGCTGGTGTTCACTTACTGCAGAATTATATGGACCTATGATGATTCTGTGTGCTGTTTTTGCACTTTCCTTCAAGATTCAAATAAATATTTATATAATTATATCTTATTGGACTCATTGGCATCTTTCATTTCTTCTTCTGATCTGCAATTGTTAGTTACATAGCAACATAATATTTACTCTATGAATTTTTCCTCCTTGTTCCTCTACCATCACTAACAGAAATTCATAGATACAAAAAAAAAATGTGCAACTTAATGCCAACAACTGTTTCCCTCAGGGCCATCCGCTCAGCTGCCCATAATTCCCTAGGAGTTTCATGGTTTTCAGTGTAAATCAGCTTGCTTATATCTTTTGTTTTGTTATGAACATAGAAATCTGATTACAGCTACCCAGTTCTGCTAGATTGTAGAAATTACCCTCAGAAGGACTGGAGGGGATATAAGAAATTTATCTATTGGCTGAACACTTTAAGTAGCAGTCCACAGGGGTAATTTACATTAAAGAAAAAGCTGCATGAGGCTGCCTTGGGATTTACAGGCACTTTTGTTAGAAAGAAAATATCACATATCCGACCGAAATGGATTGAATGGTTCAATGCACATAGATTTCCTTTCAAGAGTAAACAGTTTGAAAAATCCAGCAAGCGAGAAATGAAACACTGATTTGGTTCAAAATTGAAACCTCTCAGATTAATTTACTACTTATCCCAAGTATCAAAGATTTTTGGTCAAAGAGCTTTGGGCCATAGTAATAAGGCAGCACACTTTACTACAAACCTGCTTGGTCGAAACACCTGTGCTTATAAATTTGTAATTCAGTGGAAATGGGCAAAGAACATTTGGAATATAACAATTTACAATTTATAAAGAACACATATGTCAGAGTACACTTATACCTCTTCAGACAAGTCAAGTTGGTATCACATAGCAGAGTGAAATCTGTTTCCTAGTACTTGATATTCATAAAACTCTGAGAATAGCTGTCTACTGAGTTCTTTAGACCAAGAGTAAACGTTATGAGGGAATGTTAACTGGAGCAGAGTGTGCAGGAGGTTGGTAATAGCCAAGTGGTGTTTAAAAGCTGCTTTAAAAAGTATATTTGTTTTGTTTGAGGCATAACTAATAAGCTTTATGACTCCTGGAGCCTTTTAGACTATGATGATTTATAACAAAAGTTGCTATAAATGGCCTGATTCTTAGTAGTCTTTTAATAAATGTTCATTTCCTTCCCTAACTCCTTCCCATATGAGAGGTTTAGATTTCAGAGAAGCAAGCAGGGAAGTCACATAAATTAACTCAAAATCCACTTTAGTTTTGATTGGTAGATCTTTTCTATTTCCCATATATTTTGAAGATAAATGCGTATTCATTTATTTTATGTATACACACACATTGTGCATACATACATGTGTTGATGATAATGGGGAATTTTGATAAGCTATATTTTAATTGAAATAAAAGAAATTAAGATTTTTAAATAATAAATTCTAAATTTTCTAGGTGTAGGACTGAAATCTTAGGGTTAGCATAAGGGATTATACAATTACTACACATCATTCTGAAAGGGAACCTAGAGATGATGTATGTAACCCCTCTTCATCATTTTTAAGATGCAGAAATGAGGACTGATTAGGTTAATTGATTTGCTTTAACTTGTTTATGCCAGTGGCCTCAATGGTACCCAATCTTTATTGGAAACAATGAAAAATCGTTCCAAGCTAGTTCTGATGTGGCATTGATCAAGTTGGGCAATATTCTTCCTAAAGCAAAAAAAATCACACAAAGCTCATAAACTCTCTACCCAGAGGGTGCCCTGCCTTCTTTCTCTGTGTCAAGCTCCATTTCTATAATTAGAGAGTTGCAAAAAACTTTAAAATAGACACCAGATCATTAGAAGAAAATGTGCAGATTTCTGGGTTTATTTTGAATGATGACTCTCTTTCAGATGAGAAAGTTCCAAGGTATTTGCTTATTTCTTTGCTTACTTTGAGAAGGGACATTATTTGAGTTTTCTCTCCTGTAAGAGGGTGGTTTTAGACTTTCAGACAAATGTATCACTGACCTCTGTAGCATGACAATTATGTAAAAGTGCTCATAGATTTAAAACAAACAACCATTTTTTTCTTCTTTTGCAAAACAGAAAAGAAACAAAATGTTGTTCTCTTTGATCATTTTAAATTATTTTAATATTCTCATTAAGGGACTCTGGTGTAGAGATCTAAAGAAACGTTCACTTTGGCTCAGTTTTGATAATTTAGCTTTGAAAGTTTTCTTAGTATGCAATTTTATAATTGACTGTAATTGTGAAAGTATTTATATGTAATTCAGAGACTATATCATACTTTACTTAAATTTTATCTAGTGAGTCAATAAGACTTGTATTTCCACCTCTAAGAATCAGTTCTATGAGTCTATCATAGTAAATTCATTTTGTCATTTATTCAGCTAAATTTACCATATCTTTATTTTTATTTTAACTTATTTTCTAATTTCAGAATATTATAGGTGTGCAAATGTTTTTGTTACATGAATAGCTTTTATGTAGGTTTTTTAGTATTATTATTGTTGGGGAATCATTGAGGGTACAAAGAGACAAGTTGCACTGCTTGCATTTTCTGGGTAAAGTCCTAATAATAGTGTCCTGTCAGCAAGAGGTGTGTCACACATGGTGGCCCCACATGCCACTCTCTCCCTCTCTTTCTCTCCGCTCCCCCTTTCCCCTCCTCCCACTATGTACTAGTAGCAATTGTCCTCATATTAGAATTGAGTACATTGGATTCTTGCTTCTCCATTCTTGTGATGTTTTACTAAGTAGAATGTATTTCAACTCCATCTAAATTAATACAAAGGATGTAAAGTCACCATCCTTTTTAGTGGCAGAATAGTATTTCATGGTATATATATAAAACATATACCACACCTTGTTAATCTATTCCTGGATTTGGTGGGCCTTTAGGTTGTTTCCACAATTTGGCAATTGTAAATTGAGCTGCAATAAACAGTCTAGTGCAAATGTTCTTATGAAAAATTGATTTTTTCTTCTGGGTTAGATGCCCAGTAATGGGATTGCAGGACCAAATGGGAGGTCTAGTTTGAGTTCTTTGAGGATTTGTCATACTTCCTTCCAAAAGGATTGTATTAGTTTGCAGTCCCACCAGAAGTGTAAAAGTGTTCCTTTCTCTTCACATCCATGCCAACATCTGCAGCTTTGAGTCTTTGTGATATGAGCCATTCTCGCTGGGGTTAGGTGATATCTCAGGGTGGTTTTGATTTGCATTTCTCTGATGATTAGGGATAATGAGCATGTTTTAATATGTTTGCTAGCCATTAATCTGTTTTCTTTAGAGAGGTTCTATTCATCTCACTTGCCCATTGACATAAGGGATTATTTTTGTTGCTTTATTTGAGTTTCTACAGAATCTAGTTATCAAGCTTTTGTCTGATTCATAATATGCAAATATCTTTTTCCATTCTGGTAGTTGTCTATTTGCTTTGGTTGTTATCTCCTTAGCTGTACAGAAGATATTCAGTTTAATTAAGTCCCATTTGTTTATTTTTATTGTTGTTGCAATTGCCATTGGAGTCTTCTTCCTAAAGTCTTTCCCCATGCTGATACCTTCAAGTGTTTTCCCCACATTTTCTTCAAGGTTTTTTATTGATTCATGCCTTAGATTTAGATATTTTATCCATCTTGAATTAATTTTAGTGAGTGGAGAAATGTGTGGATCCAGTTTAAGTCTTTCATATGTGGTTATACAGTTCTCCCAGCACCATTTACTGAATAGGGATTCTTTCCTCCAGTGAGTGTTTTTGTTTGGTTTATCAAAGGTCAGGTGGCTATAAGATTTTAGTTTCATCTCATGGTTTTCTAGTAGACTCCAGGAGTCTATGTCTCTATTTTTGTGCCAAAAATATATGAAAAAATACTCAGCATTTCTAACCATCAGGGAAATGCAAATCAAAACCTCAGCGAGGCATCACTTAACTCCAGGGAGAATGGGTTTTATCAAAAAATCTCAAAACTACAAGATGCTGACATGGATGCAGAGAGAAAAAAGCTCATATACGTATATGGTGCTATATATATATATATATATATATATATATATATATATGTTTGTGATACTGCAAACTAGTACAACCTCTATGGAAAGTCATGTGGAGATACCTCAAAAAACTAAAAGTAGATCTACCATTTAATATAGCAATACTGCTATGGGTATTTGCCCCAAGGAGGAAAAAAGTCATTTTATCAAAAAGACACATACACTTGAATGTTTACTGCAGCACAATTTACATTCACAAAGATGTGGAATCAATATATGAGTGGATTAAGAAAATGTGGTATATGTACACCATAGACTACTACTCAGCCATCAATTTACCAGTTCTAACTGAGCAGAGACAGTTAATTATTTACCTAAGATCTATTTTCCCCTTCTTTCTGGGTAATGTGCCTAGCTGGGGAAAACAACAACAATGATATTTCCTCTCCTGGACCAATGAAATATAAGCCAAAAATGTTTCATGAGTTTCCGCTCTTACCCTTTTCTCCCTGTTAGTTGCCTAGAATGCAGTCATGATAGCTGGTGTTTCAATAGCTATCTTGGAACATGAGGTAAACTTTAAGGTAGATACCAGTGCTGAGGACAATAGAGCAGAAAGATAAGTGTAGCTTTGATCCTTGATGATAGTCCTGCACTACCTATTTTGAGGTTTCTTTTATTTAAGAGAAAAATAAACCTGTATGCCTCTAACCCATCATTACCTCCTACTTTCAGTTCTATGCAATGGAGTATAATCCTTTCTGATCTCAAAACCTCAATTTCACCAGTTTTTCTTCAGTTTAAGAAAGTGTTATAGCTACCTGTCTTGTTACAAAAATATAACTATTTCTGCTAAATCCAGGAAAAAACTGAGTTAAATAATTCCAAGGAACACAATTTTCTAGAATACAATGGGAACAGTGTCATCTGGTAGGATAGGCCTTAAACGTAATAGCTATCAGTGTCAGAGCTTTAATTCACTTGAACAGCATAGCAAGTGAGTGGTATAACGTTATTTTATATATGGTTAAAAAATATAAAAATATCTATCATATAATTGCATGGAAGGTAAGTGCACTTTTTTTCAGTTTTATTTTATTCAGAATATTTTGGGGGTATATACATCATTTTGGTTACATAATTTGGTTTTGTACATTAAGTCAAAATTATATGTGTATCCTTCATCCAGAATTCGTGCATTATACAAATTTGTACAAATTTGGTATGAATTAACCCAACTCCTCCTACTCGTACCATCTACTTGATTTCTGTTGAGTTTTACTTCCATATGTACATGAACTACCCTGTTTCCCCGAAAATAAGACAGTGTGCTCCCAAAGATGCGCTAGGTCTTATTTTCAGGTGATGTCTTATCTTTCCTGTAAGTAGGTCTTATTTTCGGAGGATGTCTTATTTTCGGGAAAATGGGGTAGTTCCAATTTAGTACCTAGTACATTTGGTGTTTGTTTTTCCATTCTTGTGGTACTTCACTTAGAAGAATGGTCTATAGTTCCTTCCAGTTTGTTAAAAAGATATTAGAGCACCATTTTTTATGGCTGAGTAGTACTCCATGACCCTACTTTAAATTCAACTAATTAACAACTTTAATTTCATCTTCAATCTCTTTTTTTTTTTCATCTTAAATCTTAATTCCCTTTTGCGATGTAAGCTAACGTATTCATAGGTTTCAGGGATTAGAACATGGAAATCTTCAAGAGGGCCATTAATCTGTCTAACACACACATGTCTAAGAGAAGAAGGAAACACCAAGGTAGTCTCTGTTATACTGTCTTTTTTCCTTATTAAATCATAGCTGTGTACATTAATGCAATCATGATTGCATTAATGCACTGGTTTTATATACAATTTGAAATATTTTCATCACACTGGTTAACATAGCCTTCCTGCCATTTTCTTAGTTATTGTGTTAAGACATTTATATTCTGCATTTAGTAAATTTCACATGTACCCTTATAAGATGCACCATAGGTGTGGTCCCACCAGTTATCCTCCCTCTCTCCACCCATCCTGCCCCCACCTCTCCCCTCCTCCTTTCCCCATATTCTTAGGCTATAACTGGGTTATAGCTTTCATATGAAAGCTGTAAATTAGTTTCATAGTAGGGCTGAGTACATTGGATACTTTTTCTTCCATTCTTGAGATACTTTGCTAAGAAGAATATGTTCCAGCTCCATCCATGTAAACATGAAAGAGGTAAAGTAAGTGCACGGTTAAAAAGAGGATGATGCAAAAGGAATAAAAGAGTGTGTAGGAGTATGGCAGTTTAAGTGGAATCAAAAAATAGGTCCTAGGAACTCAACTAATCTACCTGCCTTCTGGGAATGAAGAAGTTGAAAGATGCTTCATTATGTTGAGGAGACTAAATAAAGCAGAACCCAAAGTGATTACAAACTTTCGAGAAGTGGTAGAGAAATATCTTGGCAAGACTAGGCCCAGCTTACCTTGATAAGCAGAAATTTCCAGACACAAACAAACAAACATAAAAAAAAAAAAAGGAAAAAAAAGAAAAAATTGAAATGTGGTAAAATGCACATGGTATAAAATTTACTATCTTAACACTTTTTTTTTTCTTTTTTGGAGACAGAGTTTTCCTCTGTCACCCAAGCTATAATGCCATGGCTTCAGCCTACCTCTCAGCAACCTCAAACGCCTGGAATTAAGCAATTCTCCTGCCTCAGCCTCCTGGGTAGAGGGAATTACAGGCGTTCACCACAGCAGCTGGCTAATTTTTTCTATTTTTAGTGGAGACAGGGTCTCATTTTTCTCAAGCTGGTTTCAAACTCCTGATGTCAAGGGATCCTCCTGCCTCTGCCTCCCAGAGTGCTAGGATTACAGGTTTGAACCACTACACCCAATGTTACCTTAATCATTTTTAAATATATATGTCCATACTTTAAATACATTAATGCTGTTGTGCAACAGGTCTCTAGAACTTTTTCATCTTGCGAAACTGACATTCTATACCTATTGAAAACTAAAACCTCATTTTCCCCTTTCCCTAATTCCTGGACACCATGGTTTCACTTTCTGTTTCTATGAATTTGACTACTTTAGATCCTTCATATCAGTGGAATTACCAGTTAATATTCATGGGGAAAACAATCAAGACTTTGTGCATTTTATCAATCATGGATTTAATAGTTGTAATGTATTAGCTATGAAGGAGTCCCATTTACTTGTACAGGAACAAAAAAAGAAAAGCAACAAGTGATTAGCTGATTTTCACTTAAGGATGTTCTGGAAGAATAATTTGGTTTGGAGGGATTATTAAAGACTCACACATCCAGAATATATGACTAATATCAACTCAGTTGTAAACTTTTGTCTTAGCTGAGATTTTTCTCTGGTCAACTTTGCAAATCCCATTCCACTTGCCAAACGGAAATGGATTTGCGTTATATCTTCTAATCCGAGTTCAAACAAATTGGTATACTTAAAGGGAATAATATCATAAAACTCCCCCAGATTTCTGGAGGGAAAGGAAGTGTCTTTAATGCATTTAGTGACAGTATCTTATTGATATTTCTCAGCATATGAAAGGGAAGCTGAGTACTAATGTAGACTGAGCATTATTTTGGATTAATGTCATACATACATCTAAAACAATATTTAGTTCCATTGACCCATCAATCCATGCATTTTTTTAGTAATCCATTTTTTTCAGTTCATTTATTTAAGAAACCACAAGCTTCCTTGTTACATCTCCATCCAGATATTTTTAAACTGGTAGCTACTAGGTAAAGAGGCCAATATAAGCACAGTTTATGCTCCAAATCCTCAAATATTTATATTCCGCTCTTTGGGGAGAAACTGGGATATCAAGTGTTTGTTTACCTTACCTTCTCAAGGTAGAAAATTTTGACGGTTCTTTTCTTCAAGACAGTCATGTTTTGCAGTAACTCTCAATTAATTACATTAATCAGACAGGAAACAAAAACCCCATTTGTTGAATTCTTACTTTGTGCTAGGTACATTTATACACATCTTTTAAAAAATATTCTTTACCTTTGCACTTTAAAACAAAGTTATTTCAAACCTAAAGAAAAGTTATGAGAATGATAGATAGGACTCCCAAAATCCGTTTGTCCAGGTTCACGTAACATGAGAAATTTACTTTGTAATTTTTTCTCTCTTTTGCTCTCTCATATTATTTTTTTCCACATGATGTGAAAGTGGGTTGCATATCTAATACTCTTTTAACCTTTAATAGTTCTTCAATGTCTTTTTCCTAAAAAAAAGGTTATTATAGAAACAACATATCCATGGTATAGTTACCGTATTCAGGAAATCTGACACTGATACAATATTTCTATCTAATCCACAGTCCAGATTCTCATTTTTATCAATTGTTCCAGTAAACCTTGTTCTTTCAGCCCAGGATCTAGCACTGTGCTCAATGGCCCAGTCTCTCTCATCTCCTTTATCAGGAACAATTCTTTAACCTTGGCCAAATATTTTATAGAATGTCCCTCAGTTTGTATTTTTCTGTTTGTTTGGTTGTATATCTTTCCTCTTGATTAAATTTAAGTCTGTATCTCTGGTTTGAGTACAGTCAGTCCCTAGTTTATAAACAACAACAAGTTCCATAGTTTTGTTCTTAAGTTGAATTTGTATGTAAGTTGGAACAGGTACATTTACCTATTACCTGTAATACCCTCCATTCATAAGTGTGAGTTATACATAAGTCAGATGTTTGTAACTTGGGGACTGTCTGTACCATGAAAGTTCAGGTGTCCTAATCAGGGAATCATACCTGAATGTATAGTATGTTCATTTTCCCTTCATCAGAGATGCTAATTTTGATCACCGAACCAAGATATTTCATGCTTTTTACATTGCAAATTAACATTTTTCCACACTTGCAAATGATAAGCAATCTCTGCAGAGACAATTAAGACCATGAAAATATCATGGTCTTCATGGAACACCAACCCTAATGGATTTAGCACCATTGAGGATTCTTGCCTGAACCACTCATAACTCTGAGGGTTACAGATAGTGAGTTTTGAAGTTATACCCCTCTCCACCTACCAGTGGGCATTCTACCAAAAGTATGAGCCTTTTACCACTAATAATGTTAATTTATTATTGGTACTAACACGTGGATTCATACTTTTATTCCTTGGGTTATAATCCATTACCATTTAATTTTTCTAGATTTAATGAGCGGGAGTCTCTTCAAGCCAGCTCTGTTTCTGTTTTTTGTGTTTTTGAAATGACTTTTTAAAAACACTTTCCATTTTCAAACAATTTTACAGAAAAGTTGCAAAGGTAACACAGAGAATTCCTTCAGATCCCAGACCCATTTTTCCTTATTAACATCTTACATTACTATGGCTCATTTATAACAACTAAGGAACCAACATTGGTACTTTATTATTAACTAAATGCTACACTTTATTCAAATTTTACTATTTTCCTAATTTTCTTTTCCTTTCCCACATTCCCATCAAGGATACCACCCTACATTGAGCTCTCATGTCTCTTTAGCCTCTTCTGGTGAGACGTTTCCTGCTTTTTATAAACCTGACAGTTTTGAAAAGTGCTGCCTTGTGTCTTTTTGACATGCCCAATAATTTATTATTATTTTTTTTTAGTACTTTCTTACTTATTGGCACAGGAAGATGTTTCAGGCCTGTTGTGTTACTTTCCAACTTTAGTTCTGAAATTTGTCATTTCTCCAAGAAGTCCCGGTTCCCTGTAATAGAAAACGGCTGTAAGGAACTAATATGTGGGCACTAAATAGGCTTATGAATACTGAGGTGTTTAGCGACTCAGTGACTCTAGGTCTTTCAGCAGACAGAATCAGAAGACATGGATTAGACAGATGTAGATAAAGATGCAGCTTCACAGGGATACCTACAACTTCAGCCCCACCCCACGGGGCCCTGCCTTGCCTTCTTCCCTGCCATTTTGCAGCCTTTTTCTCCTTCAGTGATGACTGGACACGTCCAATATCATTAGTACTTATTGAATCGTTTGCTCATTTGCTCAAATCCACAATTACACATAAGTAAATTTCAGAATTTCTACACCAACATTACCCCAAGGAAACAAACCTACCTAAGAGAGTTCAAGACTTATTTGCAATGTTTTCTTTCTCCATACACAGTAGGTACACAGTCCTCTTATTAAGTTCAATTAGTACTTTAATTAGCTATTTTTTCTTCCTTTTGGTATACTTATGTTATTCATTTAAATTGCAGAGAGGTTCATTTGGGATTGTTGGTATCCAGTTTTAGTTTTTGTGTTTCTCTAACACTGTGAGTTTAATTAAATAATTTTTACATTTTAGAATGGGGACTTCAACATATAAATTTTGGGAAAACACAATTCAACTCATAACACCATTCCTGTAGGTAGCCAATTTCATTTATTTTTGTTTAAGCTTCTTGTTCTGCTTTCTGCAAAATTTGGGCAAATTTATACTTCTTCTTCTTTTAAATTTTTTCCCCAGTTGGAAAACAGTATCGATTTGTAAAGATTTTTCTCATTCTTTTTTATAGCCATATAGTATATCACTAGGTGTACTATCCACAGTTAACACATCTCATATTTGAGAATTTTAGCTACTTTCCAATATTTTGCAATTATAAATAATGATGCAACAAATAACCATGTTCATGTATATTTTCACATTGTTTTAAGCATATCTTCAGAGTAAAATCCAAGAAATAACAATGCTGGATCAAAAGATAAATGTGCATGCTTTTTATAGATATTGTGAAATTGTTGCTGTAGTAAAAGTACCAGTTTTCATTTTTACCAACAATAAATGTATCAAGGTTTTTGGTTATCCATAGTCTTTCCAATAGAATACAATGTCAATATTTTTAATTTTTGCCAATCTCTTGGGTGAGAGATGCTCCCTGAGTATAGCTTGAATATATATGTCTCTATTATGAATGAAACTATCTTTTCATATGTTTAAAAGCCATTTCTAGTGTCTGAACTTTGTTCATATTTACATTTTTTTTTTGTTTCTTTTCCTTTAATATTTGCATTTTAGGGGTATTATCTCCTTAGGATTTATGTTTCAAGTATTTTTTCTAAATTTGTCATTTTCCTTTTGACTTTGTTTGTAGTAGTTTTATTTTTTGCCATATAGTAAGAAAATTATGTAGTTAAATTTGTCTACATTTTATTGCATATGCATTTTGAATTACAGTTAGAAAGCCTTTTCTTACACGAAAATTATAGAGGAATTCACTTACATTTTCTTGAATTAGTTACACAGTATTTTTTTTTTACTTTTTGATCTTTGACCTATTTTATTCTATTGCATGTGCTGTGAGGAATGGACTTAATTGTATCATTTTCAAATGGTTATCCAATTGCCTTAACATCATTTTTAGTCTATCTTTGCTACAGTGTTAGGAAATGTCACTATGATCAAACACATCAAACTCTTGATTTCCACACAATGTTGGTCCTACTTTTAGACTTTCTTGTCTGTTCCATTGATCTGATTTTTTCCCCATGTACCATTATACTGTTTCAATTACCATGGCTTTATAATTTTTAAATATCTGGTAGGGCTAGGCCATTTCCATAGCTCTTCTTTTTCAAAATTTTCCTAGTTATATTCTTGCATTTTTATTATTCAATATGGACTTAATTATCAAGTTGTTTAGCACTTAAAAGAAAGCTTGCTAGTATTTTAACTCAGAAAAAATTGATATCTTGAGCTATCCAAAATAGAACAAGGTTCAGAGAGGAGTGTCTCTTGGTTTTCTTTATATAGATTTTGAATATTTATTTGTTCAGTTTATTTCTAAGATTTTTAAAGTTCATTTTGTTGCTATTATAAATTGAGTTTTTCTTCAACTAGTTCTCCTATTTAAATATTATTTGTATGTCTCTATACTATTGATTTTTCACGTTAATTTTAGATCTTGCTTTTATCATTTAAATTGATTTATCATTGATTAGGATTTTCTAGGTATATTATTCTGTCATCTGCAAATATAAATAATTTATTTCCTTTCATAGCTCCACCCAGAAGTCCTTGCAGGTAATAATGACTCTGGAAAACAAAACCAACCTAAGAAACAAGCCAAACAAACTTCAGGAGTTCTGGATTCTACCAGAAAGGACAGAAATTGTGTTTATAGCCTCTACAGTCATTTCACCTAGACCTGTCATGGTCATGAAGCTTACAGACTATGATGGTCATGAAGCTTACAGACTCACAAAATTTGTAGTGGCTGGTTTTTTATCATTAACTAGATCAATTTAGAAAAGAACTAATAAGGTGTTATTGGTGATGCATTTCCAGGTTGGAGAAACTGAAGTATAGTCAAGATGACTGTGTAAATCAAATTGGAGAGAGTTAAGAATTGGGCCGGGTAAGGTGCAAACACAGGTTGGAGGTTGGTTCAGGGTTTAACTAGTGTTGAAGAATAAAGCATACCTGAGCCATTAATTCTCTGAAATGCAAAAAGTGCGTCCACAGCGTAATGTTATGGAGTGATATAAATCAGTCTTGCAATTAGTGAGATGAATACTTCTAGACACAGCTCAAATTACAATTTGTTAGCTCTTCTCATAACATGGGTACTGAAATAAAAGGGTTCATATGCCGGTTTCCTGTACTTATATAAAGGAAAGATTTAGTCCTGTGGAAATCAGAGCCTAAGAGTGAAAAGATCACTTGGAATTCTTATTCCTACTGCTTCTTTGATTCATTATCCTTTGGAGTAAGCTGAATATGCCACTTTCCATCAATTTTTCCAACTGATGATAATACCTTTGCTACTTTTCTCATCAAAATGTAGAAGTAATCATTGAAACGATAAGTCATACTCAAACTCTTTGCCATGGTTACTATAATAATAACTTACAATAGTAAATGTTAAGTGCTTAGGGTAACAGCAAGTTAATAATTAAATTTATGCTTACAGATCAATCTTTAAAGATAGGAAAAAGTTGATTAGAAGTAAGAATATATTCAAAAAGATATTTAAGATTAAAGTTAACGTATAGGTGAAAAGATAAAGAATTTCCCAGGTGCCAGGCACTACTCTAACCACTGTACAGTAAGTTCTCAATGTCATTGATAGGTTCCTGGAAACTGTGACTTGAAGGGAAATGGTACATAAGAAAACTAATTTTACCAGCTAATTGATAAAAACAAGAGTTAAGTTCTTATAGTACATTTGTGGTCACAAAAACATTACCAAACTTCTAAATAGAAACCCCAGACACTTCTAATGTTAGACATTGAAAGAAATGTGAACCATATGTATATTTAAGAAAGATTAATAAAACAGGTACGATAACTATTTAGCCAATTTTGGTGAATCAGTGGGTAATGGTGGTTGTAGCACTGGTGGACTCAATTAAGAAATATATGCTTGCAAAGTGAAAATCATCAGGATCACCTTCAAAAGCATATGCTGACGAATGTGGTGGACTCATGGGGCACCTTCATACCACGTGGTTTGTTGTTGTGCATTTATATGATACTTGATGAATTTTTATTTGACAATAATTTGTATTCATTCATCCATTTATTTTCCAACTTGTTTATTTTTGGTCAGGGTTTCAGGTGTCCAGCGCCCATCCAGCTCAGGACACAAGGCAGGACACACTCTGGCAGGACACACACTGTGCACCATCCCAAAGTGCACTTACACCCCCCCACCACTCACCCTGGGACCTTGCAGACATGTTAATTCACCTGCCCTGCACATCTTAGGCACGTGGGAGGAGACTGGAGCACCTGGAGCACTCCAGGCAGACATGGGGAGGACGTGCAGACTTCACACAGACAGTGGCCCTAGCCAGGAATGGATTTTTATTTTCGTTAACATTATAGTGAAATGAAGTTTTGAAGGACCTCGTATACATATATTGATAGCTTCTACTCTTTTATTTAGCAAGAGAATAAAGATTCGATTCAAAGAATGACAGGTAATGTATTCGAATTATCCAAAAAAGTAAAGTTATATAACTAAGAAAAGAGAATCTCAGAGCACAAGTAGATGTTTCGAGACCAGACATGTCCAGGAATATTTATGGAGCATCTTCTAAGCAGGGAGTGAGACAGAAAGGACATATCATCCAGTACTATGTGATCAATGCTGCGTCACAATGTATAGGAGGACAGAGCTGAGGGAGGGACTAATTCCACAGGGGGGAGGGGAGAGGAAGAAGCCTTACAGAGAAAATGACATCTGAAAAAAAAAATGAATAAATGGGCAGCTTCTTTAGTTCCCTTAAATTTTGTATAAAGAGACTAAAAAGTGGAATCTCTTGAGGGCATTCCTTTGAAATGGAATTACTTTGAAATTGATTTCCCTTGAGCCACATGTCCAATCAAATGATGCCCTTCATTCTCTGTGTAAGATATATTGGTCTTAGGTATTCTCTGGGTAAGACATGGTATCTGCTCAATGCTGAGTGGTCAAGACCATCTGGCTAATCTTTGAGCCTGCAGAGACCTGCTCCCACCCACCACGGAAGTGCTGTGCTTGGCAAAGTTAGTTCACTTGGTTTTTACACTTTATATGGCAATTCTGCTCAGCAAATTATATAATTTGATTAAATATTTATGCCAGTTGTACTTACGTAATTAGGGATTTAATTAAATAGTAAATAAATCAATGAAGTGTAAATTTCAAAAAGTTGTTTTTGCTTTGAAAACACAATTGAATGCTTTGCATAGAGTCCCTAACGGCCATTCACAAAATAGAACTATTCTGTTGAATTATGTGTGGATAATAACTATAAAAGTTTGGAAAGAGGTCTCTAAAACTAGAAGAGTTTTAAACTCAGAGTACACCAGTATTATATGTGACTGTCCATAAGCATCTTTTTTATTTTATTTTATTTTTTTGTGATAGAGTCTCACTCTGTAGCCCTCAGTAGAGCTTTGGCATCATAGCTCACAGCAACCTCAGACTTCCTTGGGCTTCAGCAATCCTTTTACCTCAGCCTCCAGAGTAGTAGGGACAATAGTTGTACACCACTACACCTGGCTAGTTTTTCTATTTTTAGTAAAGACAGGGTCTCATGCTTGCTCAGGTGGTCTCAAACTCTTGAGCTCAAGCAAGCCTCCCTCCTTGGCTTCCCAGAGTGCTAGGATTTCAGCTGTGAACCACCACACCTACCCTCAAAAGCATCTTTTAAAAAATGTCTTTCACCACTTTGAAAAAACTGGAACTTGAGATTGTTGATTATGCACCATAGGTATCATTTATACAGGAAAGATTTGGAACTCCAATCAGAGTTTTTTACACAAAAGAAAAACCATAGCCGTGTATCAAAAGATGGCCAATGAATGTAGACTTACATACTTTAAGGGCAAAATAAAATGTAGGGTATTTATATATTTTAAAAATAATTTCCAGTTTAAAAAAAGTTTTTTTTTCTTGACCAACTAACAACTTTTCCCAACTGTGCTTGAAACAAGACTCTGTATGGTACTACCCAAACCATTTCTTTCTCCTCTTTAATCATAGTTGGCATATTTGAGTAGATCATGGTAAAGATGGGCAACTAGTATGAAAGGATTTGTGCATGTTTTGTTGGTGAGTGAAAATAGATAATTCAGAAATATGTGGAAAGTCATAATTCTGTTTTTTCTGTTAACATAGTGTCTTCCTTTTTTTTAAATCAATTTTTTGAAAGTTTCTTTGGGTTTGCTAGTAATGCTGCTAGAAGTAATGAGGGCAGGGCTGGTTACAGGGAGGACTGACCTGTGCAGGCTCCTGGGGCCTTGTACTTGGCTTATAGTTTGCCATCATTTTCCTGTGTTTCTTAAGCATTTAATCTTTGAAGGTGTGTTTTGTGAGTGGAGTCTTCTGGGACATTGGAACATGCCCTTGAGTGGAGGAGATGCATGCAGTATGGAGTTCCAGCTACCTCGTTCTCACACAGCGCCTACAATGCCTTATGAGTATGGAATTCTGGCAGAACCACCAAGCATGAAAGCTCAGTGAGCCTAAAAGTGAATACAAAGTAAGCGTATTGCATCTATTACTGAGTGTGTGGGGACACTGACAGACTCAAAAGGCCACTCAGTGCTGTCCATTGGAACAATAACTTGCTTTGAACATATAAAGAAGTCAATGCCATTCTGAGATACAAGAAAGCAACAAGGTATCCTGTGGAAAGCAGAACGATGACTTCCTTTTACCAAAGACACCCATGTTCTAATACCTAGAAACTTGAATATGTGCGGTTATGTGGTAAAGGGGAATTAAGGTTACAGATAAAATTAAAGGTGTTAATCAGCTTGAGGAGGGAAGATTATCTTGGTTTATCTGACTATACTCATTCATGGTGGTCCATATGAATGACACAGAGGAGAAAGAAATGGATACATGGTAGCCTGAGCAGAACTTGGCCTGACCTTGGCTGACTTTGAAGATGGAGGAAGTAGCCATGACCCAAGGAATGAGAGCAGCCTTTAAAACCTGGAAAAGGAAAGGGAATGGATTCTTCTCTAGAGACTGCAGAAGGAATGCAGACCTGCTGACAGTGCAGACAGGCTGACCCTGAGTTTGGCTAATTGAGGCCTGTTCCACACTTCTGATCTCTAGAACTATAAGATAATAATCTGTGTTATTTTAAAGCCAAGAAGTTTGGGGTAATTTACTATAGCAGCCATAGAAAACAAATATAAACCCTATATCCTTCTTGTATTAGCCCCTACTTGTGCTGAAAATGATGACACAGAAGGAAAAAGAGTTAGTCCTTCCATCCCCATTTGTAAGCTGAAAATGCAATTTATAGAATGCAACCAAATCAAGAAGTAAAATAAAAACATTTGAGCTAATTTTGTGAAGCATTTCCCCTGTTCTGGTAAGAAAGAAATCCATATGCATGTATAAGCTATGGAATACAAATTGTGTGATTTTGGTGATTTCACATATGAGTTAAATGATCTTGTGTTTGGATTTAAAGCTGGAATTGCAAAATATAAAGATGAATGGGGAAATTTACACTAAAACTTAAAATTTAATATTTCTTAGAACATTAAATGACATTAAAGACACCAGAAGTTGAGACCACACAAGAAATAAAAAGTTTTATATTTTAGTACCATTTATAACACTTTTTAAATTATCTTTTGAATAATGGTCTCCATATTTTCATTTTATACTAAGTCCCAAACTTTATGTAGTAGACCACGACCCCAACACCAAAGAGCAGGGCCTGGCACTCCATAGCTACTTCAAAAATGTTTATGAAAAGAATAATGAGGAATCAAACAATCTTGAAATCCTAAACTGAATGAGTTTGATCTTTCCAACAGCAATGTGCCTAATAGGCAATTTTGTCCCAGAGAGATACCTATTAGAACCTCAAGCTTCCCTTCAAATGGCATCTAGCATTGGGGAGGTTTGTCTTTGTTCTTGTCTTTGTCCATCCTTTGACTTAATGTAGTAACACCCCTGGGAAGTGCTAGCAAAGAGAGGCTGGTCTCAGGGCCCCTTCAAAAGCAGAGTACTTTGTACCTCTAGAACCTCTGAGAAGTCTACTAGATGCATGTACCTGCTGCCCAAGAAATGGAGCAGTTACTCTGAGTACATGTCATTTGGGCATTGAAATTATATTGCTGTACAACTCACTTAATCCAGCAAAACATCTGCTTACCCCATCAGAAGACTTGTGGCCTCCCTCCTTGAGTCCCTGAGGCCCCTGCTACACTGGGGAATCATCACCTCCATTGGCCCAAAAAACCTTCACCACACATCCTCTAAGAACACCTGCCAATTCCTCTCCTGTCAGACAGTATGGATAGGGTTGTGTAAGAAGTGCCTAACAATTTCTTTAGACTCCAAAGAAATGAAAGCCAAAAACATGCCTCAAGAACAGGAACACAGAACTTTTTAGAAGCTGAAAGGAGAATAGTTTTTCATTCATATGGATTCCCCTCTGCAGTGAGTAGGGACAACAATTAATAGCTTACTAATTATCCTGTGACAAATATAAAGCAGGTTAAAGTAGCTCAGAAATACCTACAGAGAGAAACCATAACCTCTTATGAATTTCGACCTAAACTCCATTCCATTCTGAAGAACAGCCAAGCCTCCTTAAGGGCCTGACAACCAGCACCATCCTAAGAATAGGCCATTATTGCTATGGATTGAGTATTTGTGTTTCTACCAAATTCATCTGTTGAAGCCCTAATCCTCAATGTGATAGTGCTAGTGGGTGAGGCCTTTGGGAAGTAATTTGGTCATGAGGGCAGAGCTTTCGTGAATGGGATTAGTGCCTTTATAAGAAGAGACATGATCCGTCTAAGAAGAGACATGCTCCATCTTTTCTCTGTGTGAAGAAAGAACAAGAAGGCATCAGTCTGTATACCAGGAGAGGGTCTCACGGGAAAGTGCATTGGCCAGCAACTTGATCTTGGACTTCCCAGGCTCCATAACCATGAGAAACAAATTTTTATTATTTAGGCCACATAGTCTATGGCAATTTGTTATAGTTGCCCAAGCTAAAACACTGGTGTTTAGGAGAAAGGCAAGTTGGCTACCACAAGCTCTCCCTTGGTCTTCCTAAAGAAATGTAAACCTATCTGTGTGGCTGCAAGAAAAAAACAAGAGCGTTATTATGACTCAGACTTCATCCAGAGCTGTTGGAATTTGTAAAGGAAAGTTCTCAAAGTTCATGTTAGTAAGTAGAAATTAAGGAACCCGTGGTCATGGATATGCAAAAGCTCCTCTCAACCTCCCTCTGGGTACCTGCTTCCCTTGGGAAACCAGAGCAGGCACTCAGTTAGGGCTGAAGCAGATTCTTTCCTTCTGAAAGGCCAAGCTTCAGGAATAACCCAAACCTCAACCCAAGTCAACACAGACTAAAGAACCACTCTCCTGTTAGAAGAAAGAAATGTATTAATAATTGAGATGGCTAAATCTCATTGATTATAAAAAACAGAGGTATCCTCAGCACAGCATTCTCCTGGGAGAATTAGTAGAGTTGTTTAAACTGGATGGAAACATTTCTTTGAGAAAATGTTCTTTTCAAGAAGGGTTAGAGGAGGACTCTCTGGCTGAGGATAAAAACACACATCCTTAAAGATAAAGGTGGCAGGTTGAGATTCCAGGCAAAACTCACTGAAAGCCAAGGTAGAGCAGGCAGCAAGCCACGGACAAGGTTCACCCCTGAGACCTACCCTCATGGATCAGCTGCTTCTCCCCCACCACGGAGGGCATTCTCCAGGTGTCCTGGTGAGTTGTCCCTGGTAATTCAGCATAACCAAAGTGACTCTCTGTATTCTCAGCTTCTGCAGGCCAGGCCCTACCAGTGCTGGACCTGTCTGTTTAGAACAGGCGTCCTCAAACTTTTTAAACAGGGGGCCAATTCACTGTCCCTCAGACTGTTGGAGGGCCCGACTATAGTTTAAAAAAAAAAACAACTATGAACAAATTCCTATGCACACTGCACATATCTTATTTTGAAGTAAAAAACAAAATGGGAACAAATACAATTCACACCACTTCATGTAGCCCACGGGCCTCAATTTGAGGACGCCTGCTTTAGAAGGTGCTGCTGGAATGGCTTCCTTAGCACTGCTGGGAGTGAAATGACCAGGGAGAGAGAGACTGAGGAGCATCGTGGGAGGCAGGGCAGTCATAGGGAAGGTGGGAAGCAGGAACACTGGAGGAATCCTGAGGAGTAAATGTCACAAATTTTGCAGCTTCTTTTGCAGTGATAATTATTCAGGTGCTCAATTCAGTCAGACTGACAGATTGCACTGGGGACTCCAAAGACCCTAACCTGACTTGGAGAAGAGAGGGGAGGGCTGAGCTGGGCCTGGGGCTACACTTGGGCCAGATGTGGGGTGGGAACTGGCAGGGCTGTGGCGTGGCTGTGGGTGGGGAAGGCTCCAGACTTGGGAAGGCATGGGTGGGGATCCCTCAGCCTGCTTTAGGACAGAGGGGTATAAGCGGTCCTTCCCTAGGACAGAGGGGACCCTGGCAGGGACGATACGGTCCCCACCCAGTCTCATGCCCAGATGAAGGGCACCCGAGGAGCTGGCTCCACCCTGGTGAGCGTGGTGACAGTGACGCCGGTCACTGTGGGACACGAGGCTGCCAACCCCTGGGCTGCTGCTCCCATTTGTCTTTGTTACTCCTGAAGGTTTGGATGACAGTGGAGTTCTGCTTGTCAACAAGTGGCTCTCAGGTGTTCCTAGTCTTCTCTTGGTAGTCTGAGCTCAGGAGTTTGGGGAATGACCCACTTTATGTGTTGCCCTCCTACGTCCAGAAATGTCCCCCCCCCGCATGATTCCTGTCCCCAAGTGCCCCTGGGCGTCACAGAGGAGGAGTCTGGCAGCTTTCACGGGTCTGCTTGCGGGTCCTTCGGTGGTGGGTGGGTGGAAAGGAGCTCTTACAGGAGGAGCGCGAAGCAGGAGAAGCGGGTGGGACTGGTCCTGTAAGACTCTGAGTCTGGGGGGTCTGCAACCTGCAGGCCAGCGGTCAGTGCCTGTGTCTGCAGGAGCAGAGGGGCTGATTCCCCAGGGCTTTTGTTACAGGAGTACTACCGGACCCGGGGCAGTGCCACTGGAATCCGGCGCTGTGAGTTAGAGGTAAAGTGGCGTCTGTCCGAGGTGGAGCGGGTGGGGGTGCCCTGACAGTACAGAGGTCAGAGGGACGCATGGCACGCGTTGAAGTAGGTGGGAGATGCTCCTGACAGAGCATGGGTCAGCTGGGAGACAGGGTCACGGTAGTAGGATCCAGAGTCTGAGGGCGGTTTGGGGCCCGTAAGGGAATATCTATTATTTCCTTGTTATATCACGTACTGATCACAGTGCAAGACACAACAAATGCTTAATAAGGACTCTGCAAACTCGGGGAAGGAGTGACTCCTTCAACTCATAAAAGTGATCCGGGACAACAAATGAATAGTGACTTAAGATAATCTTCTTTAGAATCTTACATTGCTTAAAAATAAGTTCTGGTTCCAAATATATAGTTTATTTTCTGAATAAACAAATTAAAAATTATTTTAAACACCCCATCCAGTTACATTGGTCTTCTACCCACCCTGTTCTTCATCTATTCAGTTCCTCCCGAGCCTCTGCCACCCAAGTAACAATTCTTTATTAGGTACTTAAGTATTTTCCAGACTCCCTAACATTAAAGTAAGCAAATTCAAATATATTTTGTTATTCTCTCTGCCTTTTATACAAAGGGTGTCATATTACGTGTATGGCTTTACGTGCTGCTTTTTCTACTTGATAAGAGATATTAGAAATCTTTCCTCATTGTTTTAATAGAGTGTCCTCAATCTTTTTCACCACTATACAGCGGTGACAGACATTTGTTTGTTTTCCCCTGTGTTTCTGCTATGAGGAATGCCACTGTAGATAAGCTTGGATGTACATCATTTCACAAGGGTACACGTTTCCTTGCAGAATAAATCCCCATAAATGAAATTGCTGACTGAAAGGGTATATGCATTTGTAATTTTTATGGTTATTGCCAAAATGCCCTCCATGTGCGTTGTACCAATTACATTCACCCAGAAATATATAAGTTCTACTTCCTGACAGCCTTGCCAACAGAGTGTGTCATCAAACTTTTTAGAGTTTTACCATTTTGAGAGGCAAAAAGTGGTGTACAGATATATGTAATTGCTTGTATTTCTTAATGTCACCCTCTCTCTCTCTGTTTCACACACACACACATCCCTTGTTCACTTAAGATAGCTGTTAAACAAATCAGTGAAATGATCTAGGAGAATGTAGTGTCTTATTCTGTCACGAGAAAAGAGAAGGCTAATTGTCTGAAGCTCACTCTTTGGAGACAGGGGGATGAATGATACTATGTATCCCAGTCATCTGCAGACTTAAACATTGTGTCCTACAAATTCAGATAGAAATAAGCCACCCATCTGGTGGTGGGGACTCCCAGAAAACATCGGGTTATGAACTGCTGAGAAAGAGTCACCCCAACACTCAATTCTGCATCAACACCATCCAGTTGCTTTGACCACAATGTCCGGTGTGAATCTGTGTCTATCAACAGAGCCCTACGTTTTCAGATGAGGTTAATCAATGTCAGCAGGAAAGCCCCGCCATGATAGTGATTTGAGGAGAGAGAGGCAGGGCAAAAAGACAAACTAGAATGGATTGGTGCATTCTCGGGCTCTGAGCATAATTTGCATCTGTAATTTTATTCAGCATCTCCCAGATGGAGTATAAAGAGATTTCCGTTTTTGTTTATCTTGTCATAGATCATGCTTTTGGTTAAATTAGGCTTGCAAAAAGTTTTCTTAACTATTTTGGTTCATCAACATTATTTTTGATTTACAAATGTGGAGGAAACTGCTGACATTTTACAAATGACACTTCCATTTAATTACCCTTCACTTCCTACTGCATCCCACCACTCTAAATTAAGGAGGTTTGTAACTTAAAATTAAATTAAGCAGATTTTTACAATAATTTTAATCCTAATGCCCCCCACCCCCAACTCAAGCGCTATGAAAATTGTAATTATAGCTAACTTAATATTAAGCAGGTACTAAGAACCGGACTCTTATAAAATTATTAATCCTCATAGCAAGTATATGAGATAGGCATGGTTTTCTTCTCCATTTTAGATGGAAAATAGAGACCCCCCACAGGTTAAATGACTAGAGTCTGGTTAAATGCAGGTTTCTAGCTGCAGCAGCTGGAAATTTAAAAGATTAGAGAGACAGCATATTTCTTTAAGCTAAGTACAATTTATTTCATTCAAGCTTCATTTAGCTGACTCAAATCTCCTCCCAACCCCCCCAAATTTATTTTTAAAGGCACTAACTTAATCCTACCATCCCCAGATGCTTTTTGTTCACTTCTTTGTTTCCCCCATTAGCCTTTGAACATATGTATTTTATGTTGTTGTAATTATCGCATCATAGTAACTTTATATTCTGCTTTTTAAATTAATAGTGCATCATAAACGTTTTCTATGCTATTACATGCTATTTATAATTGTTTTTAATGACTTTAAAATATTCCATGCAGTTAACCCACCAGATTGATATAACTGTTCTCCTATTATTGGATTCATGAGTTTATTTAAATTCTACCCTCATAGGTAATACAGTGATAAATATTTGAATGCTTATAGTTTTATGCCTCAATTTGAATTATTTCCATAAGATAAATTTCTAGAAATGGGTAGAAACCATGTATGTCTGTTCCAATTGCTGCTGCAATGGCAGTGAAGGAGCATTCCATTTTCCCCACAATCTCATCAGCAACAGCAATTAACTATTTTGAAATAATTGATTTAATTTAGCAGAAGACACTGCTAGCTGAGCAAGAATTTATTTTTATTTTGTTACTAAGATGAAATGAAGTTCTTTTTAGAAATGAAAAAAAATTCATAAGACAATAAATAAATGAATCTTCCAGCTTTTATGATCCACGCTTTCCCCCAGTCCCCAGCCCCACACCTAAACTCCTAAGCTTGGTCTTGCAAGTACTGAGTTTGATCTGGAAGAAATGTGCAGCCATTAGGTTTAGTTGCCCTCTGCTCAGGTTTCTGATTAGGTTACAAATAGAAAACCATTTTCTTGACTTTCTGTTGCCATTAGAAAGTGATGCATTATGCTCTGACCTGGGTAACCTTAGCCCAGTGCCCCCTACACACCTCAACTATGTTTTCATTGCCAAGATTTCAATGTACATTGAGTAACATCATCTCTTTAAAGGAATTAAGGAGGTGGATAAGAACATGGTACAAAGGTGAAACTACAAATTCATTATCCTTTACTCAATCTAATAAGAAAAGATGCAAACACAACTCCAAATGACACCAAAGCGAAAATCTACACTTTCCTTCATGAAAAAAAATCTACATTGATTTTTTTTCTTATGCCATTAAAGGCCAAAATGAAAAATACTTCGCCCTTTAAGATTGTCCCACACATAGGCTATTTTTTGCTTAGAGTGGCGATTTTTCTATACAGCTCTAATAATTTATTCATCGTCTCCCCTTGGCAAACACAAACAGCTTAGGCTTTATAAACAGGCCCACTACAACGGGAATGCCACATGGGGAGCGCTTGGCACTATAATTTACAAAGATAAAATGCCTTGATATATATTCCTTAGAATATGAAAATTACTGTAGAAAGCTGATAACTTTGTCATTTTACTCAACACACACATAAAACTACCTGAACTCCATTCTTTATAGGGCATAAATAAAATGCAAAGGGACACCACTGGACATTGCAAGAGCCATTCAGGGACTGCATTACATGAGAGGAAATGGACAGATGAAATATATCCATGACGATTTTCCTTCTTCACACATCAAATAAAGACATCTCTAGAATAGTTACTGTGCTATGCATTGCCATATTCTTGGTAATTAATGAATAAAGAAGTGTAAGATCCAGGGAGAGTTCTTGGAAATCTGCACTTTGAAAACCCTGTGTGCCATAAATCACTACTTGAAATGTTTTTTACATTTGAACAGTAATATGTATGCCAGGGTCCAGAGTTGATTTTTTTTTCCTTCCTACATGAATTCTTATGTTTGTAGGTTGTTTTAGTGTAGTGTTTTTTGGACTAGAGTTAGCCCAGAATAGCTTTCAGAGAAATAAAAGGCAATTTTATTGAAGACCTGCTTTATTGCTACTGAACACAATGCATTTTTTATCTACTTTTTTTTTTTTTTTGTAGAGACAGAGTCTCACTTTATGGCCCTCGGTAGAGTGCCGTGGCCTCACACAGCTCACAGCAACCTCCAACTCCTGGGCTTAAGCGATTCTCTTACCTCAGCCTCCCAAGTAGCTGGGACTACAGGCGCCCGCCACAACGCCCGGCTATTTTTTGGTTGCAGTTTGGCCGGGGCTGGGTTTGAACCCACCACCCTTGGTATATGGGGCCGGCACCTTACCGACTGAGCCACAGGCGCCGCCCTTTATCTACTTTTATTTTCTCTGAGGAAAGGCTCTGAGCAATAAGGAAATCTTTGCAAATCTACGCATTCCAAAAGTTCACTTCAGTATACTGAGAGTATCATCGATAGCAGGTTCACATCCTTAAAGAGTTTTGAACTCCACAACTACCTAGTTAGGGTAGGTAATGTTGATTTCCTTGTAGAGGTAAAGAAAGTATCCCTCAATAATGCACCAGAGTAGCCAGGAAGTAAAGAGCAGAGGGGTTTAAGATTTATAGTTCCTTGCCCTTGTTGTTATAGCATCACAGCATTCCTGAGAATTAGAAGCCATCTAAGATGATAGACCAAGTTTGAAATAGAGGGTCACAGCACATCCTTCTCAAAATTTCACATGTCACTTGCTGCTTTGAAGCAGAGTGTAGATCCAGGGTCAACTCTTACAAACTTCAGTCTATTCCTCTGCAAGCAACTCTTTTTTTTTTTTATTTATTTATTTATTTATTTTTTTTATTGTTGGGGATTCATTGAGGGTACAATAAGCCAGTTACACTGATTGCAATTGTTAGGTAAAGTCCCTCTTGCAATCATGTCTTGCCCCCATAAAGTGTGACACACACTAAGGCCCCACCCTCTTCCCTCCATCCCTCTTTCTGCAAGCAACTCTTAATCCTTAAAATCTTTTTAGTGTCTCTTTTCGCTCACATTTGGCCAGTAGGAGGCAGAGAAAGGCTGCAAACTCAGTTTATGGGCAAGTGTTTGGATCTTTTGTTTGTTTGTTTTGAGACAGGATCTCACTCTGTTACCTGGGCTAGAGTGTAGTGACATCATCACTGCTGACTGCAACCTCAAACTCCTGGGCTCAAGCAATCCTCCTGCTTCAGCCTCCCACGTAGCTGGGACTATAGGCAAACCCAGGAGAACCTCCAACCTCCATAGTTGACCACTTCGTTCCAGTCCCTTGAGTAGTCAACTGACTGAGGTTCCTCTATATACTATACATTTTGTTGTAGAGATGGGGCCTTGTTATGTTTCTCAGGCTGATCTCTGAACTCCTAGGCTCAAGGGATCCTCCTGCCTTGACCTCTTAAACTGCTAGGATTACAGGTGTGAGTCACTACATCTGGCCCATGGGCAAAATTTAGCCATTGTTTTGCATAGCTGGAGACAGATAGCCAAATAGTTATTACTCTAGTTATTGAAAATGTGTAACTCTCAGGAAAAGTTCTGAAGACAAAGGGTTCAGGAAAGATTTGAATTTTCTCAGCTCTATGCTGGCTTAAGTCCATAAGCTGTGCAAAAAGAGTATACTGGGAAAGCTCCTTGTAATAGTCTACCCAGAGGACAGAATTTGCCATAATCCTGATTCTTTTTATATCTGAATAAAGAGACTTATTTGCTAAATTGCCAAATGGAAGCATTATAAGGAGATTTCCTAGAAATTAGTTCTCTTTTGGCCTTTCCCTCCTTCTCCAGTCCCATAATAGCATCATCATAAAATTTCTATATATATGGGACAAGAAGTTCAGAAAATGTCTCTAAGATGTTTTCGTTCGTTATTCGTTGGATAAAATATACCACAAAGGTCATGGGAGAATTGAAATGACAGTAATTTGATATATTACCAAAGTTCAGTGTACAATTTCTCACCTGTTTTCAATGAATTTCCTTCTTTTCTACACATCATAGAGTAAGGTGAAGGACAAAGGTGTGTCATTAAAGAAAACTTATCACAGCAATTAGGTTTGGTAGAAAAGAAAATGTCTGTGGAAGAAGAAAATTACAGTAACATTTAATACTAGCGGCAACTTCTGACAACATAATACTAATTAAACCTTTAAGGGCTATTTTCATCCTTGAGTCTTACATAGCTTGCTTTGCCCAAGCAAAATGAAGGGAGCAAGTCAGGTAATTATGGATAATATAAAAACTTTCTCTTCTGCTCAGCTATTTTCCTTTAAGAAAAAGAAAAAAGAGAGAAAGGTTGTTTTTGAACTTTTCTTTGCACAAAAGTTCCTATTGCTTAAATGATAATGTATAAGTGTATGTATGCATATATTCTCATATATTTTTATCTTTTCTTTTTTGAGATAGGATCATGTTCTGTCACCTCAGAAAGAGTGCAATGACATCATCATAGCTCACTCCAACTTCAAACTCCTGGCTCAAGTGATTCTCCTACCTCAGCCTCCTATAGGCACCACCACAGTGCCCAGCTAATTTTCCAATTTTTTGTAGAAATGATGGTCTTGCTCTTGCTCAGGCTGGTTGTGAACTGGCCTCAAGCAATCCTCCTGCCTTGGCCTCCCAGAGTGCTAGGATTATAGGCGTGAGTCAAGGTGTCTAGCCATGTATCCCCATATAGCTAGAACATGCCTATTGCCGCCATTATATTAGGTATAGGACTGAGAGTCTGTACATTTGTAATGACCAAGCTGAATGTAATATGTGCAGTCCCCCCTCATTTGTAAGGCATATTTTCTTGCTAATATTGGAGGAATGGAGTCAGCAGTCACGTGTTCTGAGTTGTAGCTAAAACAATTTTACTTTTTCTTCCCTCCCACCCTCAAGATGTTGGCCAAAACAACGTCACCTCCTTCAAAGATGGTGATGCTGAAGACTTTGTAAGGTGTGTGACAAAAGTTTGTTGCTTTCTTTCCAGTTATTTTGAATAAATAAGTGCTCACACTTATCCACAGCTCCCTCACTACTTAAGCTTTTAAAGACTAATACCAAGACTGAGGACACTGAAATATTTTGAGAAGAAAAAAAAAACTGCCCCTTTTCAACAAAATAAAGCACGTAGTAATGCATAGAATGCTTAGAGAAACAGGTTTGCTTTATATGGTGAGAATATTGCTTTCTTGTTTTTATTTTCACTTTTAAACTTATAAAATAAATGAATATGTAAAAACTATTACTTTATATGCCATATATGCATTGTATATGACTGGTTAATTCTTTTTGAATAATAATCAAAGCAGATATGTTCAGAATGTCTGGTAGAAGCCTTCTCTCCTAGCTTTCTGCTCTCTGAAGATTTTGTGCATTGGACAAGGCAACTTAAATGGAGAAAAAAAAATCAACATCAGTAGTATCAGTGAAGTGGTACTCAATGGGGTAATGATATATTCAAAGATTCATGATTTGTATCTTTCATGAAAATTTCAGCATCACAGAAGTTAACACAGGGTGCCTTAAACTTCAAAAGGCACGACCTTTATCTATGGCAGATGAGGGAAAAGCTCCCTTCCTAGTTTCTCTCTATGAACACAGACCATAGGAATCTGCCATTAGACAATGTGGTGGTGGACAACTTTCATATGAATTAACTCCTTACATAGATAAGGGTGAACAGTCTCTATAGGAAAAGATAACGTAATATCATCAAGCACCTACTCTATTCTAGGAACCTGGAATAAATTAGAGAGCTAAAAACACTGTCCTTTCCTTTGCACATTTTATAATTTGAGGAGGACACATGGGATAGAAGCTTTATCCACTAATGAGCAGGTATGTACCTGATTGCAAGATATCAACGTCACAGAGTAATATTCCTAATTGCCTCAATGGGACATTTTTGAGCCAATTCATGGGTAGTTGTCCCATACTCCCTTCTTTCCCTGGAGTCAGGTTCCTAAGAATGAGCTGCCCCTGTGGTTTTTAGACATATTCCCCAAACTAGCAGCTTAAACATCACCTGGGAACTTTTGGAGCATGCAAATTTTAGAATCCCACCCAGATTTACTAAATTGAGCAACACTGGAATTGGCAGGTGGTGCTTGAATGAGCCTTTCAGGTGATTCTGAAGGGCCCTGAAATTGGAGGAATGTTCTAGAGCAGTGGTTTTCAAAAGCAATGGGCATATGGAACTTTGGGGAATCTTGTTTAAATGCAGACTCTGAGTCACTAAGTGAGGCTTTCTGCCTACCAATGTGTCACACTTTGAGTAGCAAAGCTTTCGATGTGCTTGTTGCTCGTAATATTTGTAGTTTGGAGAGTTTCAGCCTGTAATAAATATCATCCTTAAGTTTCTTTCCTATGGGTACCAATGGAAATGGCTTCTGTTACAACGTTTGTCATACTTTACTAGAATTATTTGTTTACTGGTCTGTATTCTCTATTGGTCTATCAACTTGTTGAGGGCAGGAAGCATATCTGTATTTGCAGCAACTTCTAAGTGGCTGACATACAGAAACCCCTGATAATGGGTGATATAGCAGAATTTTGATATCTGTAGCTATATCCATGTGGCTTGTCAACAACAGATGTATTAAGGCTTCTTGCAAGTAACTTCTTTATTATTTTTTGGGCAATCTTCTGAGAGTTGCTTCCTGCCAGTTTGTGATGGACTGGTTAAATCTATGAGGCTGAAATTTTTTAAGCACAGCCAAAGTGAGATCAACTTTAGTCTTAAGTGGGAATGTACCTAGTGGAAGATGGCAGTGAAATAAAGCTGATTTTGGTCTGGCTCCTGGTGAGCTGTGACTAAGAGGTTGTTAACAGCTTTCTTTTTTGAGTTAAGGATTGCCAGTTCCCATAAGAAAAAACATGGTTCCAGTGTAGAGAGTTCAGCATTCTATATTGAAAAGATGAATTTCCCTGTACCCATGACAGATGTTGAAATTCTTGTCTCCCTCTGTTGAGAATAATGTGGTCAATATGGTAGATAATCTCTTGAATAAATAAGTGTTCCTTCAGCTAGCTAGCTATAAATTCCTTATATAGATACAAATTTATACCTAATCTGTGAAAATAGCCAATATTATTTTCTAAAGAACCCTGCCTGTGAGGCTATCTTTCCATTGTAACATCTTCCTCTTGTGTCCAAAGGAATTGCCCCTAGTGATATGATGATTAGCATCATTAGAGTAATGACAGTGGGAGAGCACTAAGAGCTCTGGTAACAGCCAACTAAAGTGATCTTATCTTTGCCCCAGAAAACCTACTTGAGGGATTGGACCACCTGTGTATGGCAAAAGCAAGTCCTGCATTCAAAGTGGTCAACTGGTAAGAATTTAGTGAAGAATTCAAAGTAAAACTAAGTGCTCTAGACTTCCCCATCCTGAGATGAGTAAATGCTAAAGATTTGAAAACACTTCTTTGCAGATGCAGGTTCTATTTATTCCAGTTATAGATGCTTAATAAAGACCCCTAAAAGTGAGAGCAGTGCCCAAACTATTTACACAAAGACAAATGTGTGGTTCTTTCACATACTACAGGAAACAGTAGGTTGCGTGGCATTTTCTTTAGATGTTTAATTATCATAGTCCCTCACAAAACATTTCTGTACAACTTCTACATTCATTTCACTTGGAATCACAGGAGCTAGTCTATTGGAATGTGTTTCAGGAAAGTCTAGATTTAAATTAAGACTGTCTAGCTCTCACAGATCCAGTAGCAAGTAGGAAATCTATTATGCCTTCCAGACCAGTAGGACCGTAAATTGAAGTGAAGCTCTGGCCCTGTGGAATGTGTTTCTCTTTGGGCAGCTAGCCAGAGACACCTGTAAAGACAGCTGTTACCTTTGTAGTCATTCTCTCTCACACCAAAACATTTCATTTTTAAGTTCACATTTAAAACAAAAATCTCCTATTAATATGAAAAAAATCATCTGACAACTCTTTACAATAGCTATCAATGGAAGCTTTGTTCCCTAGGGAATTATCCGTCAGGATATGAACCTGAAAAGAATACATAGGTAGTTCCCAGGTTACAAACAAGATAGATTCTGTTGGTTTGTTTTTAAGTTGTATTTGTATGTAAGTTGAAACAGGTACATTTGCCTATTACCTGTAATAGCCTCTGTTTGGAAGTGAGAGTCATACATCAGTCAGATGTTTGTAACTCAAAGATTTACTGTAACAGCCCCTGTTCATAGGTGCAAGTTGTACATAAGTCAGATGTTTATAACTTGGGGACTGCCTATATCTAAAATCCCGATTTGCCCCCTTTTCCTTTCTTAGAATAAGAGCATAACTGAATATCTGTTAGAATAACTGAAGAGATAAACTTTGTTTTAGAGTTTACAAGTAGTGTCTGAAGGGAGGAAGATTCTATCTACTTTGAAAAATAAATACTAATTTAACTTATTGCTCAGAGAATAAAAAACTTGTCTGATTATGAAACAAATGGATACAATCCATGGATACTACCTAGTCCTCATGAATTAAAAAAAAAGGTGATTAAATTTTAGGTCTTAGAAGTGAAAGATCATCAAGAAGGATTAGTAGATATCTTACTCTCCCTCCTCCAGAAAGTAGTATAGGCCAAATTGCTAATTACTAGGGGACCAAATAAACCAATGCCACTCAGGGTAGTTCTGGAAGACACCACTCATTCATTTATTCCACAATTCTTGTGTAATAAACAAATGGAGGGCTCTCATTTAGATGGCATAGCCGTGATCTGCAGGCATTTAGACTCTGTCTTGAAGCAGCCTTTTCCACGTGAGAGCACTTTTTCAGAAAATCTACCCTGTCAAGAGGAAAAAAACAAGAAATACTAACAGCTGCTAAGCTTTGGTGCAGGCCCCTGTGATTTATTCTGATGCAATAAACAATGAAATCTAAACAGGGTATGGGAGGGAAAATAAAGAAGGAAAGAAAGTTTGGCAACCGTGCCTGTCCGGAAGCCTCCTCTCAGTGTTAATGTGAGAAAAGGAAATGGTATTTTTATTTTCATTAAAATGCAACAAGCATCAAAGTCAGAAAATAGATCATCTTTCCTCATGGCTAGAAGCAAACAGAAGCAGATGAGCATGAGTATTCTTCTGGGTGTTGCTGGGGGCTTCTCTGACACAGATCCATCACTTGGCAGCTGAGCCCAAACTCACAGGGCAGAAGGGAGGAGACCTGCTCGAGGACTGGATTGGTCACTGTGCAAGGAGGACAAGCAGGCACACTGCTAGTTCCAGAAGAGGCTTCCTTCCTTCCTTCATTCATTCCACGAGTCTGTGCTGAGTGTTCTCTATGTACCAGTGGAATATGTTAGCTCTAGGGATGAAAAGGTGAGCAAAATGTGGCAAGACTGTCAGATTGCTCACAATCTGATGGAAAAGACAGATCAACAAGAAGGCCAACTGCAATATAGTGTTTGAGTATCGTGGATAAAAGAGCTTAAAGAGCACATTCAGGAAAGGCCTGTCCTTAAGAGTTCAAGGCAGGCTTTGTAGAGGAGCTGACATCTAGGCTGCTTCTCAAAGGAAGAATCCGCCAGTTGACACCCCAGCAGCGTGGAGGGAAGAGAGGAGGCAGGAGATGATGGGATCAGAAGAATGCACCTCATGTTCAGAGACCCAGAGGAGAAAGAGAACGTCATACGTTAGGAACTAACTTTAGTCCAGTGTGGCTGAAGCATGTTCTGGGGAAGAAGAGAAATGAAGCTGAAAAGATAATGAAAATAAGATCCTTGTAAACCATGCTAAGGGGTTTGAATTGTATCAGGTGCCTCGGAGGCTCCATTCTTGACAGTTTTGGAACTTCTGGATAACGTGGATTCCAAGGAGGAGAAACCACACCACACACACGGGACTTTCTACAGACTTCAAGGCACTAAAGTGATTGGTTTTCTTTCTTTCTTTTTTTTATTATTAAATCATAGCTGTGTACATTAATACAATCATGGGGCACCATACACTGGTTTTATAGACCATTTGACACATTTTCATCACACTGGTTAACATAGCCTTCCTGGCATTTTCTTAGTTATTGTGTTAAGACATTTATATTCTACATTTACTAAGTTTCACATGTACCTTTGTAAGATGGACCACAGGTGTGATCCCACCAATCACCCTCCCTCCCAGTATCCAATGTACTCAGCCCTACTATGAAACTAATTTATGGCTTTCACATGAAAGTGATTTCTGTTTCATTTCTGTTCACCACAAATCTGCTATCAGTTCCTAGATGTCAAAAAACAGTTTTAGTAAATATCAATGTTTCCTCACTCTGGATGGAAATAATAACCTGTTGGAAGCTGCTATGTTGAGGCCAGAGTCATAGGCAAAACTCTAGTCCTCCCAAAACAAGATGACCTCCAAATGTTCCAACATTCTGTGATTCCCAGGCCATTGGTAGATGATAATCATAACAGGTGAACAGTGTAGTAAGTGGTTCTTTGTATAACAATGCACAATTCAAGGCATTCCTCTGCTCTTTCTGTACATTAACAGAAATGATACATTACCAAAGCAATGAAGAGCAAATATTTTCCATCACATGACAATTTTATGACTCAGTCCTTGTGTATCTGTCAGAGAACAACTGTGGCTTATCAGTCATTGACTAAGCATATACCAGCTATGGACAGAAAGGAAGTTGAATACCCAGCAGCAGCCTTTACAGTATGCAGGATAATGCTTTCAGGAAAGATCATTCATTTGTTCACTAAGACATTTATGGAAACCCCACTATGGGTGAGGTGATGGGAATTCAAAGGTAAAAAGGCACTGATGCTGCCTACCAGGATGTCATAGCACAGCTACTGTAACACAGTGGCATAAATGCTGTGACAAAGACATGCCAAAGGTTCTGGGAGGGGTTGGGAGATAAAGGCATCTTGAGCTAAGCCTGAGAGTATGCAGCAAGTGCATGGTGGACCCCTAAATATATGTCTACCCAGGGCATATGAATGTGACTATATTGGGGGGGGGACTGTTTTGCCAATGTAAGCATCTTGAGGTGAGATTATTCTGACATTAGGATAGATCTTAAATCTAATGGCTGTTTTTCTTTTGTTTGTTTTTGGGACAGAATCATTGTTGTGCAAGTTAGAGCCTAGAGTGTCATGGTGTCAGCATCAGCCTAGCTCACAGCAACCTCAAACTCCTGGGTTCGAGTGATCTTCCTGCCTCAGCCTCTTATGTAGCTAGGACTATAGGTACCCACCATAGTGCCTGCCTGAACTTTTCCATTTTTAGCAGAGACAGGGTCTTGCTCTTGCTCAGGCTGGTCTTGAACTCCTGAGCTCAAGGGATCCTCCCGCCTCAGCTTCCCAGAGTGCAGGGATTATAGGCACGAGCCACTGCGCCTGGCCTCGATGACTGTGCTCTTACAACAGACAAAAGAGAAGACACAGATGCAGAGCAGAAAGCCTGTGAAGACAGGTAGAGATTATAGTTCCAGTTTCTCAAAGCCAAAGAAAGCCAGATGCAGCACGAGGCAAGGAAGACTTCTCCCTTTGATCCTTCACGGGGCATGTGGCTCTACCTAGACCTTCATTTCAGACACTGGGTTCCAGAACTGACAGTAAATAAATTTTTGTTATTATAAGCCACCTAATTGGTAGTAACTAACAACATTAGCCAGAAGAAACTAATAGAGGGTGGAAGCTTTGAGAAGTCAAGGAAGATTTCTGAAAGAGATAGTGCCTGAGTCAAGTCTTAAAATAGTTAGAATGAGGCAGCTGAAATGATTAGGGTGTGGGGATAGAGGATGGAAAAGAGGTAGGAGTAGATAGCAGGTGACATGGTGATCAAGAAGGAGTCTTCAGCAATTAGAGGCATGATACTGTATTTATTTGCCTTCTGGTTGAGTCGATATGGCCAGAGAGAAAAGGGTAAGAGAAAGAGTGGTCAGAAAGAGGTCTGAGGACAGTTGGTTTGGAAAATGATGTATGTACTGTCAAAAGACAAAATTACAACAAATGTAAAGATCTAGACTGGGGCAATACCTTATTGTATAAAATAGAATGAATATTCTGATTTGTGGAGCAGAGGGAGGATGGCTTTATAGATGAAACAAAAAGTGGATTTGTCATTTTAAAGTTGAAGGTTAAAGCAGAGAGAACTTCCTTATGCCAGCTAAAACTGGCCTGTTTGGAGTTTTGGCTCCTAATTTCTCTGGTCAGATAAACACTTAGTTTTAGCTTGGGGTAGTGTGGAACTTTAGCACAACCGATTCTGTTTTGATTTGGTCTGTTGAGTTTGTTGTAGCAATGTGGTCCAAACCAATGATCTCCTGTAAATTTTATTTAACAATACTGTTCATATTATAGGGATCCAAAATTCACATAACCGTGTAGACAGCCCAGGAGGTTCTGCACCCTTTTTCCCCCAGAGTTTCAAACTTCTTTGCTCGTGTGTGAATAAGTGGAGAACAAGGAGACCAGGCTTCCAGCGCAGGTTTGAGGTTTTGGGGGTGTTAGAAAAGCTCCGGCTCTACATGAAACCAAACTCTCAGAGCTCTTTATTTTTCCTCTTAGTATTTTTAAATAATTTTGCCCTTATATAATTTGTGTTTTTTGAAATTGTAAATACTTTTGTAACATTTTGTAAGAACACATTTTGTTTTGCATCTTTTTTGTAGTTGTGAAAAGACTAATATTATGCTTCTAAACTGTAATTTATCACTGACATCTCAGAAAGTGTGAGGAGCTGGTTCTCGCTGTGGAATGGGCTTAAATAAAGAGAAGACTAAAAGGGTCAGTTTCTACAGGGAAGTGGCCCACAGGTGGTGAGGATGAAGGTGGAGAAAATCCCTGGGAGAATAAAAGCCAGGACTGGTTTTTGTCAGGGCCTTACCTGGCCCCAAATGTCCGTGTATTTGCCCTCCCGTGGGCTCACTTGACTAGGCACAGTCTGTCTCCACCTCATTCTCCTCTGATCTTTTATTCTTCCGGTCCCTGACCCTCCCTGATTTCCTGCCAACCAGGCCAAACGCCACCTTGGTAATTAATTCATAAGAGTGTCTCATTCCTCTGACCTGGCTTTTACCATACTGTGTTTTTTATTTTCTCAGGATGGGCAGAGGAAGATAAATGACTTTAAGAAGACCACCTTTACAGATAAATTGTGTTTAATCAAAGCAAATTGGAAGCACGCAATGAATTAATCCAGAGATAATTGAAAAGTAGGTTTTATCTAAATAATCACAAACTGCCCCTCCTCCCTACCTCTCAACCAATCAGTACCCGAAGGCTACATTTTATGGTAGTAACTTAAATAATGAATAAGTGATGCTGCAGGCCTCAGGACACTCATAAGCACTCCTAGATCACAGGTCCCAATTTAGTTCATATTGCGGCTTTTGTAGTCTTAACCAAAAGCAATTTACAAAAGGAATTTCTTCTCTTTTGTCAAACATTCCAAGCAATTACAATGTAATATTTCTCTCTCTCCCTCACTCTCACCCTCTCTCTCCTTAGCTTTAGCTTTGTGCTTGTTTGTTTTATAGATTAAGCCTGATTTTAATATATCTGTAAATCTTTCCCTAAGTAAAGGACAGATTGCTGATCTGTATGCAAATGATATACTTGCCTGCCTTAAAAATTTAAGGTTGACTTTGAATTGACCTCATACTTTATCTCTCAGTGGAGATATATGGAAAGATATTTATAATACCTGTGGACATTGTGTACGATACCAGGGGGAGATTTCCTCAAAGGCAGATGAACAGCAGAAACATGGGCAGACTAAAATGTGGCAGATGTATGTAAAAGGCAGGTTGAAACTGATTTGCATAGCTGGATATTGCTTACTGTAGTTCTCTGTGGTTTCTGTCTCGGATACTTAAAAATGCTATAAGTTTCTGCAAAAATAAAGAATACACAACTAAAGAAAACACACATATGGTAACATACCAATTAGGTCCCCAGAAGTTTATAACATAAATTTCATCTTCTTGTTTCTAAATATAGCACTATGTTGAGGATGACAAATCATTTTTATTATGACCCTTTTCTAACCTGCAAGCCACAAAAATCTCACTCATGTTGGAAGTACAGGGGCTTCAAAATACCTACACCAGTGCACATCAGTTTTCAGCATCAGCTGAGACTTGCTTTGTTTTATTTTTTGAAACTCTTTTCACATAGCCTTAAAAATTAGAATAGACAGAGCAGAACATTGACCTGGGATGAAATATGGATTTTTTTACGCTTCTCTCAAACTCAAATTTTATTAAGGTTATTGAAAATAAGATCACTTCACTTATAAATGCCGGAGAAACCCAAAGGATAAAATTGCATGAGATTAGCATACCTATTCTTATCCTACAACAAACATTTCTCATTCCAAACCTCAGTGATTTCTTAGACCACACTATTTCAGAGCTACATTTTTCTAGTGTTTCCACAGTAGCATGTTAACTGTCTTGTACTCTCACATGAGAATGTTAAAATTCTCCAGGTCATCAAGAAAATGGGTGGAACAGAGTCTTTGAAGGGTCAAATGTTAATCTTTTCCCTCAAAGCAGTGTTTTTCAACCTTTTCTTTTCTTTTTTTTTTATCTCATGGCACACTTGAACCTATAGTTAAACTTCTACAGCACTCTTAAATTATGTTGATAAAAAAAGGTCAAAAAAAAAAAAAGAATATACTTACTGTGCTTTGAACTTCTTCCAAAAATAATTTAATTAATAATCTTTAAAATTTTTTGTGGCACCTAAGGTCCTCTCACGGCATACCAGAGTCCCATCGCACATGCATTGAAAATCACTGCCTTAAAGCTTTGTATTCATTGCCTCACAGTGGAGCATCCGAAGTGCTGAGCCTGAGTACCCCAGCAGGACCTCACATGATTGGCAAAGTGATGACAGATGAAGCCCTCCTTTCTATGCCTTTTGTTTCCCTCTGGGTGACCCCTCTACCCCACCCTCTCTTTCATGTCTAGGGCTCTCATGTTCCCTTTTATTCTCTTTATTAGTTTCTCTTAAGAGAAACTAATTTCTATCCCATTTCTAGCTAATGTCAGTCCCATTGACCAAGTGCCTAGCTGGTAGTAGAGTTTCAATATATGTTTGTTGTTGGGTGAATAAATAGCAGAAAGAATTATATACATACCAGGTTGAGGAGGCTAATTAGAAAGAAAGATCAAAGCAAGGAAACAAATCACACTTGTGTCTTCCACCTCTAGTCTTTCCTAGCAAGCAGGAAGAAATGTGGCTAAGAAGAGCCAACATGTCTCAGGAGCAGAAGAAAAGGGTGAGAGGGCAGGAGAGGGTAGAACTTTCCAATAGAAATCAAATTATTCTAATACCGTTCCCTGGCCTGATAATATCTGGCCTGATATTATTGTGTAGGGCAAAGGACTATTCAGAAGAGAAATTATCATAGCATGATGATGTGGTGGTGATACAAGGGTCCCCCCATTCAAGACTAGACAGGGGACCCCAGTTTTCCTAGGTTTGGGCAAGTTCATGGAGGGAACACCCCTGAGCTGGAGGGACTGCATTCATTCCTTTGTCAATAACACTCATGTTGAAAACGTGTTTCTATTGCCAAGTCCTGGCCAAATGTAATTCTCAAGACCTAATACCCCTAGATAAAAGAGCCCACATAGAGACTCCCCAGTTAAAGTTCTTTCCCCCTTCCAGAAGCTCTGGTGCTTTTTGCTTCTTCTGTATTCCTTTCTAACTTCTAATAAAAGTCCTATCTTACCACTGATCTGTGGTCTGTGGGTTCATTCTTTGAATTCTGGAGACCAAGGACCTACTGAAGAGTGAAATTCTGATATCAATGGGTGGGAAAGAGGTGGGAGTGCCTTGTGGAAATAAAAGAGGTAAGTTTGTCACATGCACATGAGTAGCTGTACAGACCCTTAAACTGTGTGGGAGACGGATTCTGGGTTTGGCAAGCCTGATGCCACCTCTCCCGCCACCTCTGCAGTGTGGCAGGGAAGGCATTGGGCTTGCCAGATTCAGAACTACTTCCTCGAGCCAGGAGCTCACTCTCCTGGTTTCCAGGTAAGCTAATCTGAATCCAGAATTTACCTTTCTCTTTGTCTTTTACCTCCTGGTGGGCCCTTCTGTGGTAAGATGGGAGAGAAAAACAAAAAGTCCTTGGGGGACTATGGTCACCCCCTCTGTGAGAGAGAAGAGTTTGGGATTCCTCCATGAATGCCGTGTAAGTAAAGGAGTACAATTTCTTCATACTCCCTTCTAAAGTAAGGACCAGAATGCTGTCTTGTGGTACACCATTTCTTTATTGGGAGAGTCGGGAGTCAGATAATGTGCTGCCTTTCTTAAGAGAATTTGGATTTTATGACATTTCTTTCATTACAAAGTGAGAGACTTTGATCTTTGTTAAAGGGATTTCTCACATCATTATTCAGGTGTAGAAAAATGATGGAATTCTACAAAAACCTTCTTATCCCCCTTCAAACAAAATGAAGAAGGCAGCTTTTGTACCCTGCCTAACCTTGAAATGGCTGCTGGGACTAGCAGTGCCAAATTCAACCTGAAAGGATCTGGACCCTTTCAATGTGTTCTGTATCTTTTAGCCTCAGAGAAAGAAAAAGAAGCCTTGACATCCAGGAACTACTGCATTTTGCCATACATAATGTGCTCCCATGTATAATGTGCACCCACAAGTTTTTTGCCCAAACTTTCGAGAAAACACCCTTCAAGAAAGCAGTCAGCTCTTGGCCAGGAAAGACACATCTGGAGAGGGCTGATCCACCCTCAGTAAATGTGCAGACTACACTCCCCTTCCACAGCTGCCTGCACTGTAAAGGCTTCTCCTTTCTTCTCTCCTGGAGTCCTTCCCTCTCCACCATGCTGAGGCCATGGCTGAGATGGCCACATGTGTGGCTGGTGGGGATGGAGCTTCTAAGGCTGCTTGGCCTGTGAGCAGTCAGGTGGGTCACTGTGGACTGCATGGGTGTAGACGGGCTTCTGTGCAACTGGGCCTCAGGCCTCAGCTCTTGTCCCAAGGTGACTGTGGCTCTCCTTGACAGCTCCACCACCACCCCTTCTCCTGAGCACAGTTCTGGGTGGAGGCTGTTCTAGCCTGCTGTCACCAGATCCCCAATCCTCCCAGACTGGAACCCTGTGAGCCCAGCTGGCACAGTCAGGAGTGGCCCTGGGAAGCCCACTGGGGGTCCCTGCTCCCAAGCTATACTGCCTACATGTAATGTGCATCCTTATTTTTCCCTCAAAAATTTGGGCAAAAAGTGAGCATTATACCTGGCAAAACATGGTAGTCTGATGCTTACAGGCAGGCATCGTGTTAGAAGCTAGATTGGCCCTCAAAGGTAGGCCATGTTGTTTTCCTGTTGGATGTCTCACGGAATACCAACGTTAGCCAAGATCACTCTCAGCCCATGATAAAATAAGAAAACTCAGGACTGCTTCATAATTTTGTCCAAGCACTGAGAAAAAAGATTCCTGTACAGCCCATGAAATACCAAACATTCCCTTTTCTTGGCTAATATGAGTGACCGCTGGTTGTTTCCCCATTATAGCTTTATCTCCTCTCTAGCCTGCACTTTCTATAGAAGAGAGTTATTGACTGCGGTGCATCTTACACCGCAGGGTACATGTGAAACTTAGTAAATGTAGAATATAAATGTCTTACCACAATAACTAAGAAAATGCCAGGAAGGCTATGTTAACCAGTGTGATGAAAATGTGTCAAACGGTCTATAAAACCAGTGTATGGTGCCCCATGATTGCACTGATGTACACAGCTATGATTTAATAAAAAAAAAAAAAAAAGAAGAAGAGAGTATTGAGATGGCCAATCGTAGGATTCTTACTGCTTTCTGACAGACTTCAATCCAGAGAGACCCCTGCTGCTTTGGTTTCCCAAGTCACCATAAGGCTGTTCTAACATGCTTTTACTAAGACATCACACCATGGTCTGTCTTCTCCTTTGTTAATAATCCCCCTAACTTGTTCAATAGCATGTGTATGCTTGGTAGACTTTGGCTGGGAATTGACATCTCACTGCTCTTAAAGTGTGATTATTGTGCTTTCTGTTGGATACTTTTGGAGTCTGGTCAGTGTTTTGTACACAGCTTGGGCTCAATGTACATAGATGACTGATGGAGGAGAAAAACAAGTGTATATATATGTGTGTGTATACGTGTGTGTATATGTATATACACACATACACACACACACACACACATATATATATATATATATATATATATATATAGAGAGAGAGAGAGAGAGAGAGAGAGAGAGAGATTGAGAATTTCAGACTCTGGTTTGCAAATGAAAGAAAACCTAATACAAAAAACTCACCAAGAAAACAAGGGGAATATTTATTGTCTCATTTAATGAAAAAGTCCAGGGATACATCTGGCATCACAAAAGTCCAAATTGAACATTATAACAATATAATTGAAAAAATTGTTTCTTTCGATCTCTCATTCATTTTTATACTATACTGAAAAACAATTCATCTGTTTCGTTGGTTCTCGTACAAGCCCATCACAGCAGATCAGGGAAGTGCATTGCTTTGGCCAGCCAAGTCTGGGTCATATGGTCTACCACAGTATTGAGGGATGAGCCCACCAAGGCCATATGGCTCAAAAGCTGGGGAGATGGGAACTGCCAACCTAAAATTGATGGTGTGTTACAAATGTAATTGGAAGAGATTTGAGCTGCAATGACTGAAAGCTGGGGCAAAAGAGTCTGGAGAGCATGACTCTGAGAAGCTGCAGGTTCCAGCACTAACCTTGGTCACATCTCTGCTTGCTTAGAAAGCATTGCCAGAGGTAGGAGAGTTTTAGGGCTGACAGGGGCTTTGAAAGGAAAAATATCAGAAAAGTTTAGGGGAATTTTACTGCAGAATATTTGTAGAGTGTAAAAGTAAGATTTCAATGATTAAATGTACTGTGGGCACCAAAAATGTATAAAATGTATATACAGTTAAGAAAGAAAAAAAAAACTGTATTAAAATTGTATTCAATATATACTGATAACAAAAGGTGAATATAAGTCATACTGAACACCTCTTATAATTTGAGAAATCAAACACGACTTGACTGTTACAAATTTAATACAATTTTTTTTCCTTTCTTAAAATATGCACATGTTTTTGGCATCCTCTGTAGTTATGGGAGGCCAACATTTTCTGTTAAGATGTAAACACATACACAAAATAAAACAGGCTTATGACAGCAGGAACAAGTAAATTAGTTTTCCTCTGACTGACCACTCTGCCTGTGACTGTAACTGGATTGATGAATAAATTTCGATGACCTCTATAACCCCCTTCCTCTCATGTTTTAGATTCTTAGGCCAGAAGAGCACGATGTCCAGAACCCTGAAACTCTTAACTATCTACTTGACCTTTCTGAGTTGTTTTCCAGAAAAGGCGGAATTTCCGTAAGAGGCTAAGATTCTGAAGGCCCCTGGGCAGACTTCCTGACTCATCATTCCCTACAACACTTAGCCTGTTGTTAATTACATCACTACCTCACCCAATGCATGTTAGTCAGAGAGCCAAATTTGAGGCTGATTCCCTGTTCTCCCAACAGACATCTTCTGTGTTAAAAAAGAATCTCTCATCCCTGGCAATCCTCATTGTCTCAATAACTGACTTTTTGTGTGACAAACAGCTAGACCTAGACCAACACCCCCTTGTGGTTTCTAGGATTCTTCACTGTTTCCCTCCTGGTCATCCTTAGATGTCAGCAAAGCAAGGCATCCTCTAGGGAAGTCTGCTCCAACCCCTGAAAGTAGATCAGATTTTTTTGCTTTAAAATTTCATAGCACCATTTTCTTTTCTTGCATTATGTTAATCACAACTTTAATCTTATACTTAGTTATGTAGTGTGCTTAGTACTTATCCCCTCCCCAAGATTGCAGGCACCATGACAGTGAGGTTTGTCCACCTGACGTACTCTTGGCACAGGTAAGATACATGTACACTTTGAATATTGCTTCACTAAATAAATGCGTAAGTATACAATCCTTAGTTTGCTTTTAAACACTACGCTTTTTAAAGGAAGATTGTTTTTTTATGTGGGAATGTATTAAATAATCTACTGGCTTCATATTAGAATTGAGTACATTGGATTCTTGCTTCTCCATTCTGGTGACACTTTACTAAGAAAAATGTGTTTCAACTCCATCCAGATTAATACAAAGGATATAAAGTTTCCATCTTTTTATGGCTGAATAGTATTCCATGGTTTACATATACCACAGCTTGTTAATTCATTCCTGGGTTGGTGGGCATTTAGGTTGTTTCCACATCTTGGTGACTGTAAACTGAGCTGCAATAAACAGTCTAGTGCAAATGTTCTTATGATAAAAGGATTTTTTTTTCTTCTGGGTATTTGTCCAGTAATGGGATTCCAGGATAAAATGGGAAGTCTAATTTGAGTTCTTTGAGGATTCTCCAAATTTCCTTCCAAAAGGGGAGGAGCAAGTGGGAGGGGTGTGCTCCCACTTAAAGGGCACAATGTTAGAGTGTATGGCACACCTCTTGCGGGCGGGACATAATAATTTGTAAGGTAACAAATGCAAACATTGTAATCTTGCAAATTCTTATAAAATGATTATTTAAAGTTTCTGTTGTTGGCAATGCCATCACACCTCAGAACTTAAGGCCAAAGTTTGCATGATTCATTTCAGGCCAATTGAGCAAGAATCAAGTGATTATCATTGACCTAACAAAATACATCAACTGCTTTCCATATATATTAATACTAACAGCTTTCTGGATTTGTTTGTAATATCTACTTATAGTGATATGGTTTTTTGTAACAAGTAAGCTAAGAAATGGATGTATCCCAGTGATTTTTCCAACCATCACTGAGGAAGGGTCAGTTTTCAAATTTCCAGTGGTAGAATATTATAAAAATATACCATAAAAATAAATTACTAGTAAAATGAAACAAACAAACATATAAAAAATATCACCCTAAGTTTTTATTAGATGAAACAAACATAAAATTACCATGTCAAGTTGCTCAAAAAGTTCCTAACCACTCTCAGTTTTGTCCTTTTCTTTTTCTTGTTTTATATGGCAACCTTACTTGAGCCGCAACTGATTATGTTACTATTTGCAATGGCAAAAGAAGTCCTAAGACACTAGCTCAGTTAGCCCATATGTGTGAGCTTCCAGGGAATTGATGTCTCTTTCTTACCAAATGAGTCTGTAAGGAAAGGAAAGTCAATATCCTCAGATCAGCTTTCTGCTCACACAGTGCAATTTGAGAAGGTGATGGGATTCTTAAAATTTGGGGTTCTGCATGATTATTTAAAATTTTTTTCTATCAACTATTTAATATCAATATTCAAAAATTCAATGGAAAACAGATCAGACCTAAAAAGAGTATAAGATGAATGACACATTATATATTTGATCAATATTTTAAAACTCCACATACATTTTTAAAAATAAAAGATATACTTCTTTTAAATCTAGGGCTTCTATTTCCATTTCTCTGGAATTTGAGTAAAAAAGAAAACAAGTCAACTAGAGCATAATAACTGTCATTGTCATGTTACATCAAATATACATATCCGATCTTAAGAATGGTAGGTATGACTTTGTGAACTTGTGGACAGTATGACAAGACACTTCATTTTGTATCATTTGGTTTTATAGACAAAATGTGCCACTGGGATAAAATCATATTTCCTTTGACAATCTGTGGGAGAAGGAAGGATCTGTGAGAGAACTACATTATCATAATTGTGAGGTTAGAACACACACACACACACACACACACAACCTAAAACAGCGTCCAAGTTACCCAGCACTGGGAGACTATAAAACTTGATTATTGCAAAGGTGGATCAGCATATTAATTAAAAATAAGACTGACATTTAAGGCACATTTTAGATTCCATGGCAAATTTCATCATTCTAAATATAGTTTCAAATTAATTATGACACATTTGGTGCTAAGCTATTTTAGAATTCAAAACACTTCCATCTTGGAATGGTTGCAGCAAATCAGGGTGTTTGATCAAGGCTGCAGAGAAAAGAGACTGGATTTAACACTCCAGGTCTCCTCATATTCTGCCTTTAACTTTTCTTTTCCATGCAGGTTAAGTTGGTAGAGCTGTACAAGGTGATGTCATTTTGAGTGCAAATGGGATTTGACATTTGGAGTATAAATATTCTTGGTTTGTCTTCATGCAATATCAGTCACTCTTCCACAGCAGTTAAAATAAAATGAAAATCACAGAAATGTGTGCTATTCATTTTCCTGCATATACACCAAGGAATTTTATATTCAGTTATTGCTATGAACATTATTTTACCCTTTTCTTTTCCAATTTATTGCCTCATTACAGGAATTGATAATGATATTTCTTCTGAATTACTATTATACACATACTTTTTCTAGCAATAGCTAGGACCTGGACATATAACTTTTGTCTTTCCTTTAGGGATCTCTAAAGGAGTCTTATGCTTCCTAAAGTACGTAAAAATTGGGAAACTTTAGAATTTTTTTGTTTTTTACTTTTTGTTTTTCTATAGTTTCATTGGAGTAAAGAACAAAGCATATGTAAAGTAAGTTAATTTTTTCTCTCAAAATGAAAAAGAAATGGTGAAGGGAGAGAAAACTCAGGAAGAGCCATAAAAGTTCTAAGCTGGAAGGAGTGCTTGAATCCAGGAATGCTTAAATCATGCCATCAAGACTTCTCAATTCCATTCACAGATAAAGAATCTGAAGCACAGAGAAGGTAATTTAACTAAGTTTACCAACCTAGCAAGTTGCAGAGCTGGCCCTGCAATGTATAATAGATCAAAATAGATGAGTTGAGTGTGTCACTTACCATCTTAAGCTTCATTTCCACATCTAAAAAGTCTGGCTGTTAGATTAGATAATCTCTAAAGTCCCTCCAGAGTTAGTATTTCAAGAATTGGAGTTGTCAAACATTAGGATATAAATCCTGAGTATGCCTCTCTGTTGGCTGATTGGGGGGACAGTTGCTTTAACTCTTTAAGCCTCAGTTTCCTTGCTTTAAGATACGAGTCAATTAATTCAATGTATTTATTAAGTTCTATGTCAGGCAATGGGCGCACAGAGGGACAACACAGAAATGTCTCTGCTGTCATTGAGAAGAACACCCAGCTGGCTACTTAATCATTTTCTCAGAAAGTATATATTGAATGCCTACCATTTGCTGGACAATACAATAGGTCTGAGGATATGTCAGAAAATATTCCTGGAGTGGAGGAAGGCAGAAAAAAAAGTCAAAAAGCAGGCAACAAACAGTAAGTATTATTAATAAAATAAACATTAAAATGAGAGAATAATAAGCTGGGAGTTTAGTCCTTTTTAAGGCTCTTACAAAAAACTTCCTTATAAAAAAGACGTTTAAGTTGAATCTTCCGAATTTAAGAAGAACAGTCATGCAGAGTAGAAGAAAAAAGCCTAAAATGCATTTGAATAAAAAAAAATCAGTATAGCTATAAGAGTGGGATGAGATGACCATGGGAAAAATATTCAAAAGACAGATATATAAGAGCCTTAAGGGTTTGGCTATTTTGAGTTCAATCAAAACCTACTAGAGGCTTCTTGGTGGTAATGGTGGGGTACAAGCAGTCACTTCATCTGATTCATGTTTGGAACATCTCTCTGCAGAGTTGTGGGTATAGATTGGAGGGGCAGGAATACCTAATACAACTTCACTGCACTTGCCTTTTACAAAGGCACTTCTTCTCTGGGAATTTTACCCAGAAGATGCATTCCAGAACATGAAAAACAATACCAAAGCATGGGCACAAGATTCATCACTGTGGTCCAATAAACAAAATATTGGAAATAAGAATGCCCACTTGTATTTATTCACTAACTGAATAAACTATGAAACAGTCACACAGTGTAGTACTATGCAGTTTTTTAAAAGAATGAGGAATATTCTATGAACTGATGAAGAGTAATTTACAGAATACATTGATTAAGTGAAAAGGGCTAGATAAGACTATATATAGTATGCTAAATTGGATTTTTCTTTAAAAAAAAGAACAAGAAGAAATAAGGATATATATATGCACATATATTAATTTCTTTTTGCAAGAAGTTACACAAGATGTATAAATGAAAATGATTATTATAGGTAGGAGATGGGTGAAAGTAGGAGTGATGGAATTGAGAAAAAACTGAGATCTTTCTGAGAGTAACTTTTTATTTAGCTTTTTGGCCTCTAAATTATTTAAATATTTAAAATTTTATAAATAAATAAAGATTAAAGAAGTAAGCCCTAGAAATAAATATGAATGGGGCAGAGAAACATAACTATATGCCAAATTGATAACATATTTACATTGTCATAAGAATTAGGTCAAGTAATTTTTGGACACAATACTCTGTTTCCTCAGGAGAATAAGTAAGGACAAAAAATTTCAAGGAAATCTTAGGCTTTCCTTGATGGATTTGTTGTTGATGGTGGTACTGATACTAAATAAATAAATGCATAATTTTTTTTATGTGGTAAAAAAGAGCAAATGAGTAAATATACTGGTATTGTTGAGAGGCAAAATTTTCATAGTGGAAAATGTTGATAGAAATGCAGAATGAGAGAATATAAAGAGGAACTTTCTGGTTTGCATTGAAACAATCAATAGCATTATGGAGTCATAGTTTACTATATACACACATGCACACACACATACATTTCCTCTCTCTGAAGGGTTCTGTAAGCAATGACATTCTAGTAGGAATAAACATCCTTCTGCTCATTAACATTTCCTCACTAAAGGAACTCGAGATTCTTGGAAAAATGGCAGATTGGGAGGTGGAGCATGATGGCGGACAGGATGGACGTGTAGCCCACCTCTCCCAAGCCATCAGGTGAGAGGAAAGGTGGTCTGGACCTTCCCTGTGTGTGGATTATTGGTGTGGACAGACAGCCTGAGACGCTCAGTGAACTGGCGGATTGCTGTATATGAGGGGTAATTTAAAATCACAGACTCTGTTGTAGAGATTCTTCCCTGCTTGGCCGTGCTGACCAGCAGGCCCCTCCCTTACGGAGGACAGCAGCTTGCAAATGCTGACAAAATCCAATTGATGAATATTTATTCCTGAACTGAGGGAGGCATCCGAAAGGAGAGCCACTCAAAAAGAGCTGGGCAACCTGTTGGACAATTGAAGGGAAGGGATCCCACCCAGGAAACAGACATTTCGAACTACACAAAAGGGCAGCCCCTTCCCCCAGACCAGGAGCCGGAGCATTCCTGGGGGAGAATGTTGGAGGGGGTTGGAGGGTCAGGCTGTGTGGCAAACAGGAGGGTCCGGATCCAAAAGGGAAACTCTGAATCATAAAACTCAGAATAAGGTCCCTGAGCACTCCAGCCGTGGGAACCAGCTACAGCCGCTTCAGCAGCGGACACGCCAGCAACTGCGGGAACCCAGCCACACCCTTCCCCACAGCCTAATGCAGTCACCAGTTTGCAGGAGAACCTGGGAGCAGAATGGAAAGATTTAAGAAGAGTGGAATCCTGCACTGAGTGGGAAGGTCGGTGGTGAGTGCTGCCTGGAGTAGAACAGCCAAGGTTACAAAATACTTAGGTGACAAAATTTTATAGAAACTCCAAAATGGCCATCGGCCATGGAAGGTGGTTACCATGGTAACAGTATAAACTGTGAATCAGGTATGAGCCTGGGAACCACTCACAGCGCCACCCGGTGTCCAGAAAGTATATTGCAGTATGAATATATTCCTACAAAAGTTGATCCTTACCCCATACACATATATATATGTATATTTCTACATACAAGAATAATATTTTTGTAGTTGATGCCTTTTTTTTTGTTTTGTTCTGTTTTTTCCTCACCATTTTCTTGGAGGAGCTTTTGCTAATTTTTTATTATTACTTTTTATATAGATACATTTTTTATTTCTATTTTTTCTAATTTTAATTTCTCCTTTCTTCTCTTTTAACTTTTCTATAAACACCACTTTTTTCTGTTTTTTTTTTATTTTTATCAATTATTTTATGATTGTCACTATTTTTATTGCAGTTGTTTTTATGTTGCTGTTGTCGTGGGTGTTGTCTGTATGTCTATTGTCTCCGTCTGTTTCTGTATCTATGGGTTCGTGTGTCTGGTAGCCTTTGTATCTGTCTATTTGCTCATTTGCTCTCAATGAGCATGGTGTTATGACCTGTAACTCTGAGCTCCCAGCACTCCTCTCCACTCTCACTTTGAGGTCTGCAGGCCTGCCCTCCAGGAGTCCAGATTCTTGGGTGATTTCTCGAGAGGTGCAGACAGGACCTGAACTGCAGCTGGACAGTGCTGATTCTGCAGCACAGGAGTGAGGAGACAATGGTCGGCTAAGAGGGAATCACGCCAGAGTGGTGGTGCCCCAGGTGCAGAGTAGCAGCCATCTTTAGCAATAACAAGGCCCACCCCCAGATATCCAGTAGCTACTCCACCTGTCTCCCTGGGCAACCAGATGAGGCCGGGCATTTTCTCAGATGGCAACCACCATGGAACAGACCTGGGTCTGAAACACAGGCCCTGTGAGTAAAGGGTTTGCCTGAGGCGGTACTGGCCTGGGTGGAACATGGGGACTAGAAAACGCACCTGCAGAGCCAGGAAACTCCCAGAGTGGGCCTGATACAGAGGACCACTTTACTGAGCCTAAGACACACCTGCTCTGAGGGGATTGTCAGCCAATAGACAAAGGAGGCCAAGAGGCTACACCTGACAACTAATCGTGCTGTGAATATAAACCTGCAGGAGTAAAAACAGGGCCTGAGGCACAGGTTCTGGGAACTCAAATCAGCCTCTCCTCTCCAGAGGAATTTAGCAGGGTCAGAAACAAACTCCCACAGAGTTGTTCCGTTCAGCCAGTAACATAAACTAAGGTGGGGCTAGAACTGAGTGAACACCCCCAGCCTCCATCAAGTGCCCGAGGTTGACAGGCCTCACCACCCCCTGCTGGATAGAGGTAGAGAGCAGCAGCCTGGATGAGCAGATATAGACTTCCCTGTGATTTAGGCAGGTGCAAACCTCTGGAGTATCTGCTCACTGCAGACAACTGACTGGGTCACAGCCCTGCGGGGCTAGCAGCAACTGGGTGTGACTAAGCTGCAATGTGTGGAAGGAGGCATCAGCCTTCCCAGACTGATCTATTTGCTGGTGGCTCCTCCTGGCTCCACGCAACACTGGAGCAAGCCATATTAGTCACCAGACCCCTGTGATCCATTTCCCAGAGACCTCTTAAAATCTCCCACCTGAGACAGGTACTGACTGAGACAATTGATTTAGACCTTTTGAACTGAGCCATTAGCCTGAGGACTATCCAGGTGGTGCCCTGGGTGTGTGGTTGTAGCAAGGTTTGATTTTCCTTTTCAAATTGTTGCCTGGTGGGCAGGGTGACGTAATTGCTGGTATTTCTCCACAGGTGAGACTTCAACCCAGAGTAACTGTTTCATTAGGGTTGAACAGAAACAAGCTGAAAACAGGACAGAACCACTTAGCCCCACCACACCAAACAGGGCCCCAGTTTCTCAGGCCATAGCACTGTACAGGTCCTCGACAAAGCTCCATGGGAAAAATCAAAGAGAGTAAAACAATTATGGGGTGGAATCAGTGGAAAACCTCTGGTAACATGAATAACCAGAATAGATCAACCCCCAACCCCAAGGAAAGATATGGCAGATGTAATTGAAGATCCCATTCACAAACAACTGGCTGAGATGTCAGAAATCGTATTCAGAATTTGGATGGCAAACAAGATTAACAAAATGGAATTAGGAATTCGAGTAGAAACTGAAAAGTTGTCTCAAGAATTTAATGAATTTAAAGACAAAACCACCAAGGACTTAGAAACACTGAAGCAAGAATTTGCATTCCTCAAAGATATGAAAAATACAGTAGAATCCCTCAGTAATAGAGTGGAGCAAGCAGAAGAAAGGATCTCTGACATTGAAGACAAAGCCTTTGAACGCTCCCAAACTCTCAAAGAGGAAGAGAAATGGAGAGCAAAAACAGATCATTCTCTCAGAGAGCTCTAGGATAATTCGAAGAAGGTCAATATCCGAATAATCGGAATTCCTGAAAATGATAAGGTTGCCTCACTGGTCACAGAGGTCCTTCTGCATGAAATTACGAAAGAGAATTATCCAGACATGCCTAGAGATTCTGAAATTCAGATAGCAGACAGCTTCAGAACCCCAGAACGACTCAACCCCAATAAGACATCCCCCAGGCATATCATACTTAACTTCACTAAAATTAATATGAAGGAGAAGATTCTCAAAGCTGCTAGGCGAAAGAAAGTCATTATGTACAAAGGGAAGAATATTAGAATGACTGCAGATCTCTCTGCTGAAACTTTTCAAGCCAGAAGAGGGTGGTCATAGACTTTTAACCTCCTAAAGCAAAATAACTTTCAATCCCAGATCTTGTTTCCAGCTAAACTGAGTTTCATTTATGATGGAGAAATTAAATACTTTAATGACATTCATATGTTGAAGAAATTTGCCACAACTAAACCAGCTCTTCAGGATATTCTCAGATGTATCCACCATAATGACCAAAACAATCCTATACCACAAAAGTAAACTTACTCAGAAACTTCAGATCAAATTCCAACTTCCACCCTGGCGAAAAGATTAAAAATGTTCACTGGACTTTTGAAAAACTCGACACCCAAAATTTCGCCAGACTTATCAATAATCTCTATTAATGTGAATGGCTTAAACTGTCCGCTAAAGAGGCATAGGTTAGCTGACTGGATACAAAAACTCAGGCCAGATATTTGTTGCATACAAGAGTCACATCTTAACTTAAAAGACAAATACAGACTCAGGGTGAAAGGATGGTCATCCATATTTCAGGCAAATGGTAATCAGAAAAAAGCAGGTGTCACAATTTTATTTGCAGATACAATAGGCTTTAAACCAACAAAAGTAAGGAAAGACAAGAGTGGTCACTTCATATTTATTAAAGGTAATACTCAATATGATGAGATTTCAATTATTAATATCTATGCACCCAATCAGAATGCACTTCAATTTATGACAGAAACTCTAACAGACATGAGCAACTTGATTTCCCCCAGCTCCATAATAGTCAAAGATTTGGCAGTGTTGGATCCATCCTCCAACAAGAAGCTGAGCAAAGAAATTTTAGATTTAAACCTGACCATCCAGCTTTTGGATTTAGCAGACATCTACAGAACATTTCATCCCAACAAAACTGAATATACATACTTCTCATCAGCCCATGGAACTTACTCCAAAATCAATCACATCTTAGGACACAAGTCTAACCTCAGTAAATTTAAAGGAATAGAAATTATTCCTTGCAACTTCTCAGACCACCATGGAATAAAACTTAAGCTGAGTAACAACAGGAATCTGCATACTCATACAAAACATGGAGGTTAAATAACCTTATGCTGAATGATAGCTGGGTCAGAGATGACATTAAGAAAGAAATTGCCAATTTTTTGGAACAAAACAACAATGAAGACATGAACTATCAGAACCTCTGGGACACCACAAAGGCAGTCCTAAGAGGGAAATTTATAGCACTGCAAGCCTTCCTCAAGAGAACAGAAAGAGAGGAAGTTAACAACTTACTGGGACATCTCAAGCAACTGGAAAAGGAAGAACATTCCAACCCCAAACCCAGTAGAAGAAAATAAATAACCAAAATTAGAGCAGAATTAAATGAATTTGAAAACAAAAGAATAATACAACACTGTGAAGCTAGTGAATGATGCCCCATGATCATATCAATGTACACAACTATGATTTAATAAAAAAAAAGAATAATACAACAGATTAATAAATCAAAATGTTGGTTTTTTGAAAAGGTCAACAAAATAGACAAACCTTTGGCCAACCAAATCAAGCAAAAAAGAGTAAAATCTCTAATCTCATCAATCAGAAATGACAAAGACGAAATAACAACAGACTCCTCAGAAATCCAAAAAATCCTTAATGAATATTGCAAGAAACTTTACTCTCAGAAATATGAAAATCTGAAGGAAATTGACCGATACTTGGAAGCACGTCACCTTCCAAGACTTAACCAGAATCAAATGGAAATGTTGAACAGGCCCGTATCAAGTTCGGAAATAACATCAACCATACAAAACCTTCCCAAAAAGAAAAGCCCAGGACCAGATGGTTTCACGTCAGAATTCTACCAAAACTTTAAAGAGGAATTAGTACCTATATTACTCAACCTGTTCCAAAAGGTAGAAAAAGAAGGAAAACTACCCAACACGTTCTATGAAGCAAACATCACCCTGATCCCCAAACCAGGAAAAGACCCAACAAGAAAAGAAAATTATAGACCAATATCATTAATGAATATAGATGCAAAAATATTCAACAAGATCCTAACAAACAGAATCCAGAAACACATCAAACAAATTATACATCATGACCAAGTTGGTTTTATCCCAGGGTCTCAAGGCTGGTTCAATATATGTAAATCTATAAATGTAATTCAGCATATAAACAAATTAAAAAACAAAGACCATATGATTCTCTCAATCAACGCAGAAAATGCTTTTGATAGTATCCAGCATCCCTTCATGATCAGAACACCTAAGAAAATTGGTATAGAAGGGACATTTCTTAAACTGATAGAGGCCGTCTACAGCAAACCCACAGCCAATATCATATCGAATGAGTTAAATTGGAATCATTTCCACTCAGATCAGGAACCAGTCAAGGCTGCCCATTGTCTCCATTGCTTTTTAACATTGTAATGGAAGTTTTAGCCACCACAATTAGGGAAGAAAAGGCGATCAAGGGTATCCATGTAGCGTCAGAAGAGATCAAACTTTGCTCTTCGCAGATGATATGATTGTATATCTGGAAAACACTAGGGACTCTACTACAAAACTCTTAGAAGTGATCAAGGATTACAGCAGTGTCTCAGGTTACAAAATCAACATTCATAAATCAGTAGCCTTTATATACACCAACAATAGTCAAGTTGAAAAAACAGTTAAGGACTCTATCCCATTTATAGTAGTGCTAAAGAAGATGAAATATTTGGGAATGTATCTAACAAAGGACGTGAAAGATCTCTATGAAACTCTAAGAAAAGAAATAGCTGAAAATGTTAACAAATGGAAAAACATACCATGCTCATGGTTGGGAAGAATCAACATTGTTAAAATGTCCATACTACCCAAAGCAATATATAATTTCAACGCAATCCCTATTAAAGCTCCACTGTCATACTTTAAAGAACTGGAAAAAACATTACTTGGTTTTATATGGAATCAGAAAGAAACTCAAATAGCCAAGACAATACTCAGAAATAAAAACAAAGCTGGTGGAATCATGCTACCAGACCTCAGACTATACTACAAATCGATAGTGATCAAAACAGCATGGTATTGGCACAAAAACAGAGAACTAGATGTCTGGAACAGAATAGAGAACCAAGAGATGAATCCAGCTACTTACTGTTATTTAATCTTTGACAAGGCAATTAAAAACATTCAGTGGGGAAAAGATTCCCTATTTAACAAATGGTGCTGGGTGAACTGGCTGGCAACCTGCAGAAGACTGAAATTGGACCCACACCTTTCACCATTTTTTAAGATAGTCTCTCACTGGATTAAAGATTTAAACTTAAGATGTGAAACTATAAAAATACTAGAGAAGAGTGCAGGGAAAACCCTTGAAGAAATCAGTCTGGGTGAGCATTTTATGAGGAGGATCCCTGGGCAATTGAAGCAGCTTCAAAAATACACTACTGGGACTTGATCAAACTAAAAACTTCTGCACAGCCAAGAACACAGTAAGTAAAGCAAGCAAACAGCCCTCAGAATGGGAGAAGTTATTTGCAGGTTATGTCTTCAACAAGGGTTTAATAACCAGAATCCACAGAGAACTCAAACACATTAGCAAGAAAAGAACAAGGGATCCCATCGCAGGCTGGGTAAGGGATTTGAAGAGAAACTTCTCTGAAGAAGACAGGCATGCGGCCTTCAGACATATGAAAAAATGCTCATCATCTTTAATCATCAGAGAAATGCAAATCAAAACTACTTTGAGATATCATCTAACTCTGGTGAGAATGGCCTATATCACAAAATCCCAAGACCAGAGATGTTGGCGCGGATGTGGAGAAAAGGGAACACTTTTGCACTGCTGGTGGGAATGCAAATTAATACATTCCTTTTGGAAAGAGATATGGAGAACACTTAGAGATCTAAAAATAGATCTTTCATTCAATCCTGTAATTCCTCTACTGGGCATCTACCCAGAAGATCAAAAATCACATCATAATGAAGATATTTGTACCACAATGTTCATTGCAGTCCTATTCACAATTGCTAAGTCATGGAAAAAGCCCAAGTGCCCATCGATCCATGAATGGATTAATAAATTGTGGTATATGTATACCATGGAATATTATGCAGTCTTAAAGAAAGAAGGAGACTTTACCTCTTTCATGTTTACATGGATGGAGCTGGAACATATTCTTCTTAGTAAAGTATCTCAAGAATGGAAGAAAATGTACCCAATGTACTTAGCCCTATTATGAAACTAATATAGTGCTTTCACATGAAAGCTATAACCCAGTTACAACCTAAGAATAAGGGGAAGGCAGAAAGGGAGGGGAGAGAGGGAGTGGTGGGTGGAGGGAGGGGGATTGGTGGGAATACACCTGCAGTGCATCTTACAAGGGTATATGTGAAACTTAGTAGATGTGGAATGTAGATGTCTTGGCACAATAACTGGGAGAGTGCCAGGAATGCTGTGTTGACCAGTGTGATGAAAATGTGTCAAACAGTATATGAAGCTAGTGTATGATGCCCCATGATCATATCAATGTACACAGCTGTGATTTAATAAAAAAAAGAAAAAGAAAAATGGCAGATTGCATATTTGGGGAAGGAAAAAGACAAGGTGAGTTGTTTGGAGCATTTTATGCTAGAATCAAGGAATTGCTTGTTGACAAACAGAGACATTTGCAAAGGACAGGGAAGTTGGCTTAAAGGGGTCCCTATTGACAACATGCTGGATTAAAAGGAAAAGCTAGGAATCAATAGTGATTAAAATATAAATAAACAATTCATGTGGAGACGAAAGTGACAGAGGTGAATAAAAGCTCTTTTCTACAGAAAAATACCAGCTAATAAATCTGGAAGAAATGGTAGAATTAGAAAATGGTTATTTTCTAATCCCCAATGTAAACTAATGGAATCAGGCAAGGAACTTCAATGGTTCCTAAAATCACTGGGGAAAATTTTGTTGAGAACAGAAATTCACATGTTCTCAAAGTATTATCCTGAAGATTACTTATCTCTAGTAAAAGTAAATCTCTCCCTGTACAGTTACAGGAAGAGATTTGGAAGTTACCAACCAAGTAATAAAACTTGGCAATACCAAGAGTGGGACATATTAAAGTTACATGTCTCCCAGTGGGATGCACTTGGAGTTATACAATATCTCAAGTAGTATCCTTGCCAAAAGTATTTAATCTGATCTAATCAAGAGCAAGGACTCAGACATCTTGATAGATACAGTCAAACTTCCCTCCAAAATAGTTATTTCCAATTAAACTCTCAAAATTTTGCCTATTTCTCTATTGGATTGTTTCTCATAATCCATGCTAATTAATTTTAATGTGCAAGAGCTATTTGTATTTTAATATATCTCTTTGTTCTTAATAGATACATCAATGTGGGCTTACTCCATTTTTTAAATTTGTCATTCTCATCAAAGCAAGATGGCTGACTAGAGAAATTGGATAGTTTAAGATAAAGGGGAGAGGAGAAAGGACACAGCTCAGGTATAGGTCAGAGGATAAGTACCAGAGACTCCCAGGGACCTCATGGTGGAAAACTGCAAAGCAGAGAAGGAAGAGGAAAAAAGATATTGTTGAGGATTAAGCCCAGAGAGGTTCAGAACCCAATGAAGGGGTCATGGGGGGAACACTTTCTCCTCCCCACACTCCTTTGCTGATCACTGAGCTACCAACTTACCTAGAAGATTTTCCAGCCCTATGAGCCCAAACACTGCAGCAATTATGGAAATGTGGGGAGAACTTGCATGATCTCCTCCAAGAAGAGTCACCTGAGAGGCCAGCTAGCTGGTTTTCTTTTGTTCAGATACTTATCTTTCCCTCTCCCTCCCCCTCCTCCACCCACTGCAAACAGGAGAGCAGTTTAAGCCAAGAATTTGGTGAACAGCCTCCTCTCCCCAGCTGGTGTATCCTCCAGTCAGAGTTTTCCACAGAGAGAGAGTGGAGCCCACGCCTTTCCCCTTGATGACCTGCACGTGAACCTGGGATGCCTGACTGGGAAGCTTTCTGCCTGCTGGAATTTCCCAGAGATGAATGCCAGTGGCTCAGACAAGCAGACCAGATCCTGTGTCCCCAGGACTCAGGTGGGTTGTAGAGGGATACGGCAAGGAGATTTGGGAGCTGGACTCAAGAGGAGAGGCAGTCCATGTGGACGGAACTGACAGGAAAATACTATGAGGGTTCAACACTAGACAATCTGGGACAGTGCGCATCCCCCCACAGGAAAGCAGGTGCTGTTGGACTAAGGTGGGTCCTCTGTTGGGCAAAATGTGCAGGATGTTTAGGCACCCATTTGCAACTGGACACCATAATGCAAGATAAAAAAGAGGGACAGAGCTCATTCCCTATAGCCAGTTAGGGAATTGTGGCCCCTTCCTCACAAGCAGCTTTCCTGGTTTGGAGAGCCTGCCTTGCCTCTCTTTCTAGCAGCTTTCCCTAGCAGCCAGCAAAATGACCTTGGACCTTTGCTGAGGCTCAAAGCCACACTCTCAGACTAGGAGAGTGATGGGGAAGATCCCAGCCTGTGGTGCCATAGCAACCAAATACTATGCATTGGGCTGCCTGTTGGCAACCAGACATTGGTAGGCAGGGGTAACACCAGAAGGGCAGAAATCACTCCCAAAAGCAAGTGAGGGAATCATGACCCTTTCCTCATGAGTAATCATCTGGTTTGGAAAGCCTGCCTCAATCTTCCTCCCAGTAGCTCCCTGTAGATGGGAAAACAACCTTTGAGCACTAATTAGGCTTAAAACGCCTTCCAGGCTTGCCCAAGCTAACTATACTCAACCTCACTCTTCCACTCATCTCTGCTGTGGTGGAGGACAAGCAACCCCCTGGGAGACACAGGATCCTTCCAAATGTGTAGAGTATTCAAGTCCGTATTAGAGTAGGCTTATTAGAGACAAAAAAGAACATCTCTGCAGTTGGCTCTTTCCTACAAGCATCAAACACTGACAGGGAGAACAACTCTATAGCTCATTACAGCATCTATCAACTTGATCAAACAGGGCTGAGTTTTAATCACCAGCATCACCCACCATCTCAGAGATTAAGCTGGGGTCCCACTATAATTCACAGTGTTGGAAAGAGGTGAAGACAACAATATAGAAGCTACCTAAATGGACACTGCTTCTTAGAAGAGAATCTAAATTATAGGCAACTTGATCTATGAGGGATCTACATCTTCTATTACAGACTTCTGGGTTATTCATGGAGGAATGTCTCTGTTCAGAGTCTGTGCAGAGACATTCTAACAGGTTCAGTAGAGATCTGGTGCCTGCCAATCCCATGTTTCTGCAATTGACACCATCTACTCAGAATCCATCCAGTCTTCCCAAAATAGCCTTTGCATCACCCCTGCCAGGCCAGGGAAGGGTGTCATGCCCTGTGATTGGGGACTGAGCAAGCCTCTTCCCCAGCATGTAAACCAAATAGAGGAGGAGCCCTAGACACCACAGGAACCACTTGGGAAGCCTGGGGCTACTGCCTCAGGGGGTCCTAGGTGTTGGGGGAGAATTGTGGATGACCAGCAATTTCAGACAGCCTACACAGACCCTAGGACACTGAGACAAACCCCCTTCCATGAAACTGGGCATCACTAGTCCTCATGCTGCTGGAGTAGCTTCCCTTATGGATGACTCTTTCCCCAAATCCCCAGAGCCATCTCTGAAGTTTTCACTACAGCTGGGTCTGAGACTCTGCCTCTGTATCTTGGCCTACAACCTCACCACTGATACTCCAGAATTGTGCTTGGACTGGAAGACACCACCACTGAGTCCTCCCAACTACCACTGGCCCAGTAGAACTTCCCTAAGGCCTAACGCTTCACTCAGCTTCATCACTCTTGGACATGCATCAAGAGAGTCCCTAGCAAAGGAGAACAGGTGCCCTGGGATCCTAATAACCCAGAGATGAGAGTAGAGAAGCCAGATGACAAGAAACCAGCAAAAGAACCTGGGCAACATGACAAAAACAAAATAGTTTGACATCAGCAAAGGAATGCAGTGGAGCTACAGTAATGGACTCCATCCACAAGGAAATCGCCAAAATAATAGAAATAAAATTCAGAATATGGATGGAAAATAAGATGAATGGAACTGAAGAGAAAGTCAAAAACTAACAGAAAGAAGCAAAAAAATATATATATTTCTGGAAATCAATGAACAAAATGATCTCCAGTTCCATCTAGACCAATGGTTCTCAACCTGTGGGTCGTGATCCCTTTCTAACAATGAAAATACATCGCAACATTAGGAAGGTTGAGAACGACTGATCTAGACTATTGCAAAAGTTATTAATTTATCTTTCTATGACTGAGTAGTATTCCATGGTATACAATACCACATTTTATTAATTCACTCATGAATTGATGGGTACTTGTGTTGTTTCCACATCTTTGAAATTGTGAATTGTGCTGCAATAAACATTCAAGTATAGATGTCTTTTTGATGTAAAGTCTTCCTTTGGGTAGATACCCACTAGTGGGATTGCTAGGTCAAATAGCAGATCTACTTTTAGTTCTTTGAGGAACCTCCATACTGTTTATCACAGTGTTGTACTAATTTGCAGTCCCACCAACAGTGTATAAGTTGCTCTGCATTCATGCTAGTATTGTTTTTGGATGTTTAATTAAAGTAATTCAAACTGGGGTACAGTGATATCTCCTTGTAGTTTTAATTTGCATTTCCCTGATGATTAGTGATGTTGAGTATTTTTTCATATGTTTATTGGTCATTTGTCTATCTTCTTTTGAGAAGCTTCTGTTGATGTCTTTGTCCCACTTTTTAATAGGGTTGTTTTTTTTCTTGACAATTTGCTTGAGTTCTTTGTAAATTCTGGATATTAGCCCTTTTATTGGGTGTGTAGCTTGGGAATATTTTCTTCATTCTGTAAGTTGTCTGTTTGCTTTGTTCATTGTTTCCTTAGGTATGCACAAGTTTCCTTAGGTATGCAATTTTCCCAGCATGATTTATTCAATAGGGCGTATTTTTCCCAGTGTATATTATTGTCTCTTTGTTGAAGATCAGTTGGTTGTAGGCGGAGTGTTTTATATTATTATCTTTGTTCTTTGTTCTGTTCCATTGGCTTATGTCTCTATTTTTATACCAAAACCATGCTGTTTTGTTTGCTATAGCCTTGTAGTATAGTTTGAAGTCTGGTAATGTGATGCTTCCGGATATGTTCTTTCTGCTTAAGATTGCTTTGGCTACTGGGGCTCTTTTCCAAACAAAGCATAGAATTATTTTCTAGATCTGTGAAGTATGACATTTGTAATTTGATGGTGATTACATTGAATTTGTAAATTAATTTGGGTTGTATGTTCACCTTTTAACAATGTTGATTCTACCTATCCATGAGCATGCTATATGTTTTTCCATTTGTTTGTATCCTCTGTGATTTCTTTATTAAGAGTTTCATATTTTTTCTTACAGAGATTTTTTATCTCCTGGCCTAAATGTGTTACTAAGTATTTGGTTTTCTTTGTGAAAAGAAAGAAAGCTGTTGTGAATGGTATTGAGTCTTTAATTTGACTCTCGTCTTGACTATTGTTGGTATATAGAAATGCTAACTCAATGAGCAATTTGGCTATGTCCAAATTGTAGGCTGCTATTTATTGCCCTATTTTACAACAAGTTGGTAGTGACACTGTGTTAAACAACTCCACTGTGTAGAGTAGTACTCAATGCTTTCCTAAATGGTTCTTGTCCTCCTGGGCATAAAGCCAAGTAGTGACATGCCCTCCTCCTCTGGTTTTTAGGGCAACCTATGACCCTTGGAAAGGTTTCCAGTTCTTTAGAGGGAGGATATGTAATTCACTCAGTTTGAGAGACCCAGATTTCCCCTTTTCCTGAGCACTGGAAATAAACAGTTGGTCAATGTGACAGGCTCTTCTTTCATCCCAGAAGTAATTATATCAACTTGACATTGTGGCCTCAGGGTGGGGGCTATGAGAGAGTAATAGGATTTTAACTTCAATTCTTTTCAGCTGCTGGCTAGGATTACTGAATGGAGATAAATAGAACCCCTTTGCTATTTTTATAATCCTTAGCTTTGATGTAGGTTTAGATTTGAAACATCTGAAATTTCTCTAGAGATGACATATAAAAATTACCATGAAAAGTTACAGAAAACCTACCTTTGCTTAAAAAATTTGTCTCTGTTTCTCTCCTACACAGGAGAAATGATCTTCTCCATAATGTTTCATTATTACTGATCACTCTGTATGCTTTCTTGAGCATTTGTCAACAAATTGCTTCAATAAAATTACTTGTAATAAATCCCATGTGTTCTGTGGATTCATTGCCTTGTAGGTACCATCCTTCTTAAATATATTGCAGTTTGGTGGTTCAATAACTTTGTAATTTAAACTGTAACGATAGAGGGAAGGAAACAGCCTCATCTTCTCAAAGTAATGACTTAAAGCTACTATTCTGAAGGCCCAAGAGCTTTGTGGCTCTGTTGTTTCTATCTTGTTTCTGTGTTCATTAGGGAGTGCTCAAGCTAGGGAGGGGATGACTGAGTCTGAGAACTCTCTCAAATAAGGAACTGTGGAAGCAACTGTGGTTGTTCACATTGGAGAAAAAAAAATAGGAGACACATTTTCAAAGTATTCAAATATTGGAAGGAATATTATTAAGAGGCAGCAGAGATGACTGGTAAGCATTGGAGGGAAAATACAAAGGGGCAAGTTTGAATTTAACACAAAAGTACATTTTCTATCACTGTCCAATAGTGGAACAAATTGGCCAATGCCAAAAATATCCAAGTAGAGGCTGGATAACTCTCTCCTGGGGTTATGATTTGTTCCTCACCAGTATCACTTGTCAATTTTAAGAGCCAACTTATTCATTAACTCATTCAAATTAATTCACTCAAGTATTAATTACTATTGAGGTTCTGTTATGTACTAGCCACTGCCTAGACATTGAGGAAGTAATGTTGAAGTATAACAGATGTGGTAGAGAGAGAGAGAGAGAGATGATGACCAAATAATCAAACATGGAGTACATAACATTTAACCAGGTGAGTGCCAGAAAGGGATGGAGTGTGCTTTTCTCTATGACAAAGGGACCTCTCTAAGCTTGGTGGTGGTTGTTCATGAAAGCTCTTCTGCTCATGAGATGCTTGAGTAGAAAGCTGGAAGATAGGTAAGAGTGAATCTGGTGTGTCAGGAAGCAGGGGAAGAGGAGAAAGCAAAGAAGAGGTTTCCAAGTAGCATGTGAGCAGCCCTGTGGAAGGAGGGATCATCGTGTGAGTTTCTTTTTTTTCCTGACAGTAAGAATGACCTGAGGCTCTTGCAAAGAATACAACCTTAGGGGCCCTTCCTATTAAAGTATTTTCTAGTATGCTCAGAAATGTTAATTTATTAAATACTCAGATGATTCTTATCAGCATAGATGTTTCAGACTAGGCTCTAGAGGAACTGAAAGAAGGTCTTTGTGGCTGAAGCATAAAGGTTGTGGATTGTAGGGTGATGGCAGGCTGTGCTAAGTGCATTGGTCTTTATTCTGAGAACAATAGAGTTTATAGAACCAGCACCTAAAAATTGAGGGGATTCTTTCTCATACATATAGCTTCATTTTTTTTTCTCTGCAAATACAGGAAGAAAAATGCTTGACTGTGCATAATAGGGACATGTTGAGCAGGCATCATTAGAGTTTATGAAGAAAAGGGAGAAGTGAGAGAGCCCGTTTGTTAGGAAAATTAGTAGGATTGATGGGCAGAGCTGAGAGTTTGCTTGAGTTTCGTGATTCTGGATTTATAAAGGTAACAGTTTGCTGTGCTGTGTTTTTCTCCAGCAATTATCAGAGGTTTAAGTTTTATCAGAGAGAAAGCTCAATAGCAGATTGATCCCAGGTTAGATGTGACAAAATACAGAGGCATAAAGAAAAAAGTGATCTTGAAATGAAGGATTATGGCATGTAAATTGGATAAAGAAGGAAGTGAAGAAGGGAACAGGCTGAGAGATTGCTTAGCATGGGAGAAACAATAGGCCGGAGGTTCTGATGAAGCAAACTGAAAATTGTTGGAAGTGATCAGTAGAGAGACAATGTTCTTGTGGTTGACAGATTGTTTGCTTGCAGGTATGATTTGAAGACAGAGCAGTTTTTCATACGATTGATGTCTGTAATATTATTGAGTGCAGCTGGATTTCCTGGGTTTGAGTGAAGGAAAAGTTACTGGAAAAAAGATGGCCGAATAAGTGAGAGAGATAATCCTTTCATCCCTACTGCTATGATTTAAGAGAATGTGAGAAGGAAGAAGGGGATTTTGCTTGAATGTGTGACATATTTTTTTGCTTTCATTCCAGTAGTCAACGTGAGGGTGACTTTGGGTCAGAAAGCTAGGTATGTTGCCAAACTGGGTCTGCTCACCCAATGCAGTAAGGCCGGGCATTAACACTGAGATTTGCTGTGGAAAGGACATTTATTGCACTGTGCCAAGGAAGGAGAATGAGTTGCTAATACTAAAGAATGGAACTCCCCAATGGCTTACAAACAAGGGTTTTTGAAGAAAGGAGTACATTTCAGGAAAGCATAAATTGTAGGCAAAATCATAAGCCAGTATGTGGAGATTAGACATTGGTTTGGCACACAAAGATGGGATCTTGAAGCCCGAGCTTGCAGGTCACAGGTGGATTCAGAAAATGTTTTGATTACCAGTTGTTTAAGGAAGCAAGGCCTTTTCTAAAAATTTGGGGTTAGTGGAAAGGAATGTTAAAGTGTGGCCTGTGGGTATGACCCTCTCCAGGCTCCTCAGGAAGAAATTTAGAACAGGGAAAGGTGGTCAGAGTGCCATCCTCAGTTCCCCCTCGTCTGAGGTCTGCATGACAGCTGATTATAGTCAGCATTTTCCGTCTGATAGGGCTTTCTGGAAAAAGCTCAACAACATATTTTAAAATGTTATCTTTTAGTTTCCATAGGGAACCCAAGCACCTGGTGATTCTGACTTTTTTGGGAGACTTTTTACTACTTTCTTGCTTATCAGGTCCCTCATTTACTTTTTAAGGCTAGCGAGGTGCCTGGAATTTACCGTGAAAGGATTCAGAGGTTTTCCTTTATTTTTATGCTTGGAGGAGTGGGGGCAGCAGGCTCCTAAGAGGGGTCCTTGTTCTATCTCAGGTAAAATGCTGAGACCAACTTAGGTTGTCACAACCTACAAGCAACTCAGGGGTCAGGACAGTAAAATATCAGACTGGGGAGCTCACAGACATGCAGAGTGGCCAGAGACTGATGGAGATATTGAGAAACTGGGAGATCCGTAGACAAGACACTGAGAGGGAAGAAAAAGAAATAACATTGAAAAATAAAAAGAAAGCCAAGCACACCTGGTAATTGAGGTGAGACAAGCTGGGCAGGAGAGTATAGTATACTTATACTAAATGAGTCACTTTGCTTTGGCTCAACCTGAACTGTGTTATTTCCTTGTGACCATGATGAAAAGCAATCTAGGACAAGCCTGGCTTGCAGATGATAGTCAATAAAACAGCCAGTGATAGGAAAATATCAGTGCTTAAAAACATATGGTCCTTTGTCTTGAAGATGGCCCCATTACGCTTTCAACTCTACCTTGGGATTTGAGGCCAAAAAGAAGAATTTCTTCCTTCCCTGGTGGTAGCTTATTATCCTAAATAGCCATCAGAAAACAGAATTGCAATGCTTCTCAAATCCAGAAGTAACATTTATTTAAGGATCCATCAGGCAGGGACTGAAAACTAAACATACTTATCCTACCCTTGTGCAAAATGTTGCATCTGAAGCTAGAATGCTGCATGCATTTTAGGAAGATACATTTCAAGAAAAATATGATGAACTAGCTTAAGAAATACTGCTTTTGGATCCAAGTAAGAGGGTGACTGTAGTTGTGCTCTTGTCTGACTGTGCCTCATACTGTAGGCTGAGAAGTCCCTGTAGCCACCTGGGTGGGCCCATCCAGAGATGCACCCCCTTCTAGATGATACTCTGATACCTAGGATTGTCTTGACCCTACCTTCAGAGCCTGGTTGGGTCTGTTGTCTTTTTCTTTTCTCCCAAGGACAAGATGGTACCACTGGTGGGTACGTCCTAGGCTGAGTGTTGAACAAGGGGTGGCAGTTTGTGGAGGCTGTAGTTGGGATTTGTATACATGCCTGGGTGTCCACAGGCATGAAAGTACGGAAAGTAGTGGGGGCCAGTAAAAGAAGAGAAGGTTCCCAGGGCCTCAGGCTAGGGCCACAAACCAACTGCCTCTGCCCTGCCAAAGTCTATCACAACTCTGAGGATCAAAGAATTCTAAACTCAGACCTGGCTTTCCAGGTTTTATTAAGTTGTATTTGTTAAGGTAGGAGAATAACATTACCTACTTTACGTCTGTTAGCTTGATTTATGTATTTTAAATATTTAGACATGATATGTGGTCCCTCATTTGTACTCTTGCCTAGGGCCCAAATATTTGAGACAGGTGTGAGCTTCTGTGTACAAATCCCTTAAGTTTATGTAGTCCTCCATGGTAGTACTGTCTTACACCTATCAGTTTTTTATCTGTCTCACCTTACAGACATTTTGCTCCTCAAATCAAGCCCTATTTATCTTTAAAAATTCTTTACCATGTAGCTGATTGTCTCTGGACACATAGTAAACATCTGATAAATACTTGCTGAATCCGTGAAGTATTTACTGGGTTATACAGTCTTGGAAGTTCTCTGACTGAGGCAATTCTCTGAGAGATTTTTTTTCTGTTCCTAAAATCCCAAGGTCTCCTCCTCTTGCTTAGTCCCTATAAACATTGTATATTTTTTCTTCACAAAACTCATTTCCCTGTTCTGCATTACATGTGATGTGAGAGGTGGAGAAAAATAAATTATGCCTAACAAGTGAGAAAACTTACTCTTAGCAAGAGAATTGTCTTTGTTTGGAAAAATACCATAAAAATCTACTTTGGTCTACTTGACAAAGCCTGTGGGACTCAATGCTGGTTGGAATAAAGACATTACAAAGAGAGAAAAATTATTTTTCTAAAGAGAAAATGAAGCATTTGGAATTCTGGAGGGCAATCTGGCAGGGAGGAGGAAGATACAAGGGGAAACAGCAAGATAGAAGATTCAAGGGGACATGACCCATCTGCGCAACCACCTCCACCCATCCAAGTAAAGATTGACAAATTCCAAAGTCATATTTAGTGTAATTCCACCCTTTTCCCCACCCTGAAACTGAGGAAAGAAATAAATACATTTGACATTGGAATTATATGAGGTAGGACAGAGGCAGCATGAACCCCAGAGATTAAGATTACTTGGAAAGTGAAACATTAGCTTTGTGGAAAATTTGCAGGACTCACAAGGAGAGTTTGGGATGTCCATGTACTGCAGATGTGGAAAGAGTTCAAACTGATCTTACCTAGGTTGTGTGGTGCTCATACCCTTGAACTTCCCACAAGTCCTCCCCCTTCGGTGGTACTAAGGCCCACTTTTCTCAGGGCCTTATGACAATTTGCTATAAATGCCACCAAAACCAAGTAAAAACTGCTCCTATTTTGCAAAGAGGATTCAAATGAAGTTTAAGTCCATCTCAGAGGACACTCCTGGCCATGTAAATCTCTTTTTAATGTATTAGTGCCTTTTATTTACAAAAATAATGCATATTGTAAGAAAATTTTAGTGCAAACATTCACAAAGTCAATAAATTAAAAATATGCATATGAGAATATACATATGTATATTTGAGAATACATATTGCTTGAGCCCCAGAATTTGAGGTTTCTGTGAACTTTTAGGAAATCATAAACCAGTATGTGGAGATTATACGTTGGTTTGGCACGTTACTTTATCACTATGCTTTAGGGTTCTTTGGAAGGAACAAAAGTATACTCTGGGTAACTTATATGGAAAAATAATTTATTAGAAAATATTTTAAAAGATCTCTGTAGAGGACACAAAAGAAGGCCCATTGATGTACTAATGAGTGTTTCTTCCCTTAGGGAAGAACTGAAGCAATGATTGCAGAACAAGGTTAAGATTTCTTTCTTTCTTTCTTTCTTTTTTTTTTTTTGAGGCAGAATCTCATTTTGTTACCCTGGGTAGAGTGTCATGGAATCTTGGCTTGCAGCATCCTCAAAGCTCACAGCAACCTCAAATTCTGGAGCTCAACCAATCCTCTTGCCTCAGCCTCTCAAGTAACTGACACCACCCACAGCACCCACCTCTCCCTCTTGCTCCAGCTGGTCTCACAAGGTAAGATTTTTTTGTTGGTTTTTTTTTTTTGTTTGTTTGTTTTTGGGACAGAGTCTCACTATGTTGCCCTTGGTATAGTGCTGGGGCATTACATCTCACAGCAACCTTAAACTCTTAGGCTCAAGCAATTGTCTTGCCTCAGCCTCCCAAGATTTTTAAAGGACAGAAATCAGAGCACTTCTGGGGTTTATAGTAACAGGAACACATGGATCTTCCTCAGGGCCCTGTCATGGCTACATAGGCTCCGCCCCTTCATGCTTACATTTAGCGGCTTTTGAACTCCTAGGAAAGTGTCAGCTTTCCTAGCTTTGGCCTTGAGCTTGCCTCTTGGCCAGGGAAGCTTCATTAACAGAAAGAAGATATTTTATTACCAGAAGTTGAGGGAATGGATTTGTGAAACAAAAAACTTCAGGTGTTCGTTATAATTTTTCACGCATCAGTATGTCATGGATATTCATTTATAGCAGCACATACCGGATCTAACCTTTTAAAACGTGCAATAGATGTCAAAACCGCTCTTATTTAGAGTTTTATTTCGATGGACAAATAATAATTATATGTATTTATGGGATATAGTATGTTATTTCAATACATGTATATGTGCACTGTGCAATGGTAAAGTCTGGCTAATTAGCATATCTAGCACCTCAAATATGTATCACTTTTTTGTAATGAAAACATTTAAAATCCTCTTAGCTATTTTGAAAAATACATATTACATTATTATTAACTATGGTCACCTACTGTGCAATAGCACTCCAGAACTTATTCTTGTTTAGCTATCACTTTGTACCCATTGACTAACACTTCCCCTTTCCGTGTCCACTCCCCTCCTCCGCAGCCCCTGCTGACCACCATTCTATTCTCTACTCTCTCTGAGGTCGACTATTTTAGAGTCTACACATAAGTGAGATCATGCAGTACTTTTCCTTCTGCACCTGGCTTATTTCACTTAACATACAGTCCTCCAGGTTCATTCATGTTGTTTTAGAGGACAGAATTTACAATGCTAAATAATATTTCATTGTATTTATATACCACATTTTAAAAAATTCACTAATCCCTTCATGAACACTTGGGGTGTTTTCTGTATCTTGGCTATTGTAAAGAATGCTGCAATGAACAGGGGCATGCAGACAGCTCTTCAGCATACTGATTTCAATTACTTTGACTAGATACCCAGTAGTGAGACTGTTGGATCCTATGGTATTTCTATTTTCAGTTTTTTAAGGAAACCTTTCTGAACAGGGAAAATTATTCTGGTGTTTCTTTGATATAATTACATCAGCTGATTTTAAAGTATAGGAGTTTTAGTTAGCCCTTTGTTTTCATACGCTTTGCTGACCTCAGAGCTTGTAACATGGCCCGTAGGGCTTAAATGAAATTGAAAATGGACCCAGTCCTAAAAACCACATTCTGATTTGGAGTCAACCTCTTGGAATAAAAATCAGTTGGCCTCTGGGTTCAGGGACTGTTGATTTTGTATTCCAGGTGCAGTTACAGAGAGCTCAATTTGCAAACTTTGAGCTGCTGGTTATTTCCATAATAATAGCTCTCATTTTTTAAGGTCCTACCATGTACTACGCAGATTACCTACTTTATCTCTTCTCTTTATTGCAACCTAGGAGTTAAGTGCTACCATGCTCTAGAGACTTGGAACTTGAGGCTCAGCAAATGTTAACCCTTGGCTGACATCACACAAGAGCTGAATTGGGATTTGAAATCAAGTTCATTTGACCGTAAACACTTGGCTCTTCCCAGGCTTCCATGCAGGTGTTGTCAAGCCACTAGCAGTTGTACCTGAGCCTCTTCCTCCAGATCCCTCTCAGTGTTTCTTAGTGTGAGTGTATGGTATCTGCCTCCAGCCTTACCCTGCCAACCCCTTGGAAAACACAGGTTTTTTTTTTACAGTTATCATCAACTTCCTCATCACTGTGCTTTGCACAAAGTAGATGTTCTTTTTCTCTCATGGTCATAGTCCTTCTCTGTACACACGCACATGCACATTTGCATGCACACACACACTGATCTATGGGGGGAGGGTGAGTTGTTTTAGATGATATTGATGGCTGTTGAGGCTTTCTAGGTTCTGATAAGCAAATTTCTTTTTTATTTTTATTTATTTAATTTTTTTTTTAGAGACAGAGTCTCACTTTGTCACCCTCAGTAGAGTACTGTAGCATCACAGCTCACAGCAACCTCCAGCTCTTGGGCTTAGGCCATTCTTTTGCCTCAGCCTCCTGAGTAGCTGGGACTCCAGGTGCCCGCCACAATGCCTGGCTATATTTTTGTTGCTGTTTGGCCAGGGCTGGGTTCAAACCTGCCATCCTCCGTATATGGGGCTGGTGCCCTACTCACTGAGCCACAGGCACCACCTTGATAAGCAAATTTCTAAAGCTAATTACTCAACATTTCCTTTGTGTGGCAACTGCCTAAATAAAAAGATTGAACACTTGAATGGCCCCTCTCTAAAAAGCACAGCAGAGGCAAAACTTACAGCTCTCTGAAGCAACTTCAAATTCTCCCTCAATAGTTGATTCAACTTTGCTCAGGCTCAGAGAGAGAATAAATGAGGCTGAAAAGTCTTGAAAAAGAAACACTTATGAGTATAGAAAGTGGATTTCCAGAAACTGGATGAAATCTAATGTATGTAAGTAGAATAAGTTTCTTGCAAATTAAAAATGAAGTGGGTGATGCAGGCAAGAAGAATGCCAGTAGAAGCCAAACCAGAGGAAAGGTCAAAATGCTCATAGCTTCACTTGCTCAGATACAGAGGGTTGGAAGACAGAAGGAAGGCACCACCCTGGGGAAACTGAGCAGACAAGTGACAAGGTCATTTGAACAGAAGTATCCAGAGGAAAAATAATGCCCTTTAATGCACTTGAGTTCTAACTTACAATGCAACCTTTCATCTCTTACTTTGAAATAATTTTTTAAATACAAGATTTGTGTAAGGGAACGCAAAATCAAAATTGAAGAATTTTTTTTTGGATGCATCAGAACTAAAATCTCTAATAGTGAAAATAATGGAATCTGGGTATGTTGCAGGTAGGGATAAAGAGAGAGATGGAATTATTTCAATTTATTATTCACTCTCCACTGAATATGTTAATAAAGATAGGTCACTAATAAATTCTACAGAAATAATTCTGTGGGGGCAATTGGTTGAATTGCCTTGGTTTATCTAATATTGAGTTCATTTAGGTACTTAAAGTATTTTTAAAAAATACTGCAAATTAATTTTTTTTAATTGGAATGAGGATACTTTATCTTAATTTCCAAAAGATGGCTTTCAAACTGTCCTGAGTGTAAGGGCCAACGGGGAAATTTCATTAAACTTTATCGTCCCCATGCCCTAGAGTCTAAATCACTTGGGTGGTGGTTTGATCCTGGACTCTGCACCTTTTTTTTAATTTAAAGTTATTTATTGTGAGGGTACAAACAAACAGGTCATGATTTTTGAATTTGTTAGATAGAATCCCTCTTGTAGTTGTGTCCCACATCTAGAAGGTGTGCCACATACCCTAACATTGTGGCCTTTTAATTGGGAGCACACCCATCCCCTCCTCCTCTCTCCCCTTTTTCCTCCTCCCCCAACTTGAATGGAATTAAGTTTTTCCTCTATGTGGGTATTAGATCGTCTATTGACTTCAAAATAAAATTGAGTACATTGGATACTTGCTTTTCCATCCTTGTGATAACTTATTAAGAAGAATTTGTTTCAACTCATCCAGGTTAATACAAAAGATGCAAAGTCACCATTTTTTCTTACTGCTGAATAATACTCCCTACCACAGGTTGTTAATTCGTTCCTGAGTTGATGGGCATTTAGGTTGTTTCCACATCTTGGTGATTGTAAATTTAGCTGCAACAAACATTCTAGAGCAAATGTCTTTATGGTAAAATGATTTTTTCTTCTTCTGAGTAGATGCCTAGCAGTGGGATTGTGAGGTAAAATGGGAGGTCTAATCTGAGTTCTTTGAGACTCTCCATACTTCTTTCCAGAGAGGCTGTATTAGTTTGCAGTAGCACCGACACTGTAAAGTGTCCTTCTCTCTCCACACCCGTGCCAACATCTGCAACTTTGGGACTTTATGATGTGGGCTATTCTCACTTGGGTTAAGTGATACCTTGAGTGGTTTTGATTATCATTTCTCAGATGATTAGGGACAATGAGCAATTTTTCATGTTTGTTATAGACATCTATTTGTCTGTCTTCCTTGAAGAAGGTTCTGTTCATGTCTCTTGCCCAGTGATAGATGGGATTGTTTGCTCACTTTTTTTGTTGATTAACTTGAGTTCTCTGTAGATCCCTAGTTATCAAGCCTTTTTCAGATTTGTTATATGCAAATATATTTTTCCATTCCAAAGATTGTCTATTTGCTTTAATTGCTGTGTCTTTAGCTGTGCAAAAGCTTTTCAGTTTAATTAAGTGGCATTAGTTTATTTTTGTTATTATTGTGATTGCTGCTAAAATCTTTTTCATAAAATCTTTCCCCAGGATGGCAGCCTCAAGAGTTTTTCCCATACTTTTTTCTAGGATATTTATTGTTTCATGTCTTAGATTTAAATCTTTTATTCATCTTGAGTCAATTTCTGTAAGTGGTGAAAGGTACAGGTTCAACTTCAATCTTTACATGGGATTATCCAATTCAATTCTCCCAGCACCATTTATTGAATAGGGGTTCTTTCCCTGGTATGTGCTTTTGTTTGGTTTATCAAAGGTTGGATGGCTATAAGAGATTGGTGTCTCTTGGTTTTCTATTCAGTTTCATATGTTTATGTCTCTACTTTTGTACCAATACCAATATTTTTTTGCTCTTTGGATCACTTTGGACTTGTAATATAACCTAAAGTCTGGTAGAGTGATGCCGCCAGCATTGTTTTTATTACAAATAATTGCTTTAGCTACATTTTTTTTTCTGGTTCCATACAAAACAAAGAACTATTTTTTCCCAGTTCTTTAAAGTATGGTGGTGCTATTTTAATGGAGATTGCATTGAATCTGTAGATTGCTTTGGGTAGTATAGATATTTTAACAACATTAATTCTTCCAGCCAAGAGCATGATATATTCTTCCATTCATTGATATCTTCTGCTATTTCTTTTCTTAGCATTCCATAATTCTCTTTGTAGAGGGCCTTCACTTCTTTTGTTAGGCATATTCCTAGGTATTTCATTTTCTATGAAGCTACTGTGAAGGGAATTGTATCATTGATTAGCTTCTCAACTTGGCTGTTATTAATGTATGCAAAAGCTACTGATTTTATACTCTGAGATGTTACAATATATCTTGATCACTTCCAGGAGTCTTGTGGTTGACCCTCTGGGGTTTTCTAAGTATAAGATCATTGGCAAAGAGCAAGAGTTTAACCTCCTCTGCACCCATTTGAATGTCCTTTATTACCTTCTCTTGCCTGATTGCATTGGCTAGAACTTCTAGCACTATAGAAGTGGTGAATAGTAGTGGTGAAAGAAGACATCCTTATCTGGTTCCAGTTCTAAGTGGAACAGCTTTCAGTATTACTCCATTCATATGATGTTAGGTGTGAGTTTGTCTTAGATGCCTTCAATCAGTAAGAAATGTGCCATCTATACCTATATTCTTAAGTGTTCTTGTTAGAAAAGGATGCTGGGTTTTATCAAATGCTTTTTCTTCATCTATTGAAAGGATCATATGGTCTTTATTTTTGATTATATTAATATGGTGAATTACATTTATGGATTTGTATATATTAAGCCAGCCTTGCATCCCTGGGATGAAGCCTACTTGATGATGATGTATAATTTTTTAATGTGTAGCTATAATCTATTGGCTAAGATTTTATTGAGTATTTTTGCATTGATATCATTAGAGAAATTTGTCTGTAATTCTTTTTAGTTGGGGCCTTTCCTGGTTTTGGTATCAGGGTGATGTTTGCTTCCTTCTTTCTCAATGTTTTGGAATAGATTCTGCAGCCTAGCTATGAACTCATCTTTGAAGGTTTGATAGAATTCTGGTGTGAAGCATTCTGTTTCAGACATATTTGTTTTGGAAGATTTTTTATTGTTTCTTCAATCTCAGTGCTTGATATTGGTCTGTTCGAGAGATCTATTTCTTCCTCGTTAAGTATAAGAAGATAATGTGATTCCAAGTATTGGTTTATTTTCTCCACATTGTCAAATTGCTGGGCATAAAATTTCTTGTAGTAGTCAGAGAAAATCTCTTGTGTCTCAGTGATATCTGTTGTTATTTCTCCCTTTAAGTTATTAGAGATTTTACTTTTCTGTTTCTAGTTAATCTGGCCAAAGGTTTGTTGATTATATTTATCTTCTCAAAGAATAAACTTTTTGTTTCAGTGATTTTCTGAATAATTCTTTTGTTTTCAAATGCATTTATTTCTGATTTAATTTTGGTTATTTCTTTTATTCTTCTGGGTTTGGGATTGGCTTGCTCTTCATTTTTCATTTTCTTAAGATGATTCATTAGATTGTTGATGTGCTTCCTTTCTGTTTTTTGAATGTAGGCATCTAATGGTATAAATTTTCCTCTTAGGACAGCTTTTGCAGTATTTCATGTATTTTGGTAACTTGAAGTTTCATTGTTGTTATGTTTGAGGAATTTAACAATTCCCTCCTTTATCTCCTCCTTGACTCAACTGTCATTCAGCATAAGGTTGTTTAATTTTCATGCCTTTGTGTGAAGATAAAAATTTTTGTTAGAGTTGAATTCCACCTATATTGCCTTGTAGCCTGAGAACATACAATGTATAATTTCAATTTTCTTTATTTTTTTCAGCTTTGATTTGTGACCTAGGATATAATCCACTTTGGAGTATGTTTCAAGGGCTGACAAGAAGAATGTATATTCTTTAGCTTTGGGATGGTCAGTTTGGTATATGTCTATTAAGCCTATTTGTTCTAGGGTTGCATTTAATTCCCTTGTATCTTTATTTAGTTTCTGTTTAGATGATCTGTTTGGTTCAACCAGAGGAATGTTAAAGTCCCCAGCTATTGTGAGGTTATAGGATATCATATTGTTCAGACCAATCAAGATTACATAAATCTGAGAGCCTCTAAGTTGGGTGCATAAATATTTAGAATTGAAATGTTCTCTTGATTTATTGTTTCCTTGGCCAGTTTGAAGTGACCATCTTTGCCTTTTTTAACTTTAGTTGCTTTAAATCCATTTGTATCTGAAAATAAGATTGCAACTCCTTTATATTCTGTTTTCCAATTGCCCGAAATATTATTCTCTAACCCTTTACCTTTAGTCTTATTTTATCATTCAAGGTTAGGTATATTTCCTGGAGATAGCACATGGATAGTTTGTGTTTTTTTATTGAATTGGCCAACTTGTGCCTTTTCAGTGGGGAATTCAAGCCACTAACATTTATTGAGAAAATTGATAAGTGTGGTGGAGTTCTACTCATCTTATTTTGTGAAGGTCTGTTGCTTAGTTTTATACTTTGTGTCCTTATGGAAGCTAGGTTTTGTCCTTTAGTCTGTGGATGTTCACTATGCTGGTGGTCCATTGTGGTAGTCAGTATGTAGAAGAGGTCTAAGTATTTCCTGTAGAGCTGGTCTTGTGGCAAATTTCCTCAGTGTTTGCATATGAGTAAAAGATTTGACTTCTTCATTGGTTTTAAAGCTTAGTTTAGAATGATACAGAAGATGGGGCTGAAGATTGTTTTGTTTAAGAAATTTAAAAGTAAAAGGAAAGGGAGGCGGAGCAAGATGGCAGCCGAGTAACAGCTTTCTTGCATCTGGGCACCGTGAGTCTGGGGAGATAGAACTCCAGGCATCTCTGGCTGGTGGGATATGCCTATCATCACCCCTGCGCGGATACAGGGAGTCAGCGAGAGACTTCTGGACCCCAAGAGGAGGACTAAAACAGTGTAAAACCGGCAAGTGGTCGCGTGTGTTCAATCAGTCGAAACCCGCCCACAACTGTAAGTTCAGTAGCAGCGAGACTGCAAACCAGAAAGGCCTTACCTGTGAACTATTTTGGTGTCTTTGGACTTGGCACTCAGTTGAACTGCCTTGGGGAGAGCCTGAGCGGGAGTGTGGAGAACTTTGGCCGTTGTCTAGGGCCCCAGTCTGAGCCGCTGAGCCAGACGGAGCTAATGGTGTTTGGCGTTGGGTCACAGGGAGCCATTGTGAGCGATCTGCCCTGGCAAGCTCCGCCCTCAGGGTTGCAGAGCTAGAATCGGGTGGGAGCTGGTAACCCAGCGACCAAGTAGCATAAGGGCGGGGTCTGAGCCGCCTTGCAGCCCTAACCCTCAGGGGCAGAGTGAGACCAGTTTTGGCACACTGGGTAAGTGGATAGCCACTTCAGCAGTGATTCCAGCAGACAAGCACCTTCCTGGGAAAGCTTCTGCTCAGCAAGTGAACAAGTTCAAAGTGCCCTTTAAGTGGGCTGAAGAGAGACTTAGGGTGTCTGCCTGCTGCGGTTTGAGAAATCAGCACCCTCCAGTTGTATCAGAACTATGATTAACATCTCATACCCCAGACACCACGTGTTGCCCAGACAATATTCAATAACATAAACATACTGCTTTGTTTTTGGTTGTGGGTTTTTTTTTTTTTTTTTCTGGTTTGGTTGTCTTTTTTTTGTTTATCTTGATGTTGTTGATGTTGTTTTGTTTTTTAATTTCAACCCTTTCCATACAGATCCTTCTTTTTCTCAATTTTTCTAGTTTAATTATAATTTCCCATTGCTGCCTTTTTCAATAATTAGAACTTCATTTTTGCTAGTGTTTCTACTGCTATTATTTGGTTTTTCACCCAATTTTCTCCCGTAAAGTTTTCTGTTTGCTTGTTTTGCTTTGATTTATGGCATTTTTGTCTTTCCTCTCTACTGGGTAGAGGTGGGGTACTGTGTCTGATCAGGTTAGCAAAGAGCTGCTGACCTCAAGGGAACCACCCAACTGGGCACACCCAGGAGGTAGGGTGTCAAAGTAACCTACTATACACCTATATTGCTCTGTCTCCCTCTTTCAGTGCCTCTCTTCTTTTTGTCAATATTCCTTTTACCCACCCCCTCTCCTTTCTCTATTTTTCTTTTTTTTTTTATCACTCGGTCCTCCTTTCGTTCATCCTTTTTTTTGCTCTTCAACCATCTCACCCCTCTGGTCCTGTAACCCCTAGGCCACAAGAACAAGAACTTAAAGAGCAAGAGGAAGTGAAAGGAAAATTAGGGCAAGGAAACAGATAAAAGAAATCACTCATGAGGAAGAATCAGCAGAAAACTCCAGGCAACATGAAGAACCAGTCCAGAACAACCCCGCCAAGGGACCATGAGGTAGCTACTGCAGAGGATTCCACCTATACAGAAATGTTAGGAATGACAGAAAGGGAATTTAGAATACACATGTTGAAAACAATGAAAGAAATGATGGAAACAATGAAGGAAATTGCTAATAAAGTGGAACATAACCAAAAGGAAATCCAAAAACAGAATCAAATAAGAGATGAACGATATGAAGAATATAAAAAGGATATAGCAGAGCTGAAGGAATGAAACAGTCAATTAGGGAACTTAAAGATGCAATGGAAAGTATCAGCAACAGGTTAGACCATGCAGAAGAAAGAATTTCAGAGGTAGAAGACAAAGTTCTTGAGATAACTCAGATAGTAAAAGAGACAGAAAAGAAGAGAGAGAAAGCAGAACGTTCACTGTCAGAATTGTGGGACTTTATGAAGCGTTCCAACATACGAGTTATAAGAATTCCAGAAGGGGAAGAAGAGTGCCCCAGAGGAATGGAAGCCATACTAGAGAATATTATAAAAGAAAATTTCCCAAATATCACCAAAGATTCTGACACACTGCTTTCAGAGGGCTATCGGACCCCAGGTCACCTCAACTCTAACCGAGCTTCTCCAAGACACATTCTGATGAACCTGTCCAAAGTCACGACAAAAGAAAAGATTCTGCAAGCTGCCAGGAGTAAGTGCCAGTTGACCTACAGGGGCAAATGCATCAGAGTGACCGCAGACTTCTCTAATGAAACTTTCCAAGCAAGAAGATAATGGTCATCTATCTTTAATCTACTTAAACAGAACAATTTCCAGCCCAGAATTCTGTACCCTGCTAAGCTAAGCTTAAAAATTGACGGAGAAATCAAATCATTTACGGATATACAAACATTGAGGAAATTCGCCACAACAAGACCAGCTCTACAGGAAATACTTCAACCTATTCTGCACACTGACCACAACAATGGATCAGCATCAAACTAAGTACTCAGAAATTAAAGGACAGAACCTAACCTCCACACTGATGCAAAAGATAAAACTAAGCAATGGACTTTCACCAAATAAGATGAATAGAATACTACCACACTTATCAATTATCTCAATAAATGTTAATGGCTTGAATTCCCCACTGAAGAGACATAGATTGGCTGACTGGATTAAAAAACACAAGCCATCCATTTGCTGTCTGCAAGAAACACACCTGGCTTCAAAAGACAAATTAAAGCTCCGAGTCAAGGGTTGGAAGACAATTTTTCAGGCAAATGGAATTCAGAAGCAAAGAGGAGTGGCAATCTTATTTTCAGATACATGGGGATATAAACAACTAAAGTCAAAAAAGACAAAGATGGTCACTTTATATTGGTCAAGGGAAAAATACAACAAGAAGACATTTCAATTCTAAATATCTATGCACCCAATTTGAATGCTCCCAGATTCTTGAAACGGACCTTACTCAGTCTGAGCAATATGATATCTGATAATACCATAATGACAGGGGACTTTAGCACTCTCTTACAGAGATGGACAGATCCTCTAAACAGAAATTAAACAAAGATATAAGAGATTTAAATGAGACCCTAGAACAACTGTGCTTGGAGATGCATATAGAACACTCCACCCCAAAGATAAAGAATATACATTCTTCTCATCACCCCATGGAACATTCTCCAAAATTGATCATATCCTGGGACACAAAACAAGTATCAACAGAATCAAAAGAATTGAAATTTTACCTTGTATCTTCTCAGACCATAAGGCACTAAAGGTGGAACTCAACTCTAACAAAAATGCTCAACCCCACCCAAAGACATGGAAATTAAACAATCTTCTGTTGAATAACAGATGGGTGCAGGAAGAAATAAAACAGGAAATCATTAACTTCCTTGAGCATAACAACAATGAAGACACAAGCTACCAAAACCTGTGGGACACTGCAAAAGCAGTTTTGAGAGGAAAATTCATCGCTTTAGATGCCTACATTTGAAAAACAGAAAGTGAACACATCAACAATCTCACAAGAGATCTTATGGAATTGGAAAAAGAAGAACAATCTAAGCCTAAACTCAGTAGAAGAATAGAAATATGCAAAATCAAATCAGAGATCAATGAAATTGAAAACAAAAGAATCATTCAGAAAATTAATAAAACAAGGAGTTGGTATTTTAAAAAAATAAATAAAACAGATAAACCATTGGCCAGACTAATGAGGAATAGAAAAGTAAAATCTCTTGTAACCTCAATCCGAAATGATAAAGGGGAAATAACAACTGATTCCACAGAGATACAAGAGATCATCTCTGAATACTACCAGAAACTCTATGCCCAGAAATTTGACAATGTGAAGGAAATGGATCAATATTCGTAATCACACCCTCTCCCTAGACTTAGCTGGGAAGAAATAGAGCTCCTGAAAAGACCAAATTCAAGCACCGAGATCAAAGAAACAATAAAAAATCTTCCAACCAAAAAATGCCCTGGTCCAGATGGCTTCACACCAGAATTCTATCAAACCTTCAAGGAAGAGCTTATTCCTGTACTGCAGAAATTATTCCAAAAAGTTGAGGAAGAAGGAATCTTCCCCAACACATTCTATGAAGGAAATATCACCCTGATATCAATACCAGGAAAAGACCCAAACAAAAAGGAGAATTTCAGACCAATCTCACTCATGAATATAGATGCAAAAATCCTCAACAAAATCCTAGCCAATAGATTACAGCTTATCATCAAAAAAGTCTTTCAGCATCATCAAGTAGGCTTCATCCCAGGGATGCAAGGCTGGTTTAACATACGCAAGTCCATAAATGTTATCCACCATATTAACAGAGGCAAAAATAAAGATCACATGATCCTCTCAATAGATGCAGAAAAAGCATTTGATAAAATCCAGCATCCTTTTCTAATTAGAACACTGAAGAGTATATGCTTGGTGGTACATTTCTAAAACTGATTGAAGCTATCTATGACAAACCCACAGCCAATATTTTACTGAATGGAGTAAAGCTGAAAGCTTTTCCTCTTAGAACTGGAACCAGACAAGGTTGTCCTCTGTCACCTTTACTATTCAACGTAGTGCTGGAAGTTCTAGCCAATACAATTAGGCAAGACAAGGAAATAAAGGGAATCCAAATGGGAGTAGAGGAGGTCAAACTCTCCCTCTTTGCTGACGACATGATCTTATACTTAGAGAACCCCAAAGACTCAACCACAAGACTCCTAGAAGTCATCAAAAAATACAGTAATGTTTCAGGATATAAAATCAAGGTCCACAAGTCAGTAGCCTTTGTATACACCAATAACAGTCAAGATGAGAGGCTAATTAAGGACACAACTCCCTTCACCATAGTCTCAAAGAAAATGAAATACCTAGGAACATACCTAACGAAGGAGGTGAAGGACCTCTATAAAGAAAACTATGAAATCCTCAGAAAGGAAATAGCAGAGGATATTAACAAATGGAAGAACATACCATGCTCATGGATGGGAAGAATCAACATTGTTAAAATGTCTATACTTCCCAAAGCAATCTACCTATTCAATGCCATTCCTATCAAAATACCAACATCGTACTTTCAAGATTTGGAAAAAATGATTCTGCGTTTTGTATGGAACTGGAAAAAACCCCATATAGCTAAGGCAGTTCTTAGTAACAAAAATAAAGCTGGGGGCATCAGCATACCAGATTTTAGTCTGTACTACAAAGCCATAGTGCTCAAGACAGCATGGTACTGGCACAAAAATAGAGACATAGACACTTGGAATAGAATTGAAAACCAAGAAATGAAACTAACATCTTACAACCACCTAATCTTCGATAAACCAAACAAGAACGTACCTTGGGGGACAGACTCCCTATTCAATATATGGTGTTGGGAGAACTGGATGTCTACATGTAAAAGACTGAAACTGGACCCACACCTTTCCCCACTCACAAAAATTGATTCAAGATGGATAAAGGACTTAAATTTAAGGCATGAAACAATAAAAATCCTCCAAGAAAGCATAGGAAAAACACTGGAAGATATTGGCCTGGGGAAAGACTTCATGAAGAAGACTGCCATGGCAATTGCAACAACAATAATAAACAAATGGGACTTCATTAAACTGAAAAGCTTCTGTACAGCTAAGGAGACAACAACCAAAGCAAAGAGACAACCTACACAATGGGAGGGGATATTTGCATACTTTCAATCAGACAAAAGCTTGATAACTAGGATCTATAGAGAATTCAAATTAATCCACATGAAAAAAGCCAACAATCCCATATATTAATGGGCAAGAGACATGAATAGAACTTTCTCTAAAGATGACAGATGAATGGCTAACAAACACACGAAAAAATGTTCATCATCTCTATATATTAGAGAAATGCAAATCAAAACAACCCTGAGATATCATCTAACCCCAGTGAGAATGGCCCACATCTCAAAATCTCAAAACTGCAGATGCTGGCGTTTATGTGGAGAGAAGGGAACATTTTTACACTGCTGGTGGGACTGCAAACTATTACAACCTTTTTGGAAGGAAGTATGGAGAAACCTCAAAGCACTCAAGCTAGACCTCCCATTTGATCCTGCAATCCCATTACTGGGCATCTACCCAGAAGGAAAGAAATCCTTTTATCATAAGGACACTTGTACTAGACTGTTTATTGCAGCTCAATTTACAATCGCCAAAATGTGGAAACTGCCTAAATGCCCACCAACCCAGGAATTGATTAACAAGCTGTGGTATATGTATAGCATGGAATACTATTCAGCCATTAAAAAAAAATGGAGACTTTTCATCCTTCATATTAACCTGGATGGAAGTGGAAGACATTATTCTTAGTAAAGCATCACAAGAATGGAGAAGCATGAATCCTATGTACTCAATCTTGATATGAGGACAATTAATGACAATTAAGGTTATGGGCGGGAAGCAGATAGAGGGACGGAGGGAGGGGGGTGGGGCCTTGGTGTGTGTCACACTTCATGGGGGCAAGACATGATTGCAGGAGGGTCTTTACCTATTAATTGCAATCAGTGTAACCTGGCTTATTGTACCCTCAATGAATCCCCAACAATAAAAAAAAAAAAAAAAAAAAGAAAGAAATTTAAAAGTATATGACCATTCTCTTTTGGCTTGGAAAGTTTCAGCTGAGAATTCTGCTGTCACCCTGGTGGCTCTGTTTTGTGCGAGGGATCGTGGGGCTGGTGTCGCACGTGTAAGCCAGCCCCTGAAATGGTATGAAAGCAAGAAATGGCTATAAGCTCATGTTAGCAAATAGTGACATTCTTTATTTTCAGCCAGCTTAAATAGCCAGGTAGTCACGTACACAGTGTTGATCTATAATCATACAGTACTTTACATAACACGTTATAAAACTTGATTAAGCTTTTCTTGGTGCTTGCCAATCTACTGATCAATTGATATACATTTTTCTAACTCCGAAATAACTATCACATGAGTCATATGTCAACTGCTTTGCTTGTGAGCCGATAAATCACAAGACCACAATAAAGAGAGAGTAGATTGTTCCTTGAAATCTCTGGAAACCCATAGCGACCTGAAGGGCAGAAACTTAGTATCTTGTTTTACCATGGTCCGGAGGCCGTTCAGCTTATTGATTACATGACTTGCATGCATCAGCCTCTGGGCTGTATCTCTGGGAGAGGAGTTTTCTGCTCCAAAGCCCCCAGACTTAACAGCCACATACCGAGGCAGCCAGGCCTGCAATGAAACCATGGTCAGCGAGAAATCTAAACTGCTTTTCTCAGCCAGCTTGGTCACAGAGCCTATAGGCTTTTAGCCTATAGCTCTGCCCCTGTAGGTCAATTGGCACTTATTACTGGCTGCTCACAGAATTTTCTGTTTTGTGAACAGGTTCATTACAATATACCTTAGAGATGTTCTGTTTGTGTTGAGATCACCTGGAGTTTGATATCCCTCTAAAAGGAGTGTTTTAGAAACTTTAGTGATACTTATGAAGTTTTTATTTATGGTATCATCCAGTAGGGCTTCCATTCCTTTGAGATGTTCTTCTTCCCTTTCAGGAATACCTATACTTCCTGAGTTTGAATGCTTTATGAAATCCCATAATTCTCTGAGTGAATGTTCTGCTTTCTATCTCTTCTTTTCTGCCTCCTTAACTACCTGCGTTAGCTCAAGAATTTTATCTTCTAGCTCTAAGATTATTTCTTCTCCATGGTCTAAGCTGTTATTGATACTTTCTACTGCATTCTCAAATTCCCTGATTGATTCCTTTAGGTACTTAAGCTACACCATATCCTTTCTATATTCTTCATGTCCTTTGTCCATTTTTTGGTTCTATTTTTCTACTTTCTTGTTAATTCTCTTTATTATTCTTGCCATTCATATTTTAAATTCCATTTCTGTCATTTCAACTAATTCTGTATAGGTGGAATCTTCTGTAGTAGCTACTTCATGATCCTTGGTGGCAGGGCAGGGGCGATGGGGGTGGCAGTATTCACTATTATGGTTTTTCATGTTGCCAGAATTTTTCTATTGGTATCTCTTCATGTGTGTTTTCTTCTTATTCACTTCTTTTCCATACTTTTCCCTTCTCACTACCTCCTTTGCTTTGCAACCCAATCCAAAATCAAAATATTGCAGGACAGCCCTTGCTCATCTCCAGTTCTTCCCAGGAGAGCTGGAAAATCTCTGCCTGTACCAAGCAGATCTGACTGGCAGATCTCTGCCTGTACCAAGTATGTGCCTTCCACATCAGTTGGCCTCAGCACCAGACCTTCTTTTTGGCTCCTGAAGTCTCCTGGTGCTTCACTGTGCCCCTAAAGTGATGTTTCTGTGCAGATTCCCCCCAGCCAAAGGTCACTGACGTCCACTTTCCCCTGTCTCACCAGAAGTAGCCAGCAAGGAGCTGTCTCTAATCTGACATCTTGCTCTGCCCCCTCCTGGACTCTGCACTGTGAAAGTAATCTCAGGTGATTCAAACCTGGGATCCTGAAACTATAAATAAAATATTGGTTTATGTAAGAGTGCTAATAATGATATTAACAAAATATCCAGATAAGATATACTTTCATAACAAATCAATGTTATAAAATTTACTTTTGTTTTTTACAATTCATATTTTTTGGATAACCTATATTTATGGACATGCTAGAAAGAAGCAGAGGAAGTTTTGGTGCCTTGTGGTTATAACTCTCAGTGACAGATATATGGAACATAAAGCATAGAGTTTTCATGTTTGAGTGGGTATGAAGACTCAATCAGGATTAAAATAATGAGAGATCTGCGGCTTACTTCACCTTAAATGGAGAAAAGATGAGCTACAAATACAGTGTGCACATACACACACACATATATGCATATATTAATACATAAATTTGTGTGTGTATACATTTATGTAAACATACATACACACACTCTTTTACATACCTCCCCAACATTGGTGTAGTAAAATGATTCTCAGAGTATTGCTGGAAATCTGTTTCATTGATGGATATCACTTCAATCTATTTACATATAAGTGCATCTAATTATAAGGAGGATTTATTTTATTTTTTTGCCTATAAGAGATGATCACAAATTTATAGGCTATGGTTGAGAAACAGCAGGACCAAATGAACAAAATGGGAGCTCAGAAATGATATTTAAGGTTTATAAAATACAAAGTCTAAGTAGAAGGTTTTCTCCTACTCAGATATATGGTCAAAGCTTATAGAGATGGTTTCTAACCACAAGATGACTTTTGTACCTTGGTGGAGAAGAAAGCAGTATGGATTACTGTGGGTTTTATTATTCTTATAATAGGTCTATCACTTAGTAAAACCTCTTTCTGTATCCTCTTCCAAAGGAATCTCTAGCTGGGGGGGAATATTCCATAAGAATTTAAGGATATTTAAAAATTAAGTTACTATAAACCTAAATCACTATTAATTTAATCCAGCCTTCTAAGCTACTAACCAGCTTTTAAAGTTAAGTAAAAAACACAGTACTGAATACTAATTAACTGTGTAACTTAATATAAATAATTTTAAATTGGATAAAACAGGTTCACATTTAGTTCAAAGTATATACAATTGGAAATCAGTCCTTCCAAACCTGGAAGTATATACTGATTGCTTGATCCCAGGAATTTGAGACCACCCTTGGCAACATAACAAGACACTGTCAATAAAAATTTTTTTTAAAAGAATATTCTAAAATAATATTCTGACTCCCTTCTCTGGTGACTACTTGTGTCTTACAATAAACAGCACATATTTTTAGTTTATTAACTCAATGAATTTCAGGATGATTCTACAAGATTCTTGCCCCTCTCATCTTGAGTAGCTGAAAGCAGGAACAAGCACCCATAGTTCAGTTTTTCTAATTTTTCCAAGATAAAGTCTCACTCTATCATCCAGGCTACAGTGCAGTGGTGTCATCATAACACACTGCAACCTTAAACTTCTGGGTTCAAACAATCCCCCCGCCTCTGTTACAGGAGTAACTTGGACTACAGGAACCCACCACAATACTCGGCTAATATTTTCTATTGTTAGAAGAGTTGGAATCTTAGTCTTGCTCAGGCTGTTCTTGAACTTCTGAGCTCAAGCGATGCATCTGCCTTGGCCTCTGAAAGAGTACTAGGATTATAGACATGAGCCACCATGGCCAGCCTGTAGTTCTACATATTATTTTAGGCTTTCTCTATTGGATCTCTTGGGGACCTATCTACTTTCTACTGTCTATAGAAGGCAATGCAAAAAGTCATACAAAACTCTGTTTCCCCTAAGTTCTCTTCTAAATAATCCTCCTCCTTTCATTGTTAGTCTTTGTTGTATAGACTTTGGAATGTGAAGATTGATTACTAGGTCATTTAGCAACATTTTAGTACAGCCTAGAAGTGTCCAGCACTCTTCTGTTTCTCTCAGCTTTTGAGCTTGCTATAGTTTGGATAGTTGTGCCCCCAAACATCATGGTGAACTTTGATCCCCAGTGTTAGAGGTGTGGCCTAATGGGAAGAGTTTGGTCATGGAGAAGGATCCCTCACAAATGGCTTAGTACCATCCTTGTGGCAATGAGTGAATTCTTCCCACTAGAGCTGGTGAATTAGTGAATTAGTTCCCACTAGAGCTGGTTGTTAAAAAGAGCCTGGCACCTTCCCACTCTCCCTCTTGCCATGTGATCTTTGCATATGTGGACTCTCCTTTGCCATCTACTATAAGTGGAATCAACCTGAGGTTGTCACCATATGCCCAATCAGCCAACCAGAAGAACTATGAGCTAAATGTACCTCTTATCTTTATTAACTACCCAGCCTTAGGTATTACTTTATAGCAACGCTAAACAGACTAAGACAGGGCTCTCAGTGAAATTTTCTCTTACATCTGCAATTTATTTTCTTTTTAATCTTTGAGAGACTATTTTGCTTCGTATCTTGCATTCATTTTCTTACATTTCCTTTCCACTCCTGACTTTGCTTAACATTGTGTTGAAAAAATAAATATCATGATAAGGAAACTAAATAGATAAATATAACCATTTATTCTCTACTTTTTCCTTTTTGCTACTGGGAAGAGATGTCCCCTTTCAACTAGAGTTTATGATGGTGAATTTTCTGAGGTTATCAGACTGGAGCTTGAAACCTGGCCACCAAAATTTGGAGGACACAACAATTTCAATAGATATTTTTAAAATCAGTCCTCTATTTTAATCAGATAATATTATGTACAGCTTTATTTGATTTCTCACTTTCATAAATATTAACATAAGAACATGTTTATTGATATCAAAAAATCCAGAAGGACCTTTCGTCTGTTGTTATGTTTTAAGAAAAAACAACAGAAGCTCCCAGCTCAACTAGTTGGTACAAAAAGGAAAATTTATTATCTCATATACAAAATATGTTGAGGTAGGGTTGTTTGAGAACTCAGTGATGGCATCAAGCACTCAGGTTCTTTTCATGTTCTGCCATTCGATGGGTGTTGGTTTTTTTTTCCTCAGTCTAGCATCCTATTGGATAGTTCAGACACCAAATTCAGATATGCAAATTTTGAGAGAAAGAAGAGGAAACTAAGAATCCTCCCTTCATGTCCCCATCGAATGTCCTCTAATGCAATCATTGGTTAGAAGTGTAGGATTGCCATAATTTAGTAAACTAATCAGGATTTTGTTTGGAGACAGAATCACTTCTCCTGAGGATTATAAACCTGAATTCTGTTAGTAAAAAACGAGGGGCAAATGGAACTGCTGTAGGCTTTTAATGATTTACATCATTCAGAAAATTCAATCTTTCAGCAAGGAAGATTTTTTTGAACATATACAATCAGCCTTCTACTGTCCTAGGAACTGGGGGCACAGTAGTAAACTTTTTCCATTTTTACTCCATCTGGTGATTACTCCCATGTATCTAAACTATATGCTTATGGAGCTGTTTCTTAAAATACCATGTTTAGATGTTGTCCATTGACTTGCTGCCATGAGTCATGAGGACATGAGAATTTAGCTGATTTATATCATTCCCCTCTCCTCTTCCTCTCTCCTACTTACATAGTACTCCATAAAACTGCAAACAGGATTTTAAAACCTGTCCCTTTTCTTAATGAATTGTAATCTCTTCCCCTCTCCTTCCTTCTTCCTTCATTTAGCATTTAGTGAATACCTAATACCAACTTGGCAATAGAAATGTGAAATCTACTTTTTTTTTTTTTTCCAGGGAGTTCTCCAATGTCATTTTTTAGTTTGGTGCCTTGGAGGTGGTGCTTCTCTTTTTCATACTGTTTCTCCCTCAATCAAGGATAGCAAGAGTTAAGGACTTAATATTCCATTTCCCTTTGAACTCAGTAGCTGAAGGCAGATGGCAGAAATCTGTAGGAAGGTTTTTACTTTACAGACTTTATCTCTTGGCTCCCAAATTCATAAAATGAAGTCATGAGTCCTCCCTCCACATGCGTATTCTCATTCTCTTTTTATTACCCAACTCCCATTATCTATATCTTTCTTTTAATATTGTCAATATTAAGAATATTTTACACCTTTTCCTCTTGCTGTACCCTTTATTCTAAAAGGTGAAATCAGTAAATCATAATATATCATGATTATGTAAATATTTTCTGCTGCAGAGTTAAATCGTGTGCCCATATCACATTTTTTTTCCTTCCATGAATCAATATCACCCAAAGAAATTGTTCCTGTCAGAAATTTGGTTGGATTTTCTTGTCTCTTTTTAAAATAAATCACTAGTTATCTTAATCACATTAAGTTATTCTGATATTCAATCACATTGTGTAGTTCAGAGCTTCTCAACCACTGATGCCATGAACAGGTGCCACATCAGTCAAGTTCTGGACAACTTATCCTTGAGGTCAGCCAGAGGCACCTAAGGCTCAGAGGGTGTATACACAGGTCACCTTTCAAAGTCATGCAGCTTTAGTCTAGTGTGCTAGACAAATGCTACCATTTTTTTATTTGTGCCATGATATGAGAAAAGTTAAGAGATGCTTGAAATCTATTAACTTCTCCCCCTGAGGCTATGCTCCATTTCCGTTGCAAAGTTGTCATCCTAGGACTTCCTACTCTTCTTTGCTGTATTAGAGTCATCATTTTCCTGCATGCCCTGTTTTAATATGTCTTGGTTTACTCCCTAATTTTCCTAGGGTACATCTCTAGATTACTTTCTAGAAATTGTACCAGAGGGTAGAACTCTCTAAATATCTTTCTTCTTTCACACAGGATTGATAAATAGGCTGACTATCGTCTTCTCAGGACTTTGATAACATTGCTTAGTTTTCTAGCATTCAGTTGTTGATGAAACATGGAAGCCATTATTATTATCATCATGATCATCATCATTTTGTACATGACCAGAAATTGTTTAGGATCTTCTGTTTATCTTTGGTCTTTTGTGTCTATGGGGCCATTTTTACCCATTTCATTGGGTGCTTAAAAGCCACATTCATTACAGAGATCTGTGTTTCTCTTTATGTCTAAAAAAGTGTCTTCTGTTTCTTTGAAAATTTTCCATCTATTTTCTCTATTCTGTCTTTCTAGAACTTACATTGGATATATGATGAATCTCCTGGATAAATCCTTGTTATTTTTTCCTTTTCTCTCCCACTTTTCTATCTTTTTATATTTTGGTTTTATGTTCTTAGAAGGCAGAACAAAAATATAATTTACCTCCCAAACATGGCTATTAAGACCCAACAGAAAAGATATCCTTCTTCTAAAATCAGGGGTGTCTAAGTGTAATTGCTGACTCCTTATCTTCTTGACCTAAGGCAAAACCTCCTAGTTAACAGACACCACCCATAAACTGCTCAGACCTTCTATTACATTGTTATTTAGAACAGTAAGATCATATGGCATATGTGGAAATCTTAAAGGGTGAAATGTCCATTTGTTAACTAAAGTTAAACCAAGGTAAATCATCAGAATTGACCTCCAGTGAGAAGAGATAATTCTAAGATTAAAAGATAAAAACTAGACAATGTTGATTGGTTTCTCTCTTAAAGAAGCATTCTTTGGGTGGTGCCTGTGGCTCAGTGGATAGGGTGCCGGCCCCATATACTGAGGGTGGTGAGTTCAAACCCAGCCCTGGCCAAACTGCAACAACAAAAAAAAATAGCTGGGCATTGTGGCAGGTGCCTGTAGTCCCAGCTACTCCGGAGGCTGAAGCAAGAGAATCACTAAGCCCAGGAGTTGGAGGTTGCTGTGAGCTGTGAGACACCACGGCACTCTACCGAGGGCGAGAAAGTGACACTATCTCCACAAAAAAAAAAAAAAAAAAGAAAAAGAAAAAAGAAAAGAAATATTCTTTTATTTATTTTCATGTGGAAAAAAGCTTTGGGATAGCAGTTCAGTTTTTCAATGTAATTCCCCTTTTTAGTGCCACTTTTCACTCTTAAATCCACAGCCTCTTTAGGGTTGTACCTGGTTCCCACCTTGAAATAGTCTTTAAAACTGTAGTTGTCTTTGTTTCCATTAGTTTTGTTTCTTTAGAAAGTTTTGAAAACTCTTGTTTGCTGGTGTCTCCCACACTCATTTTCTTCATTATATCTTTATGTCTTTTTTTGCCACCATCTTAAGGGATCTGTGAGAGATGGCAATAAATATATGAAGTCTGGCAATTAAGTTCGTGAACTGGCCACCATGCTTTATGTTGGCAGCACTGTACAAATAGCTTGGTAAGGTGTCATTACCTTGGTGTATCAGTGTTTCACAGTTGTGTTCACATTCACACGTGGCGGTGTCTTGCTGAGTAACATTCATTACTGATTGTTGGGTGTTTTTGTGCTCCATCACTAGAATGTTGGAACTTGAATTAGAGTTCAACATACATTCATAAATTTCTTGTTAAATTTGGCAAGAGTGGAAGGGAAAGCAGGAACAGGTTAGTCCAAGTTTGTAGGGATAATGCCATGAAGAAAACAGCAATGTACAAATGGATTCAATGTTTTTCTGAGGGGAGAGAAAGCATCACTGATGAAGAGAGGTTAACAAGCAGAACTGAGGAAAATATTTCAAAAATTTGTCAAATTGTGCATCAAAATCATCAGCTGATAGTGACAAGCAAGCATAGTAGACCAAGTAAACATTGAAGGAAAAACAGGAATATCTTATCTGAAAATCTTGGCTGGCAACTCATGGCTCTTATATGATGACAAGGTACCAGCTCATATGATACTTTCTGTGAGGGAGGTTTTAGCCAATTAACAAGTAACTGTATTGTAACATCCTGATCTGGCCCCCAGTGACTTTTTTCTTCAACCAAAGATAAAGATAATATAGGAAATATTGAAAGATAGACATTTTGATAATGTTCAGGGCATTAGGGCTAAGAGCTCTGATGGCTACTAGAGAAAAAGAGTTCCACAATTGCTTTGCAAGGTGAACTAGGCACTGGCATCAATACATAGCTTCTGAAGGGGAGTACTTTGAAGGTGACCGTAGTGATATTTAACAATGAGGTATATATAGCACTTTTTCTAGGATGAGTTCGTGAACTTAATTGTCAACCTCATATGTGGTCAGTACAAGATCTTAAAGAAGAGAACAAATTCTAATTTCAATTTTTTTGTTATATTATTTATTTTTTATTTTTTTAATTTTTTTTCCATATTTTTTATTTCATTTACCAATTGGTGGTATAGTCCCCAAACTATAGTTATCAAGTGCCTAGTTATCAAGAATTATTAAAGTATTACGATACGAAATGTTCCATCCTATTAATAATCCCTTGCTGTTAACTTACACAGTAAGTTATGAAGTTGATGTGTAGAACTGATTCTATGCTGCAATTTTGGTAGTTACTACTCCAACTGTACTAAGCATAACTGCTCAAACGAACCTGGGTTGAAAGGCTGCATGCAGCATATACTTTGCTCCTAGGAAAATTATAAAAAAATAAGGTTCATTAAAAGGATTTTGTAGAAGAAATAAATACTCATTTTGGAATGCTGTCACAGATTCCTGATAATAGGCCACGAGAGGGTTAGATCTGTGATCTTATGTATTTTTTGTGTGTATACTTGCTTAAAAAATTTGAAAACCTATTTTGAAAAAGTATTTTGTAAAATATTTTAAGTAACTGGTATTTTTGTCAAAAGATTAAATAACTACAAAGGATATCAATATTGACCAGTAAAATTAAATTGTTATAATACTTTAAAAAATATATCTAATATAATCTAAGTACCTTATGAATTTATTTCCATCATTATTATCTATTAAAAAAATACACAAGCAAGCTCTCCTTTAGTAGTGTATTTTTATTACATTTCTCCCTCTGAATTTTATCTCAATGAGATATTATTTAGATTGGAAAGTTTTTAATTAATTGCCTTTATTGATTAATTTTATGCAAAAATAATGAATAAAAGCAAATTGAAATACTGATAAAATTTTGATTTTTTGTTATTATAATGATTAGTAGCAGAGATTTGTTCCAAATATTATAAATTGTAAAAAGTATTAAATATAAAAGTAATATTTTACTGAAAATGAATTTTTTTCTGAAAATGAATTTTTTTTTTTTTATTGTTGGGGATTCATTGAGGGTACAAAAAGCCAGTTACACTGATTGTAATTGTTAGGTAAAGTCCCTCTTGCAATCAAGTCTTGCCCCCATGAAGTGTGACACACACTAAGGCCCCACCCTCCTCCCTCCATCCCTCTTTCTGCTTCCCCCCCCATAACCTTAATTGTCATTAATTGTCCTCATATCAAGATTGAGTACATAGGATTCATGCTTCTCCATTCTTGTGATGCTTTACTAAGAATAATGACTTCCACTTCCATCCAGGTTAATACGAAGGATGTAAAGTCTCCATTTTTTTTAATGGCTGAATAGTATTCCATGGTGTACATATACCACAGCTTGTTAATCCATTCCTGGGTTGGTGGCAATTTAGGCAGTTTCCACATTTTGGCGATTGTAAATTGAGCTGCAATAAACAGTCTAGTACAAGTGTCCTTATGATAAAAGGATTTCTTTCCTTCTGGGTAGATGCCCAGTAATGGAATTACAGGATCAAATGGGAGGTCTAGCTTGAGTGCTTTGAGGTTTCTCCATATTTCCTTCCAGAAAGGTTGTACTAGTTTGCAGTCCCACCAGCAGTGTCAAAGTGTTCCCTTCTCTCCACATCCACGCCAGCATCTGCAGTTTTGAGATTTTGTGATGTGGGCCATTCTCACTGGGGTTAGATGATATCTCAGAGTTGTTTTGATTTGCATTTCTCTAATATATAGAGATGATGAACATTTTTTCATGTGTTTGTTAGCCATTCGTCTGCCATTTTAGAGAAAGTTCCATTCATGTCTCTTGCCCATTGATATATGGAATTGTTGGCCTTTATCATGTGGATTAATTTGAGTTCTCTATAGATCCTAGTTATCAAGCTTTTGTCTGATTGAAAATATGCAAATATCCTTTCCCACTGTGTAGGTTGTCTCTTTGCTTTGGTTATTGTCTCCTTAGCTGTACAGAAGCTTTTCAGTTTAATGAAGTCCCATTTGTTTATTTTTGTTGTTGTTGCAATTGCCATGGCAGTCTTCTTCATGAAGTCTTCCCCCAGGCCAATATCTTCCAGTGTTTTTCCTATGCTTTCTTTGAGGATTTTTATTGTTTCATGCCTTAAATTTAAGTCCTTTATCCATCTTGAATCAATTTTTGTGAGTGGGGAAAGGTGTGGGTCCAGTTTCAGTCTTTTACATGTAGACATCCAGTTCTCCCAACACCATTTATTCAATAGGGAGTCTTTCCCCCAAGGTAAGTTCTTGTTTGGTTTATCAAAGATTAGGTGGTTGTAAGATGTTAGTTTCATTTCTTGGTTTTCAATTCGATTCCAAGTGTCTATGTCTCTGTTTTTGTGCCAGTACCTTGCTGTCTTGAGCACTATGGCTTTGTAGTATGGACTAAAATCTGGTATGCTGATGCCCCCAGCTTTATTTTTATTACTAAGAACTGCCTTAGCTATACGGGTTTTTTTTCCAGTTCCATACAAAATGCAGAATCATTTTTTCCAAATCTTGAAAGTACAATGTAGGTACTTTGATAGGAATGGCATTGAATAGGTAGATTGCTTTGGGAAGTATAGACATTTTAACAATGTTGATTCTTCCCATCCATGAGCATGGTATGTTCTTCCATTTGTTAATATCCTCTGCTATTTCCTTTCTGAGGATTTCATAGTTTTCTTTATAGAGGTCCTTCACCTCCTTTGTTAGGTATATTCCTAGGTATTTCATTTTCTTTGAGACTATGGTGAAGGGAGTTGTGTCCTTAATTAGCTTCTCATCTTGACTGTTATTGGTGTATACAAAGGCTACTGACTTGTGGACCTTGATTTTATATCCTGAAACATTACTGTATTTTTTGATGACTTCTAGGAGTCTTGTGGTTGAGTCTTTGGGGTTCTCTAAGTATAAGATCATGTCGTCAGCAAAGAGGGAGAGTTTGACCTCCTCTGCTCCAATTTAGATTCCCTTTATTTCCTTGTCTTGCCTAATTGTATTTGCTAGAACTTCCAGCACTATGTTGAATAGTAAAGGTGACAGAGGACAACCTTGTCTGGTTCCAGTTCTAAGAGGAAAAGCTTTCAGTTTTACTCCATTCAGTAAAATATTGGCTGTGGGTTTGCCATAGATAGCTTCAATCAGTTTTAGAAATGTGCCTCCTATGCCTATTTCTTCAGTGTTCTAATTAGAAAAGGATGCTGGATTTTATCAAATGCTTTTTCTGCATCTATTGAGAGGATCATATGATCTTTATTTTTGCCTCTGTTAATATGGTGGATAACGTTTATGGACTTGCGTATGTTAAACTAGCCTTGCATCCCTGGGATGAAGCCTACTTGATCATGATGAATGACTTTTTTGATGATAAGCTGTAATCTATTGGCTAGGATTTTGTTGAGGATTTTTGCATCTATATTCATGAGTGAGATTGGTCTGAAATTCTCCTTTTTGTTTGGGTCTTTTCCTGGTTTTGATATCAGGGTGATGTTTGCTTCATAGAATGTGTGGGGGAAGATTCCTTCTTCTTCAGTTTTTTGGAATAATTTCTGCAGTACAGGAATAAGCTCTTCCTTGAAGGTTTGATAGAATTCTGGAGTGAAGCCATCTGGACCAGGGCATTTTTTGGTTGGAAGCTTTTTTATTGTTTCTTTGATCTCAGTGCTTGAAATTGGTCTGTTCAGGAGGTCTACTTCTTCCTGGCTAAGTCTAGGGAGAGGGTGTGATTCCAAATATTGATCCATTTCCTTCACAGTGTCAAATTTCTGGGCATAGAGTTTCTGGTAGTATTTAGAGATGATCTCTTGTATCTCTGTGGGATCAGTTGTTATTTCCCCTTTATCATTTCTGATTGAGGTTACTAGAGATTTTACTAGTAAAATCTTTACTAGTCTGGCCAATGGTTTATCTATTTTATTTATTTTTTCAAAAAACCAACTCCTTGTTTCATTAATTTTCTGAATGATTCTTTTGTTTTCAATTTCATTGATGTCTGATTTGATTTTGGATGTTTCTTTTCCTCTACTGAGTTTAGGCTTAGATTGTTCTTCTTTTCCCAATTCCATAAGATCTCCTGTGAGATTGTTGATGTGCTCTCTTTCTGTTTTTCGAGTGTAGGCATCTAAAGCGATGAATTTTCCTCTCAAAACTGCTTTTGCAGTATGCCACAGGTTTTGGTAGCTTGTGTCTTCATTGTTGTTATGCTCAAGGAAGTTAGTGATTTCCTGTTTTATTTCTTCCTTCACCCATCTGTTATTCAACAGAAGATTGTTTAATTTCCATGCCTTTGGGTGGGGTTGAGCATTTTTGTTAGAGTTGAGTTCCACCTTTAGTGCCTTATGGTCTGAAAAGATACAAGGTAAAATTTCAATTCTTTTGATTCTGTTGATACTTGTTTTGTGTCCCAGGATATGATCAATTTTGGAGAATGTTCCATGAGGTGATGAGAAGAATGTATATTCTTTATCTTTGGGGTGGAGTGTTCTATTTGCGTCTATCAAGCATAGTTCTTCTAGAGTCTCATTTAAATCTCTTATATCTTTGTTTAATTTCTGTTTAGAGGATCTGTCCAGCTCTGTATTGGAGTGTTAAAGTCCCCTGTTATTATGGTATTATCAGATATCATATTGCTCAGACTGAGTAAGGTCTGCTTCAAAAATCTGGGAGCATTTAAATTGGGTGCATAAATATTTAGAATTGAAATGTCTTCTTGTTGTAGTTTTCCCTTGACCAATATAAAGTGACCATCTTTGTCTTTTTTGACTTTAGTTGCTTTAAATCCACATGTATCTGAAAATAAGATTGCAACTCCTCTTTTCTTCTGAATTCCATTTGTCTGAAAAATTGTCTTCCAACCCTTGACTCGGAGCCTTAATTTGTCTTTTGAAGCCAGGTGTGTTTCTTGCAGACAGCAAATGGATGGCTTGTGTTTTTTAATCCAGTCAGTCAATCTATGTCTCTTCAGTGGGGAATTCAAGCCATTAACATTTATTGAGATAATTGATACGTGTGGTAGTATTCTATTCATCTTATTTTGTGAGAGTCCATTGCTTAGTTTTATCTTTTGCATCAGTGTGGAGGTTAGGTTCTGTCCTTTGATTTCTGAGTTCTTACTTTGCTGCTGATCCATTGTGGTGGTCAGTGTGCAGAACAGGTTGAAGTATTTCCTGTAGAGCTGGTCTTGTTGTGGCGAATTTCCTCAATGTTTGTATATCCGTAAATGATTTGATTTCTCCATCAATTTTGAAGCTTAGCTTAGCAGGGTACCGAATTCTGGGCTGAAAATTGTTCTGTTTAGTAGATTAAAGGTAGATGACCATTGTCTTCTTGCTTGGAAAGTTTCATTAGAGAAGTCTGTGGTCACTCTGATGCATTTGCCCCTGTAGGTCAACTGGTGCTTACTCCTGGCAGCTTGCAGAATCTTTTCTTTTGTCTTGACTTTGGAGAGGTTCATCACAATGTGTCTTGGAGAAGCTCGGTTAGAGTTGAGGCAACCTGGGGTCCGATAGCCCTCTGAAAGCAGTGTGTCAGAATCTTTGGTGATGTTTGGGAAATTTTCTTTTATAATATTCTCTAGTATGGCTTCCATTCCTCTGGGGGCATTCTTCTTCCCCTTCTGGAATTCCTATTACTCGTATGTTGGAACGCTTCATAAAGTCCCATAATTCTGACAGGGAACGTTCTGCTTTCTCTCTCTTCTTTTCTGCCTCTTTTACTGTCTGAGTTATCTCAAGAACTTTGTCTTCTACCTCTGAAATTCTTTCTTCTGCATGGTCTAACCTGTTGCTGATACTTTCCATTGCATCTTTAAGTTCCCTAATTGACTGTTTCATTCCTTCAGCTCTGCTATATCCTTTTTATATTCTTCATATCATTCATCTCTTATTTGATTCTGTTTTTGGATTTCCTTTTAGTTATTTTCCACTTTATTAGCAGTTTCCTTCATTGTTTCCATCATTTCTTTCATTGTTTTCAACATGTGTATTCTAAATTCCCTTTCTGTCATTCCTAACATTTCTTTTCAGGTGGAATCATCTGCAGTAGCTACCTCATGGTCCCTTGGTGGGGTTGTTCTAGACTGGTTCTTGATGTTGCCTGGAGTTTTCTGCTGATTCTTCCTCATGAGTGATTTCTTTTATCTGTTTCCTTGCCCTAATTTTCCTTTCTCTTCCTCTTGCTCTTTAAGTTCTTGTGCCTGTGGAAGTTGTGGGTGGGTTTAGACGGATTGAACACACGCGACCACTTGCCAGTTTTCCAGTGTTTTAGTCCTCGTCTTGGGGTCCAGAAGTCTCTCGCTGACTCCCTGTATCCTCCTAGGAGTGATGATAGGCAGATCCCACCAGCCAGAGATGCCTGGAGTTCTATCTCCCCAGACTTACATGTGCCCAGATGCAAGGAAGCTGTTACTCGGCGGCCATCTTGCTCCGCCTCCTCTGAAAATGAATTTTTTAATGAGATACAGTTTTTTAATTTTGACAAATTAACATTACTATCAATTAGTAAGTCTTATCTCAGTATGAGATAAGGCTCAGATTCTTTTCTACTATAGTTTGAAAATTTTTATAATCTGTCATGGTTTAGCTGTTAAATAGATGAGAATGAAAATAGAGTTCTGTTGGGCGGCGCCTGTGGCTCAGTGAGTAGGGCGCTGGCCCCATATGCCAAGGGTGGCGGGTTCCAACCGAGCCCTGGCCAATCTGCAACAAAAAGTAGCCGGGCGTTGTGGCGGGCGCCCGTAGTCCCCGCTGCTTGGGAGGCTGAGGCAAGAGAATCGTGTAAGCCCAAGAGTAAGAGGTTGCTGTGAGCCATGTGACGCCATGGCCCTCTACCCAAGGGTGGTACAGTGAGACTCTGTCTCTACAAAAAAAAAAAAGAAAAGAAAAGCAAATAGAGTTTTGTTATAATAATATCAGTTTGGGGAACTGTTTTTCAACTACTTGTGAAAAATTACGTAATATATTTTGAAAATTTTTTTGTAATGATATAGAATCTGACAAAACAATTTTGCTCTTTTTCCATTTGTTTTGAAAGTATGGTGAGAAAACTTCCTAATACGCACATGAATTTGTTGTTTGTTACCCAGTCATTAATGTCATCCTCTTTCCCAACTCCCACACATACCAGTGTTTTAACTTTTTTGAGTGTCTTGTGGGTTTTTATACTTTGTGGGAGTGCCCTGTATTAAGATGAAGTGGGATTTATGTAATCTTTTGCAAAGAAGAAGAGGGCAGTTGTGAAAGGATAGCTTGACTGTGTAGCATTTTCTCAGTGCAATTGATTTTGAGAAAGAAAACATGTGAAGGCTGAAGATCCAAAGTGATCCCCTTCTAACCACCATAACCCCTTGGAAGTGTTTGTGACCTCCCAGAGGTAACAGCAGTCCAAGACCTTGCTAAACTATAGGATCTCTGTTTCCTTTTTCCAGCCTTTGATTTTGCTACTGACATTCCTTTCTCCTATAAGGGAAACAACAATTTCAAAAATCTTTAAAGAGAGACACAATGTGATTGGGGCAAAAAATAAATAAATTGCAGAAGAGAGAAAGCTCTATTAGGAAACTCAATAGGCAAGGAGAGACTGGACACAAGAGAACCAAATAAAACCCAATGTTCCAGAGGGGAGAGACAAGATGGTGGACTGAAGCCAGCTTTCAACAGAGGCTCCTGTCCAGAAGGAGAGTTAAGGGACAGAAATTTAGTAAGTACCCTGGTGAATTTGAGCTGCACCAAGAGAGAAGGTTGAAGAACGCACATCAACACCGCTGAGGCAAGCTGTGATCACAAGGATGCAAATAAAAGGTACAAAATCCACCACCAAGCGGACGGGAGTCCCCCTCCCCCATGAGACCGGCTCAAGAGCCCCACAATTAAACAAACGGGAAGAAATTAAAGGCCCTCCCACTACACTCCAGGGAGAGACCTTCTAAAAACTGGACCTACCTCCCCTACTAGGGTGCCATGGCGTTCTCCTGCCAGGCATAAAACTGTATAAAACTTTAAAAATCCTTTGCCAGCAACCCTGAATCCCCAACTCCCCTCCCACTCACTGAGGTCTGGAGGCCTTTTCCCCAGGAGTTCGGATTCTTGGGTGATTTCTCAAGGGGAGTGGACAGTCCTGAGCTTCAACTGGTCAGCCCTGACTCTGAGGCACGCGAGTGAGGAGAGGGCACCTGGCTAAGGGGGAGTCACACCTCGGCGGCACTTCCCTGCAGTGCGGTGCAGCAGCCCTCCCCGTGCATCAATACGGCCAAGCATAAAACTGAATGAAACTCTAGCTTCCCCCCACTCTCACTCGGGGTCTGGGGGCCTGTCCTTCAGGAGTTCAGATCCTTGGGTGATTTCTCGAGGGGAGTGCACAGTGCCCGAGCCACAACTGGTCAGCGCTGACTCTGAGACACGGGAGTGAGGAGAGGGCACTCTGCTGAGGGGGAGTCAAGCCTTGGTGGCACTTCCCTGCAGTGCGATACAGCAGCCCTCCCTGGGCAACAATAAGCCAGGCATAAAACTGAATAAAACTCTAGATTCCCTGATGAGCTCCCAGCACTCCCCCCCACTCTCACGTGGGGTCTGGGGGCCTGTCCCTCAGGAGTTCGGATCCTTGGGTGATTTCTCAAGGGGAGTGCACAGTGCCCGAACCACAACTGGTCAGCGCTGACTCTGAGACACGTGAGTGAGGAGAGGGCACTTGGTTGAGGGAGAGTCACGCCTTGGCAGCACTTCCCTGCCGTGCGGTGCAGCAGCCCTCCCCAGGCAACAATACGGCCAGGCATAAAACTGAATGAAACTCTAGCTTTCCCTCACTCTCACTCGGGGGTCTGGGGGTCTGCCCCCCAGGAGTCCGCATTCTTGGGAGAGCTCTCGAGGGGTGTGGACAGAGCATAAACTGCGGCCGCTCAGTGCTGACTCTGAGGCGCGAGACAGAGGAGAAAAGGGTCGGCTGGGTGCCCACACCAGAGCGGCAGTTCTTGGAGGCAAATCAACAGCCATTTTTTCTTTAACAGCAAAACGGCTCACTTATGGATATTCTGAAGCCACACCCCCTGTCTCCCTGGGCAACCAGAGGAGGCCACCAGTGAGCAAAGGATTTGCCTGACACTGCTCACAAACCCGGGAAGCTTCCAGGGCAGGGCCGACTCAGAGAGGTAATCGGACACAAACCTCCAGTAGCAAAGACGTTTGAACTCAGAACAGCCCGTCTTCTGCAGGCGATTTTAGAAGAAAGAGAGACAGAACCCCGCAAAGTTATCTGTTCTGTTCTGTTCTGTTAGCAACATCAATCAGGGATGGGGCTAAGCCTGAGTGAACACCTCCCTCCCACTTCCTGCATCAAGCACTCAAGATGTCAGGCCCCATCTCCTTCTGCTAGATAGCGGCAGACTGCAGGGGCCTGGCAGACTTCCTTGCAATTCAGGCAGGTGCAAACCCCTGGAGTATCTGTTCACTACAGGCAACTGGGTTAGCCATCTGCAGAGATACCAGTGACTGGGTACGATGGAGGGGCAAAGTGGGGAAGGAGACATCAACCTTCCCAGACTGATCTATTTGCTGGGTGGTTCCTCCTGACTCCACACAGCACTGGAGTAAGCCATATCAGAGGATTCACCAGACCCCTGTGATCCAGTTCCCAGAGACCTCTTGAACTCTCCCACCTGAGACAGGTGCCGATTGAGACAATCGATTTGGACCTTTTGAACTGAACTAACAGACTGAGGACTTTTCAGGTGGTGCCCTGGGTTGCGGTTGTAGGATGGTTTGATTTTCCTTTTCCTTTTCAAATTGGTGCCAGAGGTGGGCGGGCGGGGTGACTTAATTGCTGGTTTTTCCACACAGCTGAGACTTCAAGCCAGAGTAAATGTTACAATAGGATCAAACAGAAACCAACTGAAAACAAGACAGAACCACTTCGCCCCACAACACAAGACAGGGCCCTAGTTTCTCAGGCCACAACACTGTACGGGCCCTCGATAAAGCCCCAGTGGAAAAATCAAAGGGAGTAAAATAACCATGGGGCGGAATCAGCAGAAAAACTCTGGTAACATGAATAACCAGAATAGATCACCCCCCCCAAGAAAAGATATGGCAGATGTGATTGAAGATCCCATTCATAAACAACTGGCTGAGATGTCAGAAATCGGATTCAGAATTTGGATTGCAGACAAGATTAATAAAATGGAATTAGGAATTCGAGGAGAAATTCAAAAGTTGTCTCAAGAATTTAACGAATTTAAAGACAAAACCACCAAAGACTTAGACACACCAAAGCAAGAATTTACAGCCCTCAAAGATATGAAAAATACAGTAGAATCCCTCAGCAACAGAATGGAGCAAGCAGAAGAAAGGATTTCTGACATTGAAGATAAAGTCTTCGAATGCTCCCAATCTCTCAAAGAGGAAGAGAAATGGAGAGCAAAAATGGATCACTCACTCAGAGAACACTCGGATAATTTCAAGAAAAGCAATATAAGAATAATTGGGATTTCAGAGAATGATGAAGTGGCCTCGAAGGGCACAGAGGCCCTTCTGCATGAAATTATGAAAGAAAATTTTCCAGACATGCCTAGAGAATCTGAAATTCAGATAGCAGACAGCTTCGGAACGCCAGCACGATGCAACCCCAATAAGTCATCCCCCAGGCATATCATAATTAGCTTCACTAAAGTAATATGAAAGAGAAGATTCTCAAAGCAGCCCAGTGAAAGAAAACTGTTTCGTACAAAGGAAAGAATATTAGAATAACTGCAGATCTCTCTGCTGAAACTTTTCAAGCCATAAGAGGGTGGTCATCAACTTTTAATCTCCTAAAGCAAAATAACATTCAACCCAGGATCTTGTATCCAGCTAAAATGAGTTTCATTTATGATGGAAAAATTAAATACTTCAATGACATTCATATGTTGAAAAAATTTGCCATAGTAAACCAGCTCTTCAGGATATTCTCAGACCTATCCTCCACAATGACCAACCCAATCCTATACCACAAAAGTAAACTTACTCAGAAACTTTGGATCAAACTCCAACTTCCACACTGGCGAAAGGATTAAAAATGTCCACTGGACCTTTGAAAAACTTGATACCCAAAATTCCACCAGACTTATCAATACTCTCCATTAATGTGAATGGCTTAAACTGTCCTCTAAAGAGGCATAGGTTAGCTGACTGGATACAAAAACTCAAGCCAGATATTTGTTGCATACAAGAGTCACATCTTAACTTAAAAGACAAATACAGACTCAGGGTGAAAGGATGGTCATCCATATTTCAGGCAAATCGTAATCAGAAAAAAGCAGGTGTTGCAATTTTATTTGCAGATACAGTAGGCTTTAAACCATCAAAAGTAAGGAAGGACAAGAATGGTCACTTCATATTTGTTAAGGGTAATACTCAATATGATGAGATCTCAATTATTAATATCTATGCACCCAACCAGAATGCACCTCAATTTATAAGAGAAACTCTAACAGACATGAGTAACTTGATTTCCTCCAACTCCAGAATCGTCGGAGATTTCAACACTCCTTTGGCAGTGTTGGATCGATCCTCCAGCAAGAAGCTGAGCAAAGAAATCTTAGATTTAAACCTAACCATCCAATACTTAGATTTAGCAGACATCTATAGAACATTTCATCCCATCAAAACTGAATACACATACTTCTCATCAGCCCATGGAACTTACTCCAAAATTGACCACATTTTAGGTCACAAGTCTAACCTCAGTAAATTTAAAGGAATAGAAATTATTCCTTGCATCTTCTCGGACCATCATGGAATAAAACTTGAATTGAGTAACAATAGGAATCTGCATACTCATACAAAAACATGGAAGTTAAATAACCTTATGCTGAATGATAGCTGGGTCAGAGATGATATTAAGAAAGAAATCGCCAATCTTTTGGAACAAAAGGACAATGAAGACACAAACTATCAGAACCTCTGGGACACTGCAAAGGCAGTTCTAAGAGGGAAATTTATAGCACTGCAAGCCTTCCTCAAGAGAACGGAAAGAGAGGAAGTTAACAACTTAATGGAACATCTCAAGCAACTGGAAAAGGAAGAACATTCCAACTCCAACCCAGTAGAAGAAAAGAAATAACCAAAATTAGAGCAGAATTAAATGAAATTGAAAACAAAAGAATAATACAACAGATCAATAAATCAAAAAGCTGTTTTTTTGAAAAGCTCAATAAAATAGATAAACCTCTGGCCAACCTAATCAGAAAAAAAAGAGTAAAATCTCTAATATCATCAATCAGAAAGAACAAAGACGAAATAACAACAGACTTCTCAGAAATTCAAAAAATCCTTAATGAATATTACAAGAAACTTTATTCTCAGAAATATGAAAATCTGAAGGAAATTGACCAATACTTGGAAGCACGTCACCTTCCAAGACTTAGCCAGAATCAAGTGGAAATGTTGAACAGACCCATATCAAGTTCAGAAATAGCATCGACTATACAAAACCTCCCTAAAAAGAAAAGCCCGGGACCAGATGGTTTCACGTCAGAATCCTACCAAACCTTTAAAGAGGAATTAGTACCTATATTTTCAACCTGTTCCAAAAGGTAGAAAAAGAAGGAAGACTACCCAACACGTTCTATGAAGCAAACATCACCCTGATCCCCAAACCAGGAAAAGACCCAACAAGAAAAGAAAATTATAGACCAATATCACTAATGAATATAGATGCAAAAATATTCAACAAGGTCCCAACAAACAGAGTCCAGCAACACATCAAACAAATTATACATCATGACCAAGTTGGTTTTATCCCGGGGTGTCAAGGCTGGTTCAATATACGTCAATCTATAGATGTCATTCAGCACATAAACAAATTAAAAAACAAAGACCATATGATTCTCTCAATTGATGTAGAAAAAGCTTTTGATAATTTGCAGCATCCCTTCATGATCAGAACACTCAAAAAAATTGGTCTAGAAGGGACTTTTCTTAAACTATAGAGGCCATCTACAGCAAACCCACAGCCAATGTCATATTGAATGGAGTTAAATTGGAATCATTTCCACTCAGATCAGGAACCAGACAAGGCTGCCCATTGTCTCCATTGCTTTTCAATATTGTAATGGAAGTTTTAGCCACTGCAATTATGGAAGAAAAGGCGATCAAGGGTATCCATATAGGGTCAGTAGAGATCAAACTCTCGCTCTTCGCAGATGATATGATTGTGTATCTGGAAAACACTAGGGACTCTACTACAAAACTCCTAGAAGTGATCAAGGAATACAGCAGCGTCTCAGGTTACAAAATCAACATCCATAAATCGGTAGCCTTTATATACACCAACAACAGTCAAGTTGGAAAAGAAGTTAAGGACTCTATCCCATTCACAGTAGTGCCAAAAAAGATGAAATATTTGGGAATTTACCTAACAAAAGACGTGAAAGATCTCTATAAAGAGAACTATGAAACTCTAAGAAAAGAAATAGCTGAAAATGTTAACAAATGGAAAAACATACCATGCTCATGGCTGGGAAGAATCAACACTATGAAAATGTCCATACTACCCAAAGCAATATATAATTTCAACGCACTCCCTATTAAAGCTCCACTGTCATATTTTAAAGATCTTGAAAAAACAATACTTCATTTTATATGGAATCAGAAAAAAACCTCGAATAGCCAAGACATTACTCAGGAATAAAAACAAAACAGGAGGAATCACACTACCAGACCTCAGACTTTACTACAAATCGATAGTGATCAAAACAGCATGGTATTGGCACAAAAACAGAGAAGTAGATATCTGGAACAGAATAGAGAACCAAGAGATGAATCCAGCTACTTACTGCTATTTGATTTTTGACAAGCCAATTTAAAACATTCAGTGGGGAAAAGATTCCCTATTTAACAAATGGTGCTGGGTGAACTGGCTGGCAAGCTGCAGAAGACTGAAATTGGACCCACACCTTTCACCATTAACTAAGATAGACCCTCATTGGATTAAAGATTTAAACATAAGACATGAAACTATGAAAATACTAGAGGAGAGTGGAGGGAAAACCCTTGAAAAAATTGGTCTGGGCGAGTATTTTATGAGGAGGATTCCCCGGGCAATTGAAGCAGCTTCAAAAATACACTACTGGGACTTGATCAAACTAAAAAGCTTCTGCACAGCCAAGGACACAGTAAGTAAAGCAAGCAAACAGCCCTCAGAATGGGAGAATATATTTGCAGGTTATGTCTCAGACAAAGGTTTAATAACCAGAATCAACAGAGAACTCAAATGCATCAGCAAGAAGAAAACAAGGGATCCCATCGCAGGCTGGGCAAGGGATTTGAAGAGAAACTTCTCTGAAGAAGACAGGCACACGGCCTTCAGACATATGAAAAAATGCTCATCATCTTTAATCATCAGAGAAATGCAAATCAAAACTACTTTGAGATATCATCTAACTCCAGTGAGACTAGCCTATATCACAAAATGTCAAGACCAGAGATGCTGGCGTGGATGTGGAGAAAAGGGAACACTTCTGCACTGCTGGTGGGAATGCAAATTAATACATTCCTTTTGGAAAGATATACAGAGAACACTCAGAGATCTAAAAATAGATCTGCCATTCAATCCTGTAATTCCTCTGCTGAGCATATACCCAGAAGATCAAAAATCACAACATAACAAGATATTTGTACCAGAATGTTTATTGCAGCCCAATTCATAATTGCTAAGTCATGGAAAAAGCCCAAGTGCCCATCGATCCACGAATGGATTAATAAATTATGGTATATGTACACCATGGAATAGTATGCAGCCTTTAAAGTAAGATGGAGACTTTACCTCTTTCATGTTTACATGGATGGAGATGGGACATATTCTTCTTAGTAAAGAATCTCAAGAATGGAAGAAAAAGTACCCAATGTACTCAGCCCCTGCTATGAAACTAATTTGGGGCTCTCACATGAAAGCTATAACCCAGTTACAACCTAACAATAGGGGGAAGTGGGAAAGGGGGTGGAGGGCGGGGGTGGTGGGTAAAGGGAGGGGGATCAGTGGGATCATACCTGTGGTGCATCTTACAGGGGTATTTGCGAAACTTGGTAAATGTAGAATGTAAATGTTTTGGCACAGTAACTGAGATAATGCCAGGAAGGCTATGTTAACCATTGTGATGAAAATGTGTCAAATGGTCTATGAAGCGAGTGTATGATGCCCCATGATCATATCAATGTATACAGTTATGATTAAAAAAAAAAAAAACACCCAATGTTCCAATCTGAGTAGAAATGAAAGCTTGAGGATTAATCTCTGAGAGGAGGTCGCAAGAAAAAAACATGAATGCGGATTTCCTTTTAGTTCCCAAATAGTAGGCTGACTTTTTAGATGAACATCTTAAAATCAATTATTTATCACTGAGTTGTAAACATTTTTGGATGATTTTAAGTAAAGGTGGGCTGATGATTGCTTTAAGATAATGGCTGTCAGTCTTTCTAAACACAGCTAAGAGTAAAACAATTAGATAATTTATATCTATGTAAGTGAAACAAAAGTTTGATTTTTTTTTTTTTTTGAAACGGAGTCTCACTCTGTTGCCCTTAGTAGAATGCTGAGGCATCATCATAGCTCACAGTAACCTCAAACTCTTGGGTTTGAGCAGTCCTCTTTTCTCAGCTTCCCAAGTAGCTGGGACTATAGGCACCAGCCACAATGCCCAGCTAGTTTTTTTTTTTCTTCTTCTTCTATTTCTAGTAGAGATGTGGCCTCACTCTTACTCAAGTTGGTCTCAAACTCTGAAGCCCACGTAATCCACCTATCTCAGCCTCCCGGAATGCTAGTATTACAGGCATGAGCCAAGAGTTGAATTTTTTAAAGATAATACTCTGACAATGTGGAATATTCTGATTTCTTGACTTCTCCATTTTTCTTATTTATTAAAAACAATGCTGATTAAGAAATACCAAACTTATTTCACCACCCTCTAATGAGTAACGATTTTCAATCCAAAAATCACTGCTATCAAGTCTTTTCAGAAACAATCTTTGTATTAAATTTTAATTTTTTAAAAAAACTTGTGAAACAAAACATACACACATGTGACTCATCTCTCCTTAGCAGAAACCCGGTTGTTCACACCCCAAGGACATAACCAGGATCCCTTTGGTGGCAGCTCACCCCCATGGTAGGCTTAGTGCCTGAGATGAAATAGCCTTTGGAATGCTACAGAATAATAATAAGTGGGAGGGGGAGGAGGGATCAGCTTAGTAGAGAAGCAAAGTGCTCACAAGCCAACCTTTTCATTGATGCAAACCTTCTGTTCTGGGATGCTAGAGAGTAGGGGTGAAATGGGAGTGCGGGAGACAGGGAGGATGGAAAGAGCAAGATTTAAGAGAATGGATGATGTAAGTGGCAAGATAGTTACTGGATCTTCTTCACACAAATGGTCTTCCCAATAGAGTGCTGGATTATCTGTGTGTTCCACACATCGTGTAAGTGATAGTTGTCCTTGTTTGCCTCCTCTCTCTAAGAAGAGAAATATGTGGAATTAAACAAGGCATCAACTTCCTAAGAATGTGCTATTGGGTTTGGCTCCAGCCTGTGAGGATAATGAGAGAACAAACACATCATTAGGGCACAATCCAAGCAACTCAGGCAGATGAACATAACAGAGAAGGTCTCAAGAAGATGGCTGAACAAGAAATGCTTTTCAAAACAGAGCGAATACATACACTTCCAATCCACCTATTATTGTAAAAAAATATTTTGAAAAGTCTTATTTGTAGTAAGTAAAAAATACAAGTTAAAAGAAACAAATAAGTCTCTGGGATACACAATATTATCACTTCCAGATCAAATTACAACATGGAAAATTAAGCAAGATTTATTACTCAGATTTTATGATTGAAGAAATACCCAGAGTGCCTAAAATTCTTAATGCTTACAAGTTCCAGAACTATCAGTAGAGAACTTGATCACAGAATTAAAAAATAAAAAATAAATAAATAAAGAGAAACATTGTCTTAAAATCCATCAGAGAGCCAATGGAAGTGCCCTTAAACGGATTCCTAAATGGAATCATTTGGGGAAGCTTTTAGACTGTGGAAAACAAAAGCCCAATCTAGACCAATTTATCAGAGTCTACAGCAGGTGTCCTCAAACTTTTTAATCAGGGGGCCAATTCACTGTCCCTCAGACTATTGGAGGGCCGGACTATAGTTTAAAAAAAAAAAACAAACTATGAATAAATTCCTATGCACACTGCACATATCTTATTTTGTAGTAAAAAAACAAAACGGGAACAAATACAATTCACACTGCTTCTTGTGGCCCGCGGGCCGCAGTTTGAGGACGCCCGGTCTACAGAAATGGGCCCCAATGTCAGCATTGTTCAAAGCTAATGTGCAGCCAGTGTGGTTAAGAGCCACAGCTCTTGACCCTTGCTACTTACAGTGTGGTCCAGGGGCCAGCAGCAACAGTATCACCTGAAAACCTGTTAGAAATATTTAACCACAAGTGCTTCTTCGGACCTGCTGAGTTAGAATCTGCAATTTGAAGAACTTTCCAGATGGTTCCTATGCACATTAAATTTTGAAAAACACTGAATTAGGAGGCACACACTATTAGATTACTGGCATCCATGACTTGCTTAATATTTGTTTCTTGCTTGATGTCAGTGTAAATTGCAGTACTTGGAATGAGCCAAGGAGCAGCACCTGCCCTATTTCGTTATCACTGATTTCTCTAGTGGGTCAGAAGTGATGCCAAGATAGCTAAGATCTGAAGGGTTAGTTTCAATCTTGGTCCTAATTAGGAATAGACACGACTTTCCTAGTGGGATCCAGTTGTTGCCAGGATCCTACCTAGAATCCAGTATCCTTTGCTGCCAACCAGATTCTGGAAAATTTTAGTATGATGATCTTGTTTACTTTTTATATTTATTTATTAGTTATTATTATTATTATTTTGCAGTTTTTGGCAGGGGCTTGGTTTGAATCTGCCACCTGTGGCATATGGGGCCAGCGCCCTACCCTTTGAGCCACAGGCCCCGCCCTACTTTTTATTTTTTAGGTTGACCATTGGTAATCCTAAGACCCTGTTCCTGCCTTCTCATGGTTTTCTCTCTTGGTTTCTGCTGCTAATTCAGATTCTATAAAACACACTATAAATCCAACAGAGTGGCTGAGAGGCAGTTGGCCACCCTATGCCAGTTCCCTTTCAAAAACTGGCTGGCATTCATAATTCTTATGCAGAACTCTGGAGGATGATGCTACTCAGTTGCTTCTGCTGGTACTGGCTTTTCTGTATGTATGATAATGATACTCAGCTGGGTTTTTCATATATCTGAGGTTCCTATGCCTTTTCAAAAAACTTCATTTGTCCCTTAGGCTACTGAAATGGATGGAAAGTCTTTTAAATGTTTTACTGAGCAGAATTTCTCCTACATCCCACTCCAGATAACCTCTATAGAAGCCCTTCAGTCACTGGCTCTGGAACTGGTCTTACGAAGTCCTCTTCCTTTCTGCTATACTGGTTTGCATGTAACCCATAAAACTTCATGTCTCATATCCAGATGAATTCTAACATCATTCATAGAGTAGATCAGGTGTCCTCAAACCTTTTAAACAGGGGGCCAATTCACTGTCCCTCAGACCATTGGAGTGCCAGACTATAGTTTAAAAAAAAAATAACTATGAACAAATTCCTATGCACACTGCACATATCTTATTTTGAAGTAAAAAACAAAATGGGAACAAATAACAATTCACACCACTTCATGTGGCCCACGGGGCGCAGTTTGAGGACTCCTGGAGTAGATGGTCAGTGTATAGTTATCTCAGGTTCATAAGACTTGTCAGGAAATCTCAAAAGACTTCTCTGTATAGGAAAGAAGAAGCAATTAATTTTTATGTAAAAATAACCTTTATAAATTAGAAAGGTCTTTTCCACTGTTTTTCTGGTTAATACCAACATATTACTGGACATACCATTGGATTGTCCTTGCATTGGTGTGCTCTGAGGTCCTGGAGTGAATGTGTTTCCAAGTACTAGAAGTGAAAGCCCTGCACAGTTCCATCATGACTTACTTGTCATCATAGACTGAATTTTGGGAAATGTACAACATTGGCTCACTGATAAGAATTAACTTTTGAAAGAGAGAATATGAGATTCCTCCAGAAAAGAACATAAAGGTTCCTATGTCTCTCAAATCACAAGACCAAGATATGAAGTTGGTTTAGAATCAGAAGCTTTTAAACTGAACAGCTGTAACCCATTTGGGCAGTTGTGCAAAACAGAAAGTTGGCAGACCAGATACTCTTTTCAGACATTAAACACAAGATGCCTGGGGCCAGATCTTGTGATTAAGAAATCAAATGTTTTCTTTTTCCCCTTCCAACCTGTTCTCAGAGTGTGGAAAGTTATGTGATTTTTCTTCTCTAACTCTCTAGTTGTGGTTATCGGGAACTGCCTGTGTCCTTGGCTAGACTAGATTCAGCCACTGGAGGTCAATTCAATTCAGGCTGGTCCAATCTAATCTAGTCTAACTTAATCCAACTCAGCCTCATCCATCTTTCTGTGGGAGCGAACCTATTCAAACGTAAAGAATTTGAGTACTTTGAGGGCAGATGTACCAGGTCGTCTGCTTCTCAACTCAGAAAATATCTTGATTCTGGTGCAATGTCTCTGCCTCTTTGCTTCCATCGATGACCTACAGGTCTGATTTCTACAAATTCTCCTGCATCTTGGATTCTGCTTTCTCTGTAATTCCCAGATTCTCTAAATTACTGGTTTTACTAGTCCATTTGGGTATGACCTGATTCTTTTGTGCCTGACTGTGACAGGCACACCTGCATCTCAACTCTGTTTCAACTCTCCTTCTGACTCTTCTGACTCTTGGTCCCTATCTTTGCTTCTGTCCTTCATTTCAGCCTTTCAGTCTTCATTTGCTCCTCCCACAGCTTGGCCTGGCAGGGACTTCTTCCTTTGAAAGAATTTCCTTTCAAGTATACATGCAGAGATATGCATGAGCATCTGGTATGAGCTTTTTGTTCAACTTCAGCCTCTAGTGAAATATGAAGATAGCCTCTAGGAGCAAAAGAGAAAAAAAGCAAAAAAAAAAAAAGATTAATGAGAACAAACATCAGAGAAATGCCTTCACATCTAGGAAACATTGAGAACCTGCTTTGGCCACATTTGAAGGTTATGTGTCTGCATACCAGCTCTTTCTCTCTGGTCTACTACAAGACCAGACGCCCAGGAGGCCTGGTGTCAGGAAGTGGGGGCTTGAGAGAAAAGTGGATGTTGGCTCCTGGCTCTCATGAGGAAAGTGGGGGGGGGGATCCAAAGCTTCTGTTCATCAGGCAGACACCCACTGTGGTTTTACTGGTTGTTAAAACATTGAAGTACACCCTGCTAATTAGTAAACAGGCCTTGCTCCCACCTACCCCTCCTCTGTGCCCCATTGGTTTGCCTCCAACAACTAAAACTTTAACATTCTGATTTGCAGGGCCTGGGCTCAATATCTTACATATTATCATAATCAATGGTAATTATTCATAATCACCTCTCAATAATTGCTGCTGACTCTCCTAGGAATAGAATGCTTAGAGCCTCCTAAGAACTAACTGGAAAGGAGATAACCTTTTCAGATGATCTTAGGAAGCAGTAGGCTTGTAACTTGCTATCTGAGTAAATTCTTTAGGGGCTGCTCATATTCACCCTGTTCCTTTTGCATTACCCAGTTATGTCACCAATTTGGTATTTAACTATTTGTCTGATGATCGAGCCTTGGGTCTATTCTCCATTCATGGGGCAAGCTCCATGGAGCTTACTGTATCTATTTGCTGTGGTCTGGATGTTTTGTCTCCCCCAAATTTAATGTTGAAACCTATTTATTAATGTGGTGGTATTTGGAATGAGATCTTTGAGAATGGATTAGATCATAAATATGGTTCTCACAAATAGGATTAGTGCCCTTCTAAAAGGGACCCCAGAGAGATCCTTGCCCTTTCTGCCATGTGAAGGCATAATTGAGAAGGTGCCACTTACGAACCAGAAATTTCATCAGATCCCAAATCTGCCAGTCCCTTGATCTTAGACTTCTCAGTCTCCAGAAAGAAATACATTTCTTTCATTGTAAGTCACCCAGTCTATGGTACCTGGTTATATAGCAGCCCGAATAGGCATCATTTTTAAACTCCTTCTTTTCATGTAGGGACTTTAGTCACTTTCTTGAACCAGAACTGGTTAGTTTCTAATCTGATAGGCAGATTCTTCCCAAGTGTTCACTCTATACCCTCATGCAGCCATGTTCTAGATTCTCTGCTGCAACCACCAGATACCATGAGGTTCTTGCTAACTATATTCCCAGTAGTTGCCTTCCCAGACAGAATCATGGCAGAAGAGAAAGGGAGCTTGGGAATCAAACAAACCAGGATTTGAAAATCTAGCTTCTCTTCACAATCTGAGTTACTTGAACAAATGACTGAACGTTTATAGACTTTTCTTGTTTTCTTTTTTTTTTATTAATATTAAATCATAGCTGTGTACATTAATGCGACCATGGGGCACCATACACTGGTTTTATAAAGAGTTTGACACATTTAATCACACTGGTTAACATAGCCTTCCTGGCATTTTCTTAGTTATTGTATTAAGACAATTATATTCTACATTTACTAAGTTTCACATGTACCCTTGTAAGATGCACTGCAGGTGTAATCCCACCAATCACCCTCCCTCTACCCATTCTCCCCTCTCCTTCTCCTCCCTCTCCTCCTTCCCCATATTCTTAGGTTATAACTCTGGGTTATAGCTTTCATATGAAAGCCATAAATTGGTTTCATAGTAGGGCTGTGTGTCTTTTTAACCTTCTAAGAGGACTAATTTAAATAATACTGTTGTGGTGACCCAAATATTCTCTTAGACTACTTAGTGTGTCTTTAGGGAACTTCTCCTTTCCTTTTCCTATTTTTATTTGGCAGTGTTTGACAGTAGGTGTGGTCACATTACCCTCGAGCCCAGTATACTTCATCCCCCACAGGCCACAGTGTTGGTTTGATGTGGGTGAATGACCCAAGTCTAACCATTCAATCACTATCTTCTCTCAGAATTTGGTGAAAGGCATTTTCCTTTCATGAGTATATTTTGAATAAGCAGTTGAAAAAGAATCCACATATTTTTCATGATTTGTACCATACATTATGAATTTTGAGAACAGTAGTTGCAGTAGTATTCTGCCACTTGTCATCTAAAGAGTGTTAGTATCTATACAAAGTCCTGCCTCTACATGTATATAATTTATATAAATATATGAATTTATAGCACTAAATTAACTCTTGATAAAGAGTAGCTATATTCATTCATTCTTACACTTGTTTAAGAGGAAGAGGAATTTAATGGGGGCCAAGTTGAGTGTTGAGATAAAGAACTGTCTTAGAAACTACAGGAACCTGACAGTGTCTGTTATCTCTGCTTCCCAAAGGCCTATTGACTTTATGATTCCTGTTGCAGATGAGTTATTATGTGGGAGACAGGACAGGACCAGAGACAGCTTTAGGTCTTCCTAATCCTAGTTTAGTTACTTCAGAGGGAAGAAAACATCTTTTTATCTGACTGTCTATGACTATCTCTCAGTGTCTTTGAAGACAAATTCACAAAGGCATATGTTTCTAAACCTTGGGTTGGTCTGGTTTGATAAACTTGACCACTACTGAGCTAATCTCTAAGATGTGTGTAGGTGCCTGTGTATGAGTGTGTTGTGCTGTAATTGATACATCCATTAAGACCATATGGAGAGAGACAGTAGTTACCAAAGAAAAGGAGGTACAGCTACTCAAAGAAAGATTGGAAAGGGATGCTAGGAAGACTCAAACAATCAGTGTCTGCTATCTATATCATCGTCCTCCCCACCTCCACCCTCACCTCATTATCATTAACCATCATCATCTTTGCTCTTTTACCCCTGCCATAAGCACACACGTACCTTGACTGTCAGATTTTTTTTTTTTTTAGGGAATGGAGACATTTAAAACAAATGGAGATAGGCTTAGTAAAAGATAGTGGTATTTGGCCTGTTTGACAGTGAAAATTAACCTGCCATTTCTGGCAATGGCACATGTAGGTGGCATTTCCTTGTTGAAGGCAAAAAGCTTTATCTCTAACTTACAGTGAGCATTACATCCATTTAAAAATATTAGTGTTGGTTGGAGTTAAAGCTTTATGAGAAAAATGTTTCAGGTATGCAGAAATAGTGAAGACCAGGTGCTCCTAGAAATAGTTACTCATCTGAAAAACACTCACAGCCCATTTAACACAGCCAAGTACACTTTGTGGTCACTTAACCAATATGAATTCAGTACAATTTTTGAACCAGAACCGTAAGGGCAATATCTTCTAATAGCATATTTTCTATTATGTCACATCTTTGGTAATAAGGTACCCAACGAATTGTGTCTGCTTGTTTTTGGTTAATGTCACTCCATGTAGAAAACATATAAAATATATCCCTGTATCTTCATTTCTTCAGTGATATTTGTTGGGCTTTTTGAATAGAATAACAAAAAATAAAATAAAGTTTCTCAGTACAGCCCATGAAAGTTGACATGACAACCAATTCTTCTAGTGTAATTCGGATCTGGAAATTCAATAAATGCAGATATATAGTCAGGCAAATTCACAAAGGCACAGCATAGAATTTCCACTTTATATAAATTAGCAAGTCATTTGGAGCTTGTACGGCTCTTGGTGATAAATTACATTAAATTACCTTCTGAAGAAGTAGATTTTTATTCTCCTGTATTATATGCATTCAGGCCTTCATCATTTCATATTAAAGTGCTATATCTCTTAATGGACATCTAGTTCTTAGCAAACAAATATTAATATTCCTTACCAAAAAAAATTCTCATTTTTAAAAACCAGAGAGCAAACTGGTAACTGTAAGAATTAAATTCTGATTTCACAGAGAAGATAATGATAATGAGACATCCTTTACCCCTTGCCTATCTTTGACTCCAGCCAGCAGTATGATCATTGAATTAAATAAGAATATAGGATACGCAGCTAAATTTGAATTTCAGATAAACAAAAAAAAATGATTTTTAGCATATAAATGCCTAAGAGTGCATGGGACATACTTATACTAAAAAGAATGTTGTTTATCTGAAATTTAAATGTAGCTGGGCATTCTATACTTTTATTTGCTAAATTTGACAATTCTACCAAAGCTCCAGAATTGACTCTTGCCTTCAAAATGATGTGCTCTCATACTCTTCATTAATGTGCTTTCCTGCTGAAGTATACACAAAGCAAAGGATCCCCAGTCCATTCATCTTAATATAGAAACCTTTATGCAGTTCTCAGGGCCCACCTCGGCTTGCTATTCTTCCCAGAAGAAACACAAATATGACTCAAAACCAGCTATTAAGGGAAGGCCAGTTTTTCCTGGCAGTCCCTTGAGGTTCAATAGCACATCACACAACCAATCTCCCTAGAGAATGTTCTTTTTTTTCTGTCTCTCTCTAAAGTCTTACTCGGTAAGGAATCTCGTCCCAATCTTGCATTCTTCTCTCCCCTGCACCTCCTTAAACTCCTTTCTCCACTCCTGCCCGCACTGTGCTCAGTTCTGTGATCCTCTCTATGGATTCCACCATTTTTATCTTCACACCCATCCCAGCACCACCAGAGGACTTGGAGGAAGAGAGAGTAAAAATCAGGAAATGATGTGGGTGTGGGTTTATACTGGCATACTTCCCACACACTCCCACAATAAACACTACTATAAATGACATACCCATAAATTACTTTATTGACTGGGGAGTTGGATAATATTTAACCATCTTCAGATTTTTTTCTTCCAAGACTAAGATGGTCTGAACTTCTTAACATATACCCCTCTCAATGTTGCTTTTAATTGTAGTGTCCTTTAGTGTCTCAACTGATGACTTGTACCACAAACTAAAATGAGAATGCTCTTTGCCTTCTTTTTAGCTTGCAGGCTCATATTGGAAGCCCAGAAATTATTCCACACAGGCAGAATTCCATAGTATGCCCTCCCTCTGGATAAATTGAGCTTGTCTACAGTAATTTCTTTGCATTTCTATACTCGTACACATGTTACAGCTGCCATTGTCTGGCAATAGTTTCCCCACTCACTATTATAACAGCTTATTATAAGTATTTGATGGGATTAACAGAGCAAAACCCAATTCTGTCATCCAAGCAGCCAAATTCATGAGTTCAAACATCAGTATGTAGTGATACAAAGTCCAAAAGCCCATTCCTGCTGATTGTCACTTGTATGATCTGTGGGTGGCTCAGCCTGGCTTCAAGTTTGGGGGTCAGGTAGACACTTGGTATAGCAAAACATATGGAGTGTGATGTGTGATGTTAACAGTTGAGTTTCTTCATTAAAATCTGCTTGTAAAATTTATTTTCAAAAAATGCTTGTATAATTCATGCTTGGTGACAGTCATGTTCAGGCTTGACAATAGCTGTTTACATTGTTTTTTTCATTTTTTGAGACAGAGTCTCACTATGTCACCCTAGGTAGAGTGCTGTGACATCACAGCTCACAGCAACCTCAAACTCCTGGGCTTAAGCAATTCTTTAGCCTCATCCTCCCAAGTAGCTGGGACTACAGGTACCTGCCACAACGTCTAGCAATTTTTTGGTTGTAGTTGGCTCAGGCTGGATTTGAACCTCCGCTAGCTCCGGTGTATGTGGCTGGCATCCTAGCGGCTGAGCTACAGGCGCTGAGCCAGCTTTTACTTTTTCACTTGCCCAAAATAAATAATGATTATTTCTGGGTATGAAGAAAAAATATTTTCATATTTCATGTTCCTACTATTAAGAGACCCAAACCCCAATGACAAACAAGGAAAGGCAGGGTGGAAAGGCACTTTTTGGAGTGATAATAGTAACAGTAATGATAATAATTTAATATTAGCAATAGTATATACTATATTTCAAATTATCAGCCTGATATGTTTTAAAACAATTGTACAGAGATAAATCTGAAAATGTTATTTTAAAAAATATTGTACTGCTAAAGGTTAAACTATATCCATCTCTCAAATAAAAAGATTATTTACTATAATTAAAAACAGAAAGCAAGCTATAGTGCCTCTTTATATGCAATTTCTCATTTTGTAAACAATGTGGCTCTAACTCTGTAAATGAATTAGGTAGCATCCGCACAGTAGAAAAACATCCAGTTGAAAAATTATTAATTTAGCCAAATGATATTTAAAAACAGGATAGCGCCAAAAATTAATGGATTCATTTTATTTCATGGACCTGTTCCATATTCTTGATCAACTATTTCCCTGATGATTTATCAAATTTGGCTCTTCCTGTGGCTAAAAATTACTTTTTTGTCTGGAATATATATTTGTATCATGCAAAGGTATCATTTGACTCAGACGATTTTATCTTTCAGGAGTATTTTAGAAGACTAATAGAATTCTGAGCCGTATGTGGGCTATGTCAATGAGTCTCATGTGCATACAAGAAAATGTTAGGCCAAAAAATAAAAAAAAACCTGGACCCCAAAGAAGAAAATGTGCATATTGATTTCAACTATGTGAAACTATGATACATATTAGCAAATAATAAAAATAAATTCAGAGGATAATGGCCTAACATTCATTAAAGGCGCGCGTGTGTGTGTGTGTGTGTCTGTATGTGTATGTGTAAAGTTTGGTTTATCATAATTTAAAAAATAAAAAGGACCCTGGAAGAAAAAGTGCCAGAACAACACTTGTTTTAAAATGAAGTTTTGTACTGTAATAGCCAAAACAATTTATTACTAGGGTGGATTAGGGATTTAGTGGTATTATTCTTAAGAAAAAAAAAAAGCTACAGCACAGAGTAATATTTTAAAAGTTTACTTAGAAACAAAACACTACAGGCCTCCAAGATACCATGTGCCAATTTTCCCCTCTGAATAATTTTTACAGACAACTTATAACCTCCCTAAATTATAGGTTTATGTGGAAAAATAAGAGGTTGTTATATAATAAGGAAGCTGACAAATCTTTAACTATAACAGTACTAGCTATTGCTACTGTAATTTATGCATAGATACTGATTCTAATTAAGTAATAGCATAGGTTGCCTTTGAATTTATGAGGCTATAATCAGCTCCCTTGTGCTCAATAAATGCCACAGCTACAGTCTGTGGTGTTAATTTCACACTACAGTGGGAACTAGTGGTTGTTGCCAAATATACTCATAAGTCACAGGCAATTTGGATTATTACTGTGGTGCGTGGTGCATTGAGAAATGAGCTAGTTCATAATCACTTTTAAAAGTCATTATTGAGTGTTTGTGTATGATAACTCTTCTGACATTGATGAGGCATACTGCACTAGCTTGTCTTTCCCCTGAAAATCATTTCCAGATAAAATAAATATGTCAAATCCTCTGGAAAAATAATAAGAAGCCCCCACTTCCTCTGCTCTCTGGCAATGACTGATATATGAGAGCTGGAAACTTAGGATTCTTCCTGTAAACTACCTCCTGCGTGATGTTCCCCAAAGGACAATGCCTGATATGGGGTCATTCGATATGGGGATTTCATGAATTAATGTGATGGGATTTTATAAATGCCATGAGCTTGCTGGAAAAATGTGTTCTGTTCTTTTCTAATTTCTTAAAGCTGGGTGTCAACTAGAGCATTTTCAGTATGAGGTTTAATATTAGACTTACTTTCCTCAAAATGTCACACTCACACACACATATTCAGACACACACATACACAAGAAGATGAGAAGTAAGCTAAACACAGTATCGTTTTTTTATTTTACCTTCTCTCTTCTATTTCAGAGTAGTTACTCTTGGCACTTGGGTTTTAAGAAATTCCACCCAGGACTGCGTATTATTCCACAACTTATTCTTAACTTCACAACACTGGAGAGACTTCTGATTGTCCAACAGTGAACCTGCTCTCACACCAGCTGTTGGCTAGAAGGGATCTTCTTTGTAACCAAGGGAAGATTGCACTAATTCCGTGGACAGCATGGTCTGGCTGGCTGCAGGGCCCACAGGTTTCTGTTTTGAGCATGTTTACACCATCTCCTGAGGAACCCACTAGGCTCCAGTGCAATCAGCGACATAATAGGGGAACCATGTTTTCTTCTTAAAAGACAAGCACAAAAGGCAGATGGCTCCCCATGTGATATCTTAGACCTGCCAAAATCAAGATGCCGAGAGAGATGGAATGAGTCATGGAGTTTCACTACCTTGGAGTCTTCCAAATAAAATGACACAAAATATCAGATAGTTTCCATATTGCTTTCCATTATCTACCAAGAGAAGATTCTTGAAACATCGGAAAGATCTTGAATCCTAGAGTAAAAGCTGATCCCTTTGTTGACAGGCTATACACAGAAAGATAGTTCAGCTAACTGTACCCAATGCCCTGTGGAGGTAATAAGTAATCTTTATAGGAAAATGTGACTGTGTGAGTGTGTGTGTATATGCGCACATGCTCTGATCCTTTTCATCAACACTCCAGTGACAGAAGTTGTGGCCTCAGAGTGGCAGATAATCATAACTTTTCTTTACCTAATTCACAACACAAGAGGATAAGTGTTTGTTTTATTGTATAGACACACAACAAAAAAATCATATAAACAAAAAGTCTTTCAGAGGAAGATTTGCAGACGTTGCCCAATCTCTCCTCAGTCAGTACAGGTGCACAGTGCAGCTTTTTACAAGATGGTGACCTTTAATAATTCTTGCTCAGCAGCGTAGACAGAAGTCATAGCCTATTTGTTGTGGCCATGGAGTGGCACGGACCAAACTCCTGCCTGGGGAGAGCCTGCTGAAAGAAATGTTGTCAGTTGACGGCTTCAGCAGCCACACTTCTGGATACACCAGGCCACTCCTGCCAAGGCCATGGCCTCCACAGGCAGCTCTCAGCCAATGACTGAGCATGGTGGGGAGCATAGAGATGGGTCCTTCCTGCCTGACTCTGTAACGGATGATCTCTGCTCAGGATTCCTCCTCAGCCTGCCCGAGACTTTCCCAGAACTACACTGCATTCGGGGCTCAGCCTACTCCACCCTTCTTCCTTCTCTCTCTTTTCAGACCCGTTATCACCTTCTGAAGGCTGTTTCTGCTCCTGCTGCTTTGTCCTTTTATCACACATCTCTAGAATTTTCCAACTGTCCCTTGGGAGGCAAAGATATCTCCTACATGAGACTATAGTAAAGTCAGAAAACTTCCTTGGGGAGAGCGAGGAGCTTGCTCCTCTGTGCTTAGTCCTCCCAACCCACATGCTAGATCCATCTCCTTAATAGAGGTTTACCAAACGTCAAAAAAAAATGTTTTTCTTTAACTTGTAGAGTTCTTCATATTCCATATATTTCATAGTCTGTATGATGGCTAATTGTCATTGTTTATCCATATGACTCTCCTGCCGGATTATACTCTCCTCCAAAGGAATCGTGTTCGTGTCTTTGTGTCTTTCGTATTCATTGTATTTCTCCAGTCTCTTCTTGAACCCATCTAAAAGGTGTTTAAATGTTGAATCTAAAAAGAGAGGGAAGAAAAGAGGAGGCAAGGAGACAGGGAGGAAAGAAGAACAAAAGCAAGCAGTTAGCAAAAGAAGGCGGGAGATAGTGAAACCAGGAGCCAATTTTTCTCTACTGACTGGAGCAGCCTGGGATCTGTTTCTATATTTGAGCCTGGCTAACCATTTTGACCTCAGTGTGTGATTCTTTTTTTCTATAGTATTTATTTATTGAGGAATCGTTCACTTATTATACTCCAAGTGTTGAAATCTTCTTTGGTTTTTGGAGCTTCTCATGGTCTTCTCTGCCTACTTTGAGGCCGTATCCAGGCAACAGCTGGCAGCTCATGGTCCCTCCCCAGTAATTGACAGCAGTTAGCCATCAATAACGTGATCTCAGACACCAGGGCGCTGCTCCAGAGGGTGAGTGCTTTTTGTTTTGGATTAACAAACAAAAATATTCTGAATAATTCATGGTCCCCAATGGAAAGGTAGACAGGAATGCAATCAATTAACTCGGGTGATGTCATAATCCACAGGAGTGGCAGAAGAGCTAGATTCCAGCCCTTTCTGTGCTCAGCTCTTCAGAGGGTGATTAGCGATGCTCCAAAGGGCTTTAGGCAGGCCGTTGTGCTGTGTTTCTCTAACAATATGATAGGCCTGGGAGATTTGGAAAAGGATTCATTTGCTTACTAAAATTATTTAAAATTCAGACTCAGAGGAATGAGAACCATGTTGGTAGGCATAGCAAAAAAATAGTAGCATCTGTTTTGACTCATTTTGCTCTCCAAACTTGCATTCTTCTGAATTTCAAGAGTGAGCAGACCTGGCCAGTGGCAAAGAGACTCTGCCCAGGCATGAGCCAGGTAATAGGACTGGCCTAGAGGTCCTCCCAACCCACGCACTAAATCTTTCTTCTAAATCTGTCTCCTTAATAACAGCTTGCCAAACTTCAAAAAAAATGTTTTTTGTCTTGAACTTGTAGAATTCTTAGTCTTCCATATATTTCATAGTCTGAGTAACAGCTAAAAATATCCCAAGTCATCTATCTTTGACATCGAAAAGCACTTTGCCACTGTCACCCAAATTGGAGTTTTATGGAATCCTAAATTTGTGAGACGCGAATAAATTATTAAATTCAGTAGTGAACTTAAGTGAATAAAACATCTACTGAGGGAGCTCGTTAAAAATTCACATTCCGATAAGGCCCAGGAATTTGAAAATTTTGAGATGAGTTGTTACTTAAATATAGCAAATTTTACTCACCCGAGATGCACAGCTTGGCCAAATTTGGTAATTGTATACAGCCATGTAACCTCTGCCACAATTGAGATGAAAAGTAGTTGCATCACTCTACAAAGCTCTTCCCCTTGGCAATCCATCTCCTTTACGGGCCCTCATCTATAGTTCCCAAAGCAATCCCTCATTGGCTTTCTGTTTCTGTAAATTTTTCTTTTTCTGGAATTTCACATGAATGTAATCTGGCAGTATTTCACTTTTTTTTTTTTATTGTTTGGTGTGCATTGAGGATACAAATAATTATGTTACACTGATTGCATTTGTACTGTCTCTCCTATAATTGTGTCCCACCTCCAAGAGGTGTGCCATACACAATAACTCCCATCCCTCTCTTTCCTCCCCTCTCCCTGTGCCATCATTCCTCTACCCCACACCTTGTAGTAGATCATCTACTGGATTCATATTAGAATTGACTACATTGGATTCGTCTCCATTCTTGTGATGCTTTACTAAGAGGAAGGTGTTCTGACTCCATTCAGGTAATACGTATATTTAAAGACTTCATCTCTTTTAAAGGCTGAATAGTATTTCATGATATACATATACCACAGCTTGTTAATCCATTCCTGGGTTTGTGGGTATTCAGGTTGTTTCCACATTTTGGCGACTGTAAATTGAGCTGCAATAAACAGGCTAGTGCAAATGTCATTATGACAAAAGGACCTTTTTTTTCCTTCTGGGTAGATGCCTATTAATGGGATTGCAGGATCAAATGGGAGGTCTAATTTGAGTTCTTTGAGAACTCTCCATACTTCTTTCCAAAAAGGTTGTATTAGTTTTCAGTCCCACCAGCAGTTAGTATTCGACTTTTATCCCTTAGTATGATGTTTTTAGATTCATCTAGGAATTTCACAAATTTAAATAGAAATTCTATATGATTCTGTGCAGAGAGTTTCATAACTATATTTTGAAAGGTACTGTTCTGGTCCCAGCTTTTTATTTCAGAGATGAGGAAACCGAAGTACAAAGAATGTAAGTGCCTTATCTGAAGTGAAGTATAACTGAGAAATCTTTGGAACTTATATCCCTGGAGATATTTCCTTGAATCATTTAATTTTTCTTTACCTCTCTGAGAGATTGGGTCCCTGAGGAAACACAGTAGGGATCATGCCCTTTAAACACTCTATTTTGGATTCACTTGAACAATATATGAAAACCGATGTGTGAATATCCTTTGGATTTTCATCTGGATTGCATAAAATTATTGTCAGGGTTTTCCTTAAATACAGAAATGTTAGTGAGATAATTATTCACAAAATAACTCTACAACATTCTTGAAAATAGTACGCTTCCTTTCACACATGGTGAAATGTAATGAACAAGACTCTTCCAACTTCTCATAATTGAGAACTTGAACTCATTAATTTGACCTCAAGACAAAGACTGGATGAAAACGTTTCTTTCTCACCTGCCTCCCCCATCACTTTTGCATTGGACCCATTTGTGTTGGCCTTGAAGAGTAAGCATTATGGGCTCCCCACCCCCCTCAACTTTTCTGGATCACATATCCTACTGAGAATCTGATGAAGGCTATGAAGGCCTCTTGGATGGAGGGGAAGGAGGGATCCAGGCAGGTAATGTGGCAGCTAAGCAAGAGGATCCAGGATCCAAGATCAGGCAAATCAGGTCAGGGGGCAGGCCCAACAGGACCAGTTACAGCCCCAGGGAGTGCTCCCCAGGTGTTAAAGCTCTGTGAAGGCCCCCCTGCTGACCTATCTTGGGGAACCAGGTCTACTCCTTGGAGGTGGGTCTAATTATGCAGACCAGGAAATAATTTCTGGGAAGACAAAAATCTGCCTGTAGCCAGTTGCTAGCTCAGTTCTGTAGCCAGTAACTAATTCATGACTTTAACCCAAGCCTGTTGAACTTGATCACCCATCTGGTGCTGCCTCTCTTATTTGCTCTACTACTGAATATGAGAGAGTTACATCGGAAGCATATCAGCTAGTGACCATTTATAGGCAGGGAAAAGTCCTCAGGGCCCTCACCATTTGATCACTTATTCACAGGACCATTTTAAAGGGCTAAATGATAGTTTATGAGGCCATTTCCCTTTTTTGTTGCTTCTCTAAAACTTGAAAGTGCAACCAACACCATAAAAATAAAATGAGTTAATCTTCCTCCAACAGTAGTAAAAACAAAAAAAAGGGGAAATGACCAGACTATATATCCTTTAAAGCAGGCAGACAATTCTAAAAATAATTATTTGATTTTCATTTATGACTTCCTTTTACTAGTCATCAGTACTCTACAGTAGCCATCCATAAATTACTGATCTTGCACCAGAGTCTTCAATCCTTACCCTGAAGAGACCTGTGGTGTCCTATTACACCTTCTGGGATTTGAGGCCAGCTGGATAATCCTGTACTAACTACTTCTGTGCTTCTCAGAGCTCCTGGGAGCTGCGGTGGGGGTGGGGAGGGGGAAAGGAGGTGAATGCCAAGAAAATAAACAGACTGAAGATGTGAATTACTTTTATAATTAAATTCTATATTCATATGTAAATTTGACATATTGCAATAAAAATAAACTCCAACAAATTTCTAAACAACATTCAACACATGATACATATGTTTTTAAAGCTGTCAAAAGAATCACGCTAATCAATAATTCTTGGTCTCTCTGCCAAATCTGTTTTTCTGTGGCATCAACTATATTCCTCCTCTCTCTGCTTTGAACTCCCTTTCCTTCCTTCTTCATCCGAAAAACTCTCAACCAATTTTCAAGACAGCTTCAGGACCGGCTACTACGATGTCCTAAACATGGTCTACATAACTTTACTAAAGTGCATACCTTATTGTGTCGTAATGTTGGTTTTCCTGTTTGTCTCCCGTTGGGTCATGAGGACTCACCTACTTATCTTTGCATCCCAGCAACTGATGTGGTGTCCAGCATACTGTTGATACTCAATGCTGCTAAACAGTAGAATTAGTGAATGTCCCCTCTTAGTACTTCTTGTCCCTGGGTCTACCAACCTCTAGTTCACCTTCCTACATTCACTGATAACTTTGGCATCTTTCTTCACTTCCTTTCCTCACTTCTTACCATCACCCTGAGAGACTTCCATGGGGTCTATACATCCAATATCCTTGACACAAAGTCAAATGGAAGTTAATGGCTTCTTTTTTGTGAATTTATTCCCATAACTTAAGAATCGTTCCTGTCATTTCACCAGAATGTTTCTTTCCAAAATTGTAAATTCCAACGTGCTATTCTATGGCCTCCATTTCATAACTTTTCATTTTTATCCTTATAATCCCTCCAAATAAGATTTCACATATGTTGAGACTTCCAGTCCCTTTCTCTGACTTTATTGGCCTACCCTGGAATTTCTACTTTACCTATTCCAAATGTTATGGTTTCTCATCTGCAATCTAATTTTAATTTTATCCTAGATTTAATTTTGTCCAAGAAATCTCTCATCTAAACCCTGTAGTATAAAATTATATCTTCCTTTTGTTGAAAACAATGGATATTGCTGGAAAAAATAATATAACCTTGCAAATTATTGCCAGTATGTATTTACGGAATCCAATGTGTTTTATTGCTGCTCAAAAATTTTACTCACTCTTAAAATGAACAGTAGACTTTTTAAATCTTCACTGTTATTTTCAAGTTAACGTCTTGTTGCTGATTCTTTTAACACATCATGCCAGAACCTCTTTGCTTCACTTCTTGTCATGGTCCCTCAGCTTTGTCCTGGCCCCTACTGCAACCATCTGCTCTTTGTTTTACCTTTCATCTTCACATGGGCACAGGAGTTCACCTCCCACCCAGGAGCTTCCCTGGGAACCCACATTTGAGGCACTAAGATATTAGCGAACTAGTAGGGCAAGGAAGTTGACCCTCCCTGGAACAAACTTTGACAGATGGAGATAAGTGCTATAGAAAAAATTCTTCCTTTCTTATTCTCACTCCCTCTGCAGACTGCCCTGCAATATTTCCCATGGGCTTCTGCAAATGGACCCCTGATATCACAAAATCATTTACACTGGATCCCAAGCAGCAACCATCTCAGTAATGTGCCCTCTCCCTCCGGTCCTTCTTCCTCCTCTGTCTCACTCCCCTTGTCCTCTCTCCTAGTCTTTGGGATTGTATTGCATTCCTTCCTGCCCACCAAAAATAAGCATTTTGTCTTAGGTTTTATTTGCTGGGTCATCCAGGATAGGATTCTCCCCTTGTTCTATTAACTTCACTCTCAAAGCACAACTTGCTTTCTATTTTACAAAGATAATAGAGGTGAAGAAAAGTGCAAAAATTGCTCTGTAGAGGTGAATTTAATCATCTATTTCCATCTTGTCTCAGAGAAGAAGTATCACTTCTCTAAACAAATCTAATCTTTTATTACTATTATTCTTTGGTGATTATCTTCTCCCTTCCCCTAGGACCCATTCACTGTATTTTCCTCTTTTCTTTTACTTCACTGTCTCTTTATCTGCAGATCCTGCCCTCTAGGTTACAAATACAACGTATCTCCTACATTATATAAAAAAGAAAACCTTCTCTAAAACTGTTGTTCTTCTACTCTCACCTTCTCTTTATAGCCAAGTTTCTTTAGGGGTCATTAACAATACTCTCCCCTTTTATTGTCCTTGAACATACTCTTCACTTCATATAATGTGGTTTTTGACCTCACCGCTTACATTAAACTGCCCAAGCAAAGGCCACCAATCATCTCATCATTACCAACTCTAAAGGGCAGTTTTCAATATTGATTTCCCTGAAGTTCTTGACACTTTGTGACACTTTTTTCTTCATTAAGCTCTTTGTTCCCTTGATTCCAGTATTCTACTTGCTCCTAAATCACAAACACAGTTTCTAAGTGTTCTTTTTCAGATCTCCTTGCTAGGGTCTTTTCCTCTGACCACCTTTAAAGAGGAGACTTTAAAAAGATTTCCATCTTTGTCCTATATCCCCATCATCCCTTTCTTTTTCTTTCTTTCTTTCTTCCTTCCTTCCTTCCTTCCTTCCTTCCTTCCTTCCTTCCTTCCTTCCTTCCTTCCTTCCTTCCTTCCTTCCTGTCTTCCTTCCTTCCTTCCTTCCTTCCTTTCTTTCTTTCTTCTTTTTTTTTTTTGTAAGAGACAGAGTCTCACTTTGTCACCCTTTGTAGAGTACTGTGGCATGACAGCTCATAGCAACCTCCAGCTCCTGGGCTTAGGTGATTCTCTTGCCTCAGCCTCCCAAGTAGCTGGGACTACAGGTCCCCGCCACAATGCCTGGCTATTTTTTGTTGCAGTTTGTCCGGGGTTGGGTTCGAACCCGCCACCCTCAGTATATGGGGTAGGCGACCTAGTCACTGAGCCACAGGCACCACCCCCCTTTCGTTACACACTTCCTGTGGCATTACATCCACTTCATGATTCCAACCCTCTAAACAATGAATATTTTGATTATCTTTTTAAAAATTGTTTAATAGTTAAGTATTATAGGTTTGTAATAGTTATGTATCTTTACAGGGTACGTGTGATTTTTGACACAGGCATACAAGGTGGATTAATCAAATCAGGGTAATTGGGTTATCTATCACTTAAACCTGTATCATTTCTTTGTCTTAGGAACATTCCAATTCCATTTTTTAAGTTACTTTAACATATACCCTGAATTATTGTTAATTATAGTCATTTTGTAGTGCTATCAAATATTGTTCATTTTATCTAACTATCTAGCTCTATTTTTGCACACATTAACCACCCTCCTCTATCCCCTCTCCCAAAAACCCTTCCCCGCCACTGCTAACTGTCATTCTACTCTGTCTCAATGAGATCAACTGCTTTTAATATTTAACTCTCACAAAGAGTGAGAACCTGTGAGGTTTGTCTTTCAGTACTTGGCTTATTTCACCTAACATAATTAAACAATGCATATATTGATGGCTTTCAAATTTCTCTCTGACCTAAATGTATGTCTCAGGTACAAGGTTCATTGTCTAACAAACAGTATCATGGGCCTCTTCATCTGGCAAATCAACTCTACCTGGCAAAAGTCTCATGAATGTATTGTGTTCCTTCTACCCACAAGCTGTTTTTTGCCAGTTTCACCTGTCAAACTCCTTTTCTCTAATTGTAATGTTCCTAAGACAAAACCCTCGTTAGGCCATACACAGTGGCTCACACTTATAATCCTAGCACTCTGGGAAGCTAAGGCAGGTGTATGGCTTGGACTCAAGCATTTGAGATGACCAAGACTAAACCCCTGTCTCTACTAAAAATAGAAAACTAGCCGAATATAGTGGAGTACACCTGTCATCCCAGCTACTCAGGAAGCTGAGGCAAGAGGACTGCTCAAGCCCAGAAGTTTGAGGTTGCTGTGAGCTGTGACACCATGGCACTCTACCCAGGGCAAAAGAGGAGGACTCAGTCTCAAAAAAAAAACAAAAACTTTAATGTTATTTTCTTCAAAGCTTTCCTAATTCCTCAGGAGAAGTTGATCACTCTATCTTTTGGGCTCAACTCTGGTGAACTTTTCAAAGAAACTTTCATTGCTAACTTGCTTTATGCTTAGCTGCAGAGAAGAGAGATGGAAGTAGCTCAGATTTCATCAGAGAAGTTGCTTTAGAAGTGTAAGTTCCTCTAGTAAAGCAAGAGATTTCTGGTAAGGCCATGGTTTTCAAAGTTTATTTTGTGGATCCTTGGGGGGCCCTGAGACCCTCTTAATGGATCCACAAAGGCAAAACTACTTTCATAATAATGTTAATACATCTGCCAGATGCAGTGGCTCACACCTGTAATCCTAGGGCTTTGGAAGACCAAGGTGGCAAGATTACTTGAAGCCAGGAGCCCAAGATTATTTGCCTTTCCACTGAACACGTGAAATTTGCAGTGATAATGCAAAAGAAATACGGGCTAAAACTTCCTGGCACTTCATAACAAATGAATGCAGTAGCCCTGAACTAGTAGTCGTTGGATTCTTCATTGCCACCTACTCACAGTAAAAGAAAATGCCAGTTTCACTTGAGAATGTCCTTGTGAAACAGTAAAAAATCATTAATTTTAAATCTCAAGTCTTAGGCATTAATTCTTTTTAATAGTCCATGTGGAGAAGCACATACAGAGTAACTCTGCTGCATATTGCAAGCTGAGAAAAGACGTTGTGAAATTGTTTGAGTTGTAACTTGAACTAGCCAGTTTTTATGAAATGTGATTTTTACTCTAAAGAATGACTGATGAACAAAAAATAGTTAATTTAAAATTAAGTATTTGGCAAATGTTTCCTAAATATAAATGAGTGAGCCTGTCACTTCAAGAAAAATAACTATTTTTGTGGCCAATGATAAAATTCACTCTTTCAAGTGAAAATTAGAATTTTAGAAAATGTCCAACTATACATTTTATAGCTTTCTAATATTTAAAGCTTTTAAAAATGACAGTGGTGGTAATATTGACAATGTTTTTTTAATATTATACAATGAAATGTGTTATCATTTGAAAGATCTGCATAGCTCAGTAAACCAATATTTTCCAAATGACCAATGCATGATGTTAGAGGATGATGTAAAAGATCCTTTCAAGGGAAATATAGTCCAGTGAATTTTAACTTAACCGAGTATGAAAATTTCATCAAAATGGTTTCAGATTCAACATTGTAACTAACCTTAAAAAAAAAAAAAAAGGCAAATTCTGATGCAATATTGAAGAAGAATATCTATCCCAGCACTTTGGGAGGCCGAGACAGGACAATTGCTTAAGGCCAGAAGTTCAAGACCAGCCTGGGAAACATAGCAAGACCCTGTGTCTATAAAACATAAAAAAATTATTAGGCAGGTGTGTTGGCATGTGCCTGTAGTCACAGCTGCTTGAGAAGCTGAAGTGGGAGAATCACTTGAGCCCAGGAGTTTGAGATTGCTATGAGCTATGATCTGGCTACTGTACTGGGTCCTATGCAATAGAAACAGACCCTGAAAGTAATAATACTAAAAAAGGAAGAATATCCACAATTATGTGAAAATACTCTTCCATTTTCTGGTTATATATTTTCATGAGGCCAGATTTCCTCCATATACTTCAATGAAAACAACATATCTATGGCAAACTGACTACAGAAGCAGGTGTGGGGAACCAGCTGTCCTCTCTTATGCCAGACATGATAAAGATTTGGGAAACTACAATGCAATTCCACTCTCTTCATAAAGGTTTTGTTTTAGAAAATAAAATGTGTTAAAACATAATTTTTTAAATAAAATTTTAAAATTATGTCTCATAAAGATGTAAAAGTAAGCACAGGTTAAAGACCTTATTCTACTCGTTAATCAATGAGATACTACAAACAGTTAAAAAAAAAAAGGTAAACTCATATTTATATGCAGTAAAGGTAGGTTAAAATGAATTGTAAATGGAGGCAAAGAGGTTTTTCCTATCTAGTTTTTATCAGAAAAGGGCAGAACATGTGTGTCTAATAGCCATTTACAATTTACAGAGTCATTAAGTAGCCCAAAGAAAAGAAAGACTGGAATTTGATAACGCAGAAGGGTTGTCTTCTAATCAAAGCATAGTTTCCCACTGAAACAAATATTTTTTCAACAAGTAAATTTAAATTTTTATTACTTAAATGGATTTATTATATTATTGTTTTTTAAAATAACATAATAAATTAATATTTTAAAATGTTCTCAATTTTAATTTCTAATACGATAAATACACATAGATACATATATTCCATATAAACAAAAGCTCTTGGGGGGGGGGGTCTTAATCATTTTTAAGTGTATAAAGTGTTCTATGACCAAAACATCTGAGAACCATGTGTGGTGAAGTTTTGAGAGATTAATTAATCTCCATCCCTGCCTGCTCACTGAACTAGGAATTCCTCTAAGGCCAGTGAATCCTGCAGCCCAGGAGTTAACTTCTCCTGGAGAGAATGGAGCACGTTTCCTCCTCCCCAGCCCTCTCCCAGCACCAGGATACTCCTGCATTAGTGTATTTGGAACACAGGAGGCTAAGCTAGCCCATCACGCCTCACACCTCTGCAAAGGCCACTGGCTAAGATAGATATTCTCTCTTTCAGCCCAACTTCTCCCTAATCTCTTTATCCTAATCCCTTCCATTGGCCTCTGATCCATGACAGATGGTTTTTTCTCTTTCTTTGACCTCATCATTAAATATTTCTTTCATCTCTGCCTATGCTGAAATCTGGCCCTCCCTAGAGGACTGCTTCTCTGACAGCTTTGTTGAGAAGCTGCTGACCGTTCTCCACATGCCTTAGAGTCAGGAGCTAGAGTGGGCATCCTCTTGCTACCTGGTATTGCTTTTAGTTCCTTACTCCACCCTCCTGTGCACAAAAACAAGTTCCTTTGAAGTTAATATCATCTACCCTCATTGTCATCAACTACCTACTCATTTGTTCAAAGCTACTGAAGATGTAGGCATCTCTAATCCGCTATCATTCTGGATGAAAATCACTCCATTTTTACCTTTTGAACTGTAATAACTTCTGCCCCATTTCCATGATCATATCCTAGAACTTGGCATCACTGGGGACTACTTCTCTCCATTCAAACCTGGTGTTTCCTGGTCCCAGCATATAATCTTCCCATTCTCTCCATGTGTGATTCTCACCACAGCTGTTCCTCAGTCCATTTGTGATCTCTGCTCCCTCCTTCCTTCAACTGCCATCTCCATATTCTTTTCTTTTCTTTTTTTTTTTATTGTTGGGGATTCATTGAGGGTACAATAAGCCAGTTACACTGATTGCAATTGTTAGGTAAAGACCCTCTTGCAATCATGTCTTGCCCCCATAAAGTGTGACACACACTAAGGCCCCACCCTCCTCCCTCCATCCCTCTTTCTGCTCCCCCCCCCCATAAACTTAATTGTCATTAATTGTCCTCATATCAAGATTGAGTACATAGGATTCATGCTTCTCCATTTTTGTGATGCTTTACTAAGAATAATGTCTTCCACTTCCATCCAGGTTAATACGAAGGATGTAAAGTCTCCATTTTTTTAATGGCTGAATAGTATTCCATGGTATACATATACCACAGCTTGTTAATCCATTCCTGGGTTGGTGGGCATTTAGGCTGTTTCCACATTTTGGCAATGGTAAATTGAGCTGCCATAAACAGTCTAGTACAAGTGTCCTTATGATAAAAGGATTTTTTTCCTTCTGGGTAGATGCCCAGTAATGGGATTGCAGGATCGAATGGGAGGTCTAGCTTGAGTGCTTTGAGGTTTCTCCATACTTCCTTCCAGAAAGGTTGCACTAGTTTGCAGTCCCACCAGCAGTGTAAAAGTGTTCCCTTCTCTCCACATCCACGCCAGCATCTGCAGTTTTGAGATTTTGTGATGTGGGCCATTCTCACTGGGGTTAGATGATATCTCAGGGTGGTTTTGATTTGCATTTCTCTAATATATAGAGATGATGAACATTTTTTCATATGTTTGTTAGCCATTCGTCTGTCATCTTTAGAGAAAGTTCTATTCATGTCTCTTGCCCATTGATATAAGGGATTGTTGGCTTTTTTCATGTGCATTAATTTGAGTTCTCTATAGATCCTGGTTATCAAGCTTTTGTCTGATTGAAAATATGCAAATATCCTTTCCCATTGTGTAGGTTGTCTCTTTGCTTTGGTTATTGTGTCCTTAGCTGTACAGAAGCTTTTCAGTTTAATGAAGTCCCATTTGTTTATTTTTGTTGTTGTTGCAATTGCCATGGCAGTCTTCTTCATGAAGTCTTCCCCCAGGCCAATATCTTCCAGTGTTTTTCCTATGCTTTCTTTGAGGATTTTTATTGTTTCATGCCTTAAATTTAAGTCCTTTATCCATCTTGAATCAATTTTTGTGAGTGGGGAAAGGTGTGGGTCCAGTTTCAGTCTTTTACATGTAGACATCCAGTTCTCCCAACACCATTTATTGAATAGGGAGTCTTTCCCCCAAGGTAAATTCTTGTTTGGTTTATCAAAGATTAGATGGTTGTAAGATGTTAGTTTCATTTCTTGGTGTTCAATTCGATTCCAAGTGTCTATGTCTCTGTTTTTGTGCCAGTACCATGCTGTCTTGACCACTATGGCTTTGTAGTACAGACTAAAATCTGGTATGCTGATGCCCCCAGCTTTATTTTTGTTACTAAGAACTGCCTTAGCTATACGGGGTTTTTTCCGGTTCCATACAAAACGCAGAATCATTTTTTCCAAATCTTGAAAGTACGATGTAGGTACTTTGATAGGAATGGCATTGAATAGGTAGATAGCTTTGGGAAGTATAGACATTTTAACAATGTTGATTCTTCCCATCCATGAGCATGGTATGTTCTTCCATTTGTTAATATCCTCTGCTATTTCCTTTCTGAGGAGTTCATAGTTTTCTTTATAGAGGTCCTTCACCTCCTTTGTTAGGTATATTCCTAGGTATTTCATTTTCTTTGAAACTATGGTGAAGGGAGTTGTGTCTTTAATTAGCTTCTCATCTTGACTGTTATTGGTGTACACAAAGGCTACTGACTTGTGGACATTGATTTTATATCCTGAAACATTACTGTATTTTTTGATGACTTCTAGGAGTCTTGTGGTTGAGTCTTTGGGGTTCTCTAAGTATAAGATCATGTCGTCAGCAAAGAGGGAGAGTTTGACCTCCTCTGCTCCCATTTGGATTCCCTTTATTTCCTTGTCTTGCCTAATTGTATTGGCTAGAACTTCCAGCACTACGTTGAATAGTAAAGGTGACAGAGGACAACCTTGTCTGGTTCCAGTTCTAAGAGGAAAAGCTTTCAGTTTTACTCCATTCAGTAAAATATTGGCTGTGGGTTTGTCATAGATAGCTTCAATCAGTTTTAGAAATGTGCCACCTATGCCTATACTCTTCAGAGTTCTAATTAGAAAAGGATGCTGGATTTTATCAAATGCTTTTTCTGCATCTATTGAGAGGATCATGTGATCTTTATTTTTGCCTCTGTTAATATGGTGGATAACGTTTATAGACTTGCGTATGTTAAACCAGCCTTGCATCCCTGGGATGAAGCCTACTTGATCATGATGAATGACTTTTTTGATGATAAGCTGTAATGTATTGGCTAGGATTTTGTTGAGAATTGTTGCGTCTATGTTCATGAGTGAGATTGGTCTGAAATTCTCCTTTTTGTTTGGGTCTTTTCCTGGTTTTGGTATCAGGGTGATGTTTGCTTCATAGAATGTGTTGGGGAAGATTCCTTCTTCCTCAGTTTTTTGGAATAATTTCTGCAGTACAGGAATAAGCTCTTCCTTGAAGGTTTGATAGAATTCTGGAGTGAAGCCATCTGGACCAGGGCATTTCTTCGTTGGAAGCTTTTTTATTGTTTCTTTGATCTCAGTGCTTGAAATTGGTCTGTTCAGGAGGTCTATTTCTTCCTGGCTAAGTCTAGGGAGAGGGTGTGATTCCAAATATTGATCCATTTCCTTCACATTGTCAAATTTCTGGGCATAGAGTTTCTGGTAGTATTCAGAGATGATCTCTTGTATCTCTGTGGGATCACTTGTTATTTCCCCTTTATCGTTTCTGATTGAGGTTATTAGAGATTTTACTTTTCTATTTCTAGTTAGTCTGGCCAATGGTTTATCTATTTTATTTTCCATATTCTTTTCTGTCCCATCATGGTCCCAGTGCAAATTTCTTTAATCTTTCTCTTGCTGAAGTCTTCAATTCTTCAGTGTTCTTTTTTCCCCTATCTCCTCTACCTGGAAAACTCGTAATTTTACAAATCTCCCACTCACAGGGCTCTGAGTTCTACACAGGAAGCTTGACACCATACAAATTCACGTTCTCTAATTTCATGCAGTCTTCAAAGATGCCTTCAATTTAGACACTGCCTGAATCAACTCTCTCCCCTGTTTCCCATATCCCTCCAGCCCTTCTCTCCATTACCTGCTTTCCCCAACTTTCAGGAGTGCATCTGCTTCTCTCCCTGCTGCAGTGAAAGAATGCTAGCATTCCAGACTTCTCAAATTTCCTGACACTCCTACACACAACTCCATCCACCGGTGGTCATGTGTGCTTCCTCCTCTCTGGTCACAGCAGAAGAGTCAGAAAGTGTCCACTCTAAGTCAGACCCTATCCCTACAAGATGGGCCAGACAGAAGCTGTGCTGTGGGGTAAAGTATGTAGCCATCCTGCAGTGACCCCCTGGGGTAGGGCTTGGGGAATCAGTGCCTCAGTCTCACTTACCTTCTGTTCTCCCTTATCTCCTGCTGTTGTTGCCCATTGACCAACCCCAACAGGAAGCCAGAGGCAAGGGAGCCCATTGATACAACTGAAAAAAATTGAACCCCCAGGACATGGAGCAGAGGGGAAAACGGGAGAGTAGATCTAGAAAGCCCAAAGAAAACACCTAGCATGTCCTCCTCCTTTAAAGCTAGAAATCGAGAAGGATCTTCCACATTTTACACTTCAGTGGGAGTGTGGTCCCCAAAGCACACTCAAGAGTTCCCACCAAGTCATGTGTTGAGGTGGGGGGATCACAGAGGAGTGAACTATGACCCCTGCTCCATATTCTTCTGGACCTCAGGTCCTCTCACTGGGAAAGAGCTCAGCATCCCCTCAGCAGTGCCTATAAAAGGGAGAAAACACCCTCTCACACCTCTCCCGTGCCCACCTGCCCACAGGGCACCAGTGAGCAGGCTTTCTACAGCTTGGTCACACAGCCCCTTTCCTTAATCAGTTCTCAGTCTATGGAGATGCTTCCACTCCTCCACATGAAGGGGGTACCCCAGAGGATTTCACCGTGGTTCAGGAGGCGCCAGCATCTGTTAGGTCTATGATTAGTACTTACATAAGGACTCTTCCTTAGACCACTTGCCCCATCACCTACAGTGGAGAGCTGAACTGAATGTATGAGGAGCTCAGCAAGGTAACATGAAGACATTTGACATGTTCCTATGTCGCTGACTTAACTTCTCCTAGCTCTTCCTTGTTCTAGATAACATTTAGCAGCCTTGTTTATTGCAGCAAGAGATCGTCTTTGATGATAAAGCATATATACCTCTATTTGTCATAAAAAATAATCTACATTCAGTCATTCTGTCTAAGAAATTAAATCAGAAAGTTTTCTAGGCCCTAAGCCTAGTCACAAACAAATATGTGCGAGCTATGTTGACACTATGCCTTAAAAATACTGTAATATCATGGAGAAGAGGAATATCTGCTTTTCTGATTTAGATTTGGGGTTAGATTAGGTAGGTTTGTGCCAGAGTCGACAAGTCTGAATTGCATGCAAATCACCTTCAGTGAGATCAGACCAGATAATGGGAAATGAAGTCACCCAGCTAAAATGAGCTGAGCCTTACAAAGACTTCCTCATGCTCTTGTTTATATAGGCAAATTACTCACCCAGATGGCTCCTGGGCCACTGCACTGGCTGAGCCTCTGCCTGCTATTTTTGAGCTAGCCATTTATCACAACTAGAGCTTTATTAAAAATATACCCTCCACTCTTCAGAGAACAAATATGAAAATCTGGTTTCCGAAGAGATCAGAACCATTTATTTTTGAAGTTGGCAGCACTGGCTGTGAACACTACTCCAGGATGGATTTCTTCTGTGGAGAGAGGAGTTTTGCATTTTTCAGAGCAAGCTTTTCTCCTTTCATCCACAAGATATAATGAAATATTAAATATTCTATGAAAAAATTAAAATGTTTTGAAAGGGGAAGAGAAAGCAAATCACACACCCTGATTAGAAATCACCACGGGAAGCCTGTCTGATAACAGGAAAAGAAAAGTTGTTGGGACTGGGGCCCTCTGATCATCCCATCTGTCTCTGGCTGCCCTGCAGAGCTGCTACTGCTCTGGGTGACAGCACTAGTCAGAGAAACAGGAGCAGATGGGGCATCTCTGGAGTGGCTGTCCAAGTCTGGCCAAGACCCTCTCTCTCATAGAACACTAGGACAACTAGTTGAGAAGTAATAAAACCAGCCAGCTAGCTAGCTCGCTGCTTGGAATGAGAGAAGGCTTGGAATTAGAAAGGTTTGAGTATGAAATCTAGTTCAACCACTTTCTGACTATGTAGACTTGGAAAAACTACTTATCTCCTCTGCAATCCATTTCACATCAGAGAAAGTAGAGATAATAATATCCATTATCCACCTGGAGGGATTGACGGTGCTCATTAATATAAGGCACCTGGCATAGAGCAGCTGGTATCATAGGAACAGTAGCACTCAGGTACCTGAGTTATGCTTATGCTTTGCCAGACACTGTCCTAAGCACTTTATGTTAACTCATTTAATCCTAAAATGACCATATAACGATGGTACTATTTTCACCTCTACTTTCTAAATAAAGAAACTGAGGCACAGCAAGTTAATGCACACCCCACTTCTGTGGGGCAGACCCACATTCCTACCTGGGTGATCTGGTCCTGAGTCTGGTTCTCTACCCCTGTGTGCATCAGGGAGGAAGAGTCTAAATGAATTAAAGTTAATTTTCCCCTCCCATAGTCACAGGTCTGTTTTCCTTCCACAGAAATTATCACTTAGACATGACTTATGAATCTGATAGTGCATCTCAGACTCAGGGTTTCTTTTTCTGTAGGAAATGACCTTCCTTTTTACTGTCTGAGAAATCTAATACCTTCCAAATTGGTGATATTTTGCTTAAGTCCCTCATGTTACAACAGAAAACAGCTGATTTCATTACACTGGTGTACAGTGGACAAACAACGGGTTGTTTAGATATCCCTGATTGTCACTGGGTTGTCAGGGATTTGTGAAGACATTTTAAAGGTGGAGAATCACAGCCCATCAGAATGCAATCCCAGATTTGATCAATAAACCTAGGCATCAGTTGCCAATCAGCAGCCCCCAGCAAAAATTGAATCACTGTCATCTTTGCAGGTGAAAACAAAAGGACGTGGTGTTAAACCAGGACCTTAGTTTGTCCTGATTTATCTATTAGTCTTGTTCTACATAAATTGGTGTGTTTTTGTAAACATGACATGGCAGTCATCAATAAACATTTATGAGCGTTTGAAGGAATGGGAAGCTGCATGAAAAATTAATTGTGTAAATAAATTTTAAATTCATAGGAAAATGTGATATTTTGTAGAATCATTTTGTGGAATGGAGGCTTCTTCTGTTACGGAAAGTGTTCTGGTTAATGTACCTATTTAATACCTTCAAATTTTGGTTTGATGGGGTTTCTTAAAATGAATTGCATATATATATATATCAGCAACAGGGAAACAGGACGTAATCCTGAAGTCCTTTGAGTCACTCAAGGGCATTGAGGTTTGAGAGTGAAGTTCTTATGGACATCACATTTATTTTTTCCTGTGGCATCTACCTGTGAGTTGTTGGCATTAATCCAACTGTAATCAGATACCATCTGTGATTGCGTTTCTGTTTAACATCAAAACTTCACTGAGTATAAATACCCCCCTCCTCCCAACACTGCCCACTCCCTGCTTTCTGCTCCTCTCTACCTGAGAGGCACACAGGTAGCAACATAATAGCAAGTTGAGTAGTGTATCCTAATAAAGGCTTACACAATCATGTATCAGTGGAGATATGAATATGACCTAGGGCAGAAAATGAACTTAAATTCCAGGACTAGGTTTATCAATAGTTCAGCCTGATAGCAATTTTATTTTCTAGTTATAGCAGATATTGCAAACATCGCATCAACACTAAAACCACACAGGTGCAATGGCATTTGGGGGAGTGTCTAGATGATTTCTACCCACATATAAGTCAGGTAGCGGAATATCCCGTCTTTATCTACTGTGATGATTCTGATACCGTATGCATTAGTGTGCCAAATGTACATAAAGAAAGGAAAGAGATGAGATGAGGTTGGAACTTTAGCAGAATGGCTGCAGAGCAGGGGAGATTGGAATTGATCTACTGGACTTGCAAATAATTTTAGCTCTAAGAATATATGCATTTTGCATTCAACCCTTAAAAAGATGTGTTTAAGGGCAGTGCCTGTGGCTCAAAGGAGTAGGGTGCCAGCCCCATATGCCAGAGGTGGTGGGTTCAAACCCAGCCCTGGCCAAAAAGTGCAAAAAAAAAAAAAAAAAAAAAAAAAGATGTGTTTAAATTCTTCCCTGTGACATATACATTTTCTTTTCTTTCAATTTTTAATCAGCATGATTTTCCTGCTCAGCTAAGGTATGCGTAAAGGGAAAAGATAACGTAAAGAGGTGATTTCTTTGCCCTTCTCCTGGCAGGGAGGCAGTCAACATACATTTAGTTATCCTTATTTTTCAGGCGTAGGCTGAGCTAAATAAAACACACATAAACATAAAATAAAATAAAAAGGAAGAACTGAGGGGATTTGAGAACTCATTGACTATTAAAAAAAAACAAAAACAGTTGCTCAGTCTGTGTGGCGAGAACCTACAGAAAGATTGGAGAAGGGCTGTCAGTCATGGAGGGCCCTTCTTGGGGACTCAGGCAACAGAAAGTGTTTGGGTTGGGTGTGTGAGGAAAGAAGGGCACAAAGACTGGGAAATGCCCAGCAGGCCTGCAGAAAGATGGACAGATGGTGAGAGTATAGATTGGGAATCATCTACAATAAAGGGACAGTCGATACCTTAATGAGTTCTGTTTGTTATGTCCTTAATCTTACTGTATTTAATATCTTATCAGTATTTTCTAAAGAGATTAATTTACTTTTAAAAAAAACAAAGAAAAGGAACAATGTTTGTTCTGGTTCAAGTTGGATTGGCCATGCAAGATCACTTCCCTTCCTCTACAAGATATATTAAAAATGCTAAAATATTATTATTATTTTTTAAATTTTTATTGTTGGGGAATCATTGTGGGTACAAAGAGCCAGCTTACACTGTTTGCATTTGCTGGGTAAAGTTCCTCTAATAATAGTGTCCTGCCCCCAAGAGGTGTGTTACACACCGTGGCCCCACACTCCCCTCCCTCTCTCCCTTTCTTCTCTCCCCCACACCCCTCCCCCACCATGTACTAACATCAATTGTCCTCCTATCAGAATTGACTCCATTGGGTTCTTGCTTCTCCATTCTTGTGATGCTTTCCTAAGAAGAATGCAAAAAGTGCTAAAATATTATGAAAGAGTGAAAAGAGAATAGGGAGTGGGACATAGTAGATGAAAGACTACAAGACATTTCTGGAAGGTGGGATGTGGTTGAGGTATGTAGACGGATGAAAACAGTGGAAAAGCCACAGGAAGAGTGTACCCTGGGGCCCTGCCTGGCTAAGATGCTAGGGGTGGGAATCACAAGAATGTAGAAAGAGAAGGGATAAAAGAAAAGGAGTGAGCAGAAGAGGTTAGAGAGGGGTGCACCTTCTGAAGGACAGTGCCTGTGATCCCCATTTGCCCCATGAGCCTGGCACAGCTGCAGGCAGCCTCACCATCACTCCAGGATCCAGGATAGTCAATAAACCAGGGAATACCATTCACTCTTTTAAAGTCTTTTGCAGGCATTCCTTTTTCTGGCATTTGGATGCCACCATTACACCTGTCAGGCAGCTCCATAACCCGTGGCCATAAAGTTGTTCTTTCAAAATGCCCCACCTCCCAGGCAGATCTTCCAGGTAGACTCCCCAGCAAAGAGAGGTCTACTGAGGACAAAAAACTTCTTATCAAACATAGGAGAAAGCACATCATCACTAACATGAATCTTCCAAGGGGGATCAAACACATGAGGAAAATAAGCAGTATGAAAGAGAAGGACCACAATTATCAGAGAAAATAGACATAATTCAGAAACTAGAAGAGGACTTTTAAGGAAATCCTCTAGTAACTTCAAAGAGATTGGAGAGATGTTATATCCGTAAAATAGTATCAAATGAGTGAAATAGGAACACAGAACAAGTAAGAGTGACTAGAAATTAATTATAATTGCTATAAAAGCAGAGGGAATCTATAAAACAGAGAGAAAAATGGGAAGGGAGGATAAAAATAAAAGAGACATAGAACATCAAGGCTTAATTCAAAAAATTCATCTTTTGTCTACTGAGGGTCCCAAAACAAAAGGTCTTAATAATAAAAGAAGGGTGTATTTGTTTACTAGGGCTGGTATAGTAAAATATCAGTAAAATCTAAGTGGTTTAAACAATAGAACTTTGTTGTCTCACAGCTCTGGGGGCTGAAAGTCTGAGATCAGGCTGTCACCAGGGTCGTTTCCTTCTGATGCTGTGAGGGTGCATCTGTTCCTCACCTATCTCCTGTCTTCTGCCAGTTTGTTAGCAATCTTCTGTGCTCCTTGACTTGTAGAAGCATCCCCCCATCTCCACCTTCATCTCCATGTGGCATTTTCTCTGTGTGCATGTCTGTCTCTGTGTCTGAATTTGCCCTTTTAAAAAGGATTAAAAGCACACCCTAATAACCCATCTTACCCTGGTGATATGCAAAGACCCTATTTCCAAATAAGGTCATATTAACAGGTGCTAGAGGTTAGAACTTTAACATCTTTTGTGGGGCACATTTCAATACATAACAAGTTAAAATTCTTTTGGAAAAAACCAATCTAAAAACATGTTTTGTCCCAAAGAAACCAATACAAATATTCCAAATTAAAATGCATACTGAGGGGTAAATAAGATGAATAAAGAAAGATTTTTGTCTAGAGCCACCTTTGTGAAATTTCAGAAGAAATTTAAAGAAAATTTCTTAAGCCTCTGGAAAAAATAAACCAGTGGCCTTAAAGAGTAAGACTCGATTGGCAAAAGATTTCTTTTCATTACCAGTGGATGTTAGAAGACAAGGAAGAAAAGTTTTCAAAGCACTGAAGGAAGATGATTTTCAAATTAGAAAATATTTTTATTCTTTTTTTTATTAAATCATAGCTGTGTACATTAATGCAATCGTGGGGTACAATGTGCTGGTTTTATATACAATTTGAAATATTTTCATCAAACTGGTTAACATAGCCTTAGTTATTGTGTTAAGACATTTATATTCTACATTTAGTAAATTTCACATGTACCCTTGTAAGATGCACCGTAGGTGTGGTCCCACCAATTACCATCCCTCCACCCGTCCTCTCCCTTCTCTCTCCTCCCTCTTCCCTTTCCCCATATTCTTGGGCTATAATTGAAAATTAGTTTCATTAGTTTCATAGTAGGGCTGAGTACACTGGATACTTTTTCTTCCATTCTTGAGATACTTTGCTAAGAAGAATATGTTCCAGCTCCATCCATGTAAACATGAAAGAGGTAAAGTCTCCATCTTTCTTTAAGGCTGCATAATATTCCATGGTGTACATATACCACAATTTATTGATCCATTCGTGGGTCAATGGGCACTTGGGCTTCTTCCATGACTTAGCAATTATGAATTGAGGACTCCCCGGGCAATTGAAACAGTGTCAAAAATACACTACTGGAATCTGATCAAACTAAAAAGCTTCTGCGCAGCCAAGAACACAGTAAGTAAAGCAAGCAAACAGCCCTCAGAATGGGAGAAGATATTTGCAGGTTATGTCTCCGACAAAGATTTAATAACCAGAATCCACAGAGAACTCAAATGTAATCGCAAGAAAAGAACAAGTGATCTCATCTCAGGCTGGGCAAGGGACTTGAAGAGAAACTTCTCTGAAGAAAACAGGCACACGGCCTACAGACATGAAAAAATACTCATCATCCTTAATCATCAGAGAAATGCAAATCAAAAGTACTTTGAGATATCATCTAACTCCAGTAAGATTAGCCCATACCACAAAATCCCAAGATCAGAGATGTTGACAGGGATGTGCAGAAAAGGGAACACTTCTACACTGCTGGTGGGAATGCAAACTAATATGTTCCTTTTGGAAAGATGTTTGGAGAACACTTAGAGAACTAAAAATAGATCTGCCATTCAATCCTACAATTCCTCTACTAGGTATATATCCAGAAGACCAAAAATCACAGTTTAACAAAGATGTTTGTAACAGAATGATTATTGCAGCCCAATTCATAATTGCTAGAATTTTTCTTTAAAAAAAAAATTGAGGTATGGTACATGTGGTGAGATGAACAAACCTTTAGTGTGCACACAGCCTGATGAATATGTATCTGCGTCACCACCGCCCAGATCAAGATACAGACTGTTCCCATTATTCCAGAAATTTCCCTCCCTCTGATTCCCAGGCAATGCCCCTGCGTCCCCACACACCGAGATAATCACCATTCTGACTTCTGTCACTGTAGATTGTTTTTTCTTATTTCTGAACCTTAAATAAATTTAATCACATAGTATACAAAGGCTGTATGTTAACGTTGTGTGATAGCAAAGCGTGTGACTGGATACTTTCCAGACAGCCATTATATACTTTTTTTACAAAAAAGTTTTGTAAAAAACTTTTCGTTAATTCACTATAATAGTTTTAGTTTCATCTAAGTTGTTGGATGAAGCAGCAGTTCATTCTTTTCTATTGCTTAATAGTATTCTACTGTATCATTCTAGCATGATTGGTTTATTCATTCTCCTTTTGACGGACATTTGTTACTGTGGTGAAAATAGATTGTATTCAGTAGGTACTGACAGGAGGGAAGCTGAGCCTCACCATCACTTGCACAGTGCCGAGAAGGCATTTTAAAGGGAGACCGAAGGTGTAGGGATAAGGAAGAGGAGCAAGTGGGGCTCCAGTAGAGTTAGGAAAGAGAAAAATTACAAAAGGCGGGAAATTGGTGTGTGAGGTTAGTCCATGTGAAACCCATGTGTGTTTGCTGGCTAGCACTGCTTAAAGTTAAGCGCCTGCCCTCCCCACAAGGACTAGGGCCCCATCTTCAGGTGTTGGCAGGAACAGGCAGCAGATGCACATACTTTAGGCAGCCTCAAGTTTTCTCAAGCAAGCACTTTGAAGGTGGGATAAAGTCATCCTGGGGATGTGACCTTGAGCTGTTAGAATCTGTGCTGGTCTTTTATTCAAGTCTTCATAGGCCAAGGTGGAGACATAGTTGAGACATGGCTCAGAGGAGCCAGGATAGAGTTGGGCCACGGAGAGAATCTTTGTCAGTAGCATGTTACAGTTTTAAGCATTTCATTTATTAGGCACAAGAATAGAGAGTTCATTGACCCTGGTGTCTGGAATGTGACTATTTTCCTTTAATTGGCTCAGGAGTCAAGCCACAAGATCTTTAAGAGAAGGAAATATCCTTCTAGCTTGTTACTTGGCTCTGTGGTTGTCAGCATTTACATAGGTAAGGGAATGGAAATCTGTTTATGGATTTTGGATTTTTGGAATCAACTGATTTAAACAAAGCATGGAAGACCTTTTACCCCACAAACAGAATGTAAAAATTAAAAATCCTGATGCTGTACAAAATAAAGTACAGCTGTAAAAGTTAGAAAAGTAAGCACCAGTATTCTCACATCAATGGAAAGGAGTTAGCTAGTATACTGACTTAGGCTGGTGGAAAAGAACATAGTGTTTGGAATGAGAGCTCCTTGAGGGCAGAGTTGTTTTAAATTTATTTATTTTGGGTGGTAGCGGTGGTGGGGTTTCTTTACTGTTATATCTCAGGCATCTAGAACAACACGTAGGATAAAATTTGACCTTAATACAAATTTGTTGAGTGAAGCACATATTCAAAGTTACAACAGTAAGGCAAGAGCAAACTATACGCTGCATGCACTTAATGTCTATATCTTCATCTACGGTACTTCTTCATAAGGCCAGGTTAATAGCGCTTGACCTTGGTTAAAATCCTGGGAAGCAGCTGGGTGCCGTGGGCACATCCCTTCTACATGGGACGTCAAGGCAGGAGGATCATTGAGTCCAGGAGTTCAATTTCACTCTGGTCAACATAGTGAAACTCCATTTCCGGAGGGGAGGAATCTACAAAGAATTGTCTATGTATCTCTCAGTCCTAATCCTTGCAACCCACTGGCCTTTCTTGCCTTAGGTCCTCACAGGTAGCTCAGCTCAGTTCAGTCATCAGGACTGCAGTTTGGTTGTTGAGGCAAGTTTGAACAAAAGTCAATGCCTTCTCTGAGCTCTTCATTTCCAGCGAATGCAGTGGTAGGACCCAGAAACTGAGAATGTGCAAAGTACTTGACTCTGCACAAGAAGTAGGGTCCACTTCACATTCAGTGTGAGAATGAACTACAGAGACGCTAATGCTGAAAGGTTCTACACACCTAAGTGAAACAAAGATGAATTGACATCATTTGCAACCATTTATCTGAGTCACTGAAATATCTGTCAAGAAATGAGACAATATCTAGCAAATATCAGTCTGACCATGCTCACCTTTGTAATTAACTTCAGGGAAGAAAGCATGTTGCATAGGTCAATTTGAGACATGAAGGGCTGGTTGCACATGGCTAAAACCGTGGAAAGTGTCAGGAGAGAAACAGAAAGCTTAACTAGGAAATCTCTAATTGTGATTTCCTTTCATGTTACAGAAAGAATAAACAGGGAACTAGGGAGATTTGAAGACTTAGTTGAGATCCAGCTACAAATAAATTTTTAATACATAGATTAATACCCACTTACATCTCACCAAGGGCTCTTTTACGTTGTAATGCCATTTCTCTCATTCTTGACAATGTTCCGCCAGTGGTGACCAGAGGTAAGTGATTTGATTTCTACTGGACCATTTTAAAAATGATTTTTGTCCCCTCAATCTTGAAATAATCTTGAGTAATCACCTGGAGTAATCTTGAAAAATTACTCTAAAAAATGTTAAAGAAGGGCAGAAACAATAGACATTATTGGGAATGTGCAAAGATTCTAATGAAGAGGGGTAAAACTTTCCCTGGTGGAAGGTATGCTCCCAGGACGAACAGGAGGAGCAAAAGGAATTCTCACACTGGCATTCATCTGGAGTGGATCCCACGAATGCATTGTACATTAAGAAAAATCATTTTTAAGTTGTAAAGTCTTTTAATAACGTGATAATACTTTAAAAAATATCTGGTTGAACCTAGTAAAATCCATCTTGGTCAGGTTAGTGGGAAAATTATCCATTTTACCAAATTCATTACATTTTTCGTTAAACTTTTTTGAGTGAAAAAAAGGCCCATGTAAGATCAAAGGAAAAGTTTATGTGGGTATGCTAAAACATGCTATAGAATTTTTGAAGGATCTGTAAGAAAGGGAAACAAGAATTGCCTCTTAGAAGGGGAGTGGAGAGAGATACATTTCAGTATACCCTATTTGCACCTTTTGAATTTTGTGCCATATACATGAATTACTTATTCAAAAATTTTAAGCATGAAATTTATTTTTATAATTAAAAAAATCCTGGGTGACTGGACGCGGTGGCTTATGCCTGTAATCCTAGCACTCTGGGATGCTGAGGCTGGTGGATTGCCTGAGCTCATAGGATCAAGACCAGACCATCCAGAGCAGGCTGGGTGTTGTGGTGGGTGCCTGTTTTCCCAGTTACTTGGGAGGCCGAGGCCAGAGAATGGCTTGAGCCCAAGAGTTTGAGATTGCTGTGAGCTATGACACCACAGCACTCTACCGAGGGTGACAAAATAAGACAGTCTTTTTGTAGAGACAGAGTCTCACTTTATGGCCCTTGGTAGAGTGCCGTGGCGTCACACAGCTCACAGCAACCTCCAGCTCCCGGGCTTATGCGATTCTCTTGCCTCAGCCTCCCGAGTAGCTGGGACTACAGGCGCCCGCCACAGCACCCAGCTATTTTTTTTGTTGTTGCAGTTTGGCCGGGGCTGGGTTTGAACCCGCCACCCTCGGCATATGGGGCTGGCGCCCTACTCACTGAGCCACAGGTGCCGCCAAATCCTAAGTTTTTTAAAGTTACACTTGTGTTAACTTTTGTAGTTCTAATGTCCTGAGATAATTTTGGTAATATTTTTTATAGTCATTTTGTGTGTCTTAAATATCATTTTTAACTTATGACGTCCTTTCATAACATGCTAATACTTTAACAAAACATCTGGTCAAACCTAGTAAAATTCATCTCATCAGGTTAGTTAAAACCTGTTTATTTTAGTTTATCTTATTTGTATAAATGTAAGGGGTACAAGTGCAAGTTTGTTATATGGATATTGCTTAAGGGTGAAATATGGGCTTTTAGGGTATCTATCCCCTGAATCATGTACATTGTACCCATTCAGCAATTTCTCTTCCCCCACCCCCCTCCACCCTCCCACCCTTCCAGGTCTCCAATTGTCCATCATTCCATGCTCCACGATTGTGTGTCCTCGTTATTTAGCTTCCACTTACAAGTGAGAACATTCAGCATTTGTCTTTCTGTTCCTGAATTGTTTCACTTAAGAACCATGGGGCACCAAGCTACTCTGTGTTTTTATTCATTGTAGCTGTAACAATATGATATGTGAGGCTCCCAGAAAAGAAGTTTAGTTCATAGTCGCTGGCAAAGCGCTGCCTTGAGAAGCATTGTTCTGGGCTGTGTTTTTCCAATAAAAATTGGCTTCATGGTGGCACCTGTAGCTCAGTGAGTAGGGCACCGGCCCCATATACCGAGGGTGGCAGGTTCAAACCCAGCCCCTGCGAACTGCAACAAAAAAATAGCCGGGCGTTGTGGTGGGTGCCTGTAGTCCCAGATGCTCGGGAGGCTGAGGCAGGAGAATCGCAGAGGCCCAGGAGCTGGAGGTTGCTGTGAGTCCTGTGATGTCATGGCACTCTAGCGGTAAAGTGAGACTCTGTCTCTGCAAAAAAAAAAAAAAAAAATTGGCTTCATGCTTCACTATCTTTTTTTCCCCTCTTCAGTCCGTACAAATGTCAAAATTGCATTCACCTTTCCAACTATAAAGTTAACATGACCAGGAGAAGGGGAAACTGTCTGATTCCCAAGAATTGCCTTTACTACAGATTTTTCAAGCACGAAGATTTTAACAAGCCCTCTGCACACAGTATTTCATTTCCTTCAGACGAGACGCTACCTCACGGCCTCCACACGCCCTCCCCTTTGCTCACAACAGCTGCCACGCCATGTGGAACCTGCCCAGAGTGATGTCCAAGCTCCTGATGTGGAACCTCACATGTTTTAAGAAAAGAGATACAGTAATTAAAAAGTTTTTTAAGTAGCACCTGTAGCTGCTTCTCTTTACAACAAAGTTGCATGTTTACACAATTATAGAGCCTAGCTGGGGATCTGAGCAAAAGCCACAAACGCTACAGAGGCTTCAAATGTTGAAAAGCCCTGCCAGAGAGGATTTTCAAGCTTTGGGACTCAGTACTCCTGGAATATCAAATCTTTTCTTTTCTCTTTCTTGCTCTGTTTTTGGACTCCCCAAACAACAAATATTATTTTTCTTCTTGGATCAAATGTGGAATTTAGAAATGAACTGGTAACCCTTTTGGACAACAGTTTTTTATTGAGTGTCATCGGGTGGAGTAGGGTGTGTGTTTCCAGAAGACAGCTCTCCAAGAAAGGTGTAAATCAGCATTTTTATAATCTCCACGGGAGTTTGAAAAAGCAAGAGCTTAAATGATACTGCTGGGAATTACCACCCTTGCTGTAATTGCATGCTGGGGACCTCCGTATGGGAAGCAGCCTTTTATTTATTTTTCTGGTCACATCTTTCCTCTGTTTGGATCAACAGGGACTGGGCTATGTGCTGTGACACATCCAGGAGCCAGTGCTGTCAAATGTACCATCTGTGTAATGTGAGCAAAGGATAGGGTCTGTCCCCTCCCAGTACTGATTGCCTGTGCTGGAGTGGATCAGGGGTTGGGGAGAAGAATCTGAAAGTCATGGAATGGGTTGAGGAGAGGGAAGGGTGACACGTGGAGGTTGGGGGAAGGGAGAGCAGAGAGAGAAAGAAGGAGGGAGGGGGGTGGGACCTTGGTGTGTGCCACACAACCAAGACACAATTGTAAGAGGGACTTTACCTAACAAATGCAATCTGGGGCATTTTGGGGGCAAGACACAATTGTAAGAGGGACTTTACCTAACAAATGCAATCAGTGTAACCTGGTTTCTTGTACTCTCAATGAATCCCCAACAATAAAAAAAAAGAAAGAAAGAAAGAAAGAAAAAGAAAAGAAAAGGTAGGGATGGCATTCCTAGTATGGGCACCTTCATGTGTGTTTTTGGCTCTTGCAAAAATATCAGGGTTTGCTTCACTTTGGCGGAGGCCTCATTTTTGTTCTTTAAACTAAGCAGTAAGGCACCAAGTCCAGGACATGAAAAGATTTATCAGAGACCTAGTGACTCATCAAAGTGTTTCCACCTTCCCTTTCATCCTTTAGCTCTCTGAGTATAAGATGCTTTCCTCTGTTACTGTTATTTTCCTTTTATTTTTGATCAGATGTGGACTATTTCCTTCTTTCTCAGTAACAACCTCATGTCTGCCTCAAAGTTGGTGATTGAGGACAAAGCCTTCTGTCCCTTTTGGTTTTCTCTTATGGAGCGGAGAGTGGGGCATATATCAAGGTAGATAGAAGTGATGGGCTGGGCTGCTGAAAATAGACTGTTTTTAATGAGGCTCGGGCAAGTCCTTCTCTTTTCTTCAGCAGCATTGTTAAACAATAGCAAAGCCTCAGTTTGGACAAAGACCCTCTCCCTGGCAATTTGCAAGCATCAAGCATTTTGTTTATTGCAATAGTGTGAAATTCATCTTTCTGAGAAAGGCACATGTAGATCTCACTGAGCCTTTACTTCAGTAGAGGAGATAGCAGTTATGATTTACTGTTTCTATTTGTTTCCCCAAAGAGGGAAAAAGTACTAACGTTACAGCAAGTACCTTATATTTCATGAGATATAATGTCATTGACTATAAGAGCCACCATTATTTTATAGATTTCTAAGAAGGAAAAAGCGCTGTTGGTTCAATTTACATAACATCCTTCTCTCACTTAAGAATTTTTTTCTACTTATTGAAAGAGCTATTTTGGACTTATTTAGGCATAGATTTTTATAATATACCAGTCTTGTGCATTCCTAAAAAAAGGAAAACATGATTAAATTAAATTGGGTAAGCTATTTCTAAAACTTCTTTACATTCAGAAACTCACTCTTCAGAAAACTTTTTGACTAAAAGCATCAGATGTCGTGATTTTTCCACATGAGGTTGTCCTCGGTGACACCATGAGTGAATGATGTGGCATTTCTTTAGAAAGTGCTCTGACTATCCTTTCCAGGAATTCTGAGCAAACCACTTACATCCATCCACCTCACTACTTTGGCCACACGCACACACCAGGGCAACCACATCCTGACTGCTACCTGACTGACAGGGATTGGGAGATGCCTCCACATTTCAGAGATGTAAAACAGAGAGAGAAAAATCTATGTCTTAAAGCAGACGCCATGCCTTACAGATTGGGATTTGACAAACGCCTCCCATGTTACTGTGACAGTTTGAGAGGGAAGTGTACTGATCTTGTGCACTGATATGCCATGATCCCCCAATCCAACTGTAGGATTCATTTGTTCATTTATTCATCCAGCTATGTACCCAGATATACAGCACACTTTTTGAAGGACCCTATGCCCCAGGCATAGAACAAAGATAGTGAATATAGGTCATGACCTTTGTGAAATTGCAACAAAATCAAGAAAAAGACCTAAAGTCAGTAGTTACAATGTGGTATCATCAGTGAAACGGTAGAGACAAGTCATAGGTACTTGATACAAAGAAAGTATCTTTGCTTGGGTGGAGTGAATAGAGTGAAGGCTAGGACTTGGCTGCTGAGATCTCAGCAAGGACATTTTTGGTGGAGGAAAGAGCTTGCCCTCTTTAAAAGCAAACCAGACACGTCTATTAACCACACTGTAGTCAGCTGGAGACAGCATTGCCTTGTTGGACTCATCACCCTCCCCCTGAGGGGTACTGTTGTGTTATTCACAAAGCATAGTCAGGCCCCTCACTTTTGTAGACTAGTCAAGCTTGGAGAACTATACCCTTAAAGAGGAGCATGCTCTAACTCCAACAGCAAAGCAGTGGAAATCAGAGAGGAAGCTGAAGACATGTGGGCCAGAGTCACCAGCCTAACCCAAGTATGCAATGGCCTCAAAAAATGCTAAGCCACAGTGCACATGGCACTAAACCAGGGGCGTGTGACCTCGGGGCTGATACTCAAGGGATGATGATAGCATTTCCTGGCAGACGCACTGTTATGACTAGCCAGCCAGCAGCATTATCTTTGCAGTGAAATCCAGTCAACAACTGCAAGGGAAAAACAGGTCCTTCCCCAGAGCCAGGGGAGGAGTCACACCTTAGTCATAGGGGTTCCATAGAGGTTCCAGCCTGGGGAAGCTGGAATGAACTTAAAGGGTCAGGGTAGAAACCAATCCTGGGAAAACTCAAGAGGACTTAGAGAGAAATGGAGTCAACAGCTTGTCCTGGGCATGCAGACTTAGCATTGCAAATGAGTACTAAGCCCTGGCCTTTGCTTGCCTTCTCTTCCTCCAGGAGATGGGAGACCTCTAAGGGACTCACAGGTGTCTCAGGATTGGTCCAGAGAATTCTTTGAACTAAGCTAAACCTATAGGGAGAACACACTTAGTTCTGATAGCTAATGAAAAGTGATGCTCATATTTTCCTAAGGGAACTGAGATTCCCAAATGATAGGTAACTGCTTAATTTTATCCAGCTAATTAGTAATGGGGCTTGAGCCCCAGCTTCCTGACTCCAAACTCCTTAAGAGACACACTGACATCTGATAAAACAGGAGACTTCTGCTTCTCTGGACATACTAGCCTTTGCCCAGAGGGAAAATAGAATTTTGCCCAAGTCTCCTTTCACCAGTCAGAGGAATATAGGAAGAAAAATTCATGGGCCCCAGCTGCTACTTCCTTACTAGAGAGAAAAAAAAAAAAATTTTTTTTTCAATCTGAGTCTAATTTTCACTGGGTAACTGCATTGTGCATAGACAAGTGCCAGGACCCAGTGTTTTTCCCTGTATCTGATGCCGGGCAACCTGCACACACTTTTACCTCCTGTGTTCTTCCCTAGGGCTTTCTATTCTCAAGCAGTAGGACCACCTGGGCAGGGCTCTTCTCCGACTTCACAGAGGCAGGCTGCCCCAGCGCTCTGGCCCCGCATGGAGGGAAGCTTACCCCTCTCTGCTGCCCTCCTTCATTTCACATGACAGCCTCCTATCAGTTAACAGACCAGGCTAGCAGGGGCTAGATAGCCTAGACAGCTAAACAGTAGGCAATGGGGATAGCTATATGATTTTTAAAAAACTTCTTTCTTGTTTCCTCGTCACTGGCCCTGCAGGCTGTGTCTTGAACTGGTTTTCCAATGGGGTGGAAGAGAGACAGTCTAAGACCTTATTTAAGCCTCTCAGCCTTAGCCGGGCTACAAAGCCTTTGCGAGAAAAGTCCTGATGGATGGGGATTTTCAAAGTTATTGGGCCCTATTTACTTTTGTGTTTAATGTATTTACCATAAAACCTGGAAGAGACAAAAAATAAGTAATAGAATTTGAGCCTGAAAACAACATCTCAACCTTGAAGCCTTACTAACAGTGCCATTCACGATCAATAGGACCTACTCAATCAATGGTAGGTACTCAGTAAACTTTGGATTATATAAAGAAGTTCAGGCACCCGTGTATCATGACTGTATTTGTTTATCTGCAGAGCTCATTCATTTTCACATTTTCTCATCAATTAGTCCAAGGACCTCTTTTACCTTGTCCTAGAAATGAAGAGTTGCCTTTTAGCATGTGCTAATTCAGTTTCCATATGAAGCAACGATACATCTAAACCCCACCATAGATGGTGATGAGTTATTTTCATTCACTGGAGTCCAAGATAAACAGTATATCTTCCGCCTTTTGACAGCAATTGTTTATTTGGAAGAATATTTTCTAGGGTAATGTGGCATGAAAATAAAATTAGGATGCTAAGGAAGTTTTGCACACTAAAGAGGCACAGCCGGTGCAGAGTGAAAGGGAAGCTGTGAGTCACCCTGCCCTTTGGAAAACAATTCCTAAACAGAAAACGCCAACCGAAGAGACATTCGGCTACACAATAATAGTTTCATCTGATTAGAATTTTCAGCACCATGGGAAATTATTTTCTATGATTAGTGCTTCCTACATTAAAGAAGTTTCTTTTATTTTTATGAAAGCATTTTTGAAAAAACAAAAAGGAACAGAAGTCTTGTGCTCTGTAGCAACGTCTTTTAAAAATGCCAAAATGTTTCTTTAATTTAACCCAATGCCTTGCCTCCAGTTGAAATTTTCAGGTTAGAAAGAAAGGATTCCTCCAGCGATTTGAGTCTCCTTCAAAAGCAAAGTTGCTGGACGTTGTATAATGTTTCCAAGAAATTGAGAGGCATTGCCGTCTACCAAGAAATTGTTTTTTGTTATTTACGTAGGTGATAACAAAAGTCTGATTCTACTTAACTTTGTACTTTTGACCTCTTTGATGTTGTATAAATTCAAAATTAATCTAAAAAAAAAAAAAAGAGCCCCACACCTGAATGTGGCTTGGGACAAGTCAGTTCCATTTACTAGGCCTTCATTTCCTCATTTGTGAAAGGGATTGAGTTAGAAGGCCCTGCTGGAGACATATCTTTGTTTTATTTCTGTTTCTCTATGTTCCTTTCATCACTTACTTTGCTTTAGAAAGGAAGGCTGTATTTTACAATACTGCCAACCAGATGCAACTATGCAGTTCTCCCTTTTACTGAGACATTCATTTCCATTCCTCTTATTTTATTGGCTCTTGTTTGCAGTAACAACAAAATGTAGACAAAATGCTTCTTGTGCATGCAATAACTTCAGGGGAAGCCTTGTTCCTCCCTAATACGCTGTATGACTCTTAGTAAAGGGACCTGTGCTTCAGCATTATGTGAGGGCTGATAAAATGACATTTTCACTACACTTTGGAGTGGAAAAAAGGAGCAAGGTACCATGGAAAAACCTGTTATTTTTATCAGGTAATGTTGTGCCAACAAGAAAATAATACAGCACCACATTCTCAGACTGTCTGGGTATGCTGGTCTGAAAGTATAGACTTTGAAATATCATTTGCATGTTTATAGTTACTTCTGAAATGCCTCCTACAGAATATGCAGTTCTCATTTGCACATTGTGGTAGGCACAGCTGTCTGGGGTCTACCCCAGTGAGGGTCAGTCACTTCCTCATTACATGGGGTTCACCTATTGGAACCTATAGGATATCATGGTGTTGCTGGTGTGTGACTTCTGAGGCTAGATTAAAAAAAAAAAATGCCAGGTGGCTTTCACCTTGTGCTCTCTTGAATTATTTGCTTGGGAGGAAGGCAGCTACTGAGTCACAAGGAGACTCTGGAAGCTTTACGCAAAGATACACATGGTGAGAAACTGAGGCTTCTTTCCAACTTGCCAATGATGGAGTGAGCCATCCTGGAATCAGATCTTCCAACCCCAGCTAATTTTTGTAAGGACTGATGTCCTAGTTCTCATATTTACAGCAGCTTTATGAGGGACCCCTCCCCACTTCCATCCAGAGCCACCTAGCTAAGCCACTCTGGAATTCGTGAGCCACAGAAACTGTTTGAAATAGATGTTTATAATTGTTTTCACCTGCCACTTGTGGGGAGAATAATTTGTTATGCATTAAGAGATAACTAACCAGGGTGGCACCTGTGGCTCAAGGAGTAGGGTGCCGGTCCCATATGCCAGAGGTGGTGGGTTCAAACCCAGCCCTGGCCAAAAATAGAAAAACCACAAAAAAAAAAAAAAAAAAAAAGAGATAACTAACCAAAGGAAACATAGTAAGTGTTCATTTTTCTGGCCAGTTACTCGCATGTGGGCAAGAAAATAATATTCTTTATTTTTCTATAACTCAACCTAACCTCTATTTTAAACTTTATTCTGTCTGATTATGGAACAAAATAATCCAAGTATATTCTGGGATAATTTAGTTGCTTCAGATTTTAGCTCAGTTAATTTGGTCTTTTTTCCTCACACTCCCATTTGCCTAGGACTGGCATCAGTAATTGGAGGAGAATGGCTTTCCTAGGGCCATGGTGTCAGTAATGTACCTGAATGTTTCATAATGGATCTTTCTAATATGTCCTCAGGGGCAGCCACTAAAATATTAGTGAAGGACTTAGGTGAATATATGTGTATTACCAATAAGAAATATAAAGGTGAACGTCTCAATAGTCTTTCTAGGTAAAGGCTTTTCACCATTTTATCAATTATATACTTTATTAAAATCCAGGAGAATAGTATAGAGCACAAAACAAACCAATAAAGTCCCATTTAAAATGCTATGGCCTCCCTGTTGTGGAGTTAGAAGGCTGATATTAATTTGAATGTGTGGATTTCTTTGAAAGTCCTCTCCTAGGCTGTGTTGTCATGGGTTATCTGTGAGGGTTTATTAATGTCCCAAAGCTATTTTAGAGGGGCAGAAAGCAAAAGAAGTAACATTAACATTCACTGATTCTTTAAAGTGTACAAACCACCTCACTGATTCTTTAAAGTGTAAAAACCACCATCAATATTTCAAAATTTAAAACTGTTTTTTTGTTTGTTTGTTTGTTTTTACCTGCAACTTTATCTTCCTGAAATATCCATCACTGTCCTTTCCTAGAGTCAGGGACAACTGAGTTGTGTTGGATAAATGACAACTGGAACATACCAGGGACCGAAATGTGGATTATTGGCATTCAGGACTGGAGTTGCCACACAGTGAATCACATATATAAGACTTGAAAATAACGTTAACTATGACTCTGTGTCAGGACCAGCACTGCAAAGTGCCACATCCCTTCATAAGATCTACCCCAGAAAAGAACAAAATCGATTCTTACATGACATCTCACATCTCCCTTGAAGATTTTCCCTTTTGTTTCTTAGCCTTTGTTTCCCTACTAGAATTTAAATGACTGTCATCTTGTTCTATGTTCAGTTATATCTCCAGGTTTAGGCCATTTCATCAAAGTAACAGCCTAGGACATGCGCCTGCTGTATGGCTCCCCTTCTATTTTTATCCTGGCAAAAGCAATTCACTTGTTAGCTCCTATAATTCTCATAGAGGCTGAAGGATAAAAATAATATATTGGGAGGACAATAATGTGAGAAATTCTCTTCTTTTGGAAGAAATAAAATTTCACAGCCCATTTGTTCTTTTGATGTGTCTTGCTATTTCTTAATTTCTGGGTCATTGTTGTAAAATAAAAAATCTGAGTCCTCACACCATATGAACATGCAGTCTGAAGATGTGTGTTTATTTTTTGACATTACCTGTTTTTCTTCGTTTTTTTAATTATCCATTTTGAAGTTAGTTTATCATTTTTTAATACTGATTTTGACACATATTTTAGTGTAGGAAAGCAAGGTATAAAGGAATGTCACGGCAAATTTTTAGAAGTGATGACAGAGCAGTAATAGTAAGTACTGAAATGATGACTAAATCAAAGAAAAATGAAAAAGAACCATTATCGTAGGAGGCACTATAATTAAGGATTTAAAAAGAGATGATTCCTTTTGGAGTTCATATATAAAATCAGTTTGAAAAATAAATATAAAGGTGAAAAGTAAGGAGCATGAGGAGGACAGTGAGAATAATTGTTTTTGTAACAAGTGACACACTGAATTGGGGGAACCATCAATTCTCTTGTCCCTTTGAATTTCCACTGTAGCAATTGGGACTATTAGTGAAATGTATTCTTGGAGAGACAGAATATTCTATTTATAATCAGGAAATCCTACTCTAGGAACACGGACATCCCATCCCCCCAAATAATTCTCACTGTGCTATTTTTGAACCTTTGAAATACTATCCTGCTTTGGACGTGTTTTTTTTATTTTTATTGTTAAATCATAGCTGTGTACATTAGTGCAATCAAGGTTTGCAATGTGCTAGTTTCATATGCTGGTTTCATATACAATCTGAAATATTCTCATCAAACTGTTCAACGTAGCCTTCATGGCATTTTCTTAGTTATTGTATGTAGACATTTGTATTCTGCATTTAGTAAGTTTCTCCTGGACCCATTCTAAGATGCACCGTAGATGTGGCCCCACCCATTGCCCTCCCTCCACCATAACCTCCCCACTCCCTTCCCCTTCCTTGGCCCTTTCCGCATAGTCTTGTGCTATAGTTGGGTTATAGCCTTCATGTGAAAGCTATAAATTAGCTTCATAGTAGGGCTGAGTACATTGGATACTTTTTCTTCCATTCCTCAGATACTTTGCTAAGAAGAATATGTTCCAGCTCCATCCATGTAAACATGAAAGAGGTAAAGTCTCCATCTTTCTTTAAGGCTGCATAATATTCCATGGTATACATGTACCACAATTTGCTAGTCCATTCATGGGTCTATGGGCACTTGGTCTTCTTCCATGACTTAGCAATTATGAATTGGGCTGCAATAAACATTCTGGTACAGATGTCTTTGTTATATTGTGATTTTTGATCTTCTGGGTATAAACCTAGTAAAGGAATTATAGGATTGAATGGCAGGTCTATTTTTAGGTCCCTAAGTATTCTCCAAACATCCTTCCAGAAGAAACATATTAGTGGGCATTCCCACCAGCAGTGTAGAAGTGTGCCCTTTCCTCTACATCCACGCCAACATCTCTAGTTTTGGGATTTTGTTATGTGGGCTACTCTTACTGGGATTAGGTGATATCTCAAAGTAGTTTTGATTTGCATTTCTCTGATGATTAAGGATGATGAGCTTTTTTTCATGTGTTTGTAGATCGTGTGTCTGTCTTCTTTTTTTTTTTTTATTAAATCATAACTGTATACAATGATATGATTATGGGGCATCATACACTCACTTCATAAACCATTTGACACATTTTTATCACAGTGGTTAACATAGCCTTTCCTGCATTATCTCAGTTACTGTGCCAAAACATTTACATTCTACATTGTGTCTGTCTTCTTTAGAGAAGTTTCTCTTCAAGTCCCTTGCCCACCCTGAGATGGGATCACTTGTTCTTTTCTTGCTAATACGTTTGAGTTCTCTGTGGATTCTGGTTATTAAACTTTATCGGGGGTATAACCTGCAAATATTTTCTCCCATTCTGAAGGCTGTCTGCTTGCTTTACTCACTATGTTCTTGGCTGGGCAGAAGCTTTTTAGTTTGATCAGGTTCCAGTAATATATTTTTGATACTGCTTCAATTGCCTAGGGAGTCCTCCTCATAAAATATTCACGCAGGCTGATTCCTTCAAGAGTTTTCCCTGCACTTTCTTCAAGTATTTTTATAGTTTCATGTCTTAAGTTTAAATCTTTTATCCAGTGAGAATCTATCTTAGTTAATGGTGAAAGGTGTGGGTCCAGTTTCAGTCTTTTACATATCGCCAGCCAGTTTACCCAGCACCATTTGTTAAATAGGGAATCTTTTCCCCACTGAATGTTTTTAATTGGCTTGTCAAAGATCAAATAATGGTAAGTAGCTGGATTCATCTCTTGGTTCTCTATTCTGTTCCAGACATCTACTTCTCTGGACGTGTTTTTATTGTCTACCGGCTGTACACATGTTATGTGGAACATGGACTTACTGTGATTAGTGTGTCTGTGCTAGACTCCGTACTCAGAGAAGATTTGTCCTTAGCTTCCAAACTGTAGTATTAAAATAGTGTTTTTCTAATAGAGTAAGACACCCTGTCAACTCTAATCAATACTTTATCAATATCAAAAATATGTCAAATGGCTGGTAAATATTTATCACTATGAAAATATTATAGCCAACTAGCAATATAGACTAATCATAAAACATAACCTGGCACATTTTTATAACCTTAGTACTTGCTTCATGAATATAGATATAAAAATCCTCAACAAAATATCAATCCAAACTAAACAGACTATAAAGAATCTAGAACATTATACGTACAACTGAGTTTATCTCAGGCATGCCAAAAGTAGTAACCTTAACAAAATTATAAATGTAATTCACCACATTAATTAATTAAAGAAGAAAAGCCATATACCAGCTCAACAAAAGCCGAAAATCATGTGATAAAATGCAACACCTATTCAGCTTAAAAATAACTTGCAATCTAGGAACAGAAGAAAATATTTTTACTCTGAGAAACAGTAGCTAAAAAATACTTACAGCAAACTGTACTATTAATGGAGAAATATTGGAACTACTCCCTTTAAAATTAATACCAATAAAATAAGGTGCTCACTATTAACTATGTATATTTAACATTTAACCAAAGGCCTGTCTCAGTTCGATAGGATGAAAAAAAAAGTTAAAGGCATAAAGATTAGGAAGAAAGTAATAAAATGCTCACTATTTTTATTTTGATGATTTACATTATTTATTAGAATAAACAAGCAAAATTAGTATATATAAGATCACTATATAACTATTAACTGTATTTTTAAATACCAGCAAAACTTCGTTACTTTAAAAAATATATGGCACTTAAAATAGAAACTTAAGATCTTTAGAAATAAAATCAAATAAAAATCGTATGGAATCTGTTTAGAGAAATTATAAAATTTTATGAGAAAACTTAACCTGTGAAATTTATTAGATTCACAGATAGAAAGGCAAGTATCAAAAAGATTTTAATTGTTTGTAATATGATCTATAAATTCAATGCAATTCTAATAAAAAAAGAAATCAAATTTTTAGACACTTGAAAAGTTGTTCCTAAAATGTATAGCAATGAACAAAAAGGCCATAATAGACATGCAGATAGGGAAATTTACCCCATCCCACATCAGTACTTACTATAAAACTTTACTAATGATGGTAGTGTGATATTGGTGTAGCCTGTGTCACAGACAGAAGTGAAAACCCAGGATAGCCAAGCACATATTTACTGATAGTTGATGGATTACAAAGATACTATTTAACAAATGTTGCTGAGACAATAAAATTGGGTTCCTACCTATGACATATGTAAGATCATTTCCAGATAGATTAGGTCCTCATATATAAAAGGCAAAATTTTAAAATATTTAGAAGAAAATATAAGAGAAAACCTTTTTCTTTCTTTTTTCTTTTTTTTTTTGAGGCAGAGTTTCACTATGTGGCCCTGGGTAGAGTGCCGTAGCATCACAACTCACAGCAACCTCAAACTCTTGGGCTTAAGTGATTCTCTTGCCTCGACCTCCCAAGTAGCTGGGACTACAGATGCCCGCCACAACACCGGTTAATTTTTGGTTGTAGTTGTCATTGTTGTTTGGCAGGCCTGAGCTGGATTCAAACCTGCCAGCTCTAGTGTATGTGGCTGGCACCCTAGCTGCTGAGCTATAAGCACAGAATGAGAAAACCTTTTTGATTTAGGTATAAGGAAAAGAAAATTCTTTTTTTTTTTTGCAGTTTTTGGCCAGGGCTGGGTTTGAACCCGCCACCTCCGGCATATGGGGCCGGCACCTTACTCCTTTGAACCACAGGTGCCGCCCGAAAGGAAAATTCTTAAACAAAGATGGTATCTTAGTTCATTTAGTTTGCCATAAGAAAATATCAAAACTGGGTAGCTTATAAACAACGCACATTTATTTCTTACTTTTTTGGAGACTGGGAAGTCCAAGATCACGGTATATATCTGGGAAGGGCTTACATTCTGGTTCATAGGTGATCTTTTTTTCTGTGTCCTTATGGTGGAATGGGTGAGTAGTCTCTCTAGGTCTCTTTTATAAGGGTACTACTCCCTTTCTTGAGAGCTATACTTTTATGACCTAATCACCTCTCAAAGGCCCCACCTCCTAATACCATCACCCCAGAGATGAGGATTTCAACATATGAATTGGGGAGTGGGGGAGACATAAATATTGAAACCAGAGCAGAAAGACTAAACATAAATGAAAAGATTGATAAATTTGCCTGTTTTAAATTCAAGAACTTTATGCCCTTCAAACATTACAATAAAGTGAGTGAAAAAGAAAAGTGAGAAAATATTTGTTACCAATATAATCAACATATCAAAAGATCTACATTTTTTTTTTTTTTTTAAGAAAAACAACTAAATAGAGAAATGGGTAAACTATGCAAGAAGATACTTCCTAGAAGCGGGAACATGATTGACCAACAAATGTCTGAGAGGGTGTCCAGGCTTATTATTAACCAGGAAAATGCAAACTAAGACTGCAGAAATGTGCTATTTACCAACTACTAAACTGGCAAAAAGTATGAAGTCGGAAATACCAAGAATGTGGATAAACGTATACTTTATATACTTTTGGCAGAAAAGTAAAATAGTAAGAACTCTGTAAAGACTTTGGCATTACTTGGAGAGATAAATGTTCACATGAATTGCAACATGGCATTTTCAATCCCCGGTGTATCCTGTAGAGAAACTCTTGCACGTGTGTACCAATACCTAAATAAAAGAATGCTCGTAGAAGCCCCATTTATCACATTAACCGCCGTGTGAATAGCATTTAATTTACAGTAGTTTTGAGCCCTGGGCCTTGTGAAACAGATATAACTCACATGTCTCTTGACCTATCTTGACCTAATAAAACACTGAGGCTCCAAGGAAAAAAATTTTTTTTCTAGCGTGGCTGTCAATATGTTAAAATAGGAGATGTGATATAATCCAAGTGCCTGTCTACTGGAGAATGGAAATAGGTCACATTTATAGTGTAACAAGAGGGATGAATCTTAAAACAATTGTGAGTAGGGAAAAAACCCCACAAGTTCCAGAAGAGTACTTGTATTATGAATCCATTTTTATAAACTACAAAAACAAGCAAAACTAAACAATATATAGTTTAGAGATACATTTATAAATACATGATCAAACTCTTTGTACAAAACAAAGAATAATAAATTTCAAGATAGTGTTTATTTTTCTGTGATATAGACAAAAGACTGGGATAGCAGAGAAGAATATTTTTTAGAAACAATGATCCCCAAAATTCTGATCTTTAGTAAGGTGGAAATATTAAAGGAGTTTATTTCATTACTACGTTTCCATGTATCAAATATTAAACAATAGCTACATTTAAAGGTCTTACCTTCCAATAAGAAAAAACCTATTCATAGTAGAATAAGACCCTTCAGATACTTCTGACTTTTTCAATTTTAAAAATGAAAAAAGAGACTATTCAGTGTTAAAAAGAAGCGAACTACTAACTTATGAAAAGGCTTGGAGAAACCTTAAATCCATGTAAGTGAAAGAAGCCAGTCTGAAAGGTTACATATCATATGATTCCAACTATGTGCCATTCTGGAAAAAACAGAATTCTGGAGACAGTAAACAGATAAATAGTTTCCAGAGATTAGGAGCAAAGGAGGGAAGAATAGGCAGAGAAAGAAGGATTTTTAGGGCAGAAAAGTGACTCTGTATGATGTTATAATGGTGGATACGTGCCACTGTGTTAAAATGGGTAACAGCAAGGTGCACCCTTGATTTTTGACTTTGGGTGATAACAGTGGAACTATGAATTTCAGAGGATAACAATGTGTCAATGAACATCCCTGAGTGTAACAAATGTGCCATTCTGCTACAAGATGTTGACGGAAGTTATGCTTAGAGATGAGGGGAAGGGGACTATGTGGGAACTCTGCTTTCCATTCAATTTTGCTGTGAACCTAAAACTGCTCTAAAAAAAAGAAAGCCTATTAAAAGGGGGAAAATGAAGAAGATTTCTGAAGCAAAAAAGAGAAAATATCAAGTTGTCTTTAGACTTCTTGAATTTATTATCAGAGTGCAGAAAATGAAAGAAAATGTGGTTCAACCAAAGTGGCCATTCAAATTTAAACCCAAATCCATTCTCACATATGAAAGTTTGGACATACATCACTCATGAGCCTTTCATGGGGCAAAATTCTACTGGATGTCCAAATCAAGTCACTGAAGAGGAAATAAAGTATTCAGATACTGAGAAGTCATTGTGAAGAGTGTCAGGTCCATCTTAACGTGGAACTAAGATCTATGACTAAGAGGACCATGGTCACGAAACAGAAGATCCCTTTGGTCAGGTGACTTTTGAGTAGAAAACCTGAGTTTGGTAGGATGGATGGAATAGGAGCATGTGAGAAATGAAGAATTTGGTTTTAGGTATGCTTAATTTCAGATACCTGTTAGGCAACCAAATTGAAGGCATGAGTATACATTTGGACAGATGAGTCTGGATCTAAAGGTCATAATGAGCTAATAGTTGGGTATATGAGACTGCAGGTCACAGCACATGCATAATTAAATTTAAAATATGTATAAGGTCTGACAGGTAAGCTCAGGAACTTGCCACTCTGCGCTTACTTTGGCAGCACTGTATAATAAACTGGGTAAGATTCCATAACCTTGGTATATCAGCGTCTCACTGTTGTATTCATGTCAACGTGTGGCAGTGTCTTGCTGAGTGGTGTTCATTATTGTTGGTGGGTGTTTTTGTGTGCCATGATAAGAATGTCAGAGCTTGAATTAGAGCAAGAAACAAACATTAAATTCTTATTAAACTTGGCAAGAATGGATGTAAAATCAGGGACATGTTAGTCCAAGTTTACGGGGATAATGCCATAAAGAAAATGACAGTGCACAGATGGATTAAACATTTTTCTAAGGGGAGAGAAAATGTCACAGATGAAGATAGTCAAGGTGGCCAGTAACCAGCAGAACTGATGAAAACATTGCAAATATGTGTTGAATTGTGTGTCAAAATCATCCACTGACAGTGAGAAGCATACCAGACCAAGTAAACACTGAGAGAAAAACAGTTAAAAAAATTTAAATCAACATATTGGCACGAGAAAGGTGTGGCTCTTGCATCATGACAATGTACCAACCCACATGGCACTGCCTGTGAGGAAATTTTTAGTCAGTAAACAAGTAACCATATTGGAATACCCTCCCTATTCACCTGATACAGCCTCCAATGACTTTTTCTTTACCCAAAGACAACGGAATATTGAAAAGAAGAAATTTTGTTGACATTCAGTACATCAAGGGTAATACCATGACAGCTCTGATGGCTATTGCAGAAAATGAGTTCCAAAATTGCTTTTAAGGATTGACTAGGTGCTGGCATTGGTACATAGCTTCCCAAGAGGAGTACTTCAAGGTGACCATTGAGACCTCAGCAACGGGGTATGTAAGACTTTTTCTAGGATGAGTTCACAAACTTAATTGTCAGACCTCATATTATGTCCAGTGTGCACAATTTATAAGTAAAATCCAAGTATAAATTAAGGTTTATATGGCCCTTGGAGATCTCAAAGTTGACTCCAGCTCAACCCTGCCCCCATCCCAAGGCCAGAGACAATCCCAAATTTTTCCCCCATGATTTTACTTGGTCCTAAAATTTTTAATTCTTCACATTCCCCTCTATCCCTGTTGCCTGCACCCACTTGCACCATCTCTCTTTCCCCTCACATCAATTCAAACTCAAAATTGAAACCTTTCAATGCATTTCACACACAAAAAGATTCATCTTTAAACATCTGTAGGTTTAGTAGCCTTACTAGATATTCCAAAGGGAAGGGCCCAGTGTTCACTATACAGCTTTGGTAACTTACTGTCTTTATCATTCCCTCCTTCATTCCCAAGGCCAAATGCATTCTTTATGTCTGAGGCAAAGCGGTTGCATTATCTTCTTCCAAAGATTGGATGCAAGCCAACAGCCATGCCCCATGGGAGCTCACTTACTCTCAACAAATTTATCAACATTTTAAGGCAAATTTCTTCTTAAGTAAAAATCTAAAATAGGCTGCCAAGAAATACCGTCTTTTCCTTCCGGCAACAAAGCAACATTCTGAGAGCTGAAAGAATGGTGGAAGACTGGCCTTCAGCAACAAGTGTCTACATTTTGAACATCTTACCCTCTAACAGGGGTCCTCAAACTACGGCCCTCGGGCCACATGTGGTGGTGTGATTGTATTTGTTCCCGTTTTGTTTTTTTACTTCAAAATAAGATATGTACAGTGTGCATAGGAATTTGTTCATAGTTTTTTTTTTAACTATAGTCCGGCCCTCCAATGGTCTGAGGGACAGTGAACTGGCCCCTTGTTTAAAAAGTCTGAGGACCCTTGCTCTAGAACTTATATTGTAAACTTCTATTGTTTATAAGTTACTCAGTGTGAGATATTCTGTTATAGCAGCACAAAAAAATTGAGGCAGGGATCTTTCCCTATTAAAAATCTCCCAATACAATAAAATTTGTGGGAGAAAGAATTGATGTAATTTGCTTGCCAAAATATGCTGCATACCCAACTCAACTAAAATTTGTCCATTATGGACTAATTCTCTTCTTTCTCTCCTTTTCATCTTATTCTTCTTTGAAACAGGTTATTCAATCTGCTTGTATCTCTTCAGCCTTCCTGAGCTTAATTATAAATGACTAACACAAGTCATGCATTTATTTTACTAATCTACCATAAATTATTGAACACATATTGATGGATATCGTACTATCACTTCTTTTCTGTTTTTGAACCATCTCCCCACACTCCACTACTTACAGAGTAATATAAATGAATATTTTTTCTTTATATTGCCTGTTGAAGAAAAGATTACTGCTTTATTCTTTTATGGAACTGAATATGAATTTTGGAAGCATATAATGACTTCCAAAATAGGTTAATGTTGTTTCTCTCATTAAGCCCTATAAAGGTGTGCAATATGTTTACTTTTTTAGGTATATTTCTTAGTGAAAAGAAAATCTCTAATTCTAAAGTTACAGTTAAGTCAAACATAAATCTCTCTTTATGAATTAATGGCATTGGTAATTTATCCTCAAAAACTGACACTGGTAACTTTCATGCTATTCATGCCAAATTCTCTGCTCATTATACATGTGTGAGGTAGATGCAACATTTTTTTTGTCTTCATTAGAACTTGATTAAAGACTGATGTTTTTCTTTTATGGGAGTATCCTGAAGGCATTTTTAGAAGGGTTTGTTTGTGTACTTAACAGAACTACTGATATGCTTTTCTAACAAGAATACCTACTCTGAAATCCTTTGAGGTTAGATCCACACTCCAGGAACAGTGATTGTCTGGTGATTGGTCTGAGCAGGAATAAAAAGGTCTGGGCCCTTCTGTCAATTTAGGACAATAGAAAAAGTCCATCCCAGCACCAGGGCTTCCCATGGTAGGGCTACTTTTGGAACTGCATTACTTTTCAATTTTTTCTTCCATTCAATTCTAATTCCCTTGCTATCTACAGGGGTTGTTAACCAAGAGAACTCATAAGTAAATCTTCAGGAAAACCATCATCTCAGGGTCTGATACCCAGGAAACCAATCTAAGATGGTGGGCACCATAAACAATTCTAGCAAAGCACCCCCCAAAATAACATTTTGAAAGTGGAGCACCTGATGAGCTGGCTCATGATAAGGACAGCATCACAAGTTGTAGATGGAGTTCTGATAGCTCTTGGTGTGCTGACGTCATGCAATTGTTTCAGGTTTCTTCCATCGTAACATCTTGCTTCTTCAAAACCAGTAGGGAAGTATGTCTACTGCATGATAACAGGACTTAATGTATACACATTCATTTGTGTATATACACACATATGTTATGCTATAAATATAATATATATATGCCTAGTCATGAAGATGACAGTCCATCATGTTTACCATATTCTATTGGTTAGAAGCAATTCATGGATTTGGGCCATTTTCAAGGGGAAGGGAAATAAAAAGAGGAACAACTTAGAATTCTACTTACTTAGAATTCTTCTAGTGGGTTGTTTTTTACTCCATACTTAATGTCTTTCTAAGTAAAGAATAATTAAAATTTTAAATTACTGGCAGAAAATTTACTGTTCATCATGATATTGCACAATATCCATTTTAAATGCAAATATGAGAGCATTTAACTCAAATGTGAAAATACAAATATTCAACAATTTGTATTTCAAAGCTTTTACATGCATATGATTTTCATTCTTTTTTTTTTTTTTTTTTTTTGAGACAGAGTCTCCAGCTGTCCCTCTGGGTGGAGTGCTATGGTGTCACAGCTCACAACAATCTCAAACTCTTGGCCATAAGCTATTCTCTTGCCTCAGTCTCCCAAGTAGCTGGAAGTACAGGCACCTGCCACAACACCCAGCTATTTTTTTGTGGCAGTTGTCATTGTTGTTTTAGATGGCCTGGGTCAGGTTCGAGCCCGCCAGCCTTGGTGTATGTGGCTGGCACCCTACTCACTGAGCTATGGGCACCACCAACTTTCACTCTTGCTAGAACACTGGAAATGCTGCATAAAACTAACTCAGCAGGGCACACCTTCTGGGTGTAGAGCACAACTACAACGGGGACTTTACTTAACAAATGCAAACGTTGTAACCTAATTTTTGTAACTTCATATTAATCTGAAATTAATTTGAAATTAATTTCTTGATTAGCACACATTCAACCAATAGTCTATACTGTCAGCTTACTGATGAACAGGGAAAGGCTTAAAAGGAAAAAAAAAAAAACAACTAGGGGTTTCCTATCTTATCCTTTCCTTCTAGTCATTTTAAGCATAAGTGTGTATTTATTTATTTACTTATTGTCTGATACAGAACTTCACTCTGTTGTCCATTCTAGAGTGCCATGGCATCAGCCTAGCTCACAGCAACCTCAAACTCCCAGGCTCAAGCCATCCTCTTGCCTCAGCCTCCCCAGGAGCTGTGACTATAGTATAGGCACCTGCCACAATGCCCAACTCATTTTTCTATTTTTAGTAGAAATGATGTCTTCCTTTTGCTCAGGCTGGCCTTGAATGCCTGAGCTCAAGTGATCTTCCCACTTTGGCCCACAAGAGTGCTAGGATTACATGTGTGAGTCACTGTACTCAGTGACCATAAGTGTTTAGCTGAAATAGGAAAATAAAGTGAATTAAGAGAAGATATGATAGATTTCCTTGGTCATTTATGTTTCTTAGAACACTGCTGTCCTATTTGTGTTCATAGCAAACATTGCCTCATTGGCTTGTCAACACCTGCATTTACTCAGTCATAAACATGCTTAACCTTGCATTTATGTGAAGTCTCCCTGATCTCCCACACACATGGATCCACATGGATCCACTAGAATTACATATGCATGGGGTGTTACAATCACTACATGCAGAAAGGCCAGCAAGGAACAGCAGACACACAGATCACACATGCTCCCTTGTCCCTTTGAAATTTATTTTAGAAGCACAAGTACAAAAACAATAAGTTATTAAAATTTCCAAGACATACATGCACAAAAATATTTCCAAGACAGCAACAGAAGAGTATTAAGCCACATGCAGGATCCTTCTGAGCATGATGCCCTGTGTAACTGCATAAATTACATACCCATGAAGCAGACCCTGCATCTAATCTACTTCCAGTCTTCAATTTCTGCAGCTTTGGCTAATATCTAATTGAACTTAGAAATAGCAAAATGGAAACACTCAATTGAACCGCTCCCAAATATGTGAGCCATATGAACTATGAGGGGTAATAAATATTTGTTATGCAAGAATGACTGACACATAATTAAGTTTGCAAACTTGCCACTATGTGCTTCTATTGGCAGCACTATATAAACAACTCAGTAAGATTTCATAACCCTGGTATATTATTGTCTCAGTTGTGTTCATGTTGATGTGTGGTGATGTCTTGGTGAGTGGTGTTCATTATTGCTGTTGCTTGTTTTTGTGTACTGTCACAAGAATGTCAGAGCTTGAATTAGAACAATGAACATTAAATTTTTGTTAAACTTGGCATGAGTAGAGGTGAAATCAGGAGCATGTTAGTCCAAGTTTATGGGGATAAGCATGAAGAAAACAGTGGTGTACAGATGGATTAAACACTTTTCTAAGGGAAGGGAAAGTGTCACTAATGAAGAGAGGTCAGGGTGGTTAGTAACAAGCAGAACTGATGAAAACTTTGCAAAAATATGTCAAATTATGCATCAAAATTATCAGCTGACTATGGAAGTATAGCAGATAAAATAAACTTCAATGGAGAAACAGTAAGAAAAATCTTAACTCAAAATCGTGACTCATGGCTCTTACATCATGACAATGTACCAGCTCACACAGCACCATGAGGGACTTGTTAGATAGTAAGAAAATAACTGTAATGGAACACCCTCCCAACTCACCTGATCTGGCCCCTAGTGAATTTTTGCTTCACCCAAAGATGAAGGAAATATTGAAAGGAAGACATTTTGATGACATTTAGGACATCAAGAGCAACATGATGATGGCCCTGATGGCCATTCCAGAAAAAGAATTTCATAATTCCTTGTTAGGGTGGAGTAGGTTGTGGCACTGGCACATAGCTTCCCAAGGGGAGTTCTTTGAGGATGACCATAGTGATATTTAGCAATGAGGTATGCAGCACTTTACCTGGGATAAGTTCATGAACTAAATTGTCAGACTATGAGTCTCAATCAAGTGCTACTCTATATATTCTAATTCAAGGTTTGGATTATTCATGTTAACAATAATCTCAACCATGGGGGAAATGCAAACAAAACCATAATGGGATATCACTTTAGACCCACTAGGTTGGTTTTATTAAAAAAGGTAATAAGAAGTTTTGGTGAGGATGTAGAGGAATTAGAATCCTCATGCACTGCTGATGGAAATATAGAATGGTATATCCATAGTGGAAAGAACCTGGAAATTCCTCAAAGAGTTAAACAAGAGTTACCAAAGAAAAATGAAAAAAACTTGTACATAAATATTCATAGCAGCATTATTCATGATAGCTCAAAACTAAAAACAATCAACTGATAAGTGGGCAAAACACAATGTGGTCTAGCCATACAATGGAATATTATTCAGTAATAAAAAGAAACTACATGCTACAATATAGATAAGTCTGGAAAACAATATGCTAAGTGGAAGAACCCAGTAGCGAAAGACCCCATATTTTATCATTTCATTTATATAAAATGTCCCCGCAAATAAACTCATAGGGACAGGAAGTACATGAGTTGTTGCTCAAAGCCAAGGAGGTAAGAGGAAATGCAATGTGACCCCTAATGGATAGATGGATTTCTTTTGAGGATGATAAAATGTTCTAAAATTGTGTCGCTGCTGGGCTTGGCGCCTGTAGCTAAGTGGCTAGGTGATAGCTACATACATCAGAGCTGGACGGTTCAAATCCAGCCTGGGCCTGCCAAACAACAATGACAACTACAACCAAAAAATAGCCAGGTTTTGTGGCAGGTGCCTGTAGTCCCAGCTACTTGGGAAGCTGAAGCAAGAGAATCACTTAAGCCCAAGAGTTGGAGGTTGTTCTGAGCTGTGATGTCAAGGCACTCTACCCAGGGCAACAGCTTGAGACTCTTGTCTCCCCCCCCACAAAAAAATTTGTGTTGCTGGTTGTATAACTGTGAAAATACTAATGATCATTGAATTGGACACAAATGAAATGTATGATATGTAGATTATATCTCAATAAAGCTGTTATAAAAATAATAATCCCTAGATGACTCTAATACCAACAGTTCAACTACCACATGTAACGAATGCTACTCTAAACTTTTAAAGTTATATTCATTTAAAAGAACAAGCATTACTAATAATTTTCTTGGAATGTTCATCACTTACACCGTTTTCAAGAGAAGACACTATATACAACATGAATCAAGTGAAGAAAAACATGAAATAAGACAGACCTTTAACCACAGTCCAACATGACTTTTAACTCATGCAGCTTTCTTGGCAAATAAAAATAGTGACAGCAGCACTAGCATTGAAATGAACTCTCAAAAAGAGAACATGTGTGTCAGAAAGAGAAGGAACATTAACGGTTTCTCTTCAGAGGATCTTTAATTCCTCAGTGAAGTGGCTTTCTAACTTGTCCTCAAGATTCTCTGTCTAGGCCAGGATATCACAAATGTCACTCATTTTGCCTTCTCGTTGAGATTAGCTAAAGCCTCTTCTTTCAGCTGGAACAGGATGACAAGAAACAGGCTGTACCTTATAATTTCAGTGAAAGCAGCTTTTATTCTGATTGGGTGTCTGTTGATGCCTAGCATTTTGCCTTTTGTCTGCGGAGCTTGCAGACACAGTAATTATTTAATTACTCAAGCTCTGTTTGTCATATGCAGGGTTGGAGATATACTGAAGCCAAAACCGAACCTGTACAGAGGCAGGGAAGAGACTCTGCAACAAAGAGCTTTCCTCTTGAGGTCTGCATAATCTTTCTTTCTCTTAAAAAATGAGGAAGATAAAAAGAAAAAAAAAACTTGCCCCATTTTGACATCCTCTTCATTAACTACAGATCTGAACCCTTAAACAAATTATTATGTTAAAAAAATTTTTTTTTGCTTCTCTGCAATGTACAGAAACACTCAACTCTTTCTGTGTGTCTCTGTGTGTGGGTGTGTGTGTGTTTGTGAATGTACAGGCACACCTTGTTTCACTGTGCTTTGCTTTATTGCACGTCACAGATTGACGTGTTTTTAACAAATTGAAGGTTTGTGACAACCCCACATTGAGCAATACTATTGGTGCTCCTTTTCTAAGAGCGTGTGTTCACTTTGCATCTTCACATTCTGGTAAATCTCACAACATTCCAAACTTCATGATTATGTTATTATATCTGTTATGGTGATCTGTGATCAATGATCTATGATAACTGCTATTGTAATGTGGGGGGGGAGTGCCATGAGCCACACCCATATAAGACAGTGAGCTTAAATAAATGTTATCTGTCTTCCGAATGCTCCACTGACCAACTTTACCTCATACTTCTGCCTCTCCTTGGGCCCTTCTATTCCCTGAGACATGACAATATTGAAATAAGACCAAGTAATAACAGTAGCCTTTAAGTGTTCAAGTGGAAGTAAGAGTCACATGTCTCTCATTTTAAATCAAAAAGCTGGAAATGATTAAGGTTAGTAAGGAAAGTATGTTAAAAGCAGAAATGGGTGAAAAGCTAGGCCTCTTGTGCCAAACAGCCAAATTGTGAATTCAAAGGAAAAATGCTTGAAAATTCAAAGGAAATTATAAGTGGTACTCCAGTGAACACAATGAATGATAACAAAGTGAAACAGACTTATTGCTGATATGGAGAAAATTTTAGTGGTCTGGATAGAAGATCAAACAAGCCACAATATTCCTTTAAGCCAGAGCCTAATCCAGAGTAAAGCCCTAACTCTCTTCAATTCTACCAAGGCTGAGAGAGGTGAAGAAGCTGTAGAAGAAAAGTTTGAAGCTATCAGTGGTTGGTTCATGAAGTTTAAAGAAAGAAGCCACCTCCATAATATAAAAGTGCAGAGCAAAGCAGCAAGTGCTGATGTAGAAGCTATAGAAAGTTATCAAGAAGATCTAGCAAAGATCATTGGTAAAGGTGGCCACACTAAAAAACAGAAATTTCAGCGTAGATGAAATACCCTTCTATTAGAAGAAGCAGCCAACTAGGACTTTCCTAGCTAGGGAAGAGAACTCAGTGTCTGACTTCAAACTTGAGAGATAAGGCTAATGAAGCTGGTGACTTTAAGTTGAAGCCAATGCTCATTTACAATTCTGAAAATCCTGGCATCCTTAAGGTTTATGTTGAATTTACTCTGCCTATGCTCTGTAAATTGAGCAATAAAGCCTGGGTGACAGCACATCTGTATTTGGCATGGTTTACTGAATATTTTGAGCCCACTGTTGAGACCAACTGCTCAGAAAAAAAGATGCTTTTCAAAATATTCCTGCTCATTGACAATGCACCTGGTCACCAAGAGCTCTGATGGAGATAAAAAGGAGATTAATGTTGCTTTCATGCCTGCTCACATATCCATTCTGCCGCCCATGGATCAAGAGGGAATTTCAATTTTCCAGCCTTATTATTTAAGAAATAACATTTCCTATTTCATAGCTGCCATAGAGTCCTCTGATAAAGTTGTACAAAGTCCAGTGAAAACCTCTACATCATTCTAGATGCCATTGAGAGCATCTGTGGTTCATGGGAGGAGGTCAAAATTGCAACTTAACAGGAGTTTGAAAGAAGTTGGGTTTGAAAGAAGTTGATTCTACCCTTTATGGATGACTTTGAGGGGTTTAAGACTTCAATGGAGAAAGTCACTTCAGACATGGTGGAAATAGCAACAGTACTAAAAGCAGAAGTAGAGCCTGAAGATACCACTGAATTGCTGCAATATCAAAATAAAACTTGAAGCGATGAGGAGCTGCTTCTTATGGGTGAGCAAAGGACATGGTTTATTGAGATGAAATCTGCTCCTGGTGAAGATGCTGTGAATTGCATACCATGGAATACTACTCAGCCATGATGGAGGATGACTTAATGCCTTTTGCAATGATTTGGATGGAACTGGAGACCATTATCCTAAGTGAAGTATTTAAAGAATAGAAAAACAAATATCACATGCCTCCCTCTTAAATGGGAACTACCTAATGAGTACATGTGTGCACAGAGGGAAGTAAAACTCAGTGGAAATCAAGTAGGGGAAGAGAAGGGGAGGTTGGGCAAAACTTTACCTGAAAGGTACAATGAAGGGAATTTTACCATGGACAGAACATTATCAAAAAGCATCACGTATGATAGAGAATTTTTTTTTGTGAAAGGAAAGCACCCACAAATGTAGCAAATTTTATTGTTTTTCTAATTTTCAGAAATCGACACAGCCATCCTAACCTTGAGCGACTACCACCCTGATCAGTCAGCAACAATAAATAGTGAGGCAAGACCCTCTACTAGCAAAAACATTACAACTTGCTAAAAACTCAGATGATCATTAGCATTTTTTAGTAATACTGTATTTTTAAATTGATATATGTACTTTTTTTGACAGAATGCTATTGCACATTTAATACATTACATTATAGTTTAAGAGTAACTTTTATATGAACTGGGAAACCAAAAAAGATCATGTGACTTGCTTTATCGTGATATTCACATTATTACAGTGTCCTGAAACTGAATCCACAATATCTACACGGTGTGTCTGTAAAACTCATAAACTAAGAAAGAAATTATTTTTTGAGACTCCAGAAATTCTTTTTAAATATCCAAAGTCACCAATATCACTTGAAAAAACTATGAAATAGAATTGTTAGGTGGAGAGACAAGCAGGTTTTCATGATTGGGCTAGTTATACCAGGGGTTTGTGTTACTGACTTTCTAAGTTACATAAGACCTGTAGTGTATGCATTATCAAAATTGCATTTGAAATGAAAAGCAGGGGTGAAACCAAGTTTTGTTATACTACCACTAGGCCAGAAACAGAGCCCAGTACCTGGAAACAGCGGATGCTCAGTAATTGCTGGAGTCTGCAGTATGACTTTGAGCACTGTTTAGCATTTTGCTCTTTGCTTCCATCCATCCCAAATCACTGTCCTCCAGATACTTCAGCTATTGTCTTGTGTGGCCTTGTCTCTGGCATAAACCTTTCTGTGGTAAGATGTTTTATAATGAGACTTTACTGCATTTCATTGAGTGTTGTGTGCTATGAAATTCAAGGTAGAAAGATCATTTTTTAGGAATGGTTGGAATTTACCAATTTTTCAAACTGTCTCACCAGAATTTGGGGCATATCCATCCCCAAAGAGCTCAATTAGGTCAGTTCCATTTAGCTGTAGTGACATTATTTTGAGAAAAATTCTTGAGTCTTCCCTGGTTCTGCCACTAGAAGCTGACTCTAGAGCTCCTGGGAGAGCCTCCCAGGTGAAGGGAAAGAGGATAGTAGACCTGCAGAAAAGAGAGTCCTGTCCTTCAGCACAAAAGCCCCAGTAAGTACTCTGGCAATTAGTAGGTTCTGCTGATTCAGCTGCAGGCAATTCAAAGGACTGAGAGGAGCCACAGAGCCCAGGATTAGGGAACCCCAATTAATCCATTAGCTTTTGGTATATGTAAGCCTACAAGAAAGACTTTATTCTTAAAGACCTTTTATTCCTCATGAGGAGACTTCTATGAATAGGTTTTTTTCTAGCTGAGGCATGTGTAAGAGTCAGTGGAAAACCAGTTGCAGTCAGAGGCTAAGATAGGACCTGTAAGCTGCATCAGTGCCTTTCCCCGGCATCAGGTTATAAATGCGAACTTCATGAACCCTCATTAAATAGGAGAGTCCTGGGGAATGGTCGATTTTTTAGAAGAAGCTCTAAATCTCTAGCAACAGGAAAAAAAAGCATCATGCTTCCTTTGTGGGAGAATCAAGTGGATCGCTTTAGAGTGTTAAAAGTCCTTTTGCTTCTTTTTTATTCAGGAAAATACATTTTTGCCACTTAATTATGGAGAAATTCTATTTAAATGAGCAGGAGGAAATCAGAGAGTTTAATAGAAAAAGATAAGCTTTGGTTTTTCAAGCATATTAAAGTAAGCAAAAACAGCACCCAAGCACACTGTCACCCAGAGAAGACAGATTCCTAGAAGTAACAAATGGTCTTGTGTTGGCACAGATTTCCATATTGTGCTCTCTTTTTTCTTTTCACTCAGATGCCCTTGATTTCTAGTCCTTCACAGAAAGAATCTGTCTGAGCCTGACTGAGGTAGAAAGTCTTAGGAAGCAGAACTGGAAACTTTAGACACCAAACTGCCTGACCTCCCTGAACTTTAGTTTTCTCATCCGTGAATAAAGGATTCTATGGGATCTTCAGTTTCCCTTTCAATTCTAAGGCTAATGCTCATGATAAATACTATACTTATGAGCTTAGCTTGCCCAGTTCACTTTTAAGTAACTTCTATTTCATTTAGTCACTGGAGCACAGTGTAAAGAATATGGGCTTTGAGGCCAAAAAAGCTAGTTTGGAATCTCCATTTGGCTCCTCCTTGCTGTATGACCACTGACAAGTTCTTGAACCTTTCTGAGATTCAGATAGCCTGTCCTACAAAATATTGATACAGATTGAGTGGAATAAGCTATACACTTGCAACAGAGATGATGCCACTATCTATTTTTTAGTAAATAGAAGCAATTATTATTATTCACCAAACATTGGTTGGGTGCCTCAAGCTGGGCCCAGGGATTGTGACAATAAACACGGCCAGCTCCTTTCGAAAGAAGCTCATAGACTCTCAAGGGTGGAGAATAGAAGGGAGAGATAGATCAGAAACTACCTGCTGGGTACAATGTACACTACTTGAGTGACAGACACACTAAAATCCCTGATGTCACCACTGTACAATATATCCATGTAACAAAAAAAGTTATACCCCCTAAATCTACTGAAATTAATAAAAAAAACTTATAATCCATTGGGGAGATAAATACATTAACAATACACTATAGTGTAATTAATATTATAATGAGAGCACGTTCTCTACTGATTTTACTATTTTTCCCTCTTTTCTACACAACTTATATGTCATCCTTCATTGTATCAGAACATACAACTACTCATAATTGTTCTTTTTTCACCTATGTCTTTCCTATTCATGACCACATGTGCCAAAGGATTTATTTTGTTTTCCAAGTTGAGACCACTTTGATTTTCATGTCTTTAACTTTCATTACTCAGATCTCTGCTTCTTCATAATCTTTAGACTTATCACTAACTCATCACCAGGTTATTGGAGAGTCATCTGCCCAGACAATCCCAATTATTCTGAATAACACCTGCACCTTTGTGTGCTACAGCTAAGCAACGGCTTTTTTGGCCCCTCAATTGTATCAGGTTTCTATGACAACGTGGGTTTCCATTGATAGTTTTCACTTTTGTAGCTCTGAATCCCCAAGGTGTTTCTGCCCCTGCTTTCTCAATCACTGTTCCTCCACCCTTTAAGTTACTGTGTGTTGCTCTCTAATTTTCTCAGTATGGCTTTAAATGTGAAGTGTTTGGAATAAGCAGGTGTGGTTTTTTAAACATGAAATTAATTTTATCTAGTATGAGTCACTTAGGCTCTCGACAGTCTTGTGCCACAGTGTTCATTGAAATTATGACCCATCTTGTCAGTTAGGAAGGGTCTGTCACATATCCAGGAACAAACCTCTATTTTTAGCACTTTATGACCTTTCTATAAAAAATAGTACAGTAGAATCAAAAGCCCAGAATGTTTCTCAGTTCAGACACATTTTTTTCCTATTCCCTAAACTATATTATCAATTTTTAATTATTCCAGAGTCTGGGAAGTTGGAAATCATCTGGTTTTCCCAACATGTACCATATGAATTCTGATGCATGTTTTGCCTTTGTGGAGTTTTCATATATACTTTGTAGAATTTGTACCTCAACATATGGTACAAATTTTTTCAAAAAATCAACAGATCAACTGTATCGCTTTAGAGGGTGAGTTTAGGAAATCAACAACACCCACATGCACAAAGAAAAGAAATAGAAATGGGCCTTGAGACATACACACACTGTCAATAAAATACAGGAGATTCAACTGGATTCTTGCCAACAAAGGCAGAAAAAGATGCATTGAAGGCTACAGAGTAGAGGGGCTGAAGGACAAACCAAGACTGACTTCCAAAAACATTTATGTTACCATATTATCCACATAGTTGTGAATCTCATTTACTCTTTATCTCCAAATCCAGACTCTTTGGCTGGATATCTGAGGCTCACTCTTCATTGGTCTCATCATAAATTGTGAAGGTCATCATTCACTGCTGTCTCTGACCCTGTCAGTCTGACACAGGGCTTCTGTTTAGGTCTCACTCATCCCTGGTCTGATAACTTCTGCTAACATTTCTATAACACTGACTAACATTTACATATCAACTCTTCTATTCCTCATACCAACAACACTATCCCATTACTATTATCATCTTCATTTTACAGATTAAGAACTTAAAATTTAGGGAGATTAAGCAATTTGTTTAAAATGACAGCCACTACATGGCTTAGCCAGAATTTGGACTCAGATCTAGCCAACTCCATAATCTCACACCAGTGAGATTCACAAGTATGTGGATAAATGGTAACATGAAAATTTCCGGAGGTCAGGCTACAGCAGTGATTTTCAACTGATGTGCTGCAGAATACTATGTGCCCTGAGAGGATCTTAGAAGTGCCATGAATATTTTTAAAGATCATTAAATAAATTATTTTTTAAAGATGTCCAAAACACAGTAAGTATATTTTTGTTTTTACTCTTTTTTAAATCAACATAATGTAAGTGGGCTATGGAAGTTTAACCACAGGTTCAAGTGTGCCATGAGATCAAAAAGGTTGAAAACAATGGGCTGAAGAGATGAGTAATAGTAACCAATCTTTCTGAGCACTTTCTCTGTGTCAGGCACTGTTTTCAGTGCTATAAGTGCTATCTCATTTAATGATGCTTCAGCGGAAGAGCAGAGAATGGCTGAATGGTGACCACCAGGACCCCACTCTTTCTCTGCATCACATCAACAACTGAAAAGCCCTCACTGCATCCTGTACACTTTTGGGGGCTCTCCAACTTCTAGCCTTATCTTTTCTCAGAAGTCTTTCCTAACTAGTCCTAGAGTTCTCAGTCTTTCTCTAACCGTTAATTGTCTGAGACCATATCTAGCTTATGCTCTCTTGTCTTGGTTTTTGTTTTTGTGTCTGTTTTGTTGTTGTTGTTGTTTTATGTTGGTTTGCTTTTCACTGTACCCACCCCCTTTTTTTTTAACACTTGGAAAAGAGGGTCCTGCCAAACTTTGTGACTAAATATAAGGAGAGCAATGTTTAAAGGCGGGATCAAATGTTTTTCAACCTCTCGGGAATTCTGTCATAAAACCACCTGTCTTGGCCAAATATGCTGCACATGAACAGATTCCAAAATTATAGAGCAGTATGTGACCAAAAGAACTGGAGAAAAGGTCTATGGGGTTATGGCTTTATGTTCCTCTGACTATTACTAGGTAATTCCTGTTGGAAGTGAAAATATAGGTCCATTATGCAAAAGCATCAACTCCTGCGCAGATCTAAGTGGAAAATTGAACAGAGGCTCTAGAAATGGCTGTGGACAATGAGTTAAAAAGTGGATGACTCAGATATGAGCTTTGCTTCCTAATTGCATGAATCAAACCTCTCTAAAGTCTTACCCCTGTGTAAATGTCATTATATCTGAGATATGCCTCCAAAATCTAGCTTGTTAAAAGATTCTATATGGAGTTGGAACCTGCTGCATTGTGAGCATCAGAAAGCAAATTCAAACTTGTTGCTGGAAGTGAATTCGTGTGATTGAAAGCATTGAAGAGTTTTTAATGATGTGCAAAGCTGAAGGGCTAGCTTTTAGGTCTGCAACCCAAGCACAGCTTTCTAGCTTTTTTGTTTGTTGAATTTGGTTCCCCAATGTTCCAGGATAGCCTGAGAGTGTCTTACTGCAAACTACTATTAACAAGCTCTGTTTTTAGCCTCAAAGGACAGAAAGGATTCTCACTGGCCTTCCAAGTACCAGGCTGGGCATGGCAGTCAAGGGAGGAGGCTGAGAAAAAGCAGTAAAACACACAGGGTCATGCTTAGGTGCACCAGTACTAACTTGAGATGGCTAATTTATAATTTTTTTTAATTTTGAAGCCATTTTTTGTTTTGTCAATTGGTTATTAACAAGTCTATATAAGGTTAAGATTCCAATTAAAAGAAGTGTTTTCCTTTGAAGGTCCTCAGGGCTCAGTTGTATGTCATGTAGCTAGGAGTAGCACTGAATCTGGCATAAGACTTAATGACCTTATTTACAGCTTCTAAGAAATCCTTCTTAGTAGCAATTTTTCACCGGGCTCTGATTGCAAACATACCAGCTTCTGTGCAGACGCTCCTAATCTCAGCACCAGTGCTATTTGGACACAGCCGTGCTAACAATTCAAACCTGATATCTCTTTCAACACTCATTGAACGAGCATGAATCTTAAAGATGTGAGTCTAGCCCTCTAGATCAGGTAAGCTAAATTCAATCTTTCTGTCCAACCTCCCTGGCCTCATCAGTGCTGGATCCAAAGTGTCGGGTCTGTTAGTTGCCATTAACACTTTAATATTGCCTGGAGGATCAAACCCATCCAGCTGATTGATTAATTCCAACATTGTTCTCTGCACTTCATTGTCATCTCCAGCACCATCATCAAATCTAGCCCCTCCAATAGCATCAATTTCGTCAAAGAAGATAAGGCAGGCTTTTTTTGTTCTGGCCATTTCAAAGAGCTCACGAACCATTCGAGCCCCCTCACCAACATATTTCTGTACAAGTTCGGATCCAATAACATGAATGAAGCAAGCATCAGTCCTATTAGCAACTGCTCGAGCACCGAGTGTCTTGCCTGTGCCTGATGGACCAAAGAATAGCACACCCTTGGGAGGCTCAATACCAAGGTTAACAAATCTCTCTGGATGAAGTAGTGGGGTTTCAACTACTTCTTGCAATTTCTCAATTTGTTCCTTACAGCCAACAACATCACTGTATGTGACATCAGGCTTTTCTTCCACCTGCATCATGGTTACTGTTGGGTCGATCTTAGGTGGCAGTGGAATGTGAATTTGGTATTTATTTCTGTCCGCGCCAACTCTCATCCCTTCTTCAATGTCAGTAGGTGCTACCTGATCACTGAGGTCCACCACAAACTTGGCAAACTGCTTCATGTTGATAATGTATTTTGGATCCTCTGAATCAGCGTTGGTTATCTTTGTACACCTTGCAACCTGTAAAGGCTGTTCACTCTGGAGCATTTGCTTATCTGTGGCCAAATCCCAGAGTGCTGGTGGGGCCAGGCCAGTGTCAGACTCTTTAATGCCAGTGAGCTCATTGATTTTCTTGAGAAGTTGCTGAATATCATCCTCAACCTGCTTGATCTGCCTAGAGTAAGTGCTCTGACCATAAGTTTTCAGCAAGGCAATATCCCCCTCATCCAGAGCTCGGATGTGTTTGTCGTCCTTCTCATCCTCTTTGGTTTTCCACTGATCGGCACAGAGGTAATCCAGCATTTTGGGAGATGCAAGTGTCTCAGCTTCTTAGTGATTCTAATTTATAAATTTAAATAGACTCAGCTAGACAGAAAAATATTTGAATGGAACCACTTAAATAACCAAGAATTCATATGAGTTAAAGGGAAGTTGAATGTGGAGAATCCAAAGAGTATTGTTTTGCTTTCTGCTGATGTCACCTGTCTTTTGGTAGACAAAAGTGGATGCTGGTTAAACAGCATGTGTTCTAGTCCCTAAAAAGTTGGGTTTTATCTTTGTGTCATATATTTCTGTGAATGAGAATAAGAAAATCCATCTTGCTTTTGTAGCTACAAATCAGGAAAAAAGTTTGACTTACACCTCATGGAGAAAGACATTTATTTTATGTACATACCTGCAGCTTCTAGCCAGCTATGCTGGGTGCTTACCTAATCCTCTTGTCAAGATTCTTGTGCTCTGCTTTTAAATTTTCTTTCACTTCTGTAGGGTTAAATCAAATCTCTCAAGTTATTGGAATACATCTTTGTGTGTTTTATTCCTAAAGGATCCATAAATAGTGCATAACAGAAAATCAAAATGCAAATACTAGTTGTTTTATTTTTACTCATAGTTTTTCTTTGGGCTGGGCCTTTGCATTTGTTCAGTTTTCCCCCTCAAATTCTGAGCTAATCTATTAATCTTTTTGTGCATAAATAGATCTCCACTGGGAGATTTTGCTACAAACTTGAGAAGGACTAAATCTTTTAAAGTTTCAGGGCAGCTTCATGACTGTGAGTCCTAATGGCTATGTCAAACCCTGAGGAATTTTGCAGGTTGTATATTGGTTTTAGTGATGCTGATTTTAGCTGGTAAAATTGGAAATATTTTTGATCATTTTCATTCATTGGCTTCAAATGACACTGTGAAGCTTTCATTGCAACCTACTTATGATCGTGGAAGGACTGTGATATGCTACAATCACTATTGTCATGTTTTTATACATATTCTCCAATATTCATACTTTCATTCTTTATTCTTTATCAAAGAAACACAGCAGAAGTGAATATACTTTCATCAATATCCATTATTTCATTTAACCAGCTTTTCCAGCTTTTCTCCTGGGATTTTGGTTGTTCTTCACTTTAATTTTGAACACTACTGAACTGAAACGTAGGGTTTCCCAGGTGGAGAACCCATAACTTAGAGCCAGTTGTACACATCTCCTAGTCAGGAGACAACTTTGTGAGAGATGAATGGTCCAGCAGAAGCACAATTACCACTGAACAAAGGAAAAAGGGAAGTTAAGACTGGCTATAATGGTGGCATTAGATATATTTAACGAGACAAGCTGCCCTAGAGACATAGATCTTCCCTGGCACTTCTCTTTGGTGATTTATGATGTGGTTACATTGAGTGTCCTTGTAGCCTTATATGCAGCAGACATTATTTTGATTTTTTCTTTCTGTTCTTTTTTTTTCTTTTCAGATTTATTTCTACTCCACAGAGTATAATAAAAAAAGCCAGAGAGGTTTCTATTTAATGCATTGTACTCCATGTAAGCAGATCCCTTTTGTTTGAGAAAGAAGGGAGAAGGTAGACGGGCAAATTCTATCTGGTAGAACAGTGATGTACAAAACTAGCCCCAGATCATTCTCACCTTTACTGGAATATGATTCTTTACTCCCAAAATAATGCTATACCTTTTATGTCATAGACTTCTTCCCAACTACTAAAGTTAGAACATAGGCAGTTCCCATTTACAAGTGAGATAAGTTCTGTAGGTTTGTTTTTAAGTTGAATTTGTAGGTAACTTGGAACAGGTACCTTTACCTATTATTATCTGTAATAACTTATAAGTGCAAGTTGTAACTCAAGACTTACTATAGTAGTCTCTGCAAAAGCAGTTGTACGTAAATCAGATGTTTGTTACTTGGAGACTTTCTGTAAAACTCTACATTGACATAATTTTTTATTTCTTTATCTCTTCAGATGATCCAGATAATTTCAAATACAATAGAACCTCCATAGTTGACCACCTCCCTCTATTGACCATCTTCTTAAATTGACCTAATTTTCATAGACTAGACATTTACCACATGGACATATCAGTACAGTAGGCCTACTTCCCTATGGTGACCACCTCTGTATGTTGACTAGTTTTTCAACTCGTGGAAGATCTACAGTATATCATTGTCTCGTTTAAATTTCAACAGAACTAAAAGATAGATAAGATCACTAAACCCATTACAGAAACTTACACATCACATACTTAGTAACTCACAAAATCAGAATTCAACCTATAGGAGTCACAATTAAGCCTCAAAAGTCACATACTTTCCAGTACATGGGGTCAAAATCATGGTGAGTTTCTCTACATAATACATATCATAACTAAAAAATTTCCTCCAAGTCAATAACTCCTCTTAGGCACTCTTTCTTTAAAAATCCCAGCCTAAAGTCGATAATATTTTTGCAGTCTGTTTTTTAGGCTCATTGACTTTTAAACTGAAGGATCCTAGTCAAGCATCAGAACAAGAAAGGGCATTTTAGGACAAAAAGGAAGATGCAGTGTTTATTTATCTGATGTAGAAACATTTCATGTTCACTTATAAACCAGTATTTAAGCTAAAGGAAAAAATAGTTATTGTTTTGATGGCCTACAGTGATATTATGAAAGAAATCATCAAATCACATGACTCACAAAGAAAATGGCATCCTTGCACCAGATGGATGGTAGTAGCATATAATCAGGATTCTGAGATTAGATTTTTTTCCCATTTTGGGATGAAATTATGGGTCTGAGTCACATTTGTTTTGGTTTATTTCTTCACATTTAAGAGAGTCTAGTCAGCGGTTTAACATCTAAAGTTTATGAGTTTCTTTTTCATTGAGTAAAAGAGAACATTTTAATTTGTTTATTGACTCAGCACTAACGATGCCTATTTGTGTTATAGTTGATACTTTAGCTGGTTTTTCTCATGTCTCAGGCTAGACTCTCCTAGAAGCAGACCAGAGGCAAGCAAGTCATTTATGTGGGAGGTGATCTTAGAAAACACCAGTAGAGAAGTGAAAAAAAGAGACAGGGAAGGAAATAAAGCCAATAAAGGGTACTGTTTATGAAGCCCATTACTACAGTAAGCAATTGTAGCTGGTATTAGATTTTGAACTATTTTACCAGTTAACGGTGAAATAAATTCAGGGAAATTTAGATCAAGAATTTTTAAACATTATAGCAAGTTGAAATTGACATGATATACAAATGGATTTTTATTATATTTTACAAAAGTTTTGCTCAGAAACAAAAAAAAACAGTACCTTACAACTGGTGGGTTGAGAGAAGTTATAGAGCAGATGGCTCAGAGTTAACTTGCCCAGGGAGCAAGCCGCAGTGTTTGTCCACTCTGGAGGCCATTATATTTGAATGATGCTCCCAGGAAGCATTAATAAATCATCTCTTCCAGTCTGTTGTGCTTGTGGGCAGAATAGATAAAGAAATGCATATATTGACTTTTGGAATTTGAATAGGATGCCAACAACATCTGCTACATCTCCCCTGCCCCCCTGAAAGCAATTAATGTTATTCTAGAAGCAATCATACGTCTAGGGCAGAAAAACCAAATGGCATCAGCAAGGCTACTCATTGGACACCCTTTGAAAAGCACTATTATTTCCTCCTTGATCTTGACAGTTTTTACTACATTCTTAGACAGTCACACATTATTGATAATGGTTATGACATAAATCATCTTCCTTCCTTCTCTATCACACATTTACAATCTATTTCTAGGAAGTATTTAGGAATTTTAAAAGAAAAACTCAGGGGTTTCATCTCCCAGTCCTAAAAGAACAACACTCCTGCAGATGGACATTCATAAACTTGAACAATATTACTAAGAAAAAAATCTACCTGGAGGCTCTGAAAAATAGACAAAATCTATCAGACTTTGGAGAGGAGTAAAAACTTGGAAAAAGGTACTGGTGAATTATTTTCTGTTTTTACAGAATTAACCTGAGGGCGGGGTGTAGCTCTGACATGGAACAGGACAGCAAAATCACTGGGAGAAAAACCTTTCTTTCTAGCCTAAAGAACTAGAATATAGAGCCAGGGCATCCACATGTTGGAAGGCAAGGAATCAATCTCTGTAAAAAGGGCAACCAAAACAGGGAGCCCTAAGGATTATATACATCTCCAAGCATTCACAAGGAATTGGTTCCAGGACCCCTGCAGATAGCTACCAAAATTCACAGATGTTCAAATCCTTCACAGCCAATCTTCTGTGTCCCAGAAAGCCAGAACGCTGGGTACAGAGGACAGTCTGACAAGTGTCAGGCTGACCCATGAACTACTCTTGCTCAAGATGACTCAAAAGAGCTTGCAGCTTAAGTTAAATGAATTAAACTGAAATTTGAGCTGCTTCTCATTACAGATTAGGCTGAGTTTTTGAGTACAACCCACTCTCCTCACTAAAAATAATTCAAAGAAATGATCCAAAATGATTCAACAACAATACATCCCCTTCACCTTTGGAAATATTAACCATAAAAGATAATATCCAGATACAAACAGCAGGAAACCCAAAATGTTCAATTTAATAGAAGGGACTTTAAGAGAGATATTACAGTTACGTCCAATGGGACAAAGGTAAATTTCTCATAATATATACAAGACAAAAATTCTCAGAAGACAAATATGAAAAAGGACCAAATGGAAGTACTAGAACTGAAATCATTGAATATATGAAATTTTACCTAAAGAAAGAAATTAATAGGCAGAATGGAGATAACAGAGGAAAAAAATCAGTGAAATTAAGCATGGATTATTAGAAATTGGCCAAAAATTTTTAAATATTTCTAAAGATATAAATTTAAAAATTTTTAAGAAGTTCAACAATGCCTAGGTAGAGTACAAGTAATGAAAACCATGCCTAGCCACATCATAGTAAACTGATTTTTAAAACAAAGGTAAAAAGTAAATCTTGAAAACAAAGAAAAAAATGACTTACAAAGAGAGAACAACAATTTTAATGAACTCAGACCTTCATTAGAAAAATACGAAAGTCAGGAATTAGTAGAATGACATCTTTAAAGTGATAAAAAGAAACAAAACAAAACATGCCAATCTAGAACTCAATATCCAACAAAAATAATTTTTGATAATGAAAGTAAAATAAAGATACTTTCAAATTAAAAAAATCTAAATGATTTTCTTGACAACAGAACTTCATTCAATACAAGAAATGTTTTTTTTCTTTTTATTTATTTTTATTAAACCATAGCTGTGTACATTAGTCAAAAGAATTTCTTTAGGTAGAGGAAAACAAAATCAGGAGGAAACTGAGATCTTTGGAAAGGACTAAAGAACATCAGATGGTAAATATTTTGGTAAACATTATTTTTCTATTGAAATTTTTAAAAATATGTAAGACTACTTAAAATATTGAAACATTCTCATGGTTTTAAATGTATTTATATTAATATCAACATACATATGTTTTATATGTGTGTGTATATATTTAATCAACTAACCTATTGGTTTTAACAGAAGTAAATATAATTATATGATTTTAAGATTTTAATTTTTTTTTGTGAAGTAGTACAGTATTACCTTTATGTAAATTGTGAAAGCTAAGGATGCACCTGATCTGTGGAGCAACCACTTAAAACATGCATATAGTTACATAGTCAATAATAAGTTAAAATGGAACTCTAAAAACTATTTAGATAATTTAAACAAAAACAGGGTAAGGGGAACATAGACAAAAAAAATATAGAGGAAGAAAACAATAAAAAATAAAATAGTAAACCTCAATAAAACCATATCAGTTATTACATTAAATGTAAATGCATTGAATATTCCATGTAATTCTATGACAGAGATTATCAGCATGGGTTTAAAAATGAGGGCAAAGTCCAAAAATATATTGTATATAAAACACAAATATTAATAATATAAAGACACCACTATAGAAACAAAAAGTATAAGGAAATAGAAATACAATAGAAACAGTAAGTATAAGAATGCTTGAATGGCTACAATAATAACAGATTTAAAAAATTTCAACACAAAGGAGATGGCCAAATATAAATAGAACATTTCATAATGATTGTCTATTTTTCAATCAGACAAAGCAATCATATATATACATATATATATATGCATTTAGTAACAAAACTTTAAAATATATGAAACAATAAGTGACAATTCTGTTACCATGGTAGGAGACTTCAACACTACAAATGATATGAAACAAATGACTTAATTATAATAAAAATAAAACATATCAAAATGTATGGGATGCAGCTAACGCAATGCTTAAAGAGAAGTTTATCACTGTAAATGCTTATATTAGAAAATAAGAAATATCCATTATAATTACCTAAGCTACTACATAACGAAGTCAGAAAAAGATAAACTAGTAGAAGGAAGGTAATGATAAAGATAAGGACAGAAATCAACGATGTGGGACTTCCAGTTTCCAGTTCAATGTATAAGAGCTTTATCCATTCCATCCTAACAAGTAAAAAGCTGAAAAAACTGAAAAAAAGTCAACAATTCTTCTTAGATATGCAACAGAAGTGAAGTAACAGAACAAGCTGATCTTTGGTCAACCCCTGAATCAGAGAGACAGACAGGTGGACACAGAGAATCACAATTTAGCAAAGCAGAAACCTCTGTGGGAACCAGTTTTGAGGTAAGAAAGCCTGAATTGTAATTGACTAATTTCTGGAGGCTCGGCGTGGACATGTCTGAGATAGAAATACTCCATAAAGACCTGTCACGGGGTGGGGCACATTTTTGTAAGTTTTACTTCTTGGAGTAAACAGAGAAAAATCTTCTCATGTTTCCATGGGGAGAAAAGATAAAGAAGGATTTTGAAATATGCCAGAACATCCTGTTCTTAACAAAGTCTGCCTTCGGAAGAAAGTATTTAACCAGAGCCTAACCTGCTAGGCTTTTATCAGAACTTAATAATTTAGGAAGTCATATACCCAATTCCAGCCTCCCCACCCCCCAATCAGCCCTCTATAAGGGAGAAGGAAAGTACTCATCTCCAGATACCTTTAGCCATCCTCTCTCAACTAATAGGGGCTGGGGATTAAGAAGCACCTAGGAAATTCACAGTGCAGAGGGACAGGCTAACTAGAAAACTGGCACCTACTCGCAGGACTGTAGACCTTACTCCCCTCATCCCACACTTGCCACCACATTACTAACGTTCTATTTGAGCAGCTCCTTTTACCCAGGGCATACTATCTGGTTATCGAGAAAAAGAAAATTATGATGCAAACTAAAACACAGTTTGAAGAGATACAGTAAGCATTAGAATCAGACTCACACATGGCAGGAAGTTGGAATTATCGACTGAGATTTTTTTTAAAAGTAATTTTATTATGTGTACTTAAGTAATACACCATGATGTTATGGGATACATACAGAAAGCAAAAAGGTTAGTATAATGAAGTATAATTAACAGTGTATCTGTCAACTTACATAATTACCACTTTTTTTGGGTTTGTGGCAAAAGCAGCCAAAATCCACTCATTTAGTATAAATCTCATGTACAGTACAGTTTCATTACTGATAGTCCTCACGTTTGACATTAGATCTCTAGATGTTTTATTCTATATGTCTGCAGTATTATATTTCTGACCTATATCTCCCTATTTCCTCTTCTTCCTTAATCCTGGAAACCACTATTTTTCTAGTTGTGTATGTTTGAAATTTTTTTTATTACACATATAAGTGAAATTAGGCAATATTTTTCTCTCTGTGTCTGGCTTTCTTCACTTGGGATTGTGTCCTCTGGGCTCATTCATGTTGTAGTAAATAGCAAGACTGTATTCTTTTTTACTGCTGAATAATGGTCCATTGTATGTATGCACCACAGTTTATTTTTTTCCATTTGTTCATCAACAAACACTTTGGTTGTTTCCATATCTTGGTTATTCTGAATAATGCTTCATTAAATATAGAAGTGCAAATATCTTTATGAAGTAGTAATTTAATTTTCTTTAGGTATATACCCAGAAGAGGGAGTGTTAGGTCTTATGGTAGCTCTATTTTTAACTTCTTTAGAAACCTCCATATTGTTTTTCATAATGACTACATCAATCTCTATTCCCACCAACAGTATACAAATGATGCCTTTTCTCCAACACTCACCAACATTTGTTATCTTTTGACTTTTTGATAGCCATCCTTAGTAGTATGAGGTGGTATGCTGCAGTGGTTTTAATTTGCCTTTCCCTGGTTATTTATGATGGTAGGCACCTTTTATCATACCTATTGACTATTTTCATATCTTCTTTGGAAAAATATCTATTCAGGGTTTTTTTTTTGCCAATTTTTAAATTATTGCTTTTTCATTAATGAGTAGTATGAGTTCTTTATAAATTTTGACCATCAATCCTTTATCATATATAAGGTTTTCAAATAATAAATATTTTTTCCTAATCTGTAGCCTTCTATTTAATTTTTTTTTGTTGCTTGTTTTGCAGTTCAGAAACATTTTAATTTAATGTAGCTCTATTTATTTTTGTTTTTATGGCCTGAGTTTTGATGTGATATACATATAATCGTTAAATCCAATGCCAATGTCCAAGAACTTTTCTCCTATACTTTCTTCTAGTAGTATTATAGTTTTTGGTCTTATATTTACGTCTTTTATCCATGTTCAATTAATTTTGCATGTGGTAAAAGACAATTGCTTTGTTTCATCCTTTTGCTTGTGAAAATCCAGGTTTTCCAGCACCATTTATTTAAAAAACTATCTTTTCTCCATTTTGTCCTCTTAGTGACCTTGTCAGAAATTAGTTTACAATATATATTTAGAATTATTTCTGTACTCACTACTTTGTTCCAATGGTCCACATGTTCATCGTTGTGCCATTATCATATTATTTGATTAATATAACCTTATTATGCAATTTTATTTTATTTATTGTTAAATCATAGCTGTGTACATTAGTGCAATCAAGGGGTACAATGTACTGGTTTCATATACAATCTGAAATATTCTCCTCAAACTGTTCAATGTAGCCTTCAACGTAGCAGAATACATTTGTATTCTGCATTTAGTAAGTTTCACCTGTACCCATTCTAAGATGCACCGTAGGTGTGGCCACACCTATTACCCTCCCTCCACCATAACCTCCCCCCACTTCCCCTTCCTTGGCCCTTTCCCCTTATTCTTGTGCTATAGTTGGGTATAGTCTTCATGTGAAAGCTATAAATTACTTTCATAGTAGGGCTGAGTACATTGGATACTTTTTCTTCCATTCCTCAGATACTTTGCTAAGAAGAATATGTTCCAGCTCCATCCATGTAAACATGAAAGAGGTAAAGTCTCCATCTTTCTTTAAGGCTGCATAATATTCCATTGTATATATGTACCACAATTTGCTAGTCCATTCATGGGTCGATGGGCACTTGGACTTCTTCCATGACTTAGTAATTGTGAATTGGGCTGCAATAAACATTCTGGTACAGATGTCTTTGTTATATTGTGAATTTTGGTCTTCTGGGTATAAACCTAGTAAAGGAATTCTAGGATCGAATGGCAGGTCTATTTTTAGGTCTCTAAGTATTCTCCAAACATCCTTCCAGAAGGAACGTATTAGTGTGCATTCCCATCAACAGTGTAGAAATGTGGCCTTTCCTCCACATCCACGCCAACATCTCTGGTTTTGGGATTTTGTTATGTGGGCTACTCTTACTGGGGTTAGGTGATATCTCAAAGTAGTTTTGATTTGCATTTCTCTGATGATTAAGGATGATGAGCTTTTTCTCATGTGTTTGTAGATCGTGTGTCTGTCTTCTTTAGAGAAGTTTCTCTTCAAGTCCCTTGCCCACCCTGAGATAGAGTCACTTGTTCTTTTCTTGCTAATACGTTTGAGTTCTCTGTGGATTCTAGTTATTAGATCTTTATCAGAGGTATAACCTGCAAATATTTTCTCCCATTCTGAGGGCTGTCTTCTTGCTTAAATTACTATGTTCTTGGCTGTGCAGAAGCTTTTTAGTTTGATCAAGGGAAGCTTTTTCTTGATACTGCTTCAATTGCCTAGGGAGTCCTCCTTATAAAATATCCATTCACCCAGGATGATTCTTTCAAGAGTTTTCTCTGCAGTTTCTTTCTTTCTTTTTTTTTTGTAGAGACAGAGTCTCACTGTACCGCCCTTGGTAGAGTGCCCTGATGTCACAGGACTTACAGCCACCTCCGGCTCTTCGGCTTTTGCAATTCTCCTGCCTCAGCCTCCCAAGCAGCTGGGACTAGCCCACCACAACGCCCAGCTATTTTTTGGTTGCAGTTCAGCTGGGGCTGGGTTTGAACCCGCCACCCTCGGTATATGGGGCTGGCGCCCTACTCACTGAGCCACAGGCGCCACCCTCTCTGCAGTTTCTTAAAGTATTTTTATAGTTTCATGTCTTAAGTTTAAATGTTTTGTCCAGTGAGAATCTATCTTAGTTAATGGTGAAAGGTGTGGGTCCAGTTTCAGTCTTTTACAGATCGCCAGCCAATCAGCACCATTTGTTAAATAGGGAATCTTTTCCCCACTGAATGTTTTTAATTGGCTTGCCAAAGATCAAATAATGGTAAGTAGCTGGATTCATCTCTTGGTTCTCTATTCTGTTCCAGACATCTACTTCTCTGTTTTTGTGCCTGTACCATGCTGTTTTGATCACTATTGATTTATAGTACAGTCTCAGGTCTGGTGGCATGATTTCTCCTGCTTTGTTTTTATTTCTGAGTAATGTTTTGGCTATTTGAGTTTTTTCCGATTCCATATAAAACGAAGTATTATTTTTTTCAAGATATTTAAAATATGACAATGGAGCTTTAATAGGAATTGCATTAAAATTATATATTGCTTTGGGTAGTATAGACATTGTAACAATGTTGATTCTTCCCAGCCATGAGCATGGTGTGTTTTTCTATTTGTTAACATCTTCAGCTATTTTTTTTCTTAAAGTTTAATAGTTCTATTTGTAGATATCTTTCACATTCTTTGTTAGGTATACTCCCAAATATTTCATCTTCTTTGGCACTACTGTGAAAGGAATAGAGTTCTTGACTGTTTTCTCAGCATGGTTATTGTTGGTATATATAAAAGCTATAGATTTATGGGTGTTGATTTTGTAGCCTGAGACATTGCTGTATTCCTTGATAACTTCTAAAAGTTTTGTAGTAGAATCCCTAGTGTTTTCCAGATATATGATCATATCATCTGTGAAAAGTGAAAGTTTGATCTCTTCTGACCCTGTGTGGATACCCTTGATCGCCTTTTCTTCCCTAATTGCAATGGTTAAAACTTCTATTACAATGTTAAAGAGCAATGGAGACAATGGGCAACCTTGCCTGGTTCCTGATGTAAGTGGAGATGATTTCAATTTAACTCCATTCAGTATGATATTGGCTGTGGATTTGTTGTAGATGGCCTCTATTAGTTTAAGAAATGTCCCTTCTATACCAATTTTCTTAAATGTTCTGATCATGAAGGGATGCTGGATATTATCAAAAGCTTTTTCTGCATCAATTGAGAGAATCATATGATCTATACTTTTTAGTTTGTTTTATGTGTTGAATTACATTTATAGATTTACGTATATTGAATCAGCCTGAGACCCTGGGATAAATCCCACTTGGTCATGGTGTATAATTTTTTTGATGTGTTGTTGGATTCTGTTTGTTAGGATCTTATTGAGTATTTTAGCATCAATATTCATTAGTGATATTGGTCTATAATTTTCTTTTCTTGTTGGGTCTTTCTCTGGTTTGGGGATCAAGGTGATGTTTGCTTCGTAGAATGTGTTGGGTAATATTCCTTTGTTTTCTATATTTTGGAAAAGGTTTAATAGTATAGGTACTAGTTCTTCTTTAAAGGTTTGGTAGAATTCTGACGTAAAGCCATCTGGTCCTGTGCTTTTCTTTTTAGGGAGATTTTGTATAGTTGATGCTATTTCAGAACTTGATATGGGCCTGTTCAACATTTCCACTTCGTTCTCCTTCAGAATCTTATGGAGAGGAGACTCTGTGCCTTGTGAAGCCACTTCTTCGCTTTCAGGGATCCCTATAAGACGAATATTGATTTTCTTCGAATTATCCCAGAGCTCTCTGAGAGAGTGATCTGTTTTTGCCCTCCATTTCTTTTCTTCTTTGAGAGTTTGGGAGCATTCAAAAGCTTTGTCTTCAATGTCAGAAATCCTTTCTTCAGCTTGCCCCATTCTGTTACTGAGGGACTCTACTGTGTTTTTCAGATCTTTGAGGGATGCAACTTCTTTTCTTTTTTTTTTCATGTTTAATATCAAGTTTATTTACAATTTCATTTTATATACATTTCCCAGGTATTACAGCTTCTTCTTAAACTGCACATTTATTTTTTTATTTTGATGTTTTATCAACTGTTTATGTAAAAAATGGACCAAATATAGAACTTTGAAGAAAGCTGAGCTTCCTTGTTACCTTGGAAAGGTGAATGTCTTTCACTTAAAATTTTATTAATCCTCATTATTTTTGTTAAGCTCTGCAAAATAATTCTTTTTTATTATTATTATTATTTTTTTATTTTTATTAAACCATAGCTGTGTACATTAGTATGATCATGGGGCACCATACACTTGGTTCATAGATCGTTTGACACATTTTCATCACATTAGTTAACATAGCTTTTGTAGCATTTTCTTAGTTATTTTGCTAAGACCTTTACATTCTACATTACTAGGATTCACATACTCACCCTTATTATGAAACTAATGTAGGACCTTCACATGAAAGCTATAACCCAGTCAAAACCTAAGAATAGGGAGAAAGGGGAAATGGAGGGGAGGGAGGGGGGAGGGAGGGGGAAGGAGGGGAATTAATGGGATTACACCTGCGGTGCAACTTCTTTTCTCAATGTGTCAAAATCTTTGGTCATTTGCTCTTTGAATTCGTTGAATTCTTGAGATATCTTTTGGGTTACTGATTGGAGTTCAAATTCGATCTTATTTGCTATCCAGATTCTGAATTCAGTTTCTGACATCTCACCTGTTTGTTTGTGCATGGATCTTGTGCTGTGTCTGCCCCATTGATCCTTGAGGGAGTTGATCTACTCTGATTATTCATATTGCTAGAGTTTTTCTGTTGATTTTGCTTCATGATTGTTTTTCACCCATTGCCTCTGGCCGTCCTCAGAGTTGGGGAGGTGTCTTGCCAAGGTTAGACCCCAGCGGGATCACTCTAGTGTTGCTGGATCTTTGTAGAGAGCCACCCTGTGTATTTCCTCTGGGGCTGCCCCAGCCAGGGAGTTCTGGTTGTGGGAGCAGCTCTGGAGTGTGACACACCCGATCCAGCAACAGGGAGGGGGGTGGTGCACACGGTTCTGGGAGTGCCTGGCACCCAGTGACTTTGGCACAAAGAGCCTAAGACTCTAGCAGTCTCTTGCCTGGAGAAGGGCTACAGAGGGCATGCGGCTACCAGAGTCCCTGGCCAGATGAGCGGGCTGGTGTGGAGGCAGGTAGGGTACAGGAGAGAGGCAGCGAGGTTGTGTGGCTCAGGTACCTCTTTGTCAGTTCTTGCAGAGGCCAGGCGGGCGCGGGTTGTGGGTCAAGGGTTGCTGCGCAGCTCTTACCGAGGTCTGGGTGGGTGCCGATCTGGTAGAGGCACAGCTCTTATGGAGATCTGGGAGGGAGCCTATTGAGGTGGCATTGCAACTCTTACAGAGGTCCGAGCGGGAGCCAATGATGGTGGCAGTGCAGCTCTTACGGCTCCAGGTGGTACCAGAAACATCACTGCGGGGGCACAGTGAAGCAGTAGGGGACTCCATGAGCCAACAAGGAGGTCTGGAGCTGAGGACGATCAGCACAGAAGGCAAGTGCCTGAGGCCAGCCAGACAGCACCTCCAGCAGAGCTGTTATGCAATTTTAAAAAAGGAAGTGTGATGCCCCCCCAGTTTGTTTTTATTTGTCAGAATTGTTTTGGCTATTCAAGATCTGTTACAGTTCCATGTTATTTTTAGATTGTTTTTCCTACTTTTGTGAAGCTTGCCATTGGTATTTTGATAGGGATTATGTTAAATCTGTGTATTGCTTTGGTGGTATAAACATTTTAACAACATTAATTCTACAATCCATTAATGTGGGATAGGTTTTCACTTATTTGTGTCATCTTGTAATATGAACAGAGAGATTTTTAAGAAATAATGAAAAAAATGCTAGAGCAAAAAACACTGTAATAGCAATGAAGAATGCCTTTAATAGGTTTATTAATAGCCTGGACATGGCTGAGGAAAGAATCCCTGAGCTTGCGGATATCTTAAAAGAAACTTCTAAAACTGAACATCAAGGAGAAAAAAAGATAGAGAAAAACAGAACAGAATATCCATGAACTTCGGGACAACTACAAAAGGAATAATGTACATGTAATGAAAATACCAGATGAAGATAAAAGGGAGAAAGGAATGGAAGAAGTATTTGAAACAATAATGACATAAACTTTCTCTCAAATCAACATCAGACACTAAACCACAGAAAATCAGAGATAAAGAAAACATTATGATAGAATCCAGACAGGGGAAAATACTTTACCTATAGAGGAGCAAAGATAAGAATTGTATCCGGGCGGCGCCTGTGGCTCAAGGAGTAGGGCGCCGGTCCCATATGCTGGAGGTGGTGGGTTCAAACCCAGCCCCGGCCAAAAAAAAAAAAAAAAAGAATTGTAATCAACTTACCATCAGAAATTATGCAAGCAAGAAAAGAGTGCAGTGAAATATTTAAAGAATTGAGAGAAAGAAAGCACTATCTCAGAATCTGTACTTCATGGTTGGCGCCGATGGCTCAAAGGAGTAGGGTGCTGACCCCATATGCCAGAGATGGTGGGTTCAAACCCAGCCCCAGCCAAAACTGCAAAAAAAAAAAAAAAAGGAATCTACACTTCATGAAGTTATCCTTCAAAAAGAAGGAAAAATACTTTCTTAGACAAAGAAAAATAGAAGAAATTTATTTCTAGTAGACCTGCCTTGAAAGAAATGTTAAAAGAAGTTCTTTAAAGAGAAGAAAAATTATATAGATTAGAAACTTGGATAATCATAAAGAAAAAAAGAACATCAAAGAATGACCAAGTAAAGATAACATGAAAGCTTTTTAAATTCCTAATTGATTCAATGAATAACACTTTATTCAAAACAATAAGATAAACAATGTCTTTGACTACATATCTCTGGATATATCTTATAATTATATATGGTTATATATAAGTGAAAAGATAGCAATGATACAGGTGATAGGAGGGAGAAATTACAACTATTTTGTTATTGTAAGTGTGTATCCTACCTGTGAAGTGGTATAGTGTTAGTTTAAAGTGTACTTATATTTGTTATAAATGTATATTGCAAACTCTAAGGTAGACATTAAAAAGGTGGAAAAAAGAATCAACTGACATGTTATAAAAGGAGGAAAAATGAAATCATATAAAATGCTTTATTAAAATCACAAAATATAAAAAAGAATGGAAGACAAAAACAGAGACAAAGGACAAAGGCAACAGATAGAAAACAGTAAAAACAAGTGGTAGATATTTTTCTATTTCAAGAATCATTTTGAACATCAATGGTCTAAATACAGCGATCAAAAGGCAGAGAACATCAAAGTCAATCAGAAACAAGACCCACCTGTAAACTGGCCACAAGAAACTTACTTTATGTAATATAAAGACACATACATATTAAGAGTGAAAGGTTTAATCCTTTTGTGGCTCACAAATATTTGATTGGGTTTTCATGCTTATGTGTGGGATGTGCCTCTCTTAAATTTTGTTGTGACATTGGCATATTACTTGTTTAATCTGGAAAGAAAATAAAAGGTATGAGCAAAATATACCATGTTAACACTAATAAAAAGAAAGTGAGAGTAGCTATATCAATTGAAGGCAGAGCAGGCTTTAGAGCAAGTAAAGTTATCAGGAATAAAGAGGTGCATTGCATAATAATAAGGGAGTTAATTCTGTAAGAGGTCATAACAATTCTTAACGTGTATGCATTATGCACCCAGGAACAGATTGTAAAATACATGGAGCAAAAATTTATAGAACTGATGGGCCCTTATAGTCCCAGCTACTCTGGAGGCTGAGGCAAGAGAATTGCCTATGCCCAAGAGCTGGAGGTTGCTGTGAGCTGTGATGTAACAGCACTCTACCGAGGGCAACAAAGTGTGAGACTCTGTCTCTAAGAAAAAAAAAAAAATTGATAGAACTGCAAGGAGAAATAAATGAATCCATCATCTTTAAAGACTTCAACAAACCTTTGTCAGAACTGGATAGATCCAGCAGGTAAAAAATAAGTAAAAACATTATTGAATTTAACAATTGAATGTGCCTGACATCTGTAGACTACTTCATCCCACAGCAACAGATTATACATTCTTCTCAAACTTACATGGAACATTCAGCAAAATAGAGCTCCTTCTGGGCCATCAATTGCATTTTAACAAATTTAAAAGAATAGAAATCATACAATGTCTACTCTCTTACCACAATAGAAAAAATTAAAAACAACAACAACAAAAACCTGGAAAGCCCCCAAATATTTGGAGATTAAATAATTCATTTCTAAATAACGCATTGGTCAAAGAAGAAATATCAAGAGAAAATTTTAAATATTTTAAGTGATATAAAAATGAAAACACAACTTATGAAAACTTGTGGGAGGCAGTGAAAATAATGCTTAGAGAAAAATTTATAGCATAGAATTTATAAATTAGAAAGGATGAAGTATAAGAAATTAGTAATCTCAGTTTCTACCTTAGGAAACTAGAAAAAGAAGAGCAAATTAAATTCAAAGTAGACAGAAGAAAAGAAATGCTAAAAATTAGAACATAAATTAATAAATTTAAAAGTAGAAAATTAATAGAAACAACCAACAAAACCAAAATCTGTTTTTTAAAAAAAGTAAAATGAATAAGTTCTAGCTAGGTTAATTAAGAAAAAAAGAGAGAATATGGAGATTACCAATATCAGAAATAAAAGAGGCTTTCACTACAGATTCTATGTACATTGAAAGGAAAATAAAGGAGTATTATGAAAAACTGTATGTGCACAAATCTGATAACCTAGATGAAACGGACCAATTGCTTGATAGACACAATCTGGCAAAACTCACATTGGAATAAATAGATTACCTGAATAGACCTATAGCTATTAAAGAAATTGAATGAATAATTAAGAGTGTTTCAAAACAGGAAGCACCTCAGACCCAGATGGGTTCACTGGTCAACTATATCTAACATTTAAAGAAGAAATTATACCAGCTATCATAATCTCTTTCAGAACACAAAAGAAGGGGAAATTTTCCCCAATTTATTAAATGAGGCCAGTATTATTCAAATAAAACAAAGACAAGACCTTAATAGAAAACTACAAATATCTCTTACTAACCTGGATGCAAAAAACCTCAACAAAATTAGCAAATAGAATTTTAAAAAGTATTTAAAAACTTATATGCTGTTTGTTGGACTGCAAAGTAGTATAGCTTGTTTGGAAAGAAGCATGGAGAATCCTCAAAGAGCTACATGTAGATCTTCTATTTGATCCTGCAACTCCATTACTAGGCATCTACCCAGAAGAGGAAAAAATCATTTTATTATAAGGACATTTGCACTTGAATGTATCACAGCTCAATTCCTAATCACAAAGATGTGGAAACAACCCAAGTGCCCATGAACCCATGAATGGATATACTGTGATAGATGCATACTATGGAATACTATTTAGCCATAAAAAACATGGAGACATCACATCTTTTGTACTTACTTGGATGGAATTAAAGAATATTCTCCTTAGTAAAATATCTCAGAAATGCGAAAGAAAGAACCCCATGTACACTCAATACTAATTTGAAACTGTAGATGAAGACATGAGAGAAAATGACATTAAATTTAAGAAAGGGGGAGGAGGAAGGAGAAGAAGATGCTCAGTAAGCTCCCACCTAATGGAGGGGTATATGGCACACCTTCAGGGCGAAGGACTCAACTACAACTTGGACATTACCTAACAAATGCAAACAATGTAACCTAATCATATTGTGCCCTTATATTAATTCAAAAGGAAAAAAAAATTAAAAAATTATACACCATGACGAGGTGGTATTTATCCCTAGTATACAAGACTGGTTCAATATTTAAAATCACTTAATGCAATTGATCACATTAATTGGATAAAGAAGACAATTCACATAATCATATCAATAGATGCAAAAAAAGCATTTTTCAAAAATCTAATACCTATTGATAAATAGTAGTAAGTAAAGCTTTAGGAATCAAGAGAGTGTGGAATTGGCAAAAGAAAAGACAAAGAGGTTAATGGAACAAAAAAGACAGCACAGAAACTAATATATTCAACTGATCTTTTGACAAAGGAGCAGAGTCAAAATAATGGAGAAAAAACAATATTTTCAGTAAGTTGTGCTGGAATAACTGGACATGCACATTCCAAAATAATCTAGACATGGACCTTACACCTTTCACAAAAAACAACTCAATTGGATATCAGACCTACATATGAAACATAAAACTCCTCTAGAAGATAGCACAGTGGAAAATCTAGATCACCTTGGGTTTGGCAATGAAAATATTACATCAAAGGTGTTATTTATGAAAGAAAGAACTGATAAATTGTACTTTATTAAAATTAAAAAACCTCTACTCTTCAAAGACACAACAAAAGAATGGAAAGACAAACCATGGACTGGAAAAAATATTTTCAAAAGACACATCTGATAAATAACTGTTATCTACAATATACAAAAAAGCTTTTAAGACTCAATAACAAGAAACAACTCAATATAAAAAATAGGCCATGGACCTTAATAGGCAGCTCACTAAAAAACATACATAGATATAAAAAAATATATAAAAAATGTTCTACAACATATGTCATCAGGGAAGTATGAAATAAAACAATGCTGAGATACCACTGTATACACATCACAATGACCAAAATCCAGAACATGGACAATACCAAATGCTAGTGAGGATGTGGAAAGAAGAACACTCATTCATTGCTGATTGGAATGTAAAACTGCATAGCCACTTTGGAAGACAGTTTGACAGTTTCTTGCAAAATTAAACACTTAACTATCTGGTATAGCAATCATGTTCCATGTTATGTCCCAGAAGGAACTAGAAACTTATGTCTATACAAAAGTTTGCACATAGATGTTTTTATGGTATCTTTATGTATAATAGCTAAAACTTGGAAAACCAAGATATCTATCAGCAGGTGAATGGATTTAAAAAACTGTGGTACATGTGGACAATAGAATAGTATATAGAGCTAAAAGTAAATGAGGTATCAAGTTATGAAAAAACATGGAGGAATACACATTATTAAGTGTATTAAATACATGTTATTAAGTGTCAGGCTTAATAAGCTACATTCTATTCAATTTCAACCATTTAACAGTCTGAAAAAGGCAAAAATATGAAGACAATAAAAAATCAGTGGTTGCAAGAGGTTACAGTGGAGAGATAAATGAATAGGTGGACCCCAAAGAATTTTTAAGGCAATAAAATTATGATTGTATGATGCTGTGATGGAGTACACATGTCACTACACATTTGTCCAAATACATGGAATGAATTAATATAAACTATACAGACTTTTGGGTGATAATGAAGTGTCAATGTAGTGTACATCAACATCAAGTATACATCAATTATAATAAATGTACTATTCTGTGGGGGATACTGATGATCTGGGGAGAGCAGACTATATGTCTGTGGTGAGGGATATATAGAAAATTTCTATACTTCCTGTTAAATTTTGCTGGGTACCTAAAACTGCTCTAACAAATAAAGTCTGATAATTTTTTAGTTAATCAAAAAGGATTATTTACCAAAGTCAAAAGTTTATTTTTGGAAAAAAATTTATGAAATTGATAAACCCCTAGCTGGAATGAAAGAATTCATATCATTCTGGAAACTAAAGATTTTGTTTTAATAAATAGACTATTATAAAACACTTGGTGCCAATACATTTGAGAACTTAGAAAAAATAAAACATAATTTCTTGAAAAATGCAACTTACAAAATTAACCCAAGATGAAGCAGAATATCTGAATAGCCCTCTACATGTTCACTCAATTGAATCTTCCAGTGAAGAAATCCCCAGCCTATATAGTTTCACTTTAAAATTCTAGAAGATATTCAAGAAAAATTAATACCAATTTTATAAAAAAAATCAGAAAGTAGAAGAGTAAGAAATTTGTCACAGCTTACTTTTGAGAAAAACAAAACCCTAACACCAAAATCTGAGGATGATGATAATAATAATAATAATAATAGAAGATCAGTACACAAAAAAACCCTTAAAATATTAGCAAATATATACTTACCATTTTCACAGTACATAAAAGAAAAACACGTCATAACTTGGTAAGATTTATCTCAGGAATACAAGGATGATTTAACAAGCAAAACTCAGTTAATTTAATTCACCATGGTAACAGAGTAAATGTAAAAAACATACGATCATTTTAATAAATGCAGAAAAAGCATTTGTCAAAATGCAATATCTATTCATGATAAATACTCTCAGCAAACTAGGAATATTAGAGCATTTCTCAATCTGATAATGAACATTTACCCAAAACCCTATAACTACTATCATTTTATGTAGAATGTTTTATGTAGAGTATCTGAATTCTTTTCTGCTAAAATTGAGAACAGGGCAAGGATCTCTATTGCCATAATTTGTATTCAGCATTGTGCTACAGTTCCTAATCATTGCAATAAACAAATAAGGTATGAAGATCAGAGGAAAGAAGTGAAACGATTTGGAGAGGGCACGATTGTTTATATAGAAAATACAAATGAATATATGAAATAATTACTAGGTCTAACAGTGAGGACTAATAACTTTATCAAGGTTATATGCTACAAAGTTAATAGGCAGAATTAATAAGTGAATTAAGTAAAAATTATAGGATATAAGGTTAATATGCAGACATCAAATTTTTTATATATTAGCAGCAAAAAATGAAAAATTAAAATTTTAAAAACCTTTATTCACAATAGTTTAGAAAAACATAAAACATTTGATAGTAAATATAAGCCTTTTACACTGAAAATCACTAAGTATTTCTAAATAAAATTAAATAAAACTGAAGTAAAAAACAAACAAACATGTTTCTTTCTGGATTAGAAGATTTAATAATGTTGAAGTCCTCTAAATTGATCTATAATTTCACCACAATCTCAACTGACACTGGATGGTTAATTTTATGTGTCAAGTTGATTGGGTTAAGGGATGCCAGGTAGCTGGTAAACCAGCATTCTGGAGATGTGTGTGAGGGTGTTTCTGGAAGAGATTAGCATTTGAATCTGTCAGCTGAGGAAGGCGGAATCCTGCCCTCACCAATGTGAGTGGACATCATCTAATCCATTGAGGGCCCACCTACAACAACAAAAAAGGGGGGGCAATTTTTTTCTCTCTCTTTTTGAGCTCTTCCTTCCTTGGACATGGGGGTTGCTGATTCTCAGTCCTTTGGACTCAGGATTTACACAGGGCTTTCATTCTCCACATTCCCCATCCTCTGTGTTCATAGGCCTTGAGCCTCAGATTGATTTATAACATGGGCTTTTCTGGTTCTCCAGTTTTCAGACAGCATATCATGGGAACTTCTCAGCTCTTAGAATTATGTGGATTAATTCTTATAATAAATTTCCTCTTATATATCTACGTATATCCTATTGTAACAAAATTGGAACCCTTGATATTCTATTGTTCTATTTCTCTGGAAAAGAGAAACACACTATCTCAATGAATTTTTTAGAAATATTGGCAAAGGCTTCTAAAGTCTATATGGAAATGTAAATTATTTGGAATGGCCAACTGACAATAAGATTTATTTTAAATCTATAGAAGTTAAAACAGTTTGATTTTGGCAAAAAGATAAACATACAGGTCAATGAAAGAAAACATGGAGTACAGAGAATGAAATGCACATTTTTGTACTTAATTTTTGAAAGAGATGCCAAAGAAATTCAATGGAGGAAGAGATAGTCTTTATCACAGATAGTGTTGAAATACTTTGACTATCTATATGGGGAAAATGAACATCACCTCTTACCTTACCTTACACTACATACAATAATTAACTTGAAGTAAAACATAGACCCAAAAGTAAAAGCTGAAAGTATTAAACATCTAAAAAATTAAATGAAAGAAAATATTTGTGACTTTCAGGGAGGCAAATATTTCTTACGTAGGACAAAAACAACATGATCACAACAGAAAAAATTGAAAAAATAGACTTCAACAAACTTAAAGACTTTTGCTCTTTGAAACATCACTAAAAAAATAAAAAGGCAAGTCAAAAAAATGGAGCAAAAATTTGCCACACTTATATTTGACTAAGAGCTTGTATGTAGGTAGACTGTGTAAAGAATTCTTCAACCTGTTAGGAATAAAAATGGTTTAATAAAAATATGGACAAAATGTTTAAACAGACATTTAATTAAAAAAGATATAAGAATGGCCAATAATCACATGAAAAGATGTACAGTATCATTAGTCATCAGGGAAATGGAAGTCCAAACCACAATGAGACATTACTATTTACCTACCCATGGAATAGTAAAATATAAAAGGTTGATAACAGAAAGTATGAATGAGGTTGTGAACAAACGGAATTCTCATATACTACTCTTGAGAATGTAAAATATAGCTTCTTTGGAAAACAAGATGGCAGTTCCTTAAAAAGTAAAACATGCACTCTCCAAACAAGCCAACCATTCCATTTCTTTACCCAAGAGATAACAAAACATATATCCAAACACAGACTTGATCACAAATGTTCATAGTAGATTTATTTCTTATCTTTAAACCCAATTTTGCATCTACTTGAAATGTAAAATGCTACAAAGGACATCTCTTTTAACATAACAATGAGAAAAACTCAGATAAAAATCATACTATTTATTGAACCCATCATAGAGGTGAGATTGCAAGGCAACCAGTAAATTGTCTTCAAAGAAGGATAAGCACCTTCATGGAGAGATGAACACATGAACCATTTTACTTTTAGCAAAGCACAGGAGAAAGGGGGTGACTCTAACACAAGCAAGCTTTTTTTATATATACATATTTTCAGAATATTATAGGGGTCCAAATGTTTTGGTTGTATGAATTGCTTTTGTACCACTTGAGTCAAAGTTATAAGCATGCCCCTCACTGAGATAGTGTGCATTATACCCATTAGCTCTGAAATTACCCCTCTCTTTTTGCCCCCTTCCACATGCTTGCTTTCCATTGAGTTTTACTACCAAATATGCACATGGATGTTGTTCGATTAGTTCTATTTTAATAGCAAGTAATGTGGTGGTGTTTTTCCATTCTTGTGGCACTTCACTTAGAAGAATGGTCTCCAGTTCCATCCAGGTTATTATGAAAGGTAGTAGTTTCCCATATTTTGTGGTTGAGTAGTACTCCTGATATACCTATAACTCATTTTATTAATCTACTTATGAATAAATGGGCATTTGGGTTGATTCCCCATTACTGTGATTGTAAATTGTGCTGCAATAAACATTCAAGTGCATGTGTCCTTTGATACTTTTTTCCTTTGGATAAATAGCCAGTGGTAAGGTTGCTAGAAGAAATGGTGAGTCTAGTTTTAGTTCTTTCCATAGAGGTTTGCAGTCCTACCAACAGTGTATAAGTGTTCCTTTCTGCATCCACAAGAGCATTTGCTGTTGAAGGTTTTTTTTTTCCCCATAAAAGCCATTTTCACTAGAGTTAAGTGATACCTCATTGTGGTTTTGATTTGCATTTCCCTGATTAGAGACACTGAGCATTTTTTCCATATGTTGATTGGCCATCAGTCTACCTTCTTTTGAAAAACTTCTGTTCATACCTTTTGCCTACCTTTTTATGAGGCTGTTTGAAAAATAAATCCCATGATGGTAGATCAGCAAAATCAACATTGTTAAAATGTCTATACTACCCAAAGTGATTCACATATTCAATCTCCATTAAAATACCAATGTCATTTTTTGCAGATCCAGAATATATTATCCTACACTTCATATGGAACCAGAAGAGCCCAAATAGACAAAACAACCTTAAGTAAAAAAGAAAACTTGGAAGGCATCACTTTACCAAGCTATACTACAAGGCTATAGTAACCTAAACAGCATGGTGCTGGCATGTGAACAGACACACAGACCAAAGGATCAGAAAAGAAAACCCAAGTATAAAACAATCCTCATATTGTCATCTGATCTTTAACAAAGCAGACAAAACCTTACGCTGGGGAGAAGAATCCCTGTTTAATAAATGGTGCTGGGAAAATTGGATAACCACATGTAACAGGATCCAGACCTCTCACCACTCACAAAAATTAATTCATGATGGATAACAGATCTAAACCTAAAGCAAAAAACTATAGGAATTATAGAAGAAAATGTTGGAAAAAATCTTATAGACATCAGCCTAGGCAAAGAATTTGTAGAAAAGACCCCAAAGGCAATCATAGCAACAAGAAAAATTAACAAGTGGGGTCTGATTAAATTAAAAAGCTTCTGTACAACCAAGGAAACAAACAATAGAGTGAACAGACAACCTGCAGAATAGGAGAAAATATTCACATGCTGTACATCCAGTAAAGGGCTTCCCTTCCAAGCCACAAGAGATTTCCAGGCTTGTCAGGAGAGTATCTTGTTCTCAGTAATTCTTCAGATGAGTTATGATATTGGTGGCTGTTGTAGTAAGTATGATGTTTAATTCTCTATAAAGAACAAAAGAAATTTTTTTTACAAAAATGGATTTAATGTTGGCCAGATTTTTTTCTGGAAACATTCTAGATCTCTAGTACTAAAGTCCTTAATTTCATTCTTTGGTTTCTGTTCCCCATACCAAAATGGATCATCTGTAATCAAAAGACATTTTACAGTCAAAATAGAGATTCTCTTCCATCTGAATATGGTAAGCATACTTGACAAAAATAAAAGTGTTTTTAAACAAGCTGATTACCTTCCAAACCTTTAAAACAGAATTAAAAGTTTCTTTTCTTCAAATACCCTTTTCTAAATGATTGGAAGAGCCTTTTTCATAACTAATGCTTTAATATATACACCAACATTGATTAGTATTAGTGTTATTTCCTTAAAAAAAGGAAAACTTTCTGTTTAATTTGTATATTCTTTGTTTAGGGAAGAGATAGAAAAGATGTGGACGGGAGTTGGAAGAGGAGGAGAGAGAGAAAGAAGAGTAGAAATAACACAGAGGAAGGAAGAAAAGAAAAGAAGGGAGAGAGAAAGGAAGGAAAGAGAAAGGGTGAGGGGAAGGCAGGAAGGAGGGAGAGAAGACGGGAAAGAAGGAGGGGAGAGTTGGGGAGCTGGGGAAAGAGAAAAAGAAGGTGTGTCCAGACTGGACCAGGGCAGAAACGTTTCAAGCAGTCGCCCTGGGCAAACGTCCTAGTGAGCAGGAATTAGAAGTCTACACCAGAGTTACATATTATTCCAGTTGATTTTCTAAGTATTTATGTTTACCTACATATTATAAAAACACAATGAGGTTTCTTTTATAATATTCATGACTGAAGCTCAATTTTTTGATCATCTTTTGGTGCTATTAATTTTATACTGTTAATAATTTCTTTCAAATGCAGTGCCTACTCCTTTAATCATGATTAGTGGTACTAAAACTCAAAATTGATTGCTGGTAACTGGGACTGTCCCCAGTAGCACTGGTGATATTGGTATTCACTGATGTCCTTCTCATGACTTGGAGAATCCAGGTGACAGAAATTCCAGAAAAGCCAGATGTAAAAAGAGACAAGCCTGAGCAAGGACTAGCTGCTGATCTCAAGATTGACCTCTGGGGTCAAGAGAGTAAAGGTTATTTAGTCGCTGAACTGTGGGAAATTGTACACTTCAAGACAAACACCAGGCAGGTTAGTAACAGGGGCAAAGTGTGAACCTGTGCTCTCAGGTTTCTATGGAAAATTCCATAGAAACTGGATGGAAATTTTCCCAGGCTGCTCCAGATCTGAAGGTCTGTTAGAGCCCTTTCTCCAGATTTGACTACGGGAAGATATGCAGCTATCTCACTATCCGGGTGTGGATTTGCGTTTTTTCCCCTGGTTCAGTCTTTTCATCGCTCTTGTGGTTATTAAGTCCTCTCTGTGGGCAGATGTAGGGAAAGCAGGGCTTGCCTAAAGTGGCCAAAGTGGCCACTGTGCCTCATTAGATTCTGGAAACTTACCTGCCTCGATTTAATCCATTTCTCCCTAATGAGGCAGTGGAGTGTAACCTGTACAGGACCACATGGTCTTCTTCACAGGAGAAGCCAAGAGCCAACTTAGCTGGCTCTTTCGTCTTACTATTGTTCTTTCTCATGTGTAAAATAGGAGTGCCCACCGAAGTTCCTATGTCTGTTTGATACTGATAGCTGTTAATAGTATGAGGAATTAACAACTATTGGTTTTGAAAAGAATGTACATGCTGAAACTTTCTAAAAATGGACAGCCATATAATACAATGCCTGGGAAACTTAAAGGAATTATTATTATTTTTTATTAAATCATACCTGTGCACATTAATGCAATCATGGGGTACAATGTGCTGGTTTTATATACAATTTGAAATATTTTCATCAAAGTGGTTAACATAGCCTTCATGGCATTTTCTTAATTATTGTGTTAAGACCATTTATATTCTACATTTAGTAAGTTTCACATGTGTTTTTTGATTAATAATTGTTGAGAAGTCCTTCAATAAGATGATGCATTTAATTCTATTTATATTAGGTATTTGTCCAGAATCTATAAGACATGCATTTATTAAGCATAAATTCATTGCAAAGTATCATCTAGAGCAGAATTTATTCAAACATGAGACTAACGGTATTTCTTCTTGTTACCTATACATTTTTAGTTTTGCTTGAGAGAAATAGTGTTGAATAAAGAGATAATATTTTGGCTGATAATGTAGTTTGGAGAAAGCAGAGCTTTACTGTTTCCACATTCTAGATTTAAGTTTCCAAATATAAACCTTAATAATACTCCTGGACATCAGCATAGCAAGATAAAATGAGGGTCTTTTTTTAGTAAGCCCTGGAGTTTGGGTTTTTGCACCTTGCCACAAGTGACCTTCTGAGATACTGTAGTTTATTTTTGGATTTTAAATTGGGTATAAAATTTTAATTGTGTGCATCACACTATATATTTTTATATGGTGGAAGCATAAGAAAGAACTTTCCTACAAAGAGAGATACCAAAGGTGGATATTTTTACAATTTGCCAGCTGTCGGGAATGAAAGAAGGTGATGAGATTTTAAGCCTCAGTGACTTGGAGGGCTCATTCAATTTCAAAATTGTTAATTCCAGGTTTGTTTGACTCAAACATGGGTATTTCACTATTACAGTCTGAATGTTTATTTCCCCAGCACCTACAATGTTCTCCACCCAAATACCTGTGCTCTTGGATGTCTGGTTCTCTTTGGCTATGGGGACTTTTGATTATCTGTCCCTTATTCTCCCCTTCATGTATGGAGCTTTAATGTTCTTACTCTAGCCCCAGGGTAGAGAGACAAACCAGGAAATTATTAGCAGACGCAGCAGGTAGTGAGGAACATAGGAGGGAAGCAGTAAATAAAAGTTGCCTCTTTTAACTTCAAAGCCTATTGAGTTAAAGTGATGGTGGGAAGTCTTTAAATGGGACATTAGGACATTGTGGTTATATAGTAGTAATTTGTGAAATGGAAGTACTTTCTCTTCTTCATGGAAGTAGTTTGTCTTCTGCAAGATTTTCCTACAGGCTTTTGTCTTTCCACCTTTCTACAAACATTTACTGCTCACATGCTGTTCCTTGGTTGACCAACTTCTGTTCACTGACAAAACTTACATGTCCTATGTTCTATTTCCTCAAAATCATCATCTCTGATGCCAGCTACCCAACAAACAAATCCTAGCAGTGTGTTAGCCCTTTGTCAGGTAATGAATTTCCATCTCAGTGAAGGATCTTATTTTAGTCACTCTGCTCTCTAGAGAGGAGGACATTGAAGGAGACACTCGGAAGCCCTCTGATGACCCCTGACTGCATCAGGTAGGCAGTTATGAATCCTGCCTACTTTTAGGTATCAGTTTGAGGAGTATACAATTTCTCTATCCATTGTTATTTCCTTTGCCCTCTCCCAAATGACACTATTACTCAATACAGCTCCTGGAAAAGCAAGGGAGAGACGTGACTTGCCACGCATGACCTTTTCAGAGTGGCATTGACATGAAATGCAGCAGCGAAGGTGACCCGTGACCCTCGTGAGTCTTGGTAAAGTACTGCAAAGCCCAGGTACAAAGTCACAGAGCTAGTAAGTGGCAGAACCTGGAGTAAAAATGGAATCTGTAGATTTCAAACCAAACTCTACCACTGGAGGTAGCAGTACATCTAATTTTCCATATTGTTGATTTATTCTCTCTACAACAAAAAAGAAGGTAAGAGGGAGGGGAGAGAATACCCAAAGAGAATGTGCCTGGGATATTTCTTGAAAAAATAAGAAAGGGGAGAGAAATAGAAGCAAGAACCTCTTAGATGTTCAGATTTTTCAATAGAGCAGTAGCCAGCATTGTATTCTTTCAGACAGAAAAATTTGGGGAACTGCATTTAATTTTGGTAAATAATCTTGATTTTCAACTGTACCAAACAGAAGCAAGGTACCATTTAATCCTCATCAATGGCAAAGCTGTGAGCAGCTGAAGGCCTCTGTCAGTGTGAAAAGTAACAAATGCCACCAACCCAGGAAAACTGATCCCCAGGGCTTTTCAAGTGCAGCCTGTCTGCTGAAAACAGGTTGGATCTTTTCCTCTTCTGCACTGAAATAAAAATAAAACCACCTGAATCTCTTCAAGTGCCCCCATGGCCAACTGCCTGCTATCTATTAGTGGAAAAGATTGGGTGAGTATAATGAGTAGGACTTTCTGTGTTTTGATAAAAATGGCCTGAATGTAGATTTTCAAGTTTAATATCATATTTTCCTATAAAAACTCTACTCTAGGCCCTTCCCTTCTCATCTATATTCTTTAAACTTCAAAGAAAAAACTTTATGGAAGCACCGTGAATGAATTTATAGGGGAGGCAGTCACCGTGTCTCCAAGATGGCAGTAATTTACTGAGAGGCTTGTCATTGTGGGGCCTGTGCATAGCCAGCCTTTACTTCCTTCTCCTCTATGATACTGTTAGAACCCTTCTCCCTAAAGGCCTGGGGGTGATCTGCCCCACCTTCCACCACCGGCACCCATGCAAGCCTTCTGAAAGAAAAAGGCCCACCCAGCCTGTTATTGCCTCTATTGCCAGCACCCAGGTCCTGCACACACCATGTAGGGGATGCAGGACTGGCCAAACCAACCTGCTACTATCACTGCCATTGCCTGCACATGGTAGGTACTTCAGTGCTTGAAGGTTGGCCCTGTTGCCACTATTGCCATGTCCAACACCAATCATGCTGCCCAGGGCTGCAAAGACTTACTTGTCTGCTCATCCAACTGCTGGCACCCAGGCAAGCCTCCTGGAGGCCCAAGGATTGGCCCACTTTGACCTGCTTCCACCAGAATCTAGTGTTACCATTACAGAAAGCCACTAAATTGCAAAGATAAACAATGAGAGAGGAAGTAAGGGACAAAGGATATTCAGAACAACCAAAAACCAATTAACCAATGACAAGAATAAGTCCTGAATGTAAGTGGATTCAATTCCTCACGTATAAGATACACACTGGCTGAATGGATAAAATAATAAGACCCAACTATGTATTACCTGCAAGAAAATCATTTCACCTGTGCAAGATCCATATAGACTGAAAATGAAGGGTAGGAAAAAGATGTAAAAAAAAATTAGAGATTAGAAGTCAAGACCCAACTGACTCTTCGACTGCTAAACATCAGGCCTCTCATCATCACCAAGGAAGAAGCTCAGAGTGAATTCAGAAGGGCAATTATCAATCTCCACAACGTCAATTGCTTCCTGATGCTGAACTGTCATGGCACATTTATCTAACTGTTGTCTTTAAAGAAACTGGCATCTTCTAATAGTGACTGTTTACTGTTGTGCTGTAGTTAAAACCATGTGGGTACTAGCCATTCATGACTAAAGGCTTCTGCCTATGACTCAATCAGTGTCTTTATTTTTAATGGCGGGGAAAAAGACAAAAGAAACCATTCCCAACTAAATGGAGAATAGCCTTTGGTATACTTGAAAGAGACCTCAGTTCATCTGGCCTCTGGTCAGCAGAGCTGCTTTTCCAGTGCGGCAGTGAGTTTGGTGTTCCTAACGCCATCCATCATCTTTATTCAGACAGGCTTTACATGTGGTGTGATGTGTATAGAAGGTAGGATTCCTCCCATATCTTGTGAGTTTTCTGCCCTCTGCGCTAGTGCATGTGTTCTATTTATTGGTCCAGTTCTTCTCAGATCATTTAAATGTAGTCTGGCTCATGCTTTTTCTTTTTTCTTTTTTTTATTTTTTATTTATTTATTTTTTTTTATTAAATCATAGCTGTGTACATTGATATAATCATGGGGCATCATTCATTACCTTCACAGACCATTTACCAAGTTTCACATATACCCTTGTAAGATGCACTGCTGGTGTAATCCCACCAATCCCCTTCCCTCTACTCACCTCCCCCCTCCCTCCCCTCCCTTTCCCCCTTCCCCCTATTCTTAGGTTGTAACTGGGTTATAGCTTTCATGTGAGAACCCTAAATTAGTTTCATAGTAGGGCTGAGTACATTGGGTACTTTTTCTTCCATTCTTGAGGTACTTTACTAAGAAGAATATGTTCCAGCTCCATCCATGTAAACATTAAAGAGGTAAAGTCTCCATCTTTCTTTAAGGCTGCATAATATTCAATGGTGTACATATACCACAATTTATTAATCCATTCATGGATTGATGGGCACTTGGGCTTTTTCCATGACTTAGCAATTATGAATTGGGCTGCAATAAACATTCTGGTACAAATATCTTTGTTATGATGTGATTTTTGGTCTTCTGGGTATATGCCCAGTAGAGGGATTACAGGATTGAATGGCAGATCTATTTTTAGATCTCTAAGTGTTCTCCATATCTCTTTCCAAAAGGAATGTATTAATTTGCATTCCCACCAGCAGTTCAAAAGTGTTCCCTTTTCTCCACATCCGCATCAACATCTCTGGTCTTGGGATTTTGTGATATAGTCTCACTGGAGTTAGATGATATGGCAAAGTAGTTTTGATTTGCATTTCTCTGATGATTAAAGATGATGAGCATTTTTTCATATGTCTGAAGTCCACGTGCCTGTCTTCTTCAGAGAAGTTTCTCTTCAAATCCCTTGCCCAGCCTGCGATGGGATCCCTTGTTCTATTCTTGCTAATGCGTTTGAGTTCTCTGTGAATTCTGGTTATTAAATCTTTGTCGGAGACATAACCTGCAAATATCTTCTCCCATTTTGAGGGCTGTTTGCTTGCTTTACTTACTGTGTTCTTGGCTGTGCAGAAGCTTTTTATTTTAATCAAGTCCCAGTAGTGTATTTTTGAAGCTGCTTCAATTGCCCGGGGGGTCCTCCTCATAAAATGCTTTCTCTTTTTTCTACTGATGCTATTCATACATGTTAATATTTGGGACCTGAAAGGTTAACCTTCTACTAAACGAAGGAAGATTCAGGCAGGAAGCGTGAAAGAAGAAACTTCATGCTTTGTAGGTAGAGGATTTGATTTCTGAACTTTGTCATCTATGAGGAATGAGAATAGGAGTTTTTAAAGCCTTCTGCTTTGGGTCACTGGTCTTAGTACTTGACAACTGTATATGCTGTTGCAATGGTAATTCAGCTACAAAAATAGCTCTCCAATGACCTTCCTTGAAGAAGGTTTGATCTAACAAGATCATCAAAAGGTATAGGGAACATATTTAACCATTTAATAAAACAGTTTTCTGTGTCTTTTTAAAAGATATGGTTAGTAGATAGTTAGTTTTAACAAGTAACATCTGTCAAATTAAGACTGCCACAAAGTAGTATATAAATCTCATCTTTAAAGGGCTATTGAGTACAATAGGGGTATATGGCACACTTCCTGGATGAAGGATTCAACTACAACTCAGACTTTAGATTTTACCTTACCTAAAATCTTTACCTAAATTTGTTTGAACAACATTCTTGTTTTTGTCGAGAATAGAAAAGGAGGAATAAAAAGAATAATTGAAGGATGAGACACAATGAAACACAAATAATTAACCTAATTGTATGTACTCTCGTATTAACTCAAAAGAGAAGAACGAAATGAAAAAACGGATGCAGAATAGGGTAGAATGGTATATTTAATATGCAGCCCACAACTTTGTTCATTGATAAAAAGTCAGGTGTCTGAAACTTTTTTTACTGTTTGGCTTGATTTACAAGAGACAGAGAAAACTTAAATTGAGAACTCATGTTTAGCTTCTCAATGTTTGGAAAGGAGAAAAGTAAACAACAAACACCTCCCTGGTGTATGTTTGATGAGAACTGAGTTACATTTTCATCTGATGGCAGATCTGAATTAAACTGCTGTACCACATCTAAGCAAATCTACACAGGTGAATATAAATGATTGGTCTTTTCTTATTTTCTCCTGGAATATTCTATAACAAACCATTATGTTCCCTCCATTCATCTCCCCAATTTTTGCTCCTCTTATTTTCATAAATTAATAGAGGGAAATATCACCAGCATCTAAACAAATTTGGCCTGGTGGTTGAAACTGCGCAGAAGATTAAATTGTAGACTAACAAAAGAGTGATTTAAAAGACATCCCACTTCCCTTTTGTGTTCTCAATGAATCATTTGACAAGATGCCACAAAGCAGCTTAGTTTAAAAGAATAGCATTACAGTGGCCACAAAAGCGAGAATGTAGTGACGACCATTAGCCAAGTATATCTGCTTTTCACATAGTGAACATATCCATTTCTAACGGTTAGTAATTATGTGTGACATGCTGATATGAGGTTTATAAATGGAAAGGGTGAATTTTACTAACCTCTTTCTAAATGCCACACTCAACCAATTATATAAAAATTTGTTTGAACAACATTCTTGTTTTTGTCAAGAATAGAAAAGGAGGAATAAAAAGAATTATTGAAGGATGAGACACAATAAAACAGCAAATGATAAAATATCCTGAAATCGTGGAGGAAAGCAAATTGTGAATAAAGCACAATTATTCACAATTCTGAATCTCCCCTGAGATGATCAAAAGAGAATGGGGAAGGGAGGGGAAAGGCTATTTTCAATATCAGGATGTAGTGGATTAGAAAATCTTAAAAACAAACAAAATCATAAAATGACATCAGTTAATAAATTAAAAAGCAGTGTCCTAATTCACCAACTTATAGGACACAGTAAGTTGCAAAGACAGTACCGGGCATGTCAGCTGTGGGTGAGGGAGGTGGGTGAGTGCTTGGTGGCTGCTGATAGACCCTAATTGACAGCATTGAAACTGTGTGGTTTAAACATCCTTACTTTTATAGTGCCATAAACTCCAGCTCAGTGCTTCAAATGTGATTGGTCTTGGAGAAACTGAGTCACCTAAGCTAAATTCACAAGAGGCTGCAATTGACAAACCATAGAGACAGTTTAATAATAATCTACAGTGAATCACATAACTTTCATGAGGAGCAGATCATTCATTTTAACTTTGGAACCTATTTTCTTCCTATCAAAGAGGTAAATAAAATTCAAATGGTTGCTTCATGAGTATGGCAGTTAACTGTAGGTTACAAAAGTTTATTTTTATTGGAAATTGAGAGGCCAGTGCATCCATATTCACAACAGGGATTAGCTGGAAACTGGGTTTCTTGCTAAGAGACTGCTTTTTTGAACACTGCATTAGCGGCTGCTTTTTCGAACACTGCATTAGTAGCTTTTTTCCCCTCTCTCTCTGACTGTCTTCTGTCTGTATTTCATTTCTGCCCACTTCCTGCCTTACCCTTTTGAAGTATGCATTCTTCAGATGATAACAGCATCCATTAGGTATCATTATTGTCATCATCATTAGTCTTCCTTTAAGGCCATTTTCATTTCCTTAGCACACTGAACACCTTGCTATTCAAAGCATGGGCCGGGGACCAGCAAGCGTGCATGGCATCTGGAAGCTTGTTAGAAATACAGCATCTCGGGCTGTATGAATGGGTCTAATGAATCCTGTTGTGCATTTTAAGATCTTCAGAGATTCAGGTGCACATTACAGGTTAGGATGTACTTCTCTACCTCCTGCCTTCCATTCCTACCTCTTCTTCTATCTGTTTTCCCTTTAAAACTGGGCTAACTCTAGTTCAACACTGAAGGTATACTTTCTCTCATTACTGACCCACTATGTTTTGATTTTATATATTAGGTCCCAAAGGAAAATACTTATTTCAAATTTTTGGAAGCTATTTCACTATTGCATCCAAGAAAATAAGCTTTCTGAAGACTATCCCTGAAATTGAACCCCACTGCACCAATGGTGTTCCTGAGATAAGCAGACACACCTCAGGCATACCTGAGACAGCTCTATAACTGAATAAGTCTAAATTCTTATTGAGGTCTCATGTCTTTGTATTAGTCAGGATCCCACCAGTTGGAAATTACAGAAAAGCAACTCAAACAGCTTAGGCCAAAAGGAGAATTATTGCTTGTCATAACTGACAAGGGCTGGAGATTGTGTCACCGATGATATAGGAACACAGGACATCCTGTCGCCATGCCCTCGTTCACCATCTCTCGTGCCAGGTCAACTCTCTCCTCCCATGGGGGGAGAGTTTCCCCTGACAGTAGTTGCCAGTACTCAGCAATTTAGCCCACCCTGGGTAGCTTGCAGTCTGATTTGTGATGTTTTGCAATTTGCAAGACAGTCTCTATTCCTCCTACTTGGATATATTTGGATCAGATCTATTTCTGATCAAAATTAACTAACCAATTCTATTACTGGTAGAGCCAACCATAGCAAGCTTAAGAAGTCAGTTATTAAGGGGATTATTAAGGAGAAGATGCAAAAGAAAGTGATAGCCTTGGTGAATTGATCTGGGCTTCATCCCCAACCTATGTTTACCTCCAAGGATGGGAAGGCTCACCTGGGACTGTGATCATGATCAGTGGTCACCAAAATAGACTGCTCTTTTTCAGTTCATTGAACGAATAATGTAAATTCCAACTGAGTTTCCATGTCTCTTTATTAGTCAGGATGTAGATTCTTCAAGGCCAACTTACAGGCAATGTAAATCTTTGTACTACTTCAGTTTATAGTGAATTCATTATTTAAATTTTTTTTTAATCTTTAAAATTGACACACAAAAATTATACATATCTACGGGGTACACCGTGATGCTGTGATACATAGATGGATAGTGATCAGATCAGGGTAATTAGCATATCCCTCATCTCAGACATTTATCATATTCTTTGTGTCAGGAACATTCAATAGCCTTCTTCTAGATATTTGAAACTATACATATAATACATTATTGTTAGTTATGGTCATGGTCATCCTAGAGTGCTATAGAACACTAAAACTGACTCCTCTTATCTAGGTTTAATTTTATATTCTTAACAATAGCAACAACAAAAGTATATTTAATAGAAGTAAAAAAAATAGAACAGAGAATAATAGGAGAGATTTGTTAAAGAATTTTTTTAATACAGCAAGAGCAAAAATGCATATAACTAATCTGACTCCTCTAAATTGTTTGCAATACAGTATATTTAAGACTGAAAGCAAAAAGTTTTCCATGACTTTATTCCAATCATCACATCACAGAACTTGCTGAATTGAGGGTTGTGTGTAACTCCCACAATAAAATTTTTGCATATGTATGAAAGCAAGAACAAACCAATTTGGGGGAAAAGCATGTCAAGTTTAATCTTATTTTATATTTGGAGTGATGTCTCATTCAGGGAACATAAACTTACTTAACAGTTCTGTTTCTCCATAAAGAAAGCTTCACAGGGTGGATTTGAGCTGCACCAAGAGAGAAGGTTGAAGAACGCACATCAACCCTGCTGAGTTGAGCTGTGACCCCAAGGATACAAACAGAAGGTACAAAATCAATCACCAAGTGGACGGGAGTCCCCTCCCCCATGAAAAAGGCTCAGAATGCCCCACAAACAAGCGAGCAAAGTTCAAAGGTCCTCCCACTACACTCCACGGGAAAGACCCTCTAAAAACTGGACCTACCTCCCCTACTAGGATGCCACGGCGTTCTCCTGCCAGGCATAAAACTGTATAAAACTGTACATATTCTCTACCTGCAACTCTGAGCTCCCAGAACTCCCCTCCATTCTCACTCTGACGTCTGGAGGCCTGTCCCCCAGGAGTCCAGAATCTTGGGTGATTTCTCGAGGGGTGTGGACAGTGCCTAAACTGCAGCTGTTCAGTGCTGACTCTGGAGCATGGGAGTGAGAAGAGGACGGTTGGCTGAGAGGGAACCACACCGAAGCAGCAGTGCCCTGAGGTGCAGAGCAACAGCCGTCTTTTAGCAACAATACGGCTCACTGTCAGATATTCTGAAGCCACACCTGCTGTCTCCCTAGGCAACCAGAGGAGGCCGGGCATCTACTCAGGTGGCAACCACCACAGAACAGATCTGGGACAGAAACGCAAGCCCCGTGAGTAAAGGGTTTGCCTGAGGCAGTACTGACCTGGGTGGAGCGCAGGGACTAGAAACACACTCGCAGGCCCAGGAAGTTCTCAGGGTGGGGCTGACCCAGAAGACCTCTTTATTGAGCCTAAGATGCACCCAGCCCTCAGGGGATTGTCAGCCTATAGACAAAGGAAGGCAGCAGGCTAGAACTGACAAGTAACTGAATACAAACCTACAGGAGTGAAGGCAGGGCCTGAGGCGCAGGCTCTGGGAACTCAAAACAGCTTCTCTTCTGCAGGGGAACTTAGCAGGGACAGAAACAAATCCCCGCAAAGTTGTTCTGTTCCATCAGTAACGTCAATCACAGGTGGGGCTGGAACTGAGTGAACACCCCCCAGCCTCCATCAAGCGGCTGAGGTTGTCAGGCCTCACCTCCTCCTGCTAGACAGAGGCAGAGCGTGTGGCCTTGCTGAGCAGAAATAGATTTCCTTGTGATTCAGGCTGGTGCAAACCCCTGCAGTATCTGTTCCCTATAGGCAACTGGGTCAGCCAACTGCAGGGCTATCAGTGACTGGGTGTGACAGAGGTGCAAGGTGGGGAAGGAGGCATCAACCTTCCCAGACTGATCTATTTGCTGGATGACTCCTCCTGTCTCCACGCAGCACTGGAGCAAGCCATATCAGAGTAGTCAACAGACACCTGTGATCCAGTTGCCAGAGACTTTTAAACTCTCCAACCCGAGATAGGTGTCAACTAAGACAATAAATTTGGACCTTTTGAACTGAGCCAATTGCCTGAAGACTATTCAGGTGGTGCCCTGGGTGTGTGGCTGTAGGAAGGTTTGATTTTCCTTTTCAAATTGTTGCCTGTTGGGGGTAGGTGACTTAATTGCTGGTATTTATCCACAGCTGAGACTTAAACCCAGAGGAACTGTTTCACTAGGGTCAAACAGAAACCAGCTACAAACAAGACAGAACCACTTAGCCTCACCCCACCAAACAGGTATCCAGTTATCTTAAAGGAAAGATAAGGCAGATGTAACTGAAGATCCCATTCATAAACAGCTGGCCGTGATGCCAGAAATCCAATTCAGAACTTGGATTGCAAACAAGATTAATAAAATGGAGGAAAAATTGGCATTAGAAACTTTATCAGCAATTCAAAAGTTGGAATTAGAAATTTTATCAGCAATTCAAAAGTTGGAATTAGAAATTTGAGGAGAAATTCAAAAGTTGTCTTAAGAATTTAACAAATTTAAGGACAAAACCACCAAAGATTTTGATTCACTGAAGCAAGATTTACAACACTCAAGGATCTGAAAAATACAGTAGAATCCCTCAGTAACAGAGTGGAGCAAGCAGAAGAAAGGATTTCTGACATTGAAGACAAAGCCTTTGAATGCTCCCAAACTCTCAAAGAGGAAGAGAAATGGAGAGCAAAAACGGATCATTCTCTCAGAGAGCTCTGGGATAATTTGAAGAAGGTTAATATCCGCCTCACTGGAATCCCTGAAACTGATGAAGTGGCCTCACAAGGTACACAGGCCCATCTCCATAAAAGTATGAAAGAGAATTTTCCAGACATGCCAAGAGATTCTGAAATTCAGATAGCAGACAGTTTCAGAACCCCAGCACAACTCATCCAAATAAGACATCCCCCAGGCATATCATAATTAATTTCACTAAAGTTAATATGAAGGAGAAATTTCTCAAAGCAGCCAGATGTAAGAAATCAATTACCTACAAAGGGAAGAATATTAGAATGACTGCAGATCTCTCTGCTGAAACTTTTCAAGCCAGAAGAGGGTGGTCATTGACTTTTAATCTCCTAAAGCAAAATAACTTTCAACCCCAGACCCTGTATCCAGCTAAACTGAGTTTCATTTATGATGGAGAAATTAAACACTTTAATGACATTCATATATTGAAGAAATTTGCCATAACCAAACCAGCTCTTCAGGATATTCTCAGATCTATCCTCCATAATGACCAGCCCAATCCTCTACCAAAAAAGTAAACTCAGTCAGAAACTTTTGATCAAACTCCAACTTCCACAGTGGCAAAAGGATTAAAAATGTCCACTGGACTTTCGAAAAGCTTGATACCCAAAATTTTACCAGACTTATCAATATTCTCCATTAATGTAAATGGCTTAAACTGTCCTCTAAAGAGGCACCGGTTAGCTGACTAGATACAAAAACTCAGGCCAGATATTTGTTGCATACAAGAGTCACATCTTACATTAAAAGACAAATAAAGACTCAGGGTGAAAGGATGGTCATCCATATTTCAGGCAAATGGTAATCAGAAAAGAGCAGGTGTTGCAATTTTATTTGCAGATACAATATGCTTTAAACCAAAAAAAATTAAAGAAGGATAAGAATGGTCACTTCATATTTGTTAAGGGTAATACTCAATATGATGAGATTTCAATTATTAATATCTATGCACCCAACCAGAATGCTCCTCAATTTATAAGAGAAACTCTAACAGACATGAGCAAATTGATTTCCTCCAGCTCCATAATAGTCAAAGATTTCAACACTCCTTTGGCAGTGTTGGATCCATCCTCCAATAAGAAGCTGAGCAAAGAAATTTTAGATTTAAACCTAACTATCCAACATTTGGATTTAGCAGACATCTACAGAACATTTAATCCCAACAAAACAGAACACACATACTTCTCATCAGCCCACAGAACATACTCCAAAATGGATTACATCTTAGGTCACAAGTCTAACCTCAGTAAATTTAAAGGAATAGAAAGGATTCCATGCATCTTCTCAGACCACCATGGAATAAAAGTCGAGCTCAGTAAAACAAGAATCTGCTTACTCATACAAAAACATGGAAGTTAAATAACCTTATGCTGAATGATAGCTGGGTCAGAGATGAGATTAAGAAAGAAATCACCAATTTTTTGAAACAAAATGACAATGAAGACACGAACTATCAGAACCTCTGAGATACCTCAAAGGCAGTCCTAAGAGGGAAATTTATAGCACTGCAAGCCTTCCTCAAGACAACAGAAAGAGAGGAAGTTAACAACTTAATGGGACATCTCAATAACTGGAAAAGGAAGACCATTCCAACCCAAAACCCAGTAGAAGAAAAGAAATAACCATAATTAGAGCAGAATTGAATGAAATTGAAAACAAAAAAATTATACAACAGATCAATAAATCAACAAGTTGGTTTTTTTGAAAAGTTCAATAAAATAGATAAACCTTTGGCCAACCTAACCAGGAAAAAAAGAGTAAAATCTCTAATCTCATCAATCAGAAACGACAAAGACAAAATAATAACAGACTCCTCAGAAATTCAAAAAATCCTTAATGAATATTACAAGAAACTTTATTCTCAGAAATATGAAAATCTGAAGGAAATTGAGCAATACTTGGAAGCACGTCACCTTCCAAGACTTAGCCAGAATCAAATGGAAATGTCGAACAGGCAAATATCAAGTTCTGAAATAGCATCAACCATACAAAACATCCCTAAAAAGAAAAGCCTGGGACCAGAAGGCTTCACGTCAGAATTCTACCAAACCTTTAAAGAGGAATTAGTACTTACATTACTCAACCTGTTCCAAAATGTAGAAAAAGAAGGAAAATTACCCAACACGTTCTATGAATCAAACATCATCCTGATCCCCAAATCAGGAAAAGACCCAACAAGAAAATAAAATTATAGACCAATATCACTAATGAATATAGATGCAAAAATATTCAACAAGATCCTAATAAACAGAATCCAGCAACACATCAAACAAATTATACATCATGACCAAGTCGGTTTTATCCCAGGGTCTCAAGGCTGGTTCAATATACGTAAATCTATAAGTATAATTCAGCACATAAACAAATTAAAAAACAAAGAACATGTGATTCTCTCAATTGATGCAGAAAAAGTTTTTGATAATATCCAGTATCCCTTCATGATCAAAACACTTAAGAAAATCGGTATAGAAGGGACATTTCTTAAACTGATTGAGGCGATCTACAGCAAACCTACAGCCAATATCGTATTGAATGGAGTTAAATTGAAATCATTTCTACTTAGATCAGGAACCAGACAAGGCTGCCCATTGTCTCCACTGCTCTTTGACATTGTAATGGAAGTTTTGGCCACTGCAAATAGGGAAGAAAAGGTGATCAAGGGTATCCATATAGGGTCAAAAGAGATCAAACTTTTGCTCTTCACAGATGATATGATAGTATATCTGGAAAAAAAAACAGAGATTCTACTGGAAGACTCTTAGAAGTGATCAAGGAATACAGCAGCATCTCAGATTACCAAATCAACATTCATAAATCAGTAGCCTTTATATATACCAACAATAGTCAAGCTGAAAAAACAGTTAAGGACCCTATTCCATTCACAGTAGTGCCAAAGAAGATGAAATATTTGGGAGTTTAACAAAGGACATGAAAGAACTCTATAAAGAGAACAATGAAACTCTAAGAAAAGAAATAGCTGAAAATGTTAACAAATAGAAAAATATACCATGCTCATGGCTGGGAAGAATCAACATTATTAAAATGTCCATACTACCCAAAGCAATATACAATTTTAATGCAATCCCTATTAAAGCTCCACTGTCATACTTTAAAGATCTTGAAAAAATGATACTTCCTTTTTATGGAATCAGAAAAAAACCTTGAATAGCCAAGACATTACTCAGAAATAAAAACAAAGTAGGAGGAATCACGCTACCAGACCTCAGACTTTACTACAAATTGATAGTGATCAAAACAACATAGTACTGGCACATAAACAGAGAAGTAGATGTCTGGAACAGAATAGAGAACCAAGAGATGAATCCAGCTACTTACTGTTATTTGATCTTTGACAAGCCAATTAAAAACATTCAGTGGGGAAAAGATTCCCTATTTAACAAATCGTGCTGGGTGAACTGGCTGGCAACCTTTAGAAGACTTAAACTGGACCCACACCTTTCGCCATTAACTAAGATAGACTCTCACTGGATTAAATATTTAAACGTAAGACATGAAACTATAAAAATGCTAGAAGAGAGTGCAGGGAAAACCCTTGAAGAAATCAGTCTGGGTGAATATTTTATGAGGACGACCCCCTGGGCAATTGAAGCATCTTCAAAAATACACTACTGGGACCTTATCAAACTAAAAATCTTCTGCACAGCCAAGAACATAGTAAGTAAAGCAAGCAAACAGCCCTCAGAATGGGAGAAGATATTTGCAGGTTATGTCTCTGACAAAGGTTTAATAGCCAGAATCCACAGAGAACTCAAACATATCAGCAAGAAAAGAACAAGTGATCCCATCACAGGGTGGGCCAGGGACTTGAAGAGAAACTTCTCTGAAGAAGACAGGCACGCGGCCTACAGACATATGAAAAACTGCTCATCATCTTTAATCATCAGAGAAATGCAAATCAAAACCTCTTTGAGATATCATCTAACTCCAATAAGATTAGCCTATATCACAAAATTCCAAGACCAGAGATGTTGGCGTGGATGTGGAGAAAAGGAATCACTTCTACACTGCTGGTGGGAATGCAATTAATACATTCCTTTTGGAAAGATGCTTGGAGAACACTCAGAGATCTAAAAATAGACCTGCCATTCAATCCTATAATTCCTCTACTAGGCATATACTCAGAAGATGAAAAGTCATATCATAACAAAGATATTTGTACCAGAATGTTTATTCCAGCCCAATTCATAATTGCGAAGTCATGGAAAAAGCCCAAGTGCCCCCCATCAATCCACGAATGGATTAATAAATTGTGGTATATGTACACCATGGAATATTATGCAGCCTTAAAGAAAGATGGAGACTCTACCTCTTTCATGTTTACATGGATGGAGCTGGAACATATTCTTCTTAGTAAAGTATCTCAAGAATGGAAGAAAAAGTATCCAATGTACTCAGCCCTACTATGAAACTAATCTATGGATTTCACATGAAACCTATAACCCAGTTATAACCCAAGAATAGGCGGAAGGGGGGGGGGAGGTGAGCAGAGGGAGGATGATTGGTGGGATTACACCTGCAGTGCTTCTTACAAAGGTACTTGTGAAACTTAATAAATGTAGAATGTAAATGTCTTAACACAGTAACTAAGAAAATGCCAGGAAGGCTATGTTAACCAGTGTGATTAAAATGTGTCAAACAGTCTATAAAACCAGTGTATGGTGCCCCATGATTGCATTAATGTACACAGCTATGATTTAATAAAAATAAATAAATAAAAATAAAGCTATAAAGATATGAAAATAAATAATTAATAAATACATAAAAATAAATTTAAAAAAAGGAAAGCTTCACAAGGAATCACATAAACAAAGGTCAAACTTTATTTATAAAATTAAAATCAATCATCCCTGGAAGACATTACACAAACTGTTTACTAACCAGAACAAGAAATGGAAAATGGATCCAATGGTGAATGTTAATTTTTTTCTTTTCTTTCCCCAGTCAAATGCAGGTTGCTTTTAAAAGCATTCATCTATGGTTAGGACAGAAATTTATATTCTTCTTGTTGAGATAAAAAAAAAAAATCCTTAATTTGCTGAAATGATGCTGTGTTCCATTGACTTTTTGTTTGCCTCTCCTAAAATAGGATATGGATTCTTCAAGGTACAACTTAGAAGCAATGCAAGCATGTTTTTCACCATGAAGGTCAGCTGTAGATGCTCTCACTTGATCAAATCAGTTGCTGAAGACATTTATGAATTCAAATAGCACTATTTAAAACTGATTGGAATACTTGATTATTCAAACAGCACTGTTCAAACAAGGCATTTAGAGATAGAGGTCTGCTGTCCTACCATAATAATACTGAAGATTATTTACTGAGTATTTGAAATATGCATATCAATTTAGAATAGCAGAAGAAAACAGATGGTATACCCCATTTGAGTAATTTCAGCAGAATTAAATAATAATTCGGAGTGTATAGGATGAGGGCAGTACCTTGAAGCCAGTGACAGTAGGGCACTTTCACTAATGCTAGTTATGAAAAGATGAGGAGCTAGAGAGAGAGCTTTGCACAGTGAGGCAAATAAGTCACTTGGGTGCAAAATTTAAGGCAATGCTCTCAGCGTCCTTTCTCTGGCTGTTGCTCCCTTACTCCACCCATTGGAGGATCTATGATTCTGGTTCTGAGTGATCATTGGACCTGTCAGGTGGGTTTTCCTTTTCTTTCCTCTCCCCTCCCTCCTGCTTTATTTCCAATGACTTTTACTCCCTTCTGTGCACTCGCGTGCCCATTGATTAGTTCCAATTTATTAGAGAGTACATGGGGTGTTTGATTTTTCATTCTTGACGTACTTGACTTAGGATAATGGTTTTTAGTTCCTTCCAAATTAGTGCAAAAAAACATTAATTCATCATTATGGTATAGAATATTCCATGGTGTACATATACTACATTTTGTTAAACCACTCATGAGTTCATAAACACTTGGGTTTGTTACAGATCTTTACACTTGTGCTACACTAAACATTTGAGTGCAGGTGTATTTTTGATAAAATTACTTCTTTTCCTTTGGGAGACAGCCAGTAGTAAGATACCTGGATCAAATGGTCGGTCTATTTTTAGGTCTTTGAGAACTCTCCATACTGTTTTCCATTAGGGTTATATTAATTTGCAGTCCCACCAAATTAACAACCTAATACCACATCTCAAGTAACTAGAAAAGGAAGAGGAAACCAAGGCCAAAGGTAATAGATGAAAACAAATAACAAATGTCAAAGCAGAACAGAATGAAATGGAAAACAACAAAATATACAAAAGGTCAGCGAAACACAAAGTTGCTTCTTTGAAAAGATAAACAAAATTGATAGACCTTTTGCTAGATTAACCAGGAATAGAAAGGACAAAAATGAGCTCAATCAGATGTGAAAAGGAGATCAAAGAGATACAAAACATCGTCTGTTAATACTACAGAAATCTCTACACACATAAACCTGAAAACATAGAGGAAATAGATCTACCGTTCAAGCCTATATAATTCCTCTACCAGGTATATACCCAGAAGACCAAAAATCACATTATAACAAAGATAGTTGTACCAGGATGTTTATTGCAGCCCAATTCATAATTGCTAAGTCATGGAAAAAGCCCAAGTGCCCATCGATCCACGAATGGATTAATAAATTGTGGTGTATGTACACCATGGAATATTATGCAGCCTTAAAGAAAGATGGAGATTTTACCTCTTTCATGTTTACATGGATGGAGCTGGAACATATTCTTCTTAGTAAAGTATCTCAAGAATGGAAGAAAAAGTATCCAATGTACTCAGCCCTACTACGAAACTAATTTATGGCTTTCACATGAATGCTATAACCCAGTTATAACCTAAGAATATGGGGAAGGGGGGAGGGAGGGGAAGCAGGGGGGAAGATGGGCAGAGGGAGGGTGATTGGTGGGATTACACCTACAGTGCATCTTACAAGGGTACATGTGAAACTTAGTAAATTAGAATATAAATGTCTTAACACAATAACTAAGAAAATGCCAGAAAGGGTATGTTAACCATTATGATTAAAATGTGTCAAACGATCTATAAAACCAGTGTATGGTGCCCCATGATCACATTAATGTACACAGCTATGATTTAATAATAATAATAATAATAATAAAGAAATGGAAAAATCCCTGGAAACACAGACTCCTAAGGCTCAGTCAGGAAGAAACAGAACTCCCCTACAGACCAACCAGGAGCAGGGAGAATGAAGCAGTAAAAAAAAAAAAAAAAAAAAAAAAATCTTCCAAGAAAAAGAAGCCCCAGAGGGTTTACAGCTGAATACTACCAGACCTATAACGGAGAACTACAGAAATTATTTCATAATATTGAGGAGGGAACCCTCCCCAACTCATTTTACAAAACCAGTCTAATCTTGATACCAAAGCCAGGAAGGGACACAGCAAGAGATAAAACTACAGAGCAAGATCCTTTGTATTAGACTGTAATGTCATCATTGTAAGGTGTGTCTATGCTCACTCATTATTGTTATTATTATTTATTTATTTATTTATTTATTTATTTATTTATTTTTGAGAAAGAGCCTCACTTTGTCACTCTCGGTAGAGTGCCATGGCACCATAGCTCACAGCAACCTCAAACTCTTGGGCTCAAGCCATTCTCTAGCCTCAGCCTCCGGAGTAGCTGTGCCTACAGGCGCCCGCCACAACGCCCGGCTGTGTTTTAGAGACAGGGTGGGCAGGCCATCCATCCGCCTCAGCTGCTCAGTGAAAAGGATGATGAGCTGACCCGCTGGGTCGGTCCGCTTCCCTGCAGCGCCCTCCACCTCCATCCCTCCGTATACCCCTCCAGCCCTACCCCAGGAAGGTCTCTCTTTGCCAGACTGACCATTAGGCTGTCATGGTGGAGAATTTGGAGGGAAAAGAGAAGAGAGCAGACTGGAAACAGCGCGTAAGTGGAAGAGGCGGAGCAATCTGTGGGGTCCGGTTGGAGACACCAACTGTAATGTTGGAGACCGCAGTGTTCAGAGCAGGGAAAGAAATAAACAAAATAGTGCAGGAAATTGCGAATCCTTTTATGGTGTTCAAGAGAGGCACATAAAGAACTCAAGTTTCAGTTGCTTTTGGCTATCTGGACCATGTTCTTTTGGCCACACTTACCCTCTGCGCCTAAACCACGTGAACCCGGTGTTTGTGTTCCCTGGCTCTGTGTCTCTCCTCTCTCACTGCCTTTCTTTCCCCCTTCCAAACTCCCTCCTTCTTCCTACCCTGCTCAACCTGGGGGTGTTGCTTTTTTTTTTTTTTTTTTTTTGAGACAGTGTCACTATGTCGCCCTCAGTAGAATGCTATGACATCACAGCTCACAGCAACCTCCAACACTTGGACTTAAGCGATTCTCTTGCCTCTGCCTCCCAAGTAGCTGGGACTACAGGTGCCCGCCACAACACCCGGCTATTTTTTGGTTGCAGTTGTCCTTGTTTGGCAGGCCCTGGCCGGGCTCGAACCTGCCAGCTTCGGTGCATGTGACCGGCGCCCCAGTCACTGAGCCATGGCCGAGGGGGGGAGGCTTTTTAAAATGAGGTATTTGTTTTGGATTTATAAACAATAAGGGCTGGAATTTTAAGGTGAGTTTCTATGGACTTACAGACTATAAGGGCTGGAATAGCCTACTTACACTTGTGGACTGTGATGATGAAAAGAAAGGCATTATCTCAGACACCTCTAATTGGTCTTAAAATTGAGGTTTTTGAGTATTGCTATATATTTCAGTCTTAATGAATGGTGCCAGATCTTTCTTGATCTCATCTCATTCTCTCTGATATGAACCTACACGCTCTAAGGGCCTTCCATCACCCTGAGCTCGGTTGCAGCCCCAGCCACCCTGCATTACACTTTATGTTAGATTCCTAAGGGGTAAAAGTCTTTCATTCTCGTGTCCTCAGTCTTGCCACAGGTCCCTCCTTAGCCTTCCTAAGCTTCCATAATAAGTTGCCACAAATTGGCTGACTTAGGGTGGCACCTGTGGCTTAGTGGGTAGGGCACGGGCTGTATACTAAGGGTGGCAGGTTCAAACCCAGCCCTTAACCAACTGCAACAACAACAACAACAACAAAAGCCAATCATTGTGGCGGGTGCCTGTAGTCCCAGCTACTGGTGGCTGAGGCAAGAGAATTGCCTAAGCCCAAGAGCTGGAGGTTGCTGTGAGCTCTGATGTAACAGTACTCAAAGGTGAGGGCAAAAAGGTAAAACTGTCTCTACAAAAAAAAAAAAAAAAAAGAAAGAAAAGAAATTGGCTGACTTAAAACACTGGAAATTGATCCTTTCCTGGCTCTGGAGACCAGAAGCCCAAAATCAAGATGTCAGCAAGGCCCTGCTCCCTCTGAAGGCTTTAGGGAAGAAAGAACCCTCTTGGCCTCTGCCTAGCTTCTGGGGATTGCCAGCAATTCTAGTTCCTTGGCTTGTAGCTGCATCACTCCAATTTCTGCCTTTGTCTCTCCATGACCTTCTGCTGTCTGTGCATCTCCTAAGGACACCAATAATTAGACTGACAGTCAGCAGGAATCCAGAATGATCTCAACTAATTCATCTGCATAGATCCTATTTCCAAATAAGGATTGCAATCCAAGATTCCAGGTAACTGTGAATTTTAGGCAACCTTATGGTACTCAGCACAGAACTTAATGCCGCAATAAGCCCTTCATTTCTTCTTTACCCATAGGTACCACTCGAGGCTGAGGCTGCAACTCCATGTTCAGAAACACATGTAGATATGGGAGGTTTGCACTCTGCTCCACTGGATTCTATGGTCAAAATTCAGCATTAGGCATTCAGCTTCCTCTGACACTTCAGCTCTATCTTCCCAGAGAGGTATCCACCCTATGAGCTGTGGATGCGTCCTTGGTCATGGTGCTGCAGCAGCTTAACTTGTTGCAGTAACAGAGTTAAAATCTCCCTTAGTTAAAATTTCTAGACAGGGAACAACAACTCTAAGGCACAATTCAGCTTATTCTTTTATAAAACACTTCAGATACGTAGGCAGAGTTGTTAGGCAATGCTTTAAACACTTCAGTGGTCCTAATGATGGAAGAGCCCAGTTCTTGGGAGTTTTTGTGACTTACTTTTCTTTCTAGGATTCTGTGCTGCCTCATAATGCAGATTTATGGAATTAGATTGAACGTCAAGGCAAAGCCCCCCCCCCCCCAAAAAGGCAGCAAAGGGCAAAGGAAATTATTTCTTGCTCTATGGGCTTCATAATTGAAATATACAAATAAATAAAAGTTTTTAAAATCAATCTACAAATCAAAATAGAAGAGCAATGCCCTTAGTGTTTATTGATAGATATTGATCCACTTCCTCTATCTGTGAATGTAGCTGAAGTCCAGCTGTTGCCTTGAGGTTCCTTGACCCAGGAGCATCACTGCAGCCTGGCTTGAGGCCAGTACTGTCAATATTTTGTGTTGATGGCTGCCTTGCCTATCCACTGGGAAGACAGTGATTCCCAAAATAATCTTGGCTGGATAGTAACTGAAACCAGTCATCAAAGAGTAACCTTATACATGTGAGTTTCAGGCAGGGACTGCAAAGTGTAATGTCTTCTAGAGGCTACACAAGTAACATAAATAAAAGAGGTAGTCTGGGTGAGGACTGTGGCCCCTGGAAAGCCTGGGTCCCTGTTGATTAGAGAGGCCACTATTTAATTGTTACTCCAATGGAATGTCAGTGTCAGCACCAGTATAGACAGATATTAAAATTCTTTTTTATTTTTTTGAGAAAAGGGCTCACTCTGATACCCAGGCTAGAGTGCAGTGACATCATCATAGCTCACTGCAGGCTCCAACTACTGAGCTCAAGCACTCTTCCTTCTTCAGCCTTCCAAGCAGCTGGGACTACAAGTGCATACCACCACACCCAGCTAAGTTTTAAATTTGTTTTTTAGATACGAGGTCTTGTTATGTTGCCCTGGCTGGGTTTGAAACCCTTGTCTCAAGCAATCCTCCGGCCTCGAAGTACACTCTCAAAGTGCTAGGATTATAAGCATGAGCCACCACACTTGACTTAAAATTCTTAAAATAAAAAAAAAACTCACATTTTATGTAAAATTCCTGCCTTTTAAAATGTAGGCAACTAATTGAAATTATTTAAAAGCACAGAGCACAATACAGGTAAAATAATAATAGCACTAATTAATAAAGTCTGGATTTTGCAAATATCTACTGATGAAAAAATTCTGTCTCAAGCTTAAGAAGAAAATATCCTTTGCTGGTGGGGGGAGCTTTCTATTTTCAATCATATTAGCATCAATAGGTCTGCACTTTAGGCAGGAGATTGAGTTGTACTCACAGCTATAACACTAATGAACTCGAAAACCTTGAGAGAGTCATTTTCACTGCTAGGACTTCCATTGCTTTATGCTGAACCAGATGATCTCTGAATGCTTTCATTTCCCTGATTTATCCTGTGATTCTGTGAGCAAATGCCTTGAAGGCAGCCATCATGTCTCTTTGCCCACAGTACCCAGAAGTCTGTGAGCACCCAGTAAGAATTATTCCATGCAGAGATACATGAATCAACATTACCTCCATTTTCAAGATGAATCAACTGAGTCTAAAAGAGTTCATTAATGTTTTTAAGTGCCCATCACTAATAAGGGCAGAGTCGAGATAGGGAACCTGGTCTTTGCACTCCACTCTGTTCTGTGCCCACATTCAAGCATAGAATATTGAACATGGAGAAGAATGTATCAAGAGCAAGAGTATTTTGCCAGAAATTTGTCTTGATTCAACTGCTTGCTACTGGTCACTTTTCCCCTAGATTTTAAAATTATTATTAAATTATAATTAAATATTAATTACAAAATTATTATTAATTATTATTAAATTATAATTTATATGGAGGAAAATCAACCTTATTTTTAGTGTACCATTCTGTGATGTTGAAACACGGTCATGTAATCACAACCAAAATCAAGATTCAAAAATACACCCTTCAAAATTATACACGTATTAAGCACATTTAATTTTCCCACAACTGATGTTCATTGGTTTTCAGACATTTTCCTGTCTGCGTTTCCTTTTGGATAGTTTCTGTGGCTGTATCTTTAAATTCACTGATATTTTCTTCTGTAATCTCTAGTATCCTTTTAATACTATCCCATGCATGTTTCAACTCAGGCATTGTGTCTTTCGTACCTGTAAGTTCAATTAAGTTCAATTCAGGTCTTTTTCATATACTCTGTGTCTTTTTTTTTTTTTGTAGAGACAGAGTTTCACTTTATTGCCCTCGGTAGAGTGCCGTGGCGTCACACAGCTCACAGCAACCTCCAACTCCTGGGCTTAGGCGATTCTCCTGCCTCAGCCTCCCGAGTAGCTGGGACTACAGGTGCCCACCACAGCGCCCGGCTATTTTTTGGTTGCAGTTTGGCCGGGGCCGGGTTTGAACCCGCCACCCTCGGTATATGGGGCCGGCGCCCTGCTTACTGAGCCACAGGCGCCACCCACTCTGTGTCTCTTTTTAACATGCTCATGTATTCCTCTCACTTCTTAAACATACCTAGTTTCTAGTTATAAGAATTATTTTAATGTACTTGGTGCTAATTCTGTCATCCCTGTGACTTCTGAGTCAGTTTTGATGAGTTGATGATTTTTCTGAGCATCATGGGTCAAAATTGCCTGCCTCTTTGCATGTCTGATAACTTTGTATTAGATACCAAATGAATTTTGAATTTTACCTGGCTGGATGTTGTATAGCCTTTTATTCTGAAGGATTTAGAAGGTATCCATGAACTTTGTTCTAGGATCCAGAGAAGTTACCTGGAAATTCTTGGATTTTTTTTCAGGCTTATCTTAAGCTTTGTAAGGTGGGATCTTTGTAAGGTGGGAGCCTTTATCCTAGGGCTGATTTTGTTCCAGCAGCTTCCTGAATACTCTGTCTAGTGCCCTATTTGTTACTAGGCTTGCCTAGTCTGGCGAATGGGAATCCCATCCCCGTGTGAGTTCCAGGGATTGCTCTCCCTGCTCCTTTAGGTGGTTCTTTCCCTGGCCTTGGGTGAATTTTTTGCATGCATGAGCTGGTTAGCAAGTATATCTCTACAGTTTTCTAGATCTCTGTCTCTCTCTCTCCTTTCTGATTCTCTAGGCTGCAAACTCTGGATGTCTCATGTCTCAGCCTTCAAAACTTTCAACTCCACTCCTCAGCTCAAGGAGACCACTAGGCTGTGCCTGGATTTCCCTGTCCTGCACTGTGGACTGGAAACACTCTCCAAGCTGTAGGCTGGGACAGAGGTAGGTCTCACTTCATTCATTTCTTCTGTGCCAGAGACCACTGTCTTTCTCTCTTTGTTATCCAAGGTCTGGAACACTTTTTTCACACATTTCTGGTTATTTCTGACCCTTCTTTAAGGGTCAGAGATGGGGTGGGGAGAGCGTGTAAAAAATGTCCTATGGTTCCATCTTGGCATGAAGCAGGACAGATTTTATAGTCCTGTCGTTCAGCTACCCATGAGGTGGTTCTTTCAATATCATCTTCTTTTGTCCCTTAACAATGCCCAGTTTAGATTCTCCCTTGTTACATTACCTCTAGTTCTTAAAAAAATGGGAAATGAGAATAACCTTGGTATTGTAGTTGTAGTCACTGACTAGGGCTAATTCACTTTTTCAGTTGATCCATGCTACTTCTCCATTACCACATCAGCTAAACTTTGGTGTAGCCTCAAATCCAAGCACCAACACAAAACTTCCCATCACCTGTGGATCTGTCCCAGGATAATAGCATTGTGTCCCTAGAGTTTGAACTTACTTCTTGACACCACCTGTAGTATCTTCACAGCCCCATTTATTTCTGTGGTCTTGTATCATTCACATTAATTTGCATTCATTGAAAAACGATTGTGGAACATTCACTCCTCAGGTTCCTGTGTTAGGCCCTGGGAATACAGTGGTGAGCAAAGAAGCTGTTGCTCCTGTCCTCATGAATTTAAGCATATTTCAAAGGTAAAATATAATAATCAAATATTCATTTATATATTTGTAAGAATACACTTCTGAAGACTTTTGCTTCTTGCAAAATATAGAATACCTGTGCTAAAAAGATTCTTCTGCTTCTGAAGACTTGAAAATGCTGGATAAAATTGTTTCTCAAACACTTTTAAACCATAGTGAGCACCCAACAAAGTCAGAGGAAAAAATTATAGGCTAGATATCTTACAAAGTGTAATTGCTTTGAAATAAGTGCAAAGGGGCATGAAGTGCTGCATCCCTAGGATGCTAGAGGCTGGTTTTCAACATAGAGGGTGACAGGAAATCAGCCTAGAGCTTAAGGAGGAAAGATCAGGGTAGGAAACTCTACAGAGAGCTGGACTCTAAAAAGTGACACCTTAAAGGGGCAAACCAGCATGACTCCATCCCACAGAATGTTCAGTTTTACTCTTGTCTCTGGGTGCAGCAGAAAAAAAGAGAAATTTCCTCTGGGAATTCATTACTGCAGCCTTCAATCATCTAATATCAGGGTTTGGATTAAAATGTGAAGACCAAAGATCCTCAGGCCAAAAATGTAATTTAAAGTATTGTTGACACTTCACAGAAAAAATAAATGCAAATGGCTCTTGCATATGGCAAGATGATAAACTTTGGTCATAATAAAAGTACATTGAGATAATATACTGCAGCCACTGAATTGGCAAAAATACCAGAGTGCCTTTTTCTCCACTGCTGGTATGCTGCGGTTCTCAGATATTGCTATTACAAAATACTTCAACCCGAGCGAAGGAGAATATCTAGAAAAGAATTGCATTTATCTTACTTATCAATCCTATTTCTAGGCATCTCCCCTAAAAACTATTGATTGAGACCAGCATGTCCCTAAAAATTACAGCTCTATCTTAATACCAAAAAAATTGAAAGAACCCTTATGTTCATGAAGTACTAGATGCATAAATTACCATAATAGAGTACTAGTAATTCGACTGAAGATAAATAAAAAATTCCCCTATGTCTTGTTTGTATTGGACATATAAGAACTTCCCAAGAGTTTGAAGTTGCTTTGAGCTGTGGTGATGCTGTAGCACTCTACCCTGGTGACAGAGTGAGACTCTGTCTGAAAAAAAAAAAAATTTTAGGTAACTAAATAATTGAAAATATATAAAATAACTTAAAATGATTGAAAGTAAAACAATAGAAAAAGATGCATCAGGCAAACACTGACCACAAGCAAATGGGGTAGAGTAAATGCATAAATATTACACAAAATAGAATTCAACACAAAAATATTATAAGAGAGAAAAATACCACAGCATGTTAATAAGTGATTAATTTCACCATGAAGGTATAAAACTTTGAACTTTGTATACATCTAATACTATAGTTTAGAAGTGTAGGGTGATCACAAAATTGCACAAGAACTTTATGGCCACCCTGTATATAAAGCAAAACTTAACAGAACTGAGGGAGAAAGCAAAAAAATCCACCACAATAGTAGAAGATTTTTAATAACATGCTTAGTCATGGCTACAGCAAGCAAAAGGTGTAATTGCTTTGAAATAAGCTAAAAAGGAGGAACAAATCCACCAGCATAGTAGAAGATTTTTAATAACATGCTTAGTCATGGCTACAGCAAGCAAAGAGAAATCATAAAGATGGAGGCAGGGACAGCTACTTTACTCCTGATATCTTGGATTATTTTTTTTTTAATTGATATTTGGCTATTCAGAATATATACCATATCTCTCAATTTCTTTGTTACCCAGCTATAGTCATGTCACCAAGATTTTGCTAAAGAAAAAAGTGCAAAAATGTTAAGTACACCTTCTGGATCACCTTTAAAAGGAAAAGGTGGGCTATCCAGGTTCCTCCTGTCTTCACTGTGGCTGGCTGGAATGGAGAAGTGAAAGTAGGAGCCAGAGCTGGACCATGAGATAGAGGCGTGTGTCCTTCCATGGAGGGGAAGAGCAACAAAATAGAAGGAATATGGGCTTCAGACCCTAGGAACTCCTTGAATGGCTCAGATGAAAACCGCTATGTGAGAAGTAAATAAACCCTTGTCTGGTTTAGCCACTATTAATTTTGAATTCTTGATATGTGAGTCATTACAAAAATTTTGATATGCACAGTGATCAAGAAACAAAAAACCTGTGTGGATGGAAACAAATAAAACCCTCCCAACAACACCAATAAGCCAAGCAAGTTGTAACTTGCATGGGTGAATCAAAAGGGATGCTGTTGACTGTTTCTTGGACATGAAATAAGGAACCATAACACAGTCTGTCTCAAAACCTTCATAGTGATCTATGTACAACATCAATAGCATAATGAATATGTATTTAGAACCTGGAAGTAGAACCGAATGAACAGAATCTCCGTGACATTCTCTCAGAATGTGCTATAAACTCTGAGAATGCAAGCACAGCAGGCTGGAATGGGGGCCTGCTGCAAATCACTTTGTAAATCTATCTCCTGAGACACTTTGGCAGGTTATCCACTTGCTGACACAGCCTTCCCTCTTAATCCCTTGATTTTGAATGACTTCAAGGTAGTTGCCCATAGGTTGAAGCACAGTGCGTTTGGTAAAACATGGAGATCACTGGTAAAAGTCCAGAATTAGAAAACTCTGCTTTGATTAGAGCTTTCCAACCTTGTCCACATCATGTACTTTTAATATTTGTGTAGCCATAGATGTACATGAATGAAGCTTCTCAGGGCCAGTGGTGATCAGCCTGCATTCTCCAGCCATTCCAAACAGGGGATAAGGGGGACCATATCTTGGATATTTTGGGAAACCATTTGTGGCTAGCAAATATGCCCCACACACACTGCTTGAACAGCTCTGTTTTATATAGGATCTTTGGCTGTGGTCAGCCTGACATGGGACTGACCAGAAGCAAGCAGTCTGAGAAACCTAAGGGAATTTTGCTGAAGAACCTACATGCTTAGTCACAAAAACATCTGTGCTTTTCTACTCCTTTGTGGAATCAGGCAGAAATTGCATATGACATTTCTGCCTCCCCAAGGAGCATGCACTTTCCAATAGCTATTTCCATGTGGCCCCAGGACATGTGACAGAAAAGCACCTTCTAATGGGAAAGCCAAAAGACAAAGGATTTTCTCCCAGAAACATAAAATAATACCTTCCAGCATTTAAATTTTCCTATGGAGGAGTAACTGCTGGAGTTTACCTACATTCCCTCTTCTTAATGAGGAGTTTCTATTGTTGTTATCTTACTTGTCCTCCACCACTATATAGTAGGAGGATGAGAGGGGGCATATAAATAGTCTTCATTGGCCAGCTGCTGGATCCTAAGGCCAGGGCTGATAGAGTGAACAAGGTTTCACCCAGTGAAGCCACACTCTTGCATGGGGTTTCAGGGGCAGATTATCGTCCTCAGGGAAGAATGCTGAGTGATGTCTGGTAAGAAGTGTGCATTCATACTTTGAATAGATACACAAAGTAGCAGCCCAGGAATGCTGATGCTTTGATTATTTGGGGAAAGAAATAACTTCTACCTTGTATAAGCCACAGATCTCTTGGGCCTTTGCAATGGGGCTTTGATGTATATCTTTTGTTGTTGTTGTTGCAGGTTTTTTTTTCCCAGGGCCAGGTTTGAACACACCACCTCCAGTATATGGGGCCGGTGCCCTATTCCTTGAGCCACAGGTGCCACCCCCTGGTGTATATCTTAATAGAGGTAGTAACAGAAATATATTATAATAGATTTGAATAACACAACCAAAAAAGCAACAGAAGACTTGTATCAAAACATTTATAGAAGCTATTCTTAGTCTTACAAAAAAATGTAAACAATCCAAATATCCATCAAGACAGAATGGATAAATTCATGATAGTTGATGAGACAGCGAAATACAGAACAGAGGGAAAAGCAGAAGAAATAAACTATATGAATATTTCTACAGACTATAAGAAATAAGTATGCTACAAGCATCACATTGACAGAAAATCATAGAAAAGTGGATGCAGGGTTATTCCACTTATAAAAGTTTTAAATCAGACAAAAGTAAAAAATTTAGCATTTAATTATACATCTACATGTGATCTATCCATAGAGTGAATGATTACTTTTATGTATCAACTTGACTGGGCCATGAGGTGCCCACATAGTTGGCAAATGTTATTCTGGATGTTTCTGTGAGGTGTTTTGAAAAAGATGAATAACCTTTTGCAACAATTTGGATGAAACTGGAGACCATTATCCTAAGTGAAGTATATAAATAATGGTAAAACAAACACCACATGTACTCCTATTAAATTGGAATTAACTGATGAGCACACATGTGCACAGGAAAGTAAAAGTCAGTGGAAATCAATCAGGGGAAGGGGCAAGAGGGGCTAGGCAAAAAACCCACCTAATGGGTACACTATTTGGATGATGAACACACTTACATCCCTAATTCAAGCATTACAAAAGCAGTCCATGTAATCAAAAACATTTGCACACGGCCCCAAAATTTTAAAATTTAAAAATATTTAAATCACTAGGCTGAATATAGCAGATTGCCTTCCATGATATAAGTGGAATAATTGAAGGCTTGAATAGACTAAGGAAGAGAGAAATCTTCAGGTCTGATGGCTTTCAAACTGGGACATCGAATTTTTTTCTGACTTTGGACTCTATCTGAAACATCAGCTCTTCCTGGATCTCAAACCTGCAGGCCTTCAGTTTTGACTGTCATGGGCATTTTATGTGTCTAGCTTGTTGACTCACCTTGCAAATTAGGATTGCTTAGTGAGTCCATTCCTTATAATAAATCTTTATATACATGTATATGCATGTATATAATATGAATATGTGTGCATATATATAAAATACATACTATATATATATATATATATATATATATCTCCTATTGGTTCTGTTACTTGTTACTCTGAAGAACCCCAATACAATCATTTTTTTAAAAAGTGAGAATGATCAACAAAAAATTCAAGGTAATGTTCATGTCAGGGGCAGGGAGGAAGATGCATTGAGGAGGAACGCACAGGAGATGGTAAGTTTTCCATTGGTTTATCCAGGTGGTGAACCTCATGAATGTTCATCTTATTGTTCACCTTTAAAAGGCAGAGATGAGTTGTGGATTTCATGGGTGGCAGGGACCAGGACTTTGTTTATATCCAAGGCCATCAGGAATGGCAGAACCTCAGATGCACATGTGTTCTGGAAAGCTGGTCCCTGAGTCCCCCAGCCAGGGATGCGTGGAGAATGTGCCTGTCTATGCAGCGTTCATCATGGACAGGAGCTGCTGCGGGCCTTCAGACAGAGAGTGGAGGGAGGACAAAGAGCATGGAGCAGCAGCCAGAACAATGCAGCACAGACACCTCATCAGCTTTCCTGGAATTTGGACACTCCAGAATTCAAGTGAAAAGAAGAGAAAAGAATCGCAAAATTGAAATTAAGTGTAAATATCTCTCAATCCTTAGCAGACAAAAATGAAGCCATTATTTAGAATTTAGAAATATTTTTTAAGGATTTTTCTTGCATTTCGAGAGTTCTGGTGTAAATTTCCATCTTCCCAGCTTTGCTCTATTCTTTTACCAACTTGTATTTTGTCTTACTCTAGTTTGGTTAAAAATTGTCAATTTTTCAAGCACAGCATGAATTTCCTTGATTCCAGACTCTTGCATTTGTCCTTACATCTATTTAAAACACTTCTGTCTTCTCCTTACCACCCTCAACACACACACACACACACACACACACACACACACACACACACACACACACACACTGACTCAATGTCTTCATATGCTATCATTCTTAGGTGGACAGAACTCAGGAATGGGGCTATGCAGCCCCAACGTTGATGATAGACCTGTCCTGTTTCACTTATGTAGCTTGCTAGGAATTTATGTCTGCTAACTTTAGTCCCTGCTAAATACAGCAAAGAAGACTCACACACAAAATAAAATTTCTGTGTAGCCCTAATCTGGAAAGGAACAAAAGTCCTAGCAAAGTTAAAAGAATCTTATGCAGAAATATGGTTCCAATCAAACTTGAGAAATACTGTGAACTAAAAGACTGTCACTTGCCTTTTATTATAAATCTGATGCACCAGCAAAGGCCTTGAATTGTTCAGCTCCAGTTACATATCCACAAAATAGTCTTCCCTAAGGAGCTATTTCAACCTTTTTTTATATAACACTCATAAATTAATTCTCCCTGACAACTAACTGGAGAAATATTTTAATCTAGATAGACAAAATTATACTCTTCTAAGAAGCCATACATTCTATGTTCTGTTATTAGATATGATTTTATTAAGGTTCAGGAGTTATTTACAAACTAATGTCATCTTGATGTTTTTAATACACACCACAGTTGCTGAGTTTACCCACCAAATTAGTCCCTTTTGGTACATATTAGATTGGGAGCAATCTTAGGGAATGATAGTGAAATTGAACCTTGTTACATGTTTTGATTACCTGTATTATTATTACTTTCTCCCCAAAAGGCTTTAAAAAATTAAGTTTTTCCTGGGAATGGAATGGGAACAAATATTATTCTTCTGTGCAGACATACAAGTGTAAAAATAACACAAATGTTTCAAAGAAACCAAAGACAATTCTGCCTGTGGGAGGTTTGTCTTCTTGTCAGAAGCCTATAAATTAGGTTTGCTACATTAAAATCAAATAATACACATTTCAGTCCAGGGGATATTGGAAAAAAGTAGAGTTATATTTATGTGTTCCTCACATAAACATTATCAAATAATTCAATAGCTTCTGAACAGTTGTTTCTTTCAGTAAGGATTTTGCCAGCATATTTTGTAGCTTTGCAATTCTCTGGAGTAAAGTGATAAAGGTGATGGATGTCTATTTTGAATTAACTCCTATTAGAGTGAGGTGCCAGTTGATCCAAGCTCTCTTAATCATGACAATTCCAATGTATCTTATTCTTTTTTATAAAAATCTGGGGAATATCGACTTGAAATGCTACAACTGACAAGAAGTACACTTCCCCGGAGATAAAAGATGGATGGGAATCACGGAATTGATTTTTGAAATGTCATTGTCAGACTGCACCGGACAGCCTGCAATCACTCAATTGCAAACTTGCTCCCAAGTCTGTTCTCTACGTTCTCATCACAAATTTTATCCAAGGCAGAGTCTTTGGGACCTACCAAAGATGAAAGACATGGATTTTTATCTGATTCCATTTATGAAAGAGCTTTGACCCTCATAAATAAAATGTGAATATTACATTTTTCTGACAATGCATATAATCATATACTGTTTAAGAGTTAGAAGAGAACTGAAACACTGTCTTTATTCTAAGGAAACTGGCCACAGGAGGTGACATCATTTGCCAGTTTGTTGCTGGAAAAGCTTGAGTTGGAACTTAGCAAAATATATATGTATGAGTCAGTTCCAGCTGTTATAACACATTACTGTGTTATAGTAAGGGGTATAACACATAGACTGAGTAGCTTAAGTAACAAACATCTTTCATAGTCCCAGAGGCTGGGAAGGCCAGGGTGAAGATCCATGGTCTGGTGAGAGCCTGCTTCTTGGTTTCCAGCTTCTTGCTGTGTCCTCACATGGAGAAGAGCAGAGAGAAGAGAAACAAGCTCTCTAGTGTCTCTTCTTAAAAGGGCACTGATCCCATCATGAGGGTTCCATCCTTAGGATCTAATTGCCTCCCCATGTCCAAATACCATCACATTGAGTGCTAGGAATTAGGGTATCACATTCAGCCCATAGCAATGTGATATAGAATACAGGTATTTTTTATCAATTTTAGCTGCATTTAATTGACTTGGAATAGACTCTCTTAGATTCTAGCTCAGAATGCAACAAATGTGCTTTAGAGCTGCTTAAGATGGCTTGTAAAGTTGTCTCTGTTCAGGAGAAAAGGGCTAACATTCTTTTTTTCTCTTTTCTGGCTACTTTAAAAAAATTTTTTTTAGTTATTAAATCATAAACACAATGCAAGGGTACATGTCAGATCTATTAGTATAGAGTATAAATGTCTTAACACAAAAATTAAGTAAATGAGATGAGGCATATATTAACCAGTGTGATGTAAGCGTTCCTAATTCTCTATGAAATGAGCACCTTGTACCCCATAAATGCATTAATGTATACATGATCTATGTGTTTAAGAGCTAACATTCCTGAATTCATACTATGTGCATTAAGCCAGGTGCTTTAAATACATATTATATATAAGTCAGTCAGGTGTGTCTTTTCCTTTCCCTTCCCCTCCTCTTTCCCTTCCCTTTCCTTCCTTTCCTTTTTCTTCTTTTTCCTCTTTCTGTTTTTCTTTTTCCTTTTCTTATTTTTTTCTTTCCTTATCTGTCTTCATGAAGAAGCCAAGGATCAGGAAAACTACTTAATCTGACACAAATCACCAAGCCTGTAAATAAAAAAAAGGGATTCCAACTTGAGATCATCAAACTCCAGAGCTTTTTTTTTTCCCAACCACAATGCTGTGACCAAGTGCTGTTTTTAGTGGGCAAGTTAAAGAGTTAAAGTGTCTACAGAATGGCTTCAAGCAATGCCTGTCATGAAATACAAATTTATTGAGACTAAGAGAGTTGAACTGAAAAATTCAAAAACAGTAGTTTAACTTTATTTCCAATTCTGGCAACTTGGTGAACCAAATTCAAAAACTCTCGTGGAACAAGTACTTGAAGAGCTAGATGGGTTTATTTTTAGTGTAATATCCCTGAGGCACTTAACAGAAAATGACGCAAACACACATACAGACACACACACACACATACACAAGCACACACTAGATATAGCCACCAGCAAAGATGAGGGATTCTTATGTGAAAGTGAAAATTCAGTCTTGTAGAAAATTAATTCTCAGTGTAAACAATTTATCATGAGTTAGCATCATCAGGCACTACAAACAACAGGATTAATACCACCAAGAATTTAGAATATTTAAACAATAATAGTACATATATATACACGTCTGAAATGTTGACAGAGAGAAAAAAACCACTGAGAAATAGTAAGACTTCAAAAATAATAATAATAATGACCAGGTGTGAAGGAAAATCAAACTAAAAATTTTTGGAATGAAAAATATAGTTGGTTTAAATGATGCTTCAATATTCTAGCTACTTAGAAGATTCGACCCAGCTGAAGAAAGAACTGGTACAATGGAAGAGAGATTTGCAAAAATTTCCAGACAGTGCATAAGAGATCTGAACAGTTAGAAAAAATGAAAGTGATTGTGAACACCATGGAGGATGTGGTGAGGAGGTCTACCATAATCTAATAGGAGGTCAGAAGGGGAGAACGCAGAGAAGGGGCATTGGTGATTCAACATAATATTCAATATTCAACGATTGCATAAATTTCCAGAATAGATAAAAGACATGTATTTTCAGGTAGAAGCAGACAAATCTCAAGGAATTTAGATAACTACAGATTTACACCATTTTAAGGACATTTATGGGGAAGCCAAAGTCTATACAAACTCTCTTTTCCATGCCAGTATCAAATCAATTAAAATTTTTGTATGAGGCAATAAATGAAACTCTCAGAAATATAAGCAAAAGTCATATGTTCACTCAAAATAACAACTAATCAGCAGATATTTTTTATTTTTTAACTTTCTGTTGCTTTTTATCATATTTATCATTTCTGATGCTTTTCCTTCTTTTTTATAGTCTTGAGGGTGTTTTTATTTTTTCAGGTTAATTGAGAGTACAAGGAATTACGTTACATTGTTTGCATTTGTTAAGCAAAGCCTCTCAGTGGATATTACTCTCATTGTTTCCAAATATTAGCTTCATACTTTCATTTCTTCACAAACTTTTGCTGTTGAAATTTGTATGCTTTCATTGTTTTCTACATCCATCCATATAGAATTGAAGGACACTCACCTCTGTGGTTGCCATCTTAGGATAGATAAATCAGAAGAGGTTTTTGCATGGTCAAGCCTTGTGAGTACAGTCTAGTTAGAGTTTCCCCCAGTTAAACCACATGTACACCAGATAATCTGCCTGATTCAGAAATAGTCATGGGTTGTATAACTTTCTAAATGAGTCAGGTGGAAATGGAAGAGAAGAAATGTAAACCAACAGAAAACACTAAAGAAATTTAAGAAAAAAAACATTATTCAAAGAAAATGCAAGGCTAAATAGTAGAAATAATTGCAAATATACCATTAATCACAATAAATACCAATGGGCTAGACTTGCCAGTTTGAAGACAAAGAGTCTTGGTTGGTATTTTCAAAAAGTACTACTATTTTCTCTTTAGAAAAGAGATTCCGAAGGCATGAGGTAACAAAAAGAAAAGGCAAAACAAAGATTAAGCAAGCATTAGCATTAGGGAATGATGTGGCACGCTTTCAGAAGGACCATGGCCCCACGGCAAGGGCCAGGCAGGCAGCAGCTAGGAGACTAAACATCAGAGGTGTCTCATCAGCTTTTATAGTATGTGAATACTTCACCATTCATGTACAAAACAAGGAAGAGAAAAAGATCATTTTTATTCTTTTTCCAACTTATTTTTCTCAAGTTGTTAGCTTATTAATTTTCAATCTTCAGGCTGCTTTCATATATACACATACATATATGCATATGTGCTATAAATTTTCCTCTAAGGATTGCTATATGCCATGACTACTCATATGCAATGTTTTCATTATCATTTACTTCTAGATATTCTAATTTCTAGAAATGAGAATTTCAATATCCAAATATTTGTGTTTAATTATGTTTTCATTTTTAATTATATGTTACACTCATAATTAAACTCATATTCCAGAACTAGATAATATAGAAGTTATTAAAAATAAGATAATTCATTTAGATCATGATACATCTAGAAAGCTGATAAACTAAGATGTGTGGTAGATAGTATATGTAAAAATAGTTTTAAAGTAAAGTAGTATAGTAGAGCATATATTGTGTACCCCACAACTTCCTCTTAGAGATTCACTATGTATATTAAGACATAAAAGGATGTGAAAAGATGAACAATGAAGTAGCCTACGAATTGTTTTCATGTATCCCAACATCACTTAATGAGCTGTCTGTTCATAGCCTTGCACCAATTACAGCAGATACTGCAGGGATCCTTTTAAATTCCTTCAAAGCTCAAAATTCCAGTACATGCCTATAGCTGTAAGCAGCTAAGAGCTTTTCCTTGGCCCATAGGTGAGAAGACTGAAGTGCTAGGGCTGTAAGGCCCTTGGAAGCAGTCCTTAAACATTGATGAATAACAAATGAGATCAATGTGGGGCAGAAAGCTTCTTTAGTATCTCTCAGAGTGTCACAGTAAGATCAAACCCCAAGGGCCCACAGTGGAAACCTGCTCTCTAATGCATATTTTCTTGATGTTTTCCCCTTTCTTATCTCATTCCTCCATTCTTTACTGGTGGTCCTGAGAATTCAGCCCAAGAAGTCAACTAGCAATTCAAAAGATTCTGGTAATCTGAAATAAACAGAGTTTTAAGAATGAAGGTCTAAGATATTGGTCTACAGTAGTAGTTTCAGGAGTACTTACATTTTATGACGGATTAAAGGAATTTATTTATATCCAAGAAAAAAAAACTATACACAAGTCAGGAAATATATTTTATCTCAGCAGAGAGCTAATGGTCTCTCATTTTACCTTTGGAAAACCTAAAACTTAAAAAAGAAATCCTTTGTTTTAGGATACTTATAACTAGAGAATATTGCATTTCCTAATGTTAGAACATGCAGCGTTCAATAATGGGCCCTGATGCTCTCTGTGAACAATGTATCTTGACTTGTGGTACAAGAGGAATAAAGAAAGCCCATTTTTACCATTTTACATTTACACTAGGTATTTTCTAAAGAAGTAATAAGTGGCCAATTTTAATTAAGTGTCCCAATGTAAAAATCCTTACATAAAAAAGAAAGAAACGGGAAATACAGACTTGGCACCCATCCCTCTATGTTGTGGTGGCTCCAGGGTGTCCTCCCTGGCACTTTGTCCCAACAACTTGGTACTTAACATTCAGAAAGTAAAATATCTAGAAACCAAAGATCAGGAGGAATGTGTGTGCCTGCCTGCGTGTGTATGTACATGTCCTTGTGTGTTCGTGTTGGAATTTGTATGTTTGCATATATGTGAAGTAAGGGGGAAAGCACAGATGTGTCACTTAGGCATTTCATCCTGGAAAATGTACCCTCCCCAGGTCAGTATCAAAGGTGACAGAGGGAGGTAGAATCTGAACAGTGATGTATGCTGGGATTGTTGCTTTCACAAACGCTAGTGCTCAGATCAAGTGTAGGGAAGAGAAGGACAGAAGGAAGAGTGGATAGTGGACAGAGATTTCGCTGTGGGATCTGGATGTAAGGCCTTAACAACATGGGGGTAATTCCTGGCCCACAGTAAGACATGTCAGGTCCTGGATTGAGGGCTCAGGAATCCCTATAAATGAATGAAGAGTCACAGCTGAGCATCTGGAAAGCTAATTGATTCCTGATGGTAGATGATTATATCTGTAACCTCTCTACCTAAAGACCACTAACATGAGTACTTTATTCCACTAATTGGGCTTAAATCCAAAAATGGCACAACAAACTTTAAGTTTCAAAGGAAACAGAGAAAAAAACTATTTTTTTTTCAGGCACCTATAGAAGGATATAGGTTCCAGAAAATTCCCACTGATTCTCTTATTAGGATCCCATCAGTACTGTCTAAGGGGGTTTAATCTTCAATAATATGGCAGGGCAGTAGTGAAGAGCTCAGATCCTAAAGCTAAACACCTGGGATCCCAATCTTGCACCCACTATTTATTAGTTGTGTTTCCTTAGCAAGTGACTTTATCTCCATGTCTGAATTCCTCTGTCTATAAAGGGGAGTGAGTAAAACCAGTATCTACCTCATAGAATCATTTTAAGGTTTAGTCAAGTTAATATACACTAAGTGCTTGATTAAAGCCTGATTATAGAATTGTTATTATAGAATTGCTAGATTCTTTTGTTAGAATATTATAGAATTGTTAGATCCCACTCTTCCAAATTTCCTCTAGCATCTATGAAACGTTAAAGTGCTTGCTTACACAGCAAATTGAGTTTATAAGAAAGTAAATGTTAACTGGCTTTATTTTCTCATTGTTATTTCTCCACCTCCAAGAAAGAAATTTGATATTTTGTTTCTCTAAAATGTCCCCTCGGGGGAAGTATAGTAGTAGGTTGTGTTATTTTTCCCAATTCTCCAATGCCTTTTGCACTGAATAATGTATTTCCCTACCTCCTATCAACATCCAGCTTGGTGTTGTGGCATTTTGGACAATAGATTGTGAGTAAAAGTGATGTATGCATCAAACAAAAACTTGATGGTTGTTTCATGGTTGTGCCACTGTTCTTAAGGACAGGTAGGGGAAGCTCCAGCAAGCTTTCTCTGCTAATGAAGAAGACATGAATTAGAGCCATTCCAATCTGCAACTGACATGAAACACGGGCAAGAAACAAATCTTTAGTTGTAGGCCCACTGAGAGTCTTAAGGTGTTTGTTAGTACAGCATAGCTTTCTAAGCTGACTGATACAAAGGAGGATGGGGAAAAATGTTAGCTGGAGGAAAAGCAGCAACTGTCTACCCTGGGGAGGGAGAAATTGTCCAAGAGTAGAAAAGGATGTTTTTTAGGAACCCACATCTAATCCCTCTACCCTGCTATTTCTCTGCCTAGAGTGGAGGCCTAATCTGAGGAAAGCAAGCAGCTTAATGCATTTAAGTAGGAAGAGATGCCAGTCATGTGGGCTTCTGGACTCTTCAAAGAAGCTTTTGAGTACCCATCTTCAAAGGACTGATAGCGTTGACTAGTCTTCATAGGCAATTCACAATGATCACCACAGGTCAAAAGCTAAAAGGGTCTCCCTGAAAGATCTGAACCATGTAAACTCTACCCCTACGAATTTAGCCTAATCCTGAAGGAATTGGGATCCCTAGAAATGACTGAGATTGAACTTCTCACCACCCTGGTAAGATTAGAAATTCTATTTAGCAGAGTGTACTAATACAGAATATCTTTCATGCAATTGTGGTAGGCACGAGTCCATGCCTATTGTTTGTTTGATTCCAGAGACACCACTTAAATTTTAAAATTTTCCTTTGAAAACCATGTGGGGGGTTTTAAATATTAACAAAAATATTTTCCAGTTTCAAAGCAATAACTAAATTAGGAACCTTTATAACATAGTCCCTACAGTGACTAGGCCATGAGAGTTTCCAACATGAGAATTCATTACTTATCATTAACATATAATTATTGTTTTATTGGCTTATGTCTTTATCTCCTCAACTCTCTTTAAAACTCTCTGCTTGTTGACCTATATCCAACCAACTTTCCCCACCTAGGGAGCTGATTTTTAACTGCTTAATCTGCATTTCAACATCCACCAGTTTCTTTTACTATTAAAATAATCCTGAATTCATTTATAGAAAACATTTGACTATTTTCTATATATATAAAGATATTTCTGGTAAAATAGGATATTAATATGAAAGTAGCATAGCTGAGTAATCAGATTGGCAAGAGCCAGTTCCCATCAGCATAGACACATGCTATTATTTTTTTACCTCTTATTTCTTCAATATTATTTCAAAAATGCTTTTTTGACCCTGATTTCCCCTAGAAGGCAACATGCTACTTCTCTAACTTTTCTTTATACCAAAACTCCTTGAAAAATGTGTCTATTATTAACTGTTTCCAGCTCTTGTACTTTTTTCTTAATCCTACTCCCTTGCTCAACTCCACTCATATTGCTCTTACCAAAAGTCATTGATCGTTTCCTCAGTATTTAACCCACTAGTGCACTTTCTGCCTTCATCACACCTGACTAGTAGCAACACATGACATGTGACCACCACTCCTGGAACCTCTTGTTTTACTTGGCTCCTGTGGACACCTTCTCTTGGTTTTTCTTATACCGCTCTGGCTTCTGCTTTCAGACTCCTTTGCTGGTTCTTCTTCCCCATCTCTGGATGTTGGTGTGCTCCAGGGTTCCATCTTGTATCTCTTCTCATCTCTGCCCTTTTCTATTCTACCCTTTTGGTGATCTCATCAGTTTCATGGTTTTAGATATACCTTAACCTCCCTAAGCTGATGATTCTAAAACATTTTTGTTTAACCTGGACTTATCCCTGACTCATCAATTCAACCACCTTCTCAAGATCTTCCATTAGATGTCTTATACACATCTCAGATTTAACCAAAACCAGAATATACATCTTCACTCATAAAATCTCTCCACCCCTCTTAATAACTGAAAACTCTTTCCTCCTAGTTGCTCGGACCTTAGAGTTACTGTGGACTCTCCTCTATCTCACCCTATATCCAATGTATTAGGAAGTTCTGATAGCTCTACCTTTAACATATATTGAAATTTCAACCACTTCCAGGATCCCTGGAACACACCAACATCAAGAGATGGTTTAAGCTACCATCTTTATCTTTGGTTTAGAATATCACTATTGCCTCCTCACTGGTCCTCCCAATTTCACTTTTACCTTTCCTATAATCCATTATCAACAAAGCAACCAGAATGGTCCTGCTAACCTGAATCGGCTCAAAATCTTATAATGAACCCCTATTTCTTTCAGAGTTCGAGCCATAGTCCTTGTGTAACTGGAATTTCTCTCTGCCAGACCCTTGGTCTGGAAGATCTGAGGAATGACTCCTTGGACTTCACAAGTAAGCGAAAGGACAGATTTTACTGATAGATAAAGAAATAGAAGAGAATCTCCAGCAGTAGAGAGGGGGAGCCCATGTGGGCAGCCTATTTTCATTTTCTGTCTATGGGTTTATATATTGATTTTTCTATCTTGTGGGCCAGGGTTTGTGGAGAGATGGAATGTGTGCCTGGAATATGTCATAACCATTTGGCACTAGAGGCTGGGCAGAAGGTAATTTTAAAACTGCCATAGTGTAGAGGAATATGGTCCTGCCTGAGACATGCTTCTCTGCTCCAGGAGAAGCCTCTGAGAGAGGCAGCCCAGATGAAATACTGGTTCTGAAAGGCTTCTTTCATGAGTGCATTTGTCCAGAGAATGCAGCCTGCAGAGAACCTGTTTTTACCTAGAGATGGGGCCTGTGATGAGACTGATTTCTGAGCTCATAAACTGATTGAGAAAATGGAGCAGAGTACCTTACCTGTCCAGCCCTGAACAGGGAATTCTGCATCACTTGCAGTGCCAGCAAGTCCTACCTGGCTCCCTTATCTCTCTGACTACATCCTTAACCCCATGGTCTTGTACTCACTCTGCTTAGCCACCTGTCCTCTTCATTTCTTTTTAAATCTATAAGGCCCATTCCTGCCTCAGGAGCTTTGCATTGGCTATTCCCTTTGCCTAAAAGACTATGATGCTTTTCCACCAAATATCTGCTAAGCTCATTCACATTTCCCTCCAGTCTTTACTCAAATGTTTTCTCATAGGTGCCCATTGATGCTCATAAATCCTCACAACTCTGCTAAAATCTAACTCCCTCTGGCCCTCTTCATTCCCCTTATCCCGTCACCATTCTGACATACCATATCATGTTTTACTTGTTCTGTTTGTTATTTATTATTTATATTCTGTTAGGAGAATGTGAGGGGTAGAAATTGTTTCTTTTGTTCATTTAACACCTAGAATAGTGATAGTAAGGCCCTCTTATCCACAGCAGATACCTTTTATGACCCCCAGTAGATACCTAAAACCATGGCTAGTACCAAATCCTATACTGTATATACTGTATTTTATCTTATACTATATCTAATACCTATGAAAATGTTTAATTTATAAATTAGGCACAGTAAGAGATCGACAACATTACTATCATAATAAAATAGAATAATTATAACAATATGCTACAATAAAAGTCATAGAAATATTGTTTCTTGCTCTTTCTGTTTTCTCTCTCTCAAAATATTTTATTGAACTATACTTATCTAATTTTGGACCAGCTACTGACCATAGGTAACTGAAGCCACAGAAAACAAAACTGTGGATAAAATGAAACTACTGTATTTCTCAGCTCCTCAATAAATATTTGTCAAATGAATTAATGGATGAATGAATGAAGTGCAGTACAACGTTCTATCAGTCACAAGCCAGAACTAAGGCCTCCATTCTCAGGTTTAACTGACCTTAACTTTAGGAAGTTAGCCTATGTTGAAGGTTCTGGCTTCCCTATGGCTCGATCAAGTAAGTTCATGATGCCATGAGTGAGGGCCTCCCCAAATCCTGTACCCTGGTTATTTTACTAATCTTACCTAGTCCTGGGACTGGCCAAATGCAATGAAATCTCTTCTTTGATTGAGCATGTCTAAGCAGAGACAATGATAAAGAAACAATAATGTGTAAATTAATGAATTAAAAATTTTAAAACCCATAAATATAGGCACATACATTCTTTTTCTTTTTTTTTTTTTTTCTTCATACAGTGCACTATAGATCAGAACAGAAATAGAAAAATATCCGTTTTCTTCTAGGGAATGTAGGTACCTTTATGAAGGGGAGAATTGTAATTGCCATATTTTTTTCTTTTAATTTTTTTTAATTTATTTATTTTTATTGTTAAGTCATAGCTGTGTACATTAGTGCAATCAAGGGGTACAATGTGTGGGTTTCATATACAATCTGAAATATTCTCATCAAACTGTTCAACGTAGCCTTCATGGCATTTTCTTAGTTACTGTATGTAGGCATTTGTATTCTGCATTGAGTAAGTTTCGTCTGTACCCATTCTAAGATGCACCATAGATGTGGCCCCACCCATTGCCTTCCCTCCACCAAAACCTCCCCCCTCCCTTCCCCTTCCTTGGCCCTTGCCCCATAGTCTTGTGCTATAGTTGGGTTATAGTCTTCATGTGAAAGCTATAATTTAGCTTCATAGTAGAGCTGAGTACATTGCCATACTTTTTTAAGGTTATTTGAGTCCACGACGAAAAAAGCTGTGGAATTATACATTAATCTTTGGAAAATATTAGAATATAATTATCTTCTTTACTTGCTACTCTGAGACTTAGTATTCAATTCAGGTCAGTTCAGTTCAATTATTAACACTTTGCATCTCCGATAGACAAAGGTCATTTAGTTATCTGGGAAACTCTTCCTAGGCTTTAAGAGTTAATATTCAAAGACTAGCTGAGAGCAGCAAGCTGCAGGCATGTCTTTGAGGCATTCAGAAACCCTACCTTGGGGCTCCTTCCTGCTGGCACAAACATTTCTGTATTCAGATTGTAATATTGCTCAGGTTTGGATATTGAATTCACCAAAAAACAAACACACCAAAACTCCCCCCAAAGGATCTATTATGTAACTTAGGACCTCAATCTCTTAATAGATATTTCCAAGGAGAAAAGAAAATAATCTTGGGTTTTATTTATTCATTTGCTGGTTTATATCCTGCAGTAGTAGCAATTGCCCTAGAGATCTGGAACTTCAATAAAGTGAAAATGTACTCCTTTACCAAATTAAAAATCCTTCTGATTGCTTTAATGTGCATGGTTTTATCATTTTGCTTTCATTTAAGTTGCAAACTGAAATTGGTATTTACAGCCCCATAGCATTATAATTAATATTAATTACAGTGGCAATAACCCAAGATCCAGGAAGTGGTGTGGGAGTAAGCACACTTAAGGACACTCATTAAAAGCAGCCTATCACTGTCCCCGCTGTGGCACAGTGGAAGTGGACATGATGATGTGTAGAGCCCTGAACTCCTTTTTGGAGTCCAGTCCTTCATTTATATGCAACCTCAACAGCCAAAGAACAAAGCTTCCTCTTTCTTCTGGCACCACCTTTAGCCGCCCATGGAACGTTTCTGTCCTATGTAAAAATGAGGAAACAGAAGAGTAAGCTTAGAAAGAAACCATGGGCTGTTGTTGATTTTTCTGAGTGTCTTTGTGGAGAGGGTACCACAATGAAAAATCCGGTAGGAACATATGTCTGTAGATGCTTTTTATATCCCAGTGTGGAAAAAGGAGGAGGGCACTGTGGGACTGAAATTTACATTTAGATTATTTATTTATACATTAAACACAGACTCCCTGGGAAAGGTGTTACTTCCAACCCTGAGAGGGCCAGAATGGCCCTCCTGACACCAGTACACTTCCCTGCTCTGCAGACTTGGCAACTCAGTCACCCAATGCCAAGAAAATGAGTTTGCCTTCCAATTCCAAGTTCTAACCAGATTCTTTGAGTTTCTTAATTTGTGCCTAAAACACAAATCTGCAATAAACTTATCTGCACATACATCTGCTTTGCCACTTGCTAATTTTTATGACTTTGGACACATGGCTTGATGACCTTACATCTGTTTTCTCATCTGTAAAATAAGGGTAATGAAAGCTCTTATCTCATGTGATTTATCTCTTGACCAAATCCACAAGGAGTTTGGCTCAGAGTAAGTTCTTAATAAATGCTCACTACTACTATAATTTCTTACAGGCACCACAGTTTGTTGTGCATTGCTATAAAGGAAATACCCAAGGCTAGGTAATTTATAAAGAATTGAGATGTAATTGGCTCACTGTTCTTCAGGCTGTACCAGAAGTATCTTTCTAGCATCTGCTTCTGGTGAGGGCTTCAGGGAGCTTCCAATCAAGGCAGAAGTTGAAGGGGGAGCAGGTGTGTCATGGTGAAAGGAGTAAGAGAGGGAAGAGATGGTGCCAAGCTCCTTAAACAACCAAATCTCCTGTGAACTAACAAAGTGAGAAACTAAGCTTTTCATAATATATCTGCCCCCATGACCCAAACACCTCCCACCAGGTCCCACCTCCATTACTCAGGATCAAATTTCAACAGGTGATTTGGAGAGGACAAACATACCAACCATATTAACAACTGCATCCCAGTTAGTGGTCATAAAGAGAAATCTAAAAATTCTGGTAATGCTAATGTTTTTGTTTGGTTTCTGCCTAGTTTGGGTTCACACAAAAGTAGACCTGGAAGCAAAGATTTACGTACAAGTGGCTGAGAGGTGATGTCAGGTAGCATGGTGAGAACAGGGGAAAGTGAGGTGAGGAAGGGAGGAGAACCAGTAAAGGGAATCATTAATGTTACAGTTTTGTACAGAAGCCAGCTGATACAGACACAAAAAAGCCAATTGTTAAATTGTCAGTTGTTGAACACAGCTATTGTTAAAAATGAAATTGGCCAGGCATGGTGGCTCACACTTGTAATCCTAGCACTCTGGGAGGCCAAGGCAGGCAAATTGCTTGAGCTTAGGAGTTTAAGTCCAGCCTGAGCAGGAGAGAGACCCCCTCCTAAAAATAGATAAATTATCTTGGCATGGGGGTGCCGGCCTGTAGTTACAGATACTTAGGAAGATAACTTGAGCCCAGGAGTTTGAGCTATGATGCCCCAACACTCGAGCCTGGCACAACAGAGTGAGAATTTGTCTAAATAAATCTATATTAAATTATATAAATTTACAACTAAATTACATGGTTTTAGAAGGTGCTTATCACTTATAGTTAACTAATTATCTATCCTCTTGGGGTTATTTACTTCTATTGGATAGAAATATGTGGGTCACTACAAAAGTTTTGAGACAGATGGTGTTATGGTCCATTATTTCACTTCCAAGAGATATAATCAGCAGTGCCCTTCCTGATTCACCCAGGAAAGTTTCAACTTGCTGGGCTTATCAGTGGGGAGGGCTTCATTTGTTTTCTCCCACAGGGATTTTATTGTTTCTTGATTTCTGTATATCTCAAAACTTTCCCAGTGACCCATGTATAACCACGTGCTTCTGCACATCTCAGGGAGCTTTTATATAGTGATTCAGATGGAAAGAAACAGACCTGTTGATGTCCTCATGAAAAAGATGCAGTTACTTTCCTCTGCTACATTTTATAAAATCAATATTTTGATTTTGGCCTGGCCATCATGATGTGCATGCATGGACCATAGCATTTTTTCTCTGGAAATTAGTTGTGTTATGGATTTTGTCATACATAATCCTAGGTCGAGAGGGTATCCTCACATTCTGTTAAAAATGTTCTTAGCAATGTTTCACTATATCATACCATGGAAAACATAGAATCAATTTCCTTTAGATTTTAATGAAAATAGCTTTGGAGTTTTTTTTTTTTTAATGTCTCATGGATACCATAAATTTGAAACTGATAGTGTTTGTTTTTTCTTCTTGATTATATTGGCCACTCAGAAGCTCACAATAAAGTTGTTTTCCATGTTCAACAGCATATAGGGCTTTATGACTTATATTTTCCATATTAAATTCAAGCCCAATTTCATCTCATTTTTCTTGCTATTATTTCCACTTTGCTCTAACTTATATATGTAGCATTTACTGTGTTGTGTGCATTTTTGTAAATCAACTAAAATGTCTTTTATTTTATTTATTATTATTATTATTATTTGCAGTTTTGGGCTGGGGCTGGGTTTGAACCCACCACCTCCAGTATACGGGGCCAGTGCCCTACTCCTTTGAGCCATAGGCACCTCCCTAAAATGTCTTTTAAAATAAAAAGATTTATAGACAAACTTATGAATGGGGCATGACCTTATCATCGCCCTTGAATTACTTCATCTTTCCTTAGTCCCTACCTTAGAAATTACTTGATATGTGATAGTGATCAGTAGTATTTCTTTTTTTTCCCCTTTCCTTGCATTCTATTTTGTGTTGCTATAAAAGAATACTTGAGACTGGATAATTTATAAAGGAAAGATATTTATTTAGCTCACAGTTCTGCAGGCTGGGAAGCTCAAGGGCATGTCCCTGGTTTCTGGTGAAGGTTTCACTGTGTTATAATGTCGTGGAGACAATAAAGGGTATAAAGAAAGAAGAGCTGAGGGATGAACTGGCTTTATGGCAGTCCACTGTCATGGGAACTAACTAATACCTTCCCATGAGAACTAATCCAATCTCTCGAGAGTAAGAACCCACTCACTACTGGAAGAACAGCAGCTATTCATGAGGGTCCGCTCCCCTGACTGAGCTCCTTCCACCAGGCCCAACTTCCCAACACTGCCCCATCAGCCATCAAATTTCAACATAAGCTTTGCTGGGAACAAACATACCATATCCAAACCACAGCACAAGTTTTAAATAATAGGTGAGCTTCCTAGCATCCTCCAAAAATGAACAATTAACTTTTTAAAGTATCATTACGAACTCAGGGTTTAAATATATATTTATTTGTTATTATTTTTATCTGTGATTGACACAAAATATTTTGCTTGTTTATGGCGTATATGCGAGTGTTTTTTGCATGTATAGAGTGTGTAATGATCAAGTCAGGATAATTGGGGTAAGGGTACCTTTAGTATTTATCATTTCTATGTGTCATTTCAAGCCCTCTCTTCTAGGTGCTTTGAAATATATAAACCTTTTTGCCAACTTTAGTCACTGTACTTTACTATCAAATATTGAAACATATTTCCTCTAACTGTATTAGTTTGTTCCTACTAACTATTTTTTATACCCCTTTCCATCCACACACTCTTCCCAGTCTTTGGTGTCTTTTATCCTATTCTCTGTCGCCATGAAGTCAACTTCTTTGGTTTCCGTAATGGGATTTATTACCAGGATTGCTAGTCACCCTCGGTACAGTGCCTTGGCATCACAATCTTCTTTGGTTTCCATAGAGAATATGAGCTATGTCTTTCTGTGCTGTCTTATTTCACTTAACATAATGACCTCAGATTCTACCCATGTTGCTACAAATGACACGATTCTTTCTTTTTTATGGGTGAATACAATTCCATTGTGGATGCATACCATATTTTCTTTAGCCATTTGTTTGTTGATAAGTTGATTCTATACCTTTACTATTCTTAGTAAAATTCTTAGTAAACCTTCCATAAACAAGTGAGTGCAGGTATTCCTTTGATATAGAGATTTTTTTTCCTTTCTGCCTGTCTGCCTTCTTTCCTTCCTTCCTTCCCCCTTCCTTCCTTCCTTCCTTCCTTCTTTCCTTCCTTCCATAAATATCCAGTAGTGGGATTGTTGGATCCTTTGGAAGATCTATTTTTAGTTTTTGGAGGAACTTCCATAATGTTTTTTATAGTAATTAGATTAATTTACTTCCCACTAAGAGCGTACAACAGTTCCCTTTTCTCCACATCCTCATCAGCAGCTCATTTTTTTGTCTTTTTAATAACAGCCATTTTAACTGGGTAAGATGATAGCTCATTGTGGATTTGATTTGCATTTCCTTGATTATTAGTGATGTTGAGTATTTTTTCATGTACCTGTTGGTCATCTGCATGTTTTCTTTTGAGAAATGTCTATTTGTATCTTTTGCACCCTTTTAAGTGGGATAATTTGTTTTTTATTGTTCAGTTGTTTGAGTTACTCATCTATTTTGGATATTAGTCCTTTGTTGGATAAATAGTTTTCAAATACTTTTTCTTATCCAACAGGTTATCTCTTCACTATGTTCTTTCCTGTATAGTAGTATTTTAGTTTAATATAGTCCCATTTGTCCATTTTTGTTATCATTATCTGTGCTTTTAAAGTCTCAGACATGAAATATTTGCCTAGATCCATGTCTTGAAGTATTTTCTTTATTTGTTTTTCTACTAGCTTTATAGCTCTAGATCTTATGCTTAAGTCTTTAATCCACTTTGGGTTGATTTTTGCATATGGGAAGAGATCAGGGTCCAGTTTTTTCTTCCTAATATGAATATCCAATTTTCCCAGCACTGTTTATTGAAGAGTGTGTCCTTCCCAGTGTATGTCTTGACTCCTTTATTGAAAAATTAGTAGGCTATAAAGATGTGAATTTATTCTGAATTCTCTACTCTGTTCTATTTGTCTATGTGTCTATTTTTATATCATGGTTCAAATATATTGATGTGTTTCAATCTACTGCAGTTATTAGTCTTATGGGTGTTAGCTGGTGTTTTGCTGATGGAATTCTTTTGTTATGACCACGATAGTGATAGTCTTTAATAGATTACTTGCTCTCCTGCTATACGAGATACTCAGGGGCATCTTGTACATTTCCTACACCAGATCTGGAATCCTTCTTTTGTTCTAGGAGTCCTAACTTCTTTCAGTGGGAAATGATATTTAAAGTCCAGGATCTGGGCTTTAGGAATGTTCATGGTTATGGAATTAATCATTGTTTCTAGACGTTTTGGGAAGACAGAGACAGGATTATTTCTTGAGTTCATTTTAATATTTCCAATTCAAATTCAAGACAGCAGAGATTTTACTTAACATCCTTCGTATCTCCTTTCTTTAACACTATAACTTTGGGTTTTTCAGGTTATTTGGGATGATAAAATTTAAATACCCTATAATTTGATTTATTTACACAAAGAACATGGGCAAGACACAGTGGCTAATGCCTATAATCCACAAAGAACAGTCTTATTATGATAATAATATCTATCTTGTAATTACTGAAAGTGTTTAAAAAATAAGAATATATTTATATGTGATCTCCTATTCTGCTCCCTGTTTATGTGTGTGTATATATGAGAAAGTGTGTGTGCATGTGTGTGAATAGCACTAATAGAACGATGGCACTGCATCTATAGTTTTGATCTGTGTTAGTGATGTGTCTTTCTGAAGTTCTTTTATTCTCTATTAGATGTTCTTCAGATCCTTCTTTTCTCTTTGTATATGATAATTTTATAGAGATTTGACTTTGACAAATTCCCTTGGTTATTTTTATGTGAAATGAGTTTTCCTGATCAGGAGAGCTTCCTTAAAATTCACATTCTCAAAGTTCTCCATCATTGTTTTTGTATAGTTTTCAAAAATACAGAGCTTTTCTTTCTGAAATATGCTGGCTCTCCTTCTCTCCTAATTTTTACCTGAATTTTATCTTTCCCCTTGCCTCTATTGAAAATGTGCTTCTCAATGTGAATTTCATTCCCCAAAATTTCAGCTCAGGTGGATCTTTGTTCTGGAGACAGAATTAGGCAGTTAGATTTGAGAGTTCACAGTACCTAGGTTGTCTTAGCCCCACCAAACCTTCCTTCAAACTCCTTGTATTTGCCTAAGTTGTAGTGTTATACTTTGACCATCATACTATGCTATAGTTATTATTTCACTTCTCTGTAACTCACATTAGATTATAAACCCCGGAATAAAAGTAACTATGTTTGCTCATTATCATTGTAAAATTTCAGTTTTAGTGGCAATCCCTTAGAGTTTTCCTTTGAGTTCCAGTTTCAAATTCCCTATTGCTTCCCTCTGCTCCCCTGCTGCACAGATGCTCATTCTATGCAGGTCTTTTACCAGTCATTAGTTTTTCTCTACTGGATCATATTTCTACATTCATAGAAAGACTTTGCCACCTAGTTTTATTGTAGAAGCATCTACTTCAAAAGATTACAGACTTTTATCTCAGTCTCTATTTTCACAGGGGAAGTCAGAGAGATTTAAAAACTATGCTGCTACTACAGCATCTTCGACAGTTATAGAGAAGGTGAACCTTATATCTTTAGCTATAACATAAAACTCTGGTGGTTCCTTTTAAATGTATAGCTCCAGCCCATAGATTTAGACACATGCATAAAACTGCCTTCTCACCATTCTATTTAGATATACCACAAAATGCTCAAAATCCCCATCAATCTCTCACAGCATGCTTTCTTCTGTTTTCCCCTCTCAGGAAATTGGAAACGGAACATGCTTTGCTTCAATTATTCAAACTAGAAAGTTGAAGATTATCCTTACAGGTTCCTTCTGTCTTACTCCAGCACTCAATCACCCACCAAGTCCTATCATTTCTATTAAATATATCTACTTCTCTCCATCCTCTTCTACTTTTCTAGTCCCTATCTCATTTGCACTATGAAAAAAAGCTTCCTAATTAAATTTTCTGCCTCTAGACATTTCCTTCTTCAACACACTCCTCATATGGTGATATACCTTTTTGGGGTAGTGTGTCTCAAATATAAATTGGATCATATCTTTACTGCTTAAAGCCCTTAAATGTCTAGAATCCTAATGATCTGGTACTGCTTATCTCTTGAGCCTCATCTCATTCCACTATCCCCTTATAACCAGCCATTCAACTCTACTGAGTTTTTTTTCAGAGCAATCTAGGCTCTATTTTATTTCCGGGAAAATCTCTCTATACAAATATCTCCTCTACTTGGAGCACTTTTTCCCTTTCTCTTCACTTGAGCACGTCATGGTCATCTTTGGTTCTCTACTTAGATGGTACTTGAAATCTGGCCCCCAGATTAGAGTGGATTCCCTTCTGGGGTACTCAACACCCTCTACTTTCAGTTATCACTGTACTTTACTGTAATTCCCATTAGATTATAAACTTTGGAAGAGAGGTGCCTGAGTTTACATTACCTATTCTTAGTACATGGCAAGCAATCAACAAACATTTGCTCAATTAATGAATAAATTGTAGAAAACCATTATCTACAACTCATGACTCCTTTATTACCATCATTACTAAATGAATACTTAGGCAGTCAACAATGGAAGCAAACCAAGAGGTACTGGTTATGAAAAGTGCCTTTCTAAGTATAAAGCTCTAGACTTTCTAAGGGTAAACCTCTAGCTCTTTCTCATATTTTCTCTTGCTTGGTGTTTGTTATTTTTATTTTTGTTATGATTTTCCTTTATTATACTCATGACACTTAGAATTATTTGTTCAATATCTGGATTTTCCCTTAGATTTCAAAATCCAAGAGGTTTCTTCCTAGAGGAACTGTGTCTGTCTCATTTGGGGTCAAATTAAAAATAACCATGTATTTTTAACTATAAGTATAATCACTATAAATAAGGGGAATTGTTAGTCCATTCACCTCAAACAATATTTTTTTCCTAGATTTATTTCTCCAGTTACTGTAGTTGTGACCACATTATGCTGTTTAAAAAGCATCTTGGGCGGCGCCTGTGGCTCAGTCGGTAAGGCGCCGGCCCCATATACCGAGGGTGGCGAGTTCAAACCCGGCCCCGGCCAAACTGCAACCAAAAAATAGCCGGGCGTTGTGGCGGGTGCCTGTAGTCCCAGCTACTCGGGAGGCTGAGGCAAGAGAATCGCTTAAGCCCAGGAGTTGGAGGTTGCTGTGAGCTGTGTGAGGCCACGGCACTCTGCCGAGGGCCATAAAGTGAGACTCTGTCTCTACAAAAAATAAAAAATAAAAAAATAAAAAATAAAAAAAAAAAGCATTCTTCATAAGCAATATGGATGTACCATATTCTATTATTTACTATGGAATCAAGAACAAAAGTCATTCATCTTTTGATTCGGCTACTCAAACTACCTTTGGTAACATTAAATCTTAACTGCAATTAATATCAACTTGAATTTTGAAAAAAACTATTCTGTAATATATTGTTCTCAGATGAGATATATACCAACTGGACAGACTACCCCAATATTGTTTATCAAAGAATCTTTTGTCACTTCTTAAGAAATCAATCTCAGGTCACATTCTTCTCTATTGCTTACAGAGTCTTCGAGATAGATGTGGTGATTTTATTTATCTCATGAGATGCTAGAGCAGTGAAAGGAACATTAGACTAGAAGTCACAGAGACACAAAGTCTAGCCCTCACTAAATCTTCTCTAACTCTGAGATTAAAGAAAAATTGCTTAACATCTCTAGGCCTTAAGTTTTCATGTCATAAAATGCTGGTTCTATTTCCTACACTAGCTTTTCTATAGGAATGTTGACCAAATCCAATACAAAAATAAATATATACTACTGTTTTCAAATTTACACAGTCATACACAGGCACGGTTGTAATCAGGTGAAGGTCACAAATCTATCATTTTTATTTGTATGGTTTAATCAATGTCATTGCACTGTTAGCCCTTTTTCAGTTATAAGGGTTAATACTAAATGCATTTGAGTGAAATTTTTAATCAAGCAGTGGCAACAATTCACGCTTGGGGAAAAGCTTCTATTCAGATGACGTCTCAGTTTTCTCTGTCCTGAAGATAACGATTTTATTTACCACTAGAATCTGCAGGAAGACTGATACTTACAAGGGCAGGGAGAGTAGAAGCTGCTCAGAGGCAGGCCTGTACACAGTCAGAACCTTGGGTATGTCTCGGCTCTGATGTGGTGTAGTCCCCAAGTTCATCCAAACTTTTCTACTTTTTTGAAAGCTGAACCATTTTAACTTGAAGACAACCTTTTAAAATACTAAAAGTATTTACTGATTTGAGTAGTGCTTACAATTTTTTTTTCGTAATTTTCATTTAATGCACCAATGCATAGTAAATAGAGCCAGTCTTCTACCTCTGTTTTACTCATTACTTTTTCTCAAGTTCTTTTGCATGAATACTTGCTATGGGATCATGAAACTTAATTGGTTCAATGCATATTCACTGTTTTCAGTAAGTAATATATGAAATCATGAATATTCACATTATTCAATATATAATACATATAAGGTATAAAGACTCTGCTATATGATGCTCAAATGGAGACAATGGATCATAATGGCAAGAACATAAGTTTAAGATCTGGAGTCAGATAGGGTTTTGAAACTTGAATTCTGCCATTGTTAACTGCAGTGATTTCAAACAAGTATTTTAGGCCCATACGTATCAGTTTTCTTTTCTGTAGAATAGAAACGTTAGTGCCATGTTGGCAGAGTTGAGTGAGAGGATGAAGGCATAGGGCAGGCACAAAGCAGGTGTTCAAAAAAGGTTCATTTGCTTCTCCTATCACCAGAGCTGATGTTTTATGTCTTTCATTTAACCTCTGAATTTTCTACTTATCACTTTATCCAACTTTTATTCAATCTTGGTGATGTGCTGACAAGATAGTTCTTTTTTTGCCTGTTTCACATTTCAAGCTTTTGTTTGGTGTGCCAGCCTGTCATTCAGTTGTGATGGCACTTCCTTTCTGCTTAGAGATGAGGAAAGAAAAGGAAGCATCAAACAGGTTAAAGGATCAAAACAAATAATAATAAAAGTGCCTTCATCATGATCAAAAGGTAAATATCAATTCATACTGCCCAGTAGAGTAGTGTGTGCTAGAGCTGAGAACGCCATTCACTCTGTTCACCTGCAGCATGGAGTGTATTGGGAGTCTGCTATGGAGGTAACACCATTCCAAATGTCTTAAATACTGGGCATTGTTTTTAATGCTACTTTTCTTCCATTCTCAACATAATTGCCCTTTTAATTTTTCTTAGAACTCTTTACATCTTGTGCTGTTTCCTTGGCCTAGACTTCCTTGCTTCTCTCCCCTCGTCCTTCTCTATCTGCTAAATCCCACTTGTCTTCTCAGGTTGCAGCTTAAATGATTTTTTCTCTGTGATGCCTCCATTTGTGAAATGGGGATGATAGTAGTGTCTGCTGCATAGGATTATTGTGAAAACTCTATGTTGCAATGCATATGGATCACTTAGCTGAGTGCACTATTTTAAAATGTAGCTATCATATTATCCCTACTTTATCATTATTCTTATTATAATTTATTTAATACTATTTTTGATGTCCATAGTATTTTGCTTGTGCCTTTCTTTGGTACTTGTTTTACTGTGTCTGAGCCTAGCAGATGCTTCATAGGTGTTTCCTCCTTGAGAGTGTGCAGTGTCGGCAGTCGGAGAGCAAATCTCTTTCCTTAAGTATCTCTAGTGCCTTGTCCAGTACCTGGTGAAGAGTGGACATTTAGTAGATGTTTCCTAAAAGAAATGGATAAATCTTATTGTTTTTGTGAATAAATTTTTTCAAACATCTTTGCCTATGGTTTAAATTTAACAATTCTCACCAAGAAAAGCATCTTAAGCATGCAATGTGATTAAAGGGGATTTTCTTTGTTTTCCTTACTTTATTAAATGTTTTATAGTAAATTAGCTTTTCCATTTACAAGGTAGTCCCTGGAGATCAAGAATTTCTTTTTAATTTTTTTATTATTAAATCATAGCTGTGTACATTAATGCAATCATGGGGCACCATACACTCGTTTTATAAACAGTTTGACACATTTTCATCACACTGGTTAACTTAGCCTTCCTGGCATTTTCTTAGTTATTGCGATAAGACAATTATATTCTACATTTACTAAGTTTCACATGTACCCTTGTAAGATGCACCACAGGTTTAATCCCACCAATCACCCTCCCTCCGCCCATACTCCCCCCTCCCCTGCCTCACCCCATTCCCCATATTCGTAGGTTATAAGAATGCCATAGATTAGTTTCATAGTAGGGCTGAGTACATTGGATACTTTTTCTTCCATTCTTGAGATACTTTACTAAGAAGAATATGTTCCAGCTCCATCCATGTAAACATGAAAGAGGTAAAGTCTCCATCTTTCTTTAAGGCTGCATAATATTCCATGGTGTACATATACCACAATTTATTAATCCGTTCATGGATTAATGGGCACTTGGGCTTTTTACATGACTTAGCAAGCATGAATTAGGCTGAAATAAACATTCCAGTACAACTATCTTTGTTATAATGTGATTTTTGATCTTCTGGGTATATACATAGTAGAGGAATTATAGGATTAAATGGCAGATCTATTTTTAGATCTCTAAGTGTTCTCCAAACATCTTTCCAAAAGGAATGTATTAATTTGCATTTCCATCAGGAGTGTAGAAGTGATCCCTTTTCTCCACATCCATGCCAACATCTCTGGTCTTGGGACTTTGTGATTTGGGCTAATCTTACTGGAGTTAGATGGTATCTCAAGGTAGTTTTGATTTGCATTTCTATGATGATTAAAGATGTTGAGCACTTTTTCATATGTCTGTAGGCCATGCGCCTGTCTTCTTCAAAGATGTTTCTCTTCAAGTTCTTTGCCCAGCCTGCGATGGGATCACTTGTTCTTTTCTTGCTTATATGTTTGAGTTCTCTGAGGATTCTGGTTATTAAACATTTGTCAGAGATATAACCTGCAAATATCTTCTCCCATTCTGAGGGCTGTCTTCTTGCTTTACTTACTGTCTTCTTGGCTGTGCAGAAACTTTTTAGGTTGATCAGGTCCCAGTAGTGTGTTTTTGAAGCTGCTTCAATTGCCCAGGGGGGTCCTCCTCATGAAATATTCACCCAGACTGATTGCTTCAAGAGTTTTCCCTGCACTCTCTTCTAGTATTTTTATAGTTTCATGTCTTAAGTTTAAAGGTGTGGGTCCAGTTTCAGTCTTCTACAGGTTGCCAGCCAGTTCACCCAGCACCATTTGTTAAATAGGGAATCTTTTCCCCACTGAATGTTTTTAATTGGCTTGTCAAAGATCAAATAACAGTAAGTAGCTGGATTCATCTCTTGGTTCTCTTTTCTGTTCCAGACATCTATTTCTCTGTTTTTGTGCCTGTACCATGCTGTTTTGATCACTATCGATTTATAGTACAATCTCAAGTCTGGTAGCGTAATTCCTCCTGCTTTGTTTTTATTTCTGAGTAATGTTTTGGTTATTCGAGGCTTTTTCTGATTCCGTGTAAAACGAAGTATTATTTTTTCAAGATCTTTAAAGTATGACAGTGGAGCTTTAATAGGAATTGTGTTAAAATTGTATATTGCTTTGGGTAGTATGGACATTTTAACAATGTTGATTCTTCCCAGCCATGAGCATGGTATGTTTTTCCATTTGTTAACATTTTCAGCTATTTCTTTTCTTAGAGTTTCATAGTTCTCTTTATAGAGATCTTTCATGTCCTTTGTTAGATAAACTCCGAAATATTTCATCTTCTTTGGCACTACTGTGAATGGAATAGGGTCCTTAACTGTTTTTTCAGCTTGACTATTGTTGGTATATATAGAGGCTACCAATTTATGAATATTGATTTTGTAACCTGAGATGCTGCTATATTCCTTGATCACTTCTAAGAATTTTGTAGTAGAATCCCTGGTGTTTTCCAGATATACAATCATATCATCTGCGAAGAGCGAAAGTTTGATCTATTCTGACCATATAAGGATTCCCTTGATCGCCTTTTCTTCCCTAATTGTGATAGCTAAAACTTCCATTACAATGTTAAAGAGCAGTAGAAACAATGGGCAGCCTTGTCTGGTTCCTAATCTGAGTGGAAATGAATTCAATTTAACTCCATTCAATACGATATTGGCTGTAGATGGCCTCTATCAGTTTAAGATATGTCCCTTCTACACCAATTTTCTTAAGTGTTCTGATCATGAAGGGATGCTGGATATTATCAAAAGCGTTTTCTGCATCAATTGAGAGAATCAAATGGTCTTTGTTTTTTAATTTGTTTATGTGCTGAATTATACTTATAGATTTACGTATATTAAACCAGCCTTGAGACCCTGGGATAAAACCGACTTGGTCAGGATGTATAATTTCTTTGATGTGTTGCTGGATTCTGTTTGTTAGGATCTTGTTGAATATTTTTGCATCTATATTCATTAGTGATATTTGTCTATAATTTTCTTTTTTTGTTGGGTCTTTTCCTTGTTTGGGGATCATGATGTTTGCTTCATAAAACGTGTTTTGTAGTCTTCCTTCTTTTTCTACATTTTGGAACAGGTTGAGTAATATTCCTCTTTACTAATTCCTCTTTAAAGGTTTGGTAGAATTCTGACATGAAGCCATCTGGTCCTGGGCTTTTCTTTTTAGGGAGGTTTTGTATGGTTGATGCTATTTCCGAGCTTGATATGGGCCTGTTCAACATTTCCACTTGATTCTGTCTAAGTCTTGGAAGGTGAAGTGCTTCCAAGTATTGGTCAATTTCCTTCAGATTTTCATATTTCTGAGAGTAAAGTTTCTTGTAATATTCATTAAGGATTTTTTGAATTTCTGAGGAGTCTGTTGTTATTTTGTCTTTGTCATTTCTGATTGATGAAATCAGAAATTTTACCTTTTTCCTGATTAGGTTACCCAGAGGTTTATCTATTTTATTGACCTTTTCAAAAACCAATTTTTTGATTTATTGATCTGTTGTATAATTCTTTTGTTTTCAATTTCATTTAATTCTGCTCTAATTTTGGTTATTTCTTTTCTTCTACTGGATTTGGTATTGGAATGTTCTTCCTTTTCCAGTTGTTTGAGATGTCCCATTAAGTTGTTAACTTCCTCTCTTTCTGTTGTCTTGAGGAAGGCTTGCAGTGCTATAAATTTCCCTCTTAGGACTGCCTTTGCAGTATCCCAGAGATTCTGATAATTTGTGTCTTCATTGTCGTTTTGTTCAAGAAATTTGGCATTTCCTTCTTAATCTCACCTCTGAGCCAGCTATCATTCAACATAAAGTTAACTTCCATGCTTTTGTATGAGTATGCAGATTTCTGTTGTTACTGAGTTCAACTTTTATTCCATGGTGGTCCAAAAAGATGCAAGGAATAATTTCTATTCCTTTAAATTTACTGAGGTTAGACTTGTGACCTAAAATGTGATAGATTTTGGAGTATATTCCGTGAGCTGATGAGAAGTATGTGTATTCAGTTTTGTTGGGATGAAATGTTCTGTAGATGTCTGCTAAATCCAAATGTTGGATGGTTAGGTTTAATTCTAAAATTTCTTTGCTCAGCTTCTTATTGGACAATCTATCCAATACTGCCAAAGGAGTGTTGAAATCTCTGACTATTATGGAGCTTGAGGAAATCAAGTTGCTCATGTCTGTTAGAGTTTCTCTTATAAATTGAGGCACATTCTGGTTGGGTGCATAAACATTCATAATTGAAATCTCATCATATGAGTATTACCCTTAACAAATATGAAGTGACCATTCTTATCCTTCCTTACTTTTGTTGGTTTAAAGCCTATTATGTCTGCAAATAGAATTGTAACACCTGCTTTTTTCTGATAACCATGTGCCTGAAATATGGATCACCATCCTTTCACCCTGCATCCATATTTATCTTTTAAGGTAAAATGGGACTCTTGTCTGCAGCAAATATCTGGCCTGAGTTTTTGTATCCAGTCAGCTAACCTGTGCCTCTTTAGAGGACAGTTTGAGCCACTCACATTAATGGAGAATATTGATAAGTCTGGTAAAATTTTGGGTATTGAGTTTTTCCAAAGTCCAGTGGACATTTTTAATCCTTTAGCCATTGTGGAAGTTGGAGTTTGATCAAAAGTTTCTGAGTGAGTTTACTTTTGTGGTAGAGGATTGTGGTGGTCATTATGGAGGATAGGTCTGAGAATATCCTGAAGAGCTGGTTTGGTTATGGCAAATTTCATCAACATATGAATGTCATTAAAGTATTTAATTTCTCCATCATAAATGAAAATCAGTTTAGTTGGATACAGTATCTGGGGTGAAAGTTATTTTGTTTTAGGAGATTAAAAGTTGATGACCACCCTCTTCTGGCTTGAAAAGTTTCAGCAGAGAGACCTGCAATCATTCTTTTATTCTTCCCTTTGTAAGCAATGGATTTCTTACATCTGACTGCTCTCAGAATTTTTCCTTCTCATTAACTTTAGTGAAGTTAATTAGATATGCCTGGGGGATGTCTTATTTGGATTGAGTTGTGCTGGGGTTCTGAAACTGTCTGCTATCTGAATTTCAGAATATCATGTCATGTCTGGAAGATTCTCTTTCATAATTTCATGGAGAAGGGCCTCTGTGCCTTGCGAGTCCACTTCATCAGTTTCAGGGATTCCAATGAGGCAGATATTAGACTTCTTTGAATTATCCCAGAGCTCTCTGAGAGAATGATCCATTTTTGTTCTCCATTTCTTTTCCTCTTTGACAGTTTGGGAGCGTTCAAAAGCTTTGTCTTCAGTGTCAGAGATCCTTTCTTCTGCTTGTCCACTCTGTTACTGAGGGATTCTACTGTAGTTTTCAAATCTTTGAGGGCTCCAAATTCTTGCTTCAGTGCATCAAAATCTTTGGTAGTTTTGTCTTTAAATTCGTTAAATTCTTGAGACATCTTTTGAATTTCTCCTCGAATTTCTAATTCTGACTTTTGAATTGTTCTTCGAATTTCTAATTCCAAATTTTCCTCCATTCTATTAATCTTGTTTGCAACACAAATTCTGAATTCAATTTCTGACATCTCGGCCAGCTGTTTATGAATGGGATCTTCAGTTACATCTGCCATATCTTTTCTTAGGTGGGGGGGGGGTGATCTATTCTTGTTATTCATGTTACCAGAGTATTTCTGCTGATTATTCCCCATGATTATTTTATACCATTTGACTTTTCCCCTGGAGCTTTGTCGAGGATCCGTACAGTGCTATGGCCTGAGAAACTGGGGACCTGTTTTGTGTGGTGGGGCTAAGTGGTTCTGTCTTGTTTTCAGTTGGTCTCTGTCCAACCCTAGTGAAACAGTTACTCTGGGTTGAACTCTTCGCTGTGGAGAAATATCAGCAATTAAGTCACCCTGCCCCCCACAGGCAACAATTGGAAAAGGAAAATCAAACCTTCCTACAACCACACACCCAGGGCACCACTTGAATAGTCCTCGGGTGATTGGCTCAGTTCAAAAGGTCCAAATGAATTATCTCACTCAGTACCTGTCTCAGGTGGGAGAGCTTAAAATGTCTCTGGCAACTGGATTGCAGGTGTCTGTTGACAACTCAACATGACTTGTTCCGGTGCTCCGTGAAGTCAGGAGGACCAACCCAGCAAATAGATTAGTCTGAGAAGGTTGATGGCTCCTTCCCCACCTTGCACCTCTGTCACACCCAGTCACCCATAACCCCGCAGGCCTGTGACCCAGTTCCCTCCAGTGAGCAGATACTCCAGGGGTTTGCACCTGCCTGAATCACAAAGAAATCTATGTGTGCTCAGCCAGACCACTGCTCTCTGTCTCTATCCAGCAGGGAGAAGTGAGGCCTGACAACCTCAGGCACTTGATGAATGGTGTGTGGTGTTCATTCAGTTCTAGCCCCACCTCTGATTGATATTACTGACAGAACAGAACAACTTTGTGGGAATTTGTTTCTGTCCCTGCTAAATTCCGCTACAGAAGAGAAGCTCTTTTGAGTTCCCAGAAACTGTGCCTCAGGCCCTGCTTTACTCCTGCAGGTTTGTATTCACAGCACGGTTAGCTGTCAGCTCTAGCCTCCTGCTTGTTCTTATTGAATTTGAAATTTGGAGTTAGGGAAAATAGTCAACCCAAGGATTTAGCAATACGCCAAACTCATTGAGGCCAAACGAGCAAATAGACAGATAGAAAGGCTACCAGACACACAAGCCCAAAGATGCACAAACAATCAGAAACACATAGATATACAGACAACAACAACAAAAAACTACAATAAAAATAATGATAATCGTAAGATAATGGGGAAAAAAGTAAGAAACAAACAAAATGAACAAATAAAAAATCCTCTAAAAATCTGATGTAAGCACTCTCAGAAACCATAAGAAGGGAAGAAGAGGAAGAGAGAAGGGAAAATGGAGAAAAAAAAAGAAAGAAAGAAAGAAAAGAAACAAAGTGTTGTTCATAAAAAAGTTAAAGAAGAAAGAAAAAATTAAAAATGGAAAAAATAAAAATAAAATATGTATATATATAAATAATAATAATAAAAAATTAACAATAGCTCCTCCAAGAAAGTGATAAGGAAAAGAAAAAAAGGCACAAAAATATTATTCTTGTATTTATGTAGAAATATACATCTATATGTATGACGTAGGAATCACCTTTCATAAGGATATATGTATAATGCAATATACTTTCTGGACACCAGGTGGCACTGTGAGTGGGTCCAAGACTTATACCTGGTTCACAGTTTACACTGTTACCATGGTAATCACCCTACTTGGCTGATCGCCATCACCATTTTGGAGTTTTTGTATAAGTTTATTACCTAATTATTGTCTAACCTCAGTTGCTTTGTTCCAGACAGCACTCCATCCGACCTCCCAACTTGGTGCAGGAGTCCACACTTCACAAATCTTTCCACTCTGCTCCCACGTTCTCCTGTAAACTGGCAACTGCAATTGGCTTGGGGGAGGGTGCTGGCTGCCGCAGGCTTTAGCTGCTGCCTGCTCCCGCGGCTGCAGCGCACAGAGATCTTATCCTCAAAGTTTGTAGTTCAGAGTCTCACTTTTGAATTTGGACTTTTGAGTCCAGCCACCTGCCAGTTCACCACACAGCTGGAACTGCCAGCCTACACCAATATTCCCCACCAGGAATGGTCTAGTCTATTTAATCACTCCTGTTGTTCTGGGGGAAGGTGTCTGCCATTTCAGACAATTTAAAAGGGATCCCTGGCGGGATCCCTTCCCTTCAATTTTCCATTAGGTAGCCTAGCCCCTTGTGGCTCTGGGTGGGACCCCTTTTGGGTTGCTGAACTCAGCTCAGGAATAAATTTTCATCAATTGGGTTTTGCCAGGAATTGCAAGTTGCTGTCCTCCATGAGGGAGGGGCCTGCCAGCCAGCATGGCCAAGCAGGGAAAATCTCTACAACAGAGTTCGTGGTTTTAAATTACACCTTATATACAGCAATCTGCCAATTCGCTGTGCATCTCCAGCTGTCTGTCCACACCAACAATCCACGCGGGGAAAAGGTCCAGACCCCCTTTCCTCTCACCTGATGACTTGGGACAGGTGGGCTACATGTCTGTCCCATCCGCCATCATGCTCCGCCTCTGAGATCAAGAATTTTAGAAGAAAAGGTGTGTGATTTTGTAGACTTGGACTAACAGGGCTGTCTTCCCCCAGGCCAGAGTTTTACTTGGTGAGTTGGCAAGTCACCTTGGGAAGCTAACTCAGGCATGGAGATCCCTAGAGAACTAGGCAGTTCAGGGCTGCTAAACTCAGAAAGAGATGCTGGGCTGAACAGTTTTTGTAAAAAAACCTACTTGCCTAGACAAATTTAATTAAAATCTCTTAGTCTTTGGAATTTAAGTTATTTTTTAAGAGCTGATGTTATGGTTAGAAAAATATTTCATGCAAATACTATTTCTCTATGTAAGCCTGATTTGAGTCTTCTATGGTAGCCACTTCCCATAAGTCTGAAGATTGAGAAAGTTAGAAGGATCTAACTGGAAGGAATATTACTTCTGTTGAGGGTACCAGTGGAAGGCTCTGACTCCAAGGGTTGGTTGTGGAAAGCAATCCACTGCCAGTATCTTAGGACTCAATGTTCTTACATGTAGAAATCTTATTCCTTACAGAATTTGCTAAGAAGAAGGACATTTTGAACTTGAATTAGAAAAGTGAATTAGAGTTTTGGAACATTAATGGAATAAACCATAATCTCAAATTTTCAAGTATTATGAGAAGTTGGGAACTTGGATTTGCTCTTTGGAACAAATAGTCCTCTCTGAAAACTCCATTTCTGTAAATTTTTGGTGGTGAAAAGAAAAAGAAAAAACAAAAATGCAAGGAGTCTAAGTAATTTTATTAAAATATCAAATTTCTATTCTTAATGGTAAAGCTTAATCTCTAGATAGCACTTCCATTAGGATTTCTTTTTTAAATAAATGTGGATTAAGATTGTGTTTTGGCAGAATGAGCACTCCCAAAAGCTAATGAACTCACCAATAAGTAAAAAGGCTGGGAGGTAAACCTCTGGGAAAAAATAGAATGTCTTCTTTTTCCTCCCTGGGATATAAGAGAATACTCAAAACTGCTCCTCACTCCATTCCTATCCTTGAAGATAAGGGGGATCCTCCAAGATAACTGATTTTGGAGTTTTACAGTTACTTCAGGAATGGGGCATTGGCATCTTATTCCACAATGGTATGTCACCCCTGCAACTGAGCCTGGAGACCTCTCCCAGGCAGTGGAAGAGCTCTGGTGGGCTGTGGGACAAAGGTACACACAGAATATGAGGAAGCAATAGTATCTCCTCCCAAAGTTATATTCCTGGAGAATATAAAAGATAAATCTTCCCTTCCTTTTTTCATGCTTTCCAGAATTGAGGTTACAGAGGATTGATGAGCCTGGAGGCTGCAGATTGCTGGACGCTGCTGATTGCTGGACGCTGCCACAGCATGGAAAGTACAGGGGCAACATCAAGACAAAATATAAATCCCCCAACTGGACACTGACATTTTTAGGAGACTATTAATCCCTAAGGGAACTATTTGTGAATTAATCCTCAATGACTAGAGCGTATTGAAGAAATTACCAATCCTTGCAGAGTTTATAGATAATGAGCTAGATTAGCAATAATAATTATCAGAAAAGGAATAGCAGCCTTGCAGAACAGTCATGGAAGGAAGTATTTTTATCCTCATCTTCCTCCTACTCAAGCATCTAGTACAGCCAGTGAGGCCAGAGTTATGTAACCCTAGGTATCAAGATGAGAGTAACACCGGGTGAATTAAACCCTTCACCCTATAGGAGGAAAAATATTTAAAATCCCAAATGTAAAGTATAACTATGTCATTTTGAAACAGATACCATAAATAACATTGGACATCAGCATCATTACTATAGAACAGGGCTCAGCAAACTATCACCCATAGGTCCAATCTAGCCTATCATATGTTTTTGTATGGCCTGTGAACTAAGAGTAGTTTCTCCATTTTTAAATGTAAAATTTAGAAAGGCTATTAAAGGGTTCCATGTCTGGAATGGTGGCCTGAAGAGCTCCAAGGGCCTGTTCCCAAGAAAAAGAACCATACCCCAGTAGAAATTATTAAGACAAAGCAATACAAAACAAAAAAAAATGCTTTTAAAAGCTGCTGTAAATTATCTTAATGGTCTACAACAAAATGAAGAAATGTTTAGATTTTGGTAAAAAAGAGCAAGAGTTTGTGGCACCTAAACCATAGCCCACTCCCTGCTTCCATCCCCCCAGTTTAGCTTGGAAGGAAAATTCACTCCAGGTAGGTATGGCTAGGAAGAAAAAGTTACCTCTCCCCCCATCATCCAGGGACACAATATCTCACCAGGAGGCATGGGCCACTTCTCATATCCTTTAGCCTCAAGTTGCAGAGGCTAAATTGTTGGCAAGTATGGCAAAGATGAGAGGGCTCAATTTCTCCAGACAGGCCTCACTCCTAAGGTAGAGCCTCTGTCCTAGGAACAGTAGACCACCTCACCCACATGGCAGGGGTTCTGGGCCACAAGAGACAAGCAGAAGTACCTGAAGCTAAGATTGCTGTCCAGGGCCCTGTTTGTAAAGCAGGAGTATTATTCCTGCTCCCAACTGTGGAGCAGTAGCTCTTAGTCTGTGCAAGGGAAAAAGTAATGGGTAAGAACAGAGAGCTCTGAAGCTCTCCCCAAAGAAGTTGATTTTATTTGAAATAAAGTGTGGGAAAGTTCAAGCCTAAAGGCACTCTCAAAAACAATGGAGATTTGGGTGGTGTTGCAATTAATAGGAAGCTGCTAGCTCTATGCGAGCAACAAGCTGAATCACAAAACTGCTAGTTTACCAGAGAGAACCATGGAAAATGATAGCTTAAAAAAAGCCCTCCTGGGATTAAAACAAACCTCAGAGTCTGTTCTCAAAATCTGCCCCTACAAAGGGCCCTGAATTTAATTGAACCAGAGCATGGAAAAAATGTATTGCAAAGTCATTGCCAAAAATAATAAACTAATCAGCTGACAATTAGTGATGCCTAAAAATATAATAATAAAAGGGTAATCCATCAAGAATATTTGACTATTATAAATACATATTTATAATATATATAGATATAATTAATATATAAAATATATAAATATATTTAAATATATATTATAAATACTACACTATAATAATAATACTATAATACTATAAATACTACATATTTATAATATATATGTTACTATATTTAACAACAGAGTCCTGAAATACATGAGGCAAATATGACATAATTGAAGTGAGAAAAAGATAATTCAATAACACAGTTAGAGATTCTAATACTTCACTTTCAGTAATGGATAGAACAACTAGGCAGAAGACCAACAAGAAAATCGAAGACTTGAATAAATCCATACCCAATTAGACATGCCAGACATCTATAAAACACTCCACACAACAACAGAAGACTATACATTTCTCTCCAGTGCACATGGAATATTCTGCAAAGTAGTCATACAATAAGCCTCAGTAAATTTAAAAGCATTGAAATCATATGAAATGTTCTCTCATCACAATAGAGAGAAATTAGGTATCACTAACAGAAATAAATTTGGTAGGTTTGCCAATATGTGGAAATTAACACACTCTAAAAAGATGAATGAGCAAAGAAAAACCAACAAAGGTAATTAGGAAATACTTTAAGGCACATAAAGACAAAATATATTACAATGTATAAGATGCAACTAAAGCAGTACTCAGGGGAAAATTTTTAGCTATAAATGCCTGTAAGTTGATTCCTGACTTATGATAGTTCAATTTCACAAATTTTTAACTTTATGATGGGTTTATCAAGGTATGCAATATATTTTTCCCTTATGATATTTTCAAATTACAACAGGTTTATCAATATGAAAAGTCATTGTAAGTCATGTAATGAGCATCTATGTTAATAAAGAAAAAAGATCCTAAATTGATAACATAAACTTACACCTTATAACACTGGAGAAAGCCAGAAGACTAAACTAAAACAAGCAGAATGAAAGAGATAATAAACAATAAAGCAAAAATTAAAGATAAAAAAACAAGAGAGAAAATAAATGAAGCCAAAAGTTGGTTCTATGATTTATCCCCAAATGCAAAGATGATTGAATATATGAAAATCAATGTAACATATAAAAAACAAAACCCCACATTGTCATGCCAATAAACACAGAAAAGTATCTTCCTCAACCTGATAAAAGGCAGCTAACATCATATTTATGGTGGAAAACCAAAACCAATTTCCATAGTATTAGAAACAAGACAGGGATGTCCACCCTGACCACTTCTATTGAACTTTGTACTGGATATTTTAGGCAGGCCAATTAGACAAGAGAAATAAATAGAAGTCATCCAGATTAGAAAGCAAGAAGTGAGAATATGTCCACAGATGATATGATATTGTATATATAAAATCCTAAAATCTGCTAACAGTATTAAAATTATTAAATGAGTCCAGTCAGGTCATAGAACACAAAATCAATGTATAAAATTTTAATTTTTTAGATTTATTTTTTATTTTTAACTGCCAAGTAAAAATTGTATATACTGTTAATTCAAGTTTTTGTAAATAACAAGATTTTCTTCTTTTCTAAGGCTGAATGGTATTCTAATGTGTGTGTGTATACATATTTGTGTGTATTCCAATATATTTGTACACATATACACACACATACACACATGCCACATATATACAGACTGCATATTTCATATTTTATTTATTCATTTATCCACTGATGGACACTTAGATTGATTCCATATTGTGGCTATTTTTAATTGTATTTCTAAACACTAAAATAAATAGACCTAACTTTAATTAATAAAATAAGCAATTCTATTTACAAAACATCAAAATACTAAGAAATACTAAGTCAAATACTAAGAAATAATTTAAGCCAAAAAGTGCAAAAGTTACATGTGTTATAAGTTGTAAGAAATTAAAGGAGACCTAAATAAATGGAAAGATGTTCCATTTCATAAATCAGAATACTTAACATTGCTAGGATGAAACTACTCCCCAGACTGAGCTAAAGATTCAATGCAGTCTCTATGGGGGCAAGACATGATTGCAAGAGGGACTTTACCTAACAATTGCAATCAGTGTAACTGGCTTATTGTACCCTCAATGAATCCCCAACAATAAAAAAAAAAAAAAAAAAAAGAATTCCAGCTAGATTTTTGCAGAAATTAGCATGCTAATTTTAAAATTTATATGGAAATTCAAGGAACCCATATTAGCCAAAACAATCTTAAAAGAACGAAGTTGGAGGACTCACATGTCTAGATTCAAAACTTAACACAAAGCTACATTAACCAAGTCTATGTGGTATCAGCATAAGGATAAACATGCAGATCAGGGTAATAAGAATTGGAAGTTTACTGTAGTCCCAGCTACTTGGGAGGCTGAGGCAAGAGAAATGCTTAAGCCCAAGAGTTTGAGGTTGCTGTGAGCTGTGATGGCACAGCACTCTACCAAGAGTGACACAGTGAGACTTTGTCTCAAAAAAAAAAAAACATTGAAAGTTTAAAGATAAGCCTATATGCATCCACAAGATATGGTCAATTGATTTTGATAAGGCAGCCAAAACAATTCAAAAGGGAAGGAATAGTCTTCTCAACAAATGATACTGGAACAATTGTATATCCACATGCAAAAGGATATAGTTGGATGCTAACCTCACACCAAACACAAAAATTAACTACACCCCAGTGTAGGAGAAAACTATAAAATGCTCCAAGAAAAACATAGCCATTATTTTTGTGACCCTGAATTAGACAACACTTTCTTACACACGATACCTAAAGTATCGTTAAAAAGTGGCAATAAAAGAAAAAGGTTGATGAATTAGACTTCACTAAAATTAAAACTTTTGTACTTTATAGAAAGAGTGAATAAGAAGATAATACACAGAATGGGAGAAAATATTTGCAAATCATATATCTGATAATGGAATTATATTAAAAAATGTAAAGAACTCTAACAACTTAATAACAAAAAGATGTATAACCCAATTTAAATTGTAAAAGGATTCAAACACATTTTTCCAAAGGAGATATATAGCACGTGAAAAGAAGATTGGTATCTTTCTTCAGTGAAATGTAAATCAAACCACAATAAGATATCACCTCATACCTGGTATGCCTATAATGACGAAGACAAATAATAACAAGTGTTAGTAAGGATGTAAAGAAAGTGGAACTTTTATACACTGCTCATATAAATGTAAAATGGTACAGCCACTTTGAAAAACAGTCTGACCATTCATCCAAATTTAAACAGAGAGTAACCATAGAGCCTACCAGTTCTACTCGTAGGTATATGCACAAGATAACTGAGAACACGTGTCCACAAGAAACCTCAACATAAATGTTAACAGCAGTGTTATTTATAACAGCCAAAAAGTGGAAATAACCCCAATGTTCATCACCTGACAAATGGATAAGTTAAATGTGGGTATTTATACAAGGAAATATTACTTGACAATAAAAAGGGACATGTAAGAACATAGAGAAAGCTTGAATATATTATGTCAAGTGAAAGAAGCCAGCTATAAAGACTACACACTGTATGATTTCATGAGATAGGTGAATACCTGGAAATGTAGGTTACCAGCGGTCTAGGGCTGGGGTTTGGGTGAAAGCTGAGTGTGACCGCTATTAGCCACAGAGTTATTTCTGGGGTGATAGAAATGTTTGCATAGCTCTGTGTAAACATTACCACAATGATTTTAGAACAACCATTGAATATCCTACTTTAAGTGGGTGAATTGTGTAGCATGTGAATTATATCTGAATGAAGCTATTTTTTAAAGGCTTTTGATGAGAACACTTTCTCCAAGTGTTAAGGACATTGTCTCTCACCCTGAAAAGTCTAAAATAATTACAGTCCAGCCCTTCATGGAAAAAGTTTTCCCCCCACTATAGATTTCCACTTCATGAGAAAGTAATATGGTTTACTTAAGAGTACAAGTTAAGATATAATTTGAGAGTTTAGCTCATTTGAAAGCAAGAAATTATGGAAAAAATTGATAGCTAAAACTAGTAGAGCAGTTTTTTCGGATGATCTTGGACTTGGGATGTACTTCTACAGATAAATATATTAAAAGAAAAGAATAAGGTTACATTACACTCTCCTTGGTAATTTCCTTATTCCTTAAAATAACTCTAAATTGGTATGTTCATATTTTTATGAGGTTTTGTGTCTTAATTATTTTAGTCACTGATATTTGCAGAAGGATATACAAGAGGAATAAAGGTCATTAATGGGAAATTTATAAGAAGCAATCATTTAGGGTATTTTTCATTTCAAGGAGGGCAGAGTGTATTCGGCACAATGGCTGGTCTTGAGTGGAAAGTGAAGTTAACCACCTTTTAGCGTATAGAATATGTCCTATTGATTTGAATTTAGCCATCTCTCTTTTTCTATGTCCCTTTGGATATCATGGTATAAAAGTGCTATTCATTTTTCGGAAAGAGGATGAAGTAAGTGTTCTATTTTGCATTTCTCTAGCTTTTGGTTACAGGTCTCTTTGAGTAACAGAGGAGGTTGGGGGGCCATCTGAATTTGTCATCACCTGTAATTTCATGACAGTTATACTTCTAGGTACAAAGGTGGGGCAGAGATGTGGAAATAGGAAAGGGAGGAATTGAGACCATGTCACCAAGTCCAAATTTGGAAGGCATTTAACAGCCAACACCAAATGCCAGATGATAAACGGAGAAAGACGCCTGAGTTGAATCTGTCTGAAATCTCAAATTTCTAAAAATCTTATTGAAGAGAAACATGAAGGCATGGAAACAGTTACATTTTCACGGTCATGCTGGCAGCCAAATGAAGGTTTGGAAATGGACTTCAGACATCTGCCCAACTAAACTGATTATAATATATTTTTTATTTTTCAAAAAAATATTCTGCTGTGATGAATGAAGAGTAATAGAAATACAGAAAGAAGCCTCAGAGGTGGAAAAGGAAAGGAACATACTAGGCAAAACCCTCGTGAATGCGACTGCACAAAAGACATCACGGCAAGTCAGTCTATAAAGTGGCTGTGATAATTCAGAGAAACTATTTAGCACTCAGAAAAACATTGCCTCCAAATGATGGAGGGGTCTGGCAGGTTTAATTGACAAAAGATTGGCATCAATCACGGTTAAGTGTGGCATCTCCATTGATTACGTGTACCCTGCAGTGAGCCTGTCAAAACAGATCTCTGATATCGCAATGACATGTGGATGGGTGGCTATGAGAGTGATTGATTGATGGGGTCGGCTGCCTACATCTGAGACGAGAAGGCACAAGTTGACATCTCTGAGTGTTTGAATGAAGAGTAATTCTTTGTGATCCAGGCACTCATTCCTTGAAGTGAAATGTACACAGAGAGAAAGAGAAGAGGCCCTGTGGCCTGGCTTTCCGGGTGTGTGAGCTTATCTTCATTACTTGCCAGGGAAACCAAAGATTTAGAATGGCTCACAATGTTTCTGAAGTGTCTGAAGAATCTATAAAACAACAATAACAACAAAACTTTTAGAGTTTTTCTGACCAAAGCCCAGAAAATGTGTACTATGTTTTCTTTACACTTTGTAAAGAACTCAAGAATAATAGCACTAGCATATTTTGACAGCCATTGTGTGCTCTAAGCTCTCTGTATCATTTCAAACCTAACACCTAGCCTACAGGGTAGACATTAATACACTGTGTAGCTGTGGAAAATAGAAGCCAGAGAAATTACAGCGTTGGGCTGAGGCCACCTAGCACTTAGGTAGCAGACCCTCCACTGGAATTCAGAAAGGTCTGACTCCAGTGCCAGTTCTCTGCCCACTTTGTCATGCCACTTTCTCCCAAAAAGCTGCTTATCATATTCTCTATACTGATTCTGTTAAGAAATTATGTAACCATTAGGTGAGCAGTGATGCCTTAGTTTTTAGCTAACTGTTTTGAATATTAGGCTTCCAGTGGAAGTAAAAACTCAGAAATAATAGTTCTCTTGTTTGCTACCAACCCCAGTCTCTTTACTCTTCCCTCCGTGGGGCTAACCCTGATTAGGCCATGTCCAAGTCCTATTCTAGCCAGAAAAGCAAGTAAACAATAGCTTATAGACCCATCCACTACTTACCAGATTTACCACGGTCTAAATAAGTGCCGTCTTTTAAAAACAGAATGCAAGTCACAACTGCTAATTATACAATGTCATTTCAATTGTCATTTTGATTGTCATAGTATTTTTAAAACTAAAAAGAAACAAGTGGAATTTATTTTCATTACATATTTAATTTACCCAACATATATCCAAAGGTTATCATTTCAACACACAATTCTAAAGGTTATCATTTCAACACATAAAACAATATAAAACAATAAAAATTCCTTTTTTGTTCTATGCACATATTACATGTCTTTGAAATCTGCTGTACAGTACATCTCCATTTGGACTGGCCACATTTCAAGTGGTGAATAGCTTCACATTTGGCTAATGGCTACCGAAATGGCCAGCATTGTTCTTGATACTTCTTGGCTTAACTGACCTCAGTCCCTGCATTCAGACCATACCTCTCTACTTTATCTAGGGATCCATCTGTCTATCAACCGATTTATTTATTTGTATGTTTTCTCAGAGAATTTTTTTTTTTTTGGTTTTTGGCCAGGGCTAGGTTTGAACCCGCCACCTCTGGCATATGGGACCGGTGCCCTACTCCTTGAGCCACAGGCGCTGCCCTCAGAGAATTTTATAAGAACTGACACTTCTTTAAATATCATCTATCTCGCCTATCTGTTCTTTAGGCTCTGCAACCTCAAACTCTTAAAATCTGGGACCTCAAGTCAGGACCCCTTCTTCTTCTTCTGTCTCTAATTCTCTGCCTAGTACCCTGAAAATTCTGCCTGGCTCTGAGAAAAATTATCAGTTTTCTTTTTTTACTTAATTGTACTTTTTTGTAATACACACAGATTATAAGTGGGAGGCTCAGTCAATTCTCCACAAAGTGAGCTTACCTCAGGTACTAGTATCCAGATCAAGAAATTTCTCCAGTGTCCCCTCACCTCCAGGGACATGTGAGCTATGGGAAGCTGGAAGAGACAAGCAGTATCCTTTGCTAAAGGCTTCAGAAGGAGGGTGTCCAGTTCCTACATCCACCTTGACCTTGGATTTCCAGCCTCCACAACTGTCAGTTTCTGCAGTTTTTAGCCTCCCAGTTGGTTTACTTTGTTACAACAGCCCTACAAAACTAATACAAGGCCTATTAAAAAGTTCTGCCTGAATAAAAGGAAAAAAATCACCAGAGGAACTCAAAAGAAAAACATACTTGAAAAATTGCCAAAGGACACATGTGAAAATTTAAATAAACTGTCTAGCAGTCTCTGTCAAATGAGAGCAGATATGGACTCCACTGTAGGCCAAAACAAAACAAAACAAAAAAAGACTAGGTAAAAATGAAATAGATTCAATTTTGAAGAACAGAGAAAGAATCTAAATTATAGCATATAAAGTAAAATAGCAAGGACTGTGTGGTAACTCTCTAGTACTATCTCTAAAATTATTATGAAATAAAAAGTTTATTTTAAAAAAAAAAAACCCCAGGGGAATGTTAAGCACAAAGTTCACAATTGTATATTTCCTGATTTAAAAAAGTACAGAGCATAGGCTTGGCACCTGTAGGTCAGCCGCTAGGGCACCAGCCATATATACAAGAGCTGGCAGGTTCATACCCAGCCAGGGCCTGCCAAACAACAATGACAACTACAACCAAAAACTAACTGGGCATTGTGACAGGCACCTGTAGTCCCAGCTCCTTGGGAGGCTGAGACAAGAGAATTGCTTAAGCCCAAGAGTTTGTGGTTGCTGTGAGCTATGATGCCATGGCACTCTCTCGAGGATGACAAAGTGAGACTTTGTCTTAAAAAAAAAAAAAAAGTACAAAGCATAGAGTTGGTGATGAACTCACTTTCAGAGTATTGGCATGTTCAGCCCTGAAGATGGATATTAAGTTATGAGTATTCACTTTATTATGATCAAAAATGTACATGCTTATTAAATATATTATTTTGTGTGCCACATATTACATTTAAAAATCTTTAAAAGAATGTAAGAATAAAAATACATGATTGATTCAGTAAAGATGAGGCCTGATCCTATAGAAGCAAAACTTTAACACTTTTCTTCAAAGAAATGGAAATAAGAATATATGAAAGACTTTACATAGAGTGGATGTGAAAGACTTTACATGTAGAAAATGAAGAGTTAGAGCCCAGAATAAATGTAATAGCAGGATGAATTTTTTTCCTATGTTGAGGGAAGAGCTATGTATTGAACAAGCTCCCTCCAAGCAAAACTAATTAAGAGACTTTTTCTAGATACAGACTGTAAAAATGTTCTGAGGTGCAAAGATAAAGACAAAATACCTCCCTGGTATTCAGGCAAAAAAAAAAAAAAAAGAATGTCTACCAAAGAAATAATATTCAATTTACCAGAAATCCCTATTCTGTAACATTAACAGAAAATAATGGAACAACTTTTGGAATTCTAGGAGAAATGCTATAACCCAATAATTTTATAATAGAAAATACCATTCTTATAGGAAAGTGACAAAAAGACATTCCCAGGTATTAAAGAGCCCTGAAAATAAACTACACCAAATAGATTAACTTAAAAATATATATTTAAGTTATATTCCAATTAACTGAGATGACACAAGACCAAGTGCTTCAAAAACTGGGAAGCCAGAACATGAAAGGGTATTTTAATATGTCTAAATAGTGTCATAAAGCTGCCCCTTTATAAACCTTTGCTTCCCCAGCTCCTCCCACATTTGTATAGTCAAGGTAGATGTGCCGTATATCCAGTTTGTCATGCATATGTTTGTATGTGCATAGTGCCTGGCAGAGAGTTTGCCGCCAATAAATATTGGTTAAATAAATGATTGCATGTGAATATGCATACAAACTTAATTCACCTATATTTTCTTTTTCATTTTATTTGTATTAAGCATTATATAACACACTGCATGTTACAGAACACACTACATCAACTTCTAGTAGGAGTGAATGACCATAACAGAGTTATTCCACTCTAAGATGGTTTGATGCCTGAGATTACAGACCACATCTAAAGATTCTATTAAATATCTTATAGTACTAAATTAGTATTGGCTAATTTTCAAAATGGTACACAGAAGAACCGGAAATGATGAGCTCTAATAACAAAGAGACAAAAAGGACAAGCAAATATAGTTCGTAGACTTTAAGGTGTTACCCTTGAGCCCCATGAAAAGACAGCTAAATGTTATAGATTCAAATAAAAACATAGAGTGAATCAGTCCTTGGAAAAAATGATTGTTCCATGAAGCTTAATGTAGGATATGGTTAAGCCAAGCAACAACATCATAAAGACATTCCCCTCTGCTCATATTTTTTGAACAATGTAGAAATAAAATTTCTGTGGGTTTGTCCTAAGAGTCAAGTCATGTCCTCTTTTTCTTGTTTTTCCTACCAATGAGTAACTTAGAAGAAAAAAATCTGTAGTAAGAGAATTTAGTACATTGTAGATTACACATGTACACGTGTCATAAATGCTCTGCAAACTCTATTCTGACAAAATTCTCTCTCTTTGTTTCCCTAACTGCAAGGGTACCCACTCAGATGTTTGATTCTTGAACAAGTGTGATGTGCTCAAGAGGTTCACTTCATTAAGTGAGGATTTAACAGGACCACTGGTGTGTGACTTTTCTTTTAGAGCAACATAGAAAAAAATAAAGCTGAAACCCATAATAATGTAGCATTTAAGTTGCAAATTCATACTGAAAAAAATAGAAAATGCAAAAATTGAGGCTGTCGTAGTAATTCTGCATGAACCACGGTATGCAGTGTACTCTTTAGATAATTTGCATTATACAGTCTTTTATACACATAAGATAGTATATTTTTTAATGTTACATGTACATAATTCCTACTAACATATGCATTTATATGAATACATAGTTAGCTCTTTTAGTTTATACATTTTTATATATTTCACATACTAAAAGCTAAATCTGAAGAATTTTCTTAAATTCATGCTAACGTTTTAAATTCTGGGTACAGTTTATTTACTATGTCTTTCTATCCCTTTGCTAGAAAGTGAGGTTTGAGAAACGCAGTCAGAGATAGGAGATGATCTCATTTGGCTTTATCAGCATTCCCATCAGTGCCCTCGACCTTGAAAATAGAACATAAAGAAATGTACAGAATACTGGATTCTGTTGAATCTCAGTTGAATTTTTCATCATTACACATTCCATGCCAGGTAGTTCAAGGCCCCTTCCAACCTGAAAATTCTATGATTTTCCCAAGTTACAGACTTCTTTCTCAAAACACAACCATTACTTCCCCAATAGTTATTCTACTATCTCCCTGATGAATACTTTTGAAATCTCATTTATTTTCGTAAGACAAGACAAAATTGGAACATCCCTCAGGCAACAAATAATACATACATAAGATATCTTTTTTTCTCCACTAAAAGTTATGTTTTTCTTAGGGCAAAAATTGAAAGGAAAACCAAGATTTTTATGAATAACTTGAAGGCAAATTATTATAGCTCATACCTTCACAGCTTCAAAGCATCTCAAAAATGTATATAACCCTAAATGCACTATTTTTTGTACATTCTATCAAATAAATTTAAATGAGGGAAAGGATTTTCCAATTTCCCTATTACTTTGAAGCATCATTCCAGTTAAACATTCCCCTCTTGTAAAGGGAGATAGCACTGCCAAGTCCTCTTAGTTTAAGCCAAAGCCAACCTTCAGTTGACCTTGGCATCTGTTCATTCATATCACTTATCTTGGCGTATTATAAGTCCTGTGTTTACTTATCTCTCTCCCATGGAGAACTCAGGGTTCATCCCTTATCCTGTTCTTTTATTTTGCACACTGTTGCATCCTGGTCATTTCACAAAGTGAACCGCCACATAGGAAACACACTGGTATTCGTGGACTGAGCTAATTAGTGAATTATGACTTACTAAACCCAGTATAGATGCTATTATTGAGTTCACAGCAGGCACTTAATAAATTTTTGGTGCAGAAAGGGACAAAGAAAGAGAGAAGGAAATCCTATAGAAGCACTTTTATTTTAGTAGGCAAATTCTTTAAGACATCTAAGAAGGAATACTACTCCAAAGGAAATCACACGTATTGGCAACCACCAAAGTTTTTGCTATTTCAAGAATGTAATATATTTCGCACTGGTGTCTGAGATACTAGTGCCTTATACCAAAATATTCATGGAAAGAGCTTAGTAGTTTTTGTGTGCGGTACTTTGTAAGTCCCAGCTCGTATTTGGCAATCAAGCCTGCTCTCATGTTGAGAAATGCCATCTTGTGGCATCTAGGTGTTTGGCTGTACCAGGGCCATAGTGTTTGCATCTGTCCCATGTTTTCCCCTAAATGATGCATTCCACAGATTGAAAGAGCACACCAGGCAGAAACAGCAGTAATTATCATCGTCCAAAACAGCTTTGGACCAAAGTCACCATTTCATAAAATGAGAAGTCTTCAACTATTTAAAAATCAGGAGACAAGGGCATATTAAGGGGATAATTTCCACTTGGTAGAGAGCCAAGAAGTTGAGGTAGTATGTACAGATAAGTGGAGAATATATTTTTCTTCTTTTCAAAGACATCTATATAAAGTCTCTGCTTCTTTCTAAGCGTGTTATAAACACTCATTACTAATCATTGGATACTTCTTAAATTTCAACGTGTTTCTTAGTTCTTTACCAGTGCTAACTCACTTGATCCATGCAACATCATTACAAGTGTGTCAGATACTGCTGTTTGCTTAGCCAATATCCACATAAACAAGACTGATTTTGTGTGGGTGCAATGTGGTTAGTTGCTAAATTAGTGAAATTCCCAGCCTTCCTTTCATGGTCATGTGATAAAGTTCTGTTCCATGAGAGGCAGAAGTTCTGAAAAGCGCTTGCATTATCAAACAATAAGGCAGAACTTTCCAAAGAGAAGGAATTTTTATACTTTACCTCTTTCCCGTTTCCCTTCATTTTCTCTAGAATATAACTATCTGTAGGTGCAGAAGCCATCTTGAGACCTTGAGACTACAAGGTACATACTTGTTCTATATATTAAGGATAGTAGTACAAAACTATAGAAAAAGTCTGAAACATTGATCGTCTCTTGAAGCCATTGCTTTATCCCTGGAATGCTTAATCACAACTTTTTTTTAAACCCTAGAAAAATAAACATTTGGACAAGCCATTGAACTCATGTTTTGTTACAGGCTGTTAACCCCAAATCCTCACTGATAGAAGTGGATCTATTTAAATCCCTATGTTTCTAGTGAGAAAGTAAGGCACAATGAGACTTAGTATATTGACCAAGATGTCTGAGACAGGATATAGAGGAAAGAGAATATGAGTTTAACCAGTGGTTCTTGGACACTTGCTTCCAGCATCCTGGCCTGAGTTATCTCTCTCAGCTTGATTCTTAACAGATCCTCCGAGCTTTGAGTCATTCTTTGAAGCCCTGGTCCAGCCATCCCAATTTCCTGGTTCTAAAAAAGACAATAAAAAAATCAATATTCACAACAGGCTTCATAGTTCAAAATCTTAAGATAGAAAAAAACACTTCAGAAGGAAATTATCCATGGTATTCCCCTCTACAAAACACGTGAATGCTTTTAACAAAGTCTTAACTAATAGTCCTGAAATCTGTCTCAAAGTGGACTGGGGAGGAGTAAGCTGCGAATGAGTGAAAACATCTTCCATTTCCAAGGAAATGGTGATGCCTGGAGAGCTGTGGCTTAATTGTCAATCTTCAACCATCACTCCCACAATCTTTTCTCTGCTAGCAAAAGTTTTAAGTGGAGATACGTGTATTCTACCTCTTGATATAAATTGTTGTAATTGCTTAATAAGTTAAAAATGAACAAATGTGAAAAGCAAGAAGAATACAATTTTTCTGTTAGCATATTTTTCTTGTGGTAAAGCCCCCAGCAAGCTTAGCACCCACAGAGATTTAACTTCATTGATTATAACACAGAAGGGGGGAGAACAGACAATAAATCTAAGATCTGGAAATTGGCTTAATCAACCCACTGATACCGAGAAGCATTCTGGAGAACGGTCACTTTGCTATTTTAGTGACAAATTTTATAATGCAAATGCCTCTTCCATTGAAATAGAAAATTTCTGAGCACTAGGACTAAAAGCTCTGACTTCACCACTATACAATTCATCCAGGTAATAAAAAAACAATTTGTACCTCCTAACTCTATTTTTTTTTTTTTACAAACTAAAGATTTTATTTATTGCCACTCTTAAATCCAAAAGGTTTGATGATTTCGTTATTTTAAAACAGTGGCTGTTTATTCATTCTGTAATTATCTAAAAAGTTGATATAAATAACTTTTAAATTTACTTTCTTTACATTAAAAAATTAAACAACATTGTGCCTTAATAAATCTAATTAAACTTACGGCACTGATAGTCATGCTTATCCCTATTTTACATAGGAAAATACTAAGAACTGAGAAGATTAAGTAATTTACTCAATGTCATCCAGCTAAAATTAAACATAGGAGTACCTCATTCCGAAATATTAACTCCTTATACATACATTGAAAAACTAAAAAGGCAAGAAACATTAATAGCATTCCAAATATAGTACTTTGATATATGGAGTATGCTGTCAATATTAGTGTAATTGAAGTTTGTTTATTTATTTATTTTTTTATCAATTAATATTTTATTTTATTTTTTTTTTTATTAAATCATAGCTGTGTACATTGATATGATCATGGGGCATCATTCACTAGCTTCACAGAGCGTTTGACACACTTTCATCACACTGGTTAACATAGCCTTCCTGGCCTTCTCTCAGTTACTGTGCCAAGACACTTACATTCCACATTTACCAAGTTTCATATATACCCTTGTAAGATGCACCGCTGGTATAATCCCACCAATCCCTTCCCTCTATTCCCCTCCCCCCTCCCTCCCCTCCGTTTCCCCTTTCCCCCTATTCTTAGGTTATAAGTGGTTTATAGCTTTCATGTGAAAGCCCTAAATTAGCTTTATAGTAGGGCTGAGTACATTGGGTACTTTTTCTTCCATTCTTGAGATACTTTACTAAGAAGAATATGTTCCAGCTCCATCCATGTAAACACGAAAGAGGTAAAGTCTCCATCTTTCTTTAAGGCTGCATAATATTCCATGGTGTACATATACCACAATTTATTAATCCATTCGTGGATCGATGGGCACTTGGGCTTTTTCCATGACTTAGCAATTATGAATAGGGCTGCAATAAACATTCTGGTCCTTTTGGAAAGAGATATAGAGAACACTTAGAGATCTAAAAATAGATCTGCCATTCAATCCTGTAATCCGTCTACTGGGCATATAACCCAGAAGAGCAAAAATCACATCATAACCTAAATCTATTGAAATAAATAAACTTTGAAAAATTTCAGGTGATTTTGTCAAAAACCCTTTAGCATTTCTAGAGTCTGATAGTGAAATTTAGGAAATACTGTATTTTGAAGAAATTCACAAGGTAAGTTAGTCCATATTAAGGACTTTGAGGTTTCTGCAATGCAGGAACAACTTGAGCATCAAGCAATATTTTTTGTTTGATTGTTTGTTTTGGGGCAGTGTCTCACTATGTTGCCCTTGGTAGAGTGCTATGGCATCACAGCTCACAGCAACCTCAAACTCTTGGGCTCAAGCAATCCTCTTTCCTCAGTCTCCCAACTATCTGGGACTACAGGTGCCCACCACAACGCCTGGCTATTTTTTTTTTCTGTAGTTGTCATTGTTGTTTAGTAGGTCCAGCTTGGGTTTGAACCTGCCAGCCCTGGTGTATGTGGCTAGTGCCCTAACCACTGAGCTACGGGTGTCAAGCTTTTTTTTTTTTTTTGTAGAGACAGAGTCTCATTATACTGCCCTCGGGTAGAGTGCCGTGGCGTCACACGGCTCACAGCAACCTCTAACTCTTGGGCTTACGCGATTCTCTTGCCTCAGCCTCCCAAGCAGCTGGGACTACAGGCGCCCGCCACAACGCCCGGCTAAGGCTTTTTGTATTTTTTTGAGACAGTCCTGAGTTCTGTTGCCTGGGCTAGAATGTAGTGGCATCATCATAGCTCATTGCAACCTCAAACTCCTAGCTTCAAGCAATCTTCTTGTTATCAGGTGAAGAGTATCTGGCTGGTTGTCACTCTCAGCTATAGGCAGAGCCAGGGATAGGTCCACCAAATTTTATTTCTCAGAAGGCCAGTGATTCTGAAGAACAATGAGAGCAGCCTCTCCATGTTCTGTTCTTTTATTCCAAAAATCAGTTTTATACATAAAAATTTAAAGCAAAGACCATATTAATCCTTATTTTAAATAATAATCAGCCTAACTCAGTGACCTATTACAACATTTCCACTTCAAAAGCTGATTTCCTGAATCAATTCTCCTAAGCTACTCAAGATAGGCATCTTTAGGGTGGGAGCTAAATTTATAAAACAATGAGAATGGGAGCCTGGAGGTGAAGGTCACTTAGGCACTAAACAGACATGACCAGCTGTGTCATGTTGGCCTTAGCCTGACTCCATCTTATTCTTACTACATGTGCTATCACTCGTGCCTCAGCCTCCCTGGGGTCTGGACTATAGGCATATGCCTCCACACCCAACTAATTTTTCTATCTTTTGTAGAGATGGGATCTTCTTCTTCCTTAGTCTGGTCTTGTACTCCTGGCCTCAAACAAACCTCCCATCTCAGCCTCCCAAAGTGTCAAGATTATATAGTCTGAGACCCTGCCTAGCCCATTCAATACATTTAAATGCATTTTGAGGAAATCTTAACCTAAAATTGGAAATACATTTACCTTATCAGGTTAATGCTTACACTTATACTTTTATAATCTTCGTCCACTCTCCCTCCAACTTATAAACCATTTATCTAAGCAGAAATATTTAATCAATTGCAGTAAGTCCCTGTTTTTTGCAGATTTCATATTTGATTACTCAATAAAATGTATTACTAAATACAAAGTGCCCAATATTCAGGGCACTTTTGTGATCACTTACAGACATGCACAGAGTGGTAAAAAATTTGTTACCCAATGTGCATGTTCCCAGCTGAGGTCCAATGCTCTGCCTTCTTGTTTCAGCTTTCATATTTGCAAAAGTGTTCTTTTCCAGGTATAGAAAGTGCCTCATTTTTCTATTTGTGCTTTTTGTTGGTGATTTAGCCATTTAAAACACAATGCAAGTGTTCTGTCTAATATTCCTAAAGGCACTAAGGCTCTGACATGCTAAATAGGGAAAATATAGGTGTTAGATCGACTCCCTATAGGCATGAGTTATAGTGCTATTGGCTTATATATATATTGATAATACATAACATGTAATACATTGGTATACAAAAATATAACATATAATACATACAAACTAATTGCACTAAAACTCATGAATGAATGCCTATATTATATAAATCATGTTAATGAATCAGCACTATATATTAAATAAGGTGTCTTTATTTTATCTTCTTTTTTTTTTTAAGACAGAGTCTTGCATTCTTTTACCCAAGCTTGATCCCAATGGCATCATGATAACTCATTGTAACCTCAAACTCTTTGGTTCAAGCAATCCTCTTGTTTTGGCCTCCCTGGTGGCTGAAACCACAGAAACATGTCAGCGTGCCTGGCTTATTTTTCTCTTTTTGGTAGAGATGCTGTCTCCTGGCCTCAAGCAATCCTTCCACCTCAAGCTCCTAAAGTGTTAGGATTATAGGCATGACACTTCTTGCCCAGCCAAAATCAGGTATCTTTAAACAGAAATACATATAAACAAAGGCTATATGTTGAACGGTTAACAAAAATGTGACCAGAGGCTCACAGGAACCTAATCACATTGGTTCAATGTCAATCATTGTATTTCCTCTAGGAGCAGATTTCAGGATTGGCTAATTTGGTGCTGATAACAACTTTGTAGAGCATAATTACTGTAAATAATGAGAAGCAACTATAATATGTTAATAGTTAATTAATTTTTAAAATATCTTCAACACATAACACAATGGACTTAGTAGGAAAACTTTATATGTGATATTCCTCTTCCATAAAACCTTTTAATGTACAAAGAGTGGTGATAGAAACAAAACTATGACAACACTGACCACCCACTCACTATGTACCAGGCACTGCTCACACATATTACCTCATTAGCTTCTTAGAACAACTTGTAAAGTAGGAACACCTTATTGTCCATATGTTACCTGAGGAAACTGGACACAGCGAAGTTAAGCAATCTGATCATACTCACACGTAGTCTTCTTAAAATAAATTTAGAGACATTTGATGAGTGCTAGTGTTAGTGCATCTGCTTTGCAGAAAATTGCCGTTTGTTTGTTTCTGACGTCCAAATGGCTGCTCAGGATATTTCCTGCAGCCCCTTCCACTTCAAACTCCTTGGTTTTTCTCCCCTCTGTCACACCCAAGTTATATGATTAGTTAATTAAGTTATTAACCACTCAACTCTCCTGAGTTTTCAAGATGAAGTCCCAACTCTGGAAATCTACACTTAATCTAGGTTAAACTCCATAACTCCCTGTGGTCATGAGGGATAAAGAGGTAGTCTCGGAGAGAACAACTTGAACATCATAATAGGACAGTAGCAGCGTGGTTGTTAGCTAGCTTCGTGCATGTATATGCCATTTCTTGGTATCCCTGTCATGAGCAACTTGAGTGCTGGGACTGCCTCTCATCCTTTAGTATAGTACTTCTCTCCTCTCTCTCATAGTCAAAGCTGTATCTTGCACACAGCAGGTACCAAATAAGTGATTGTTTATTAATCAGTACAACTGAATTACAGGAGGAAGTAAATAAATATCTGCACATCTGAAAACATTATGGTACATGTATATTTACAAATGAATCTTCAATTCTATAAAATAGGTAAGAGAAAGAAGTATATGTGGATTGAATTTTTCTAAATTGAAAATCCCTCCAAGTAGCTTTAAAGGTAAAGGGATTGGCATTATTGAGCATTGCCTAATATTTTTGTGATGATAAAATTTTCCCCTTTGCCCCAGATCTGCTTTTTATATATAACTTAAGTTTTATGTGTATCCAGAACTCTAAGCTTTAAGATTAAAAAGAAGTAAATAGAGGCTCTGTGGCCTGTAGAACATTAGGCAGCCTAATACACACTCATATTTTGAGTCCCAGAAGAGGAGGAGGCAGAAAAGTTTATTTGAGAAAATAACAGTTGGTAATTTCCAAACTTGGGTGAAAACTAAACACAGGGATTCAGGAATCTCAATTTGTCTCAGGCAGAGTAAGCACTCACACACACAAACAACATTAGGACTTAGTAAAGTCACATTACTGAAAACCTGTGATGAAGAGTTTAATTGCTGGTCTTCCATTTTCCTTCATCTGTAAATTGGATAAATTATCCACCTTGTTGAGATTTTTTTTAACATCAGAAAGACAAAGTGTGTAAAGCAAACAACATGCTTTACGTGGAAATTTCCCCATAGCATAGCCATTATTTTTATTTTATTTTATTTTATTTTTTATTTTTGAAACAGAGTTTCAATCTGTTGCCCTGGGTAAAATGCCATGCTTTATCATAGCTCACAGCATCCTTAAACTCTTGGGCTCAGGCCATCCTCTTGCCTCAGCCTCCCAAGTAGCTGGGACTGCAGGTGCTCACCACAATACCTGGATAATTTTTCTATTTCTAGTAGAAGTGGGGTCTTGCTCTTATTCATGCTGGTCTGGAACTCTGGTAATCCACCTGCTGTGGCCTTCCAGAGTGCTAGGATTACAGATATGAACCACCTCACCCAGCCTACTACTTTAATTTTTTTATGTTTAATCATTAGAGGTACATAATAGTTGTATGTATTTATAAGATACATGTGATGTTTTGACACAGACATACACCGTGTATTAAACAATCAGGGCAATTCAAGTACCCATCTTCTCCAAAATGTATCATTTCTTTCTGTTAGGAACATTCCAACTTCATCCTTTTAGTTATTTTAAAGTATATCCTAACTTACTGTTTACTGTAGTTATATTGTTGTGCTATCAAATATTGATCATTCTATCTAACTTTATTTTTGCACCTATTAACTATCCCCACTTTATCTCCGGCTGCATGCTACCTTTCCCAGCCTCTGGTAATCATCATTCTACTCATCTGTCTCCATGAAATCAGTTGTTTTACTATTTATCTCCCATGCATGAAAACATGAAATTTGCCTTTTTGTGCTTAACTAATTTCACTTAACATAATGTTCTCCAATTCTATCCATATGCTGCAAATGGCAGAATTTCATTCTTTTTACTGACTGAATAATAGTCCATCTTCAAATCTCTGCTATTGTAAATTGTGTGGCAATAACATGGGAGAGAAAATATCTTTTTAGTACACCAATGTCCTTACTTTTGGAATATACAACTGGGAATGGGACTGTAAGGTCATACAGTAGTTTTACTTTTAGTTTTTTGAGGAACTTCCATAGCATTCTCCATAGCCATTGCACTAATTTAAATTGCCACCAACAGTGTAAGAGGGTTTCCCTCCCTCCACATCCTCATCAACATTCATATTGCCTTTTTGATAAAAGTCATATTAACTGGGGTAAGATGACATCTAATTATAGTTTTGATTTGCATTTCTCTGATGCCTAATAGCATTGAGCATTTTCTCATTTACCTGTTGGCCATTTGTATGTTTTCCTTTGAGAAATAACTACTCAGATCTTTTGCCCATTTTTAAAATTGGATTGTTTTTTCCTATTGAGTTCTTTGAGGTCTTTTTATATTTTAGTTAGTAATCTCGTGTCACATACGCAATTTGCAAAGATCTTCTCTCATTCTGTGGATTGTCTCTCCACTTTGTTGATTGCTTTTTGCTGTGCATAAACTTTTTAGCTTTATGTGATCTCGTATGTCCAATTTTGCATGGGTTGCCAGTGCTTTGGGCATATATTACTCTTGAAACCATCACCCAGGCTAATGTCCTGAAACATTTCCTCAATGTTTTTTTTCAGCAATTTCATAGTTTCAGGTCTTACAGTTAAGTCTTTAATCCATTTCAATTTAACTTTCATATTATGAGAGACAAGGGTCTAGTTTTATGCTTCTTCATTTATTGAAGAAACTATTCTTTCCTTGAGATATATTCTTGACAACTTTGTGAAAAATGAGTTCAGTATAGATGAGTAGATTTATTTGTGAGCTCTCTATTTTGTGCCACTACGTGTCTGTTTTTTATACCCATACCATGTTGTTTGGGTTACTACAGATCTGTAGTATAATTAGAATTAAGTAATGAAATTTCCCCAATTTTATTGTTTTTGTTGAAAAGGGCTTTCTATTCTCAGACTTTAATGCTTCTATGTCAATTTTAAAATTAGTTTTTTTTAATTTCTGTGAAAAATATCACTGATATTTTAATGGGGATTGCATTGCATCTGAGCATAGTGATTCTAAACAAATACTTAGGAAGCCAAAAGCCTGGGTCCAAAGCTCAGCTATATCACTGAGGGATTTTTTGGCGGATTACATAAGATCTCTGTGTTTCATTTTTCTCACTGGTAATCTCATTTCAGAGTTTATAATCTCTTGAGAGGATGTTTACATGCTATGAATCTAATGAAGGGCTAATAATCAATCTACTAATAACTCAAGCAAACACACAAACAAAAAACCACCAAACGACACTATTAAAATCCAAGCAAGAGACATAAACAGAATCTTTTGTAATGAGGACAGATGAATCCTCAAAAAACTCATGAAAAAATATTCATCATCTCCAATTATTGGAGAAATGCCAATCAAAACCACTTTGAGGTATCACCTAATCCTAGTGAGAATGGTGCATACCACAAGGTCCCCAAACAACAGATGCTGGAGTGGATGCAGAGAGAAGGGAACACTCCTGCACTGTTCATTGGACTAAAAATTAGTATAGCCTTTATGGAAAGAAGTATGGAGAGTCCACAAAGAACTAAAAATAGACCTTCCATTTGATTCTGCAATCCCATTACTAGGTAAAGAAAAAAAAGAAGTCATTTTATCATAAGGGCAAACATACTTGAATGTTTACAGCCCAATTACAATCGCAAAGATGTGGAAACAACCCAAGTGCCCTTCAACACATGAATGGATTAATAAACTGTGGTATATGTATACAATGGAATGCTATTCAGCAATTAAAAAGGAGATGAAATTTTTCCAGTTTTGTTTCTTTTTGCTCAGGATGGCTTTCTATTCTGGTAATTTCATGCCCATATCAATTTTAAGATTAGTTTTTCTATTTCTTTGAAAAATATAATTGATATTTTGATTGGAGATTTTGTATTCTTTGTTACAATTTTAATGGATTTGGAGAACACCCTCTTAAGTAAAATATCACAAGAAAGGAATAACAAGCATCATGTACTGGATACTAATTTGAAACTTGTAAATTAACAATAATGTGGTCAGATGAGAAAAAAACTCAAATGCAAGAAAAGGGGAGGGAAAAGGAAAGAAGGAAAAAGAGCTGCATTGGTGAGTTCCTTCCCAGTGGGAACAGTGTGAGGGCATACGAACACTTACTGGGTGAGGGACACAACTACACCTTAGAATTTACCTTACAAAATATGTCAAACGGTCTATGAACCAAGTGTATGGTGCCCCATGATCATACTAATGTATACAGCTATGATTTAATAAAAAAATAAATAGAATTAAAAAAAAATGCAAGCAATGTAACCTAATTGTATATACTCTCATATTGAAAGGAAATAATAATTTTAAGAAAACAATTCTACCAATCATGAGAGTTAAATGGGATGATGCCTATAAGACATAACAATATCTGAAGATAACTAGTGTTCAACAGATGTCAGCTACTATATAACTAAATAAGAAGCAAACAACCACGTTCTAGCATGGGTAAAGAAAGTGCTCTGCTTTGGTGAAAGAAGGAATTGAGCATCTCCTTGGAAAGAGAACTTGCAAAAACCAGGTAGAATCGAACTTCCCTTAGGATTTCCTGAAAGATGATCTATTTCTGCAACCAGCAACTTTTTAAATAGACTACTGTTTTAATAAAAATTTTCACTCTCAAAGAATAGAGAAGCAATTTAAAAACTATAAAGTAATGCAATTACAGGGTCAAACAGTAGGTCAACTGTTAGTTCCTGGAGAATTCTCCATACTTCTTTCCAAAAAGGCTGTCTTTAGTTTGCAATCCAACCAGTAGTGTAGAAGTGTTTCCTTCTCTCCACATCCATGTCAACATTTGTAATTTTGGGATTTTGGGATGTGGGCTAATCTTACTGGAGTTAGGTGATATCTCTAAGTGGCTTTGATTTGCATTTCTTGATGATTAAAGACGATGAGCATTTTTTCATCTTTTCATGTGTTTGTTGGCCTGTCATCTTCAGAGAAGTTTCTGTTCAGGTCTCTTGCCCACAAAGAAATGGAGTTGTTTGTTCTTTTCTTATTGATTAATTTGAGTTCTCTGTAGATTCTAGTCATCAGACCTTTGTCAGAATCATAACCTGCCAAAATCTTCTCCCATTCCAAAGGCTGTCTGTTTGCTTTACCTATAGTACCCTTAGCTGTGCAGAAGCTTTTTAGCTTGATCAAGTCCCAGTAATGTATTTTTGGTGTAGCTTCAATTGCCAGGGGGGGTTCTTCTTACAAAATGTGGAAGCAGCCCAAATACCTATCAACCCATGAATGGATTAACAAATGATGGGATATGCATACCATGAAATACTATTCAGCCATAAAAAATATGGAGACTTTACATCTTTTATATTTACCTGAGATGGAGTTGGAACATATTTATCTTAGTAAAGTACCCCAAGAATGGGGGGAAAACGTATCCAATGTACTCAATGCTATTATGAAACCAATATATAATCACTTACACATTCATATGAATGATAAAACACAAATATAGTCCAGCAAAAAAGGGGAAAGAGGAGAGAAAGGGGAGGGGAGGGAGGAGGGTGAGCGGAAGGAGGAGGGAGGACATTTGGTCGAATCTTGCCTATTGTGCTCAATGCAAGGGTACATTTCAAAACAACTAAGAGTAAATTATAAATGTCTTACCACAAAAAATAAATGAGTTGATGGTTATGTTAATCAGTTTGATTTAACCATTCCACATTGTAGATCAAATCATCACATTGTACCCCATAAATGTATACAGTCATGATTTAATAAAGAACTAAATTAAAAAAATGAAAACTATAAAGTAATACTAACTTATTAATACTGAAATAAAGGAGAAAACACTGCTCCCTGGAACATAATCAGTTTTGTCCCTGCTAGCTCTTGTGAGCTTCAGAATTGTAGGTTTGGTTTGAATTCTCAGTGTTCATCCCTTGGGATAAAATGCTCTCATGTAAACAAACAGAAAGATAAAAAGTCTGTCTTTACATGAGAAAAAATGACTACCAATTCACATGTAAAGAGATCTGTTCATCATTCTGTCACCAAGTTTCATCTTGCTTTATCAGACTTGGCACCTTAATAAGATCCTTTTATCTTAAAAAGACTAAGGTCTAATTCAGTAAGACCCTGTTTGGGATGTCATTTTGAGTTGATATCATTTCACATCATCATAGAGCAAAGCAGGTTGGATCAACCTCCCACTTCCCACTGACTTTACTGACAATGTTGAGAATCTCATCTCAGAGGAATGGATGTAAGTGCTTTTATTGACAACACACAAATAAGAAAAGATTAGTGGTTTTGCTGGTGAAATAAAAACCATTTGAATCTGATTGTTCATGCTCTATACATGGCACTTGGAGTTATTCCATCTTCCTCTAAAGTATAGACAAACTGTCTTAGTGAAGATTCCTTTTGTACAAGTAATTGATAGCAACTCAAGTTTACTTGAGGAAAAAAAATGCCTTTACTGGAAAGTTACTGACTTCTCTGGTAGAATCCAGGAGAAACCAAACCAATCAAGTAACTGCAGCCAGAAATGGAAATCAACAGGAACCAGCCCATTTTTCTCTCTGTTTCTCTTCTCTGCATCCATGGCATGGTGTGTCTTTTCTGTTCTCTCTTCACTGACCAGTTTTTCACCTTCTCCTTGCATGGGGCAAGTGACAGACCTAGCTCTCTCAGCTACATTCACTCGGTCATGTCCACAAGCAGAAATTAATGGGTTACCTCTGAATCCCAGCTCCAAACTACTGGGAGTGACACCCTACTGCTCAGCTCAGGTTAGATATCCTCAAGTGATCTAATAAACATGATCAATGTATGGACATAGTTTTGAGGACAGAATTGTGACATTACACGTGAGCTCCACTTCTGTGGGGAATTAGGGGGCTGTTTTCAGAGAAGGTAGGTAACAGCCTCACAAACATTAGAAAAAATATATTTTCCTTATTAATAGCAGCAATAATTTTTGTAGCCTATTCTCTGCAAAAAATTCAAGTCCTTTGATCCCCCCAAAATCAGAAGTTCCCAAGATCAACACTGGCCCAGCCTGATGGAGGCCTTTGTGAACAGACAGGTGACTTGAAAGAGGCCAGAGCCATGATCATCAGAAAAACACAACTTGAGTCTGTGAGTCTCCTGGATCTCTTTTTCAATGGCCAAAAACAGTGTTTTTATAAAATTCTTTCTACAGTAAGTGGAAATTTGAGCTCAACACTAAATATTAACAAAGATAAAATTTTATCTGGAACTTTGTACTATTTATTTGTGAAGCATTAAAATTTATAGCTAAGCTGAAGTGGGTTTAAAGTATAATAAAATATGGGTAATTCTTTTGAGATAATACTTTGAGAATATGCAAAGGAGTTGAAAAGCTTGAAGGCATTTTCCATCTTGATGTGCTGACCTTATGGTGAATATAAACCTCAACCACATTTGTTTAGACCGTTATATATTTTTTGTAATTTTTTAATTTCATCAGCCCTCCTCACCCCCTCATATTTTTATCCTGAACTCACTCAAAACGGATTGGCTCTTCACTTTCCTTGTAACTTCTCATTTTCTACAGCACCTATGATGGACTCCCAGTCTCCCCAATAAAGTAGCTTTTAAAAATCACATATGTTCCAGGAAGAATGGGGACCGAAGACCCATTCATGGCAAGGGAAAGCACCTCCAGAAAAAGAGAAAAATTAAAAAGTAAGGTGAGTGAGTCAGAAAAAGAAAAGTCAGCTACTTTAAATTTAAGCTAGCCATTGCTAACATGCCTCCTGCCTTTTAAAAATTCTAGCCTATTGCGGATACAGCTTACAAACACCCCTGCTGGGTCTGTGAGCACTCTGATAAAAAATGGCCATAGAAGAGAATATGGCAAAGACCTAGAAAGATACATTAACTGGGTTGTCTCCTGCCTAGTAAACAGGCAAAGCAGATACCCATTGTGGAGATTTCCATTTGCCTGGGGCAGAGATCAAGGGAGTAGGTTGAGCCCTGAGATATGGGCAGAAGAACTTATATCCCTTATCACAGAGGAAGATCCTCTGTGGTGGTATGGGAAGAAAATTCCTCCCTTCCACCAATTCCTCAGAGGAGATTAACAACAGTGGCTTTTACTCCACAGGAAACTAGTGGAGTTTAACACCTCCCTAGAAATCTGTGCCTGTAATCTCAAGCAGGAGGCTCTCCCAGTACAAGGCTTAGACTTCCTATTTCTCAAGGCTAGTCAAACCCTTAAATAATAACAATAGGAGCTGATACGCTCACTCAGAGAAACTTCTGGTGTCTTTGTTCCCTCCCTCGTCTTACCCTCTGCGCAAATGACTTCAATAAAAGCAGACTGAAGCAAACACTGTGGGCCATTGCCAGAATCCCACAAATGGGCAATGGACCCCTGAATTCCCACCTTTACTTCTATTCTGTGTCTCATGTCTCTTTCTTTGCCATAATTTCTAACTTTATGTTTCTTCAGTCAGTCGCTGCCAGGTCCACAAGTCTTAGCAGACCCTGCCCCAAGGATGGGACCATGACAGTATGTAAAAAAACTAACCATTTTACATATATAGATTGAAATATATTAGGATAAAATTACATGATCTTTGAGATTTGCAAATTGCATGTCTAAGATTTGCCTTGAATACTTTGCCAAAGAGAAAGAAAAAAAGAAAAAAATGTATTTATAAAGCTAATGTGGCAAAGACTAAATAATAGATGTATAGAGGTGTATTACTATCCTGTCTACTTTTGTAGCTATTTAAAAATATTTAATAATAAAAAAGTTTAGTATTTTATTAAAGAAAAATATAATCATCTAGTACAGCCATTCCTCTGTTGTTGGAAACCCTCTAACATACCTCTGGTCTTGTACTATTGTTTTTCTTTTCTTTTTTTTTTTATTAAATCATAACTGTATACATTGATATGATCATGGGGCATCATACACTCGCTTCATAGAACATTTGACACATTTTTATCACAGTGGTTAACATAGCCTTTCCGGCGTTATCTCAGTTACTGTGCCAAAACCTTTACATTCTACATCTACCAAGTTTTGCAAATACCCCTGTAAGATGCACCACAGGTGTGATCCCACTGATCCCCCTCCCTCTACCCACCCCCCCCTTTCCCACTTCCCCCTATTGTTAAGTTGTAACTGGGTTATAGCTTTCATGTGAGAGCCCCAAATTAGTTTCATAGTAGGGCTGAGTACATTGGGTACTTTTTCTTCCATTCTTGAGATACTTTACTAAGAAGAATATGTTCCAGCTCCATCCATGTAAACATGAAAGAGGTAAAGTCTCCATCTTTCTTTAAGGCTGCATAGTATTCCATGGTATACATATACCACAATTTATTAATCCATTCGTGGATCGATGGGCACTTGGGCTTTTTCGATGACTTAGCTATTATGAATTGGGCTGCAATAAACATTCTGGTACAAATATCTTTGTTATGTTGTGATTTTTGGTCTTCTGGGTATATGCTCAGCAGAGGAATTACAGGATTGAATGGCAGATCTATTTTTAGATCTCTGAGTGTTCTCCATAAAAAGCTTCTGCACAGCTAAGAACACAGTAAGCAAAGCAAGCAAACAGCCCTCAGAATGGGAGAAGATATTTGCAGGGTATATCTCTGACAAAGGTTTAATAACCAGAATCCACAGAGAACTCAATGCATCAGCAAGAAAAAAACAAGGGATCCCATCGCAGGCTGGGCAAGGGATTTGAAGAGAAACATCTCTGAAGAAGACAGGCGCACGGCCTTCATACATATGAAAAAATGCTCATCATCTTTAATCATCAGAGAAATGCAAATCAAAACTACCTTGAGATATCATCTAACTCCAGTGAGACTAGCCTATATCACAAAATCTCAAGACCAGAGATGTTGGCGTGGTTGCGGAGAAAAGGGAACACTTCTGCACTGCTGGTGGGAATGCAAATTAATACATTCCTGTTGTTTTTCTTTAAAAACAACTGGGTCAGAGACTTCCTTACCTCCTAGGGCAGTCTATTCCATGTTGGGACAACTATGACTGTTTCATATTGTGCTAAAATTTACTTATTTCAAGCATCTATTATCTTATATTTACCCTTCTTCTGCCTGGCATCCATTCAAATATTTTTCAGAAGCCATGGTGTAAGAATTATTGGTACTTTTTAGGAGAAATAATAAAATGATTGTTGTGTGTGTCTGTTTTAATGTACTCATTTTGAGAACCTTTTTAAATGTTCTTCCTATTTAGATATAAAAAAAATGTGATGTCTGGGCCTAATATAGTGACTCTTGCCTGTTAACTCAAAACATTGGGAGATTGAGGCAGATGGATCACTTAAGGCCAGGAGTTGAAGACCAACCTGGGCAACATACAGAGACTGTCTCACAAAAAATACAAAAATTAACTGGGCACGGTGGCACTTGTCTGTACTCTCAGCTACTCAGGAAGCTGTGATGAGAAGATTGCTTGAACCCAGGAGTTTGACATTGCAGTGAGCCATGATAATGTCACTGCACTCTAACCCGGTTAACAGAGTGAGACCCTGTTCTCAAATGGGGGAAAAAAATTTATGTATGGATGTGATATCTGGGATTTTTTTTATAATAATTAAGAAGAAAAAAGTAGTTTGAAGGGAAGATAGAGGTTGATAATTATTAAAATAGGGTAAAAGTGAATTGGGATTTATTATAATGTTCTCATAACTTTTCTGTATGTTTTCAAGTTTCTCTCATAAAAGTTATTTTTAAAAAGCCATTATATATTTTGTACATTTTTGCAAAGATTAGATGAGCCTAATTTCTGCTAACAGAAATATGTTCTGTGCATTGTTGTTTTGTGTTTGTTTTATTTTAAATGAGCATTTGATAATACTTTCCTTCACCTAGGTTTATACCCCCAGAAGCCATGGACTTCTTTATTGTGTATCTCTCCATGGTCTCGGAGGTACCTCTGAGACTCTGGCCCTTGGGGATGCAGCATTTCTATTCTGTCCCAAACTCAACCCTCCAATTACCTCACTGTACCAGATAGCAATTATGGTCCAGTGTTCTAATTATATTTTAAATTGAGTCATGGACAAAATCTGTCAAACAGAAAGTACTGAAGTGATGCCAGTAGGAATGGATAAGAAAGATCCTCTGACAATCCTCTCCTCCATAAAAGTAAAGCAAATTCTGAGAGGGGTTGGGGGGGAGGGAGTCATCAAAATCAATTTCACCATAGAGTTTCAATAATTTGGTAAGAGTTTATTCAAGAAAAATAACCAAATATCAACATAAACTACAAATTTTGTGGCATTTTAATTTGTCCTATTTTCAGTCTCCCTTGCATATTTCATAGGGGACCTTAAAAACCAACAGTCCCACAATCCTGGTGAAACCTGGCAGCCTAGAAGCCACTAGAGATAACAGAAAAAGGTCGAAACTCCTTCAAAACCCTGTTTCCAAAGAAGCGTCATCGTTTAACCTGTCTGACAGTTTCCTGGCAAACCTAACCTTCACAGCTTATTTTTATTTGACCTGAATCAGAGCTCTGCCAGTTGGACAATAAGGTTTTTTTAAAGAAAAAAATAGTAATAGGTGGCAATTCTTTAATAGTGCATCTGCCTAAAGCAATGATAATAGTTGGGGAAAATAGCAAGTTGACTATAAAAGTAAAGCCAAAGGCTAGAGAATGAGCTGTCCATAGAGAGTTTTAATAAGCCTGTAATCCCAGCACTTTCAGAGGCCGAGGTGAAAGAATCTTGTGAGACCAAGAGTTCGACTCTAGCCTGGGAAACATAAGAAGACCCTGTCTCCACCAAAGAAAAAAATCCTTCAGAATCTTAAGGCAATCTTAAAATTCTCTCTGCTTTGGTTTGGCACAAGAGAAGTGCTGAGTACTTAGTACATATTGTCACTGTTAAATAATCTTATTATTATTGTTACCATGACTATTATTATGACTGGTCCACGTCTGTTTCCCAACATTACTTGTATGTTTTTTCAGTACTTGATATACTGGAGGGAACTGATAGTATATTACATTGTAAGAAGCAATTCAATCAGTTGTCTGTGTTCACACAATGGAAATAAAAAGAGGAAATTCTATCAATTACATAATTAAATATAGTTGTGTGTTACTTAATAAGAGGGATGCACTCTGAGAAACATATATTTAGGCAATTTCATTGTCATGCCAACATCCTAGAGTGAACAGTACATACACAAACCTAGATCTTATATTCGAATACACATATGCACCTAAGCTATAAGGCATAGCCTATTGCTCCCAGACTACAAACATGCACAGTACAATAGTTACCTTACTGAAGACTGTAGACAATTTTAGCACAAATCATTAGGCAGTAGAAATTTTTCAGCTCCATTATAACCTTATGAGACTGCCATTGTACCTGCAGTCCATTGTTTACCAAAATGTTATTATGCTCTGCACGACTATAGTTGTGTTCCAGCAAAGACTGTTAAAAACTAATTATAAACTGAAAATTTCCAACTGACTTCTTATTTGAGCTGACATAAACTGTAAGAAAAAAAAATGTAGCCCTGAATAGAGTGAAACTATGTGGGGTCTATGTTAAGTATTCGGTTTCCAAAGCATCCTTTTAAATGGAGTATTAGTATATTCTCTTTAGAATGTAGCAAAACGTGGGCAGCAGGGTATCATAGAGAGGCTTGGCTGGTGGCAGAGATAAGGAAAGATAGCATTAGAAGATGCTCCTATTCTGTGAATTTAATAGTGAATTCTTTAATTTCAGAACTCTGCAGGTGAATTTATTTTTTTAAGGGGTGACAATGACAGCAGCAAATGTACCCAACAAAATTTAGTACCAAAATGTTCCTAGAAGTCATCAAACCAATTGAAGGCAGCTGCATGGCATGTGCGGTAACATCTGCAGGGGGAAAGCAGTGGGAAAGCCACCAGTATTTCCACAGTTCTGAAAAGAGATGAATCCAGAATCACGACAGATGCTGAGAAGCTTAGCCAACAAGGAGAGTAGGCTGCCTGCTGCTGAACAGAATTCACTGGGCATAGAGTCCACACTAAGCAGAAAAGAAACAACAGAGTTGAAGAAAATAGAAGATCTGAATTAAAGTGGGAGAAGAAAGTAGGGGGAAATTCGCTGCTACAGTTATTATGATCTTTGTGAAAGCAACAAAAGAACAAACTCTAGAGACATGGATCTGTGAAAGCTTCACTGGACCGCCTTCAGTCTGTCGGTAAGGCGCTGGCCCCATATACCGAGGGTGGCGGGTTCAAACCCAGCCCCGGCTAAACTGCAACCAAAAAATAGCCGGGCGTTGTGGCGGGCACCTGTAGTCCCAGCTACTCGGGAGGCTGAGGCAAGAGAATCGCTTAAGCCCAGGAGTTGGAGGTTGCTGTGAGCTGTGTGAGGCCACGGCACTCTACCCAGGGCCATAAAGTGAGACTCTGTCTCTACAAAAAAAAATAAATAAATAAATAAGAAATAAAGAAATAAGAAAATAAGAGAACCTCCCCCGCATAATTCTCCCTCACCACTCTCTGTTCTTGCAAGGAATTGGAAAAGAGCTGGGATTGGATCACTGTCTTAGTCTACTCAGGCTGCTGTAACAAATACCCTAAACTGGGAAACAGATTAATAAAAACAGAAGTTTATTTCTCACAGATCTGGCAGCCAGAGAGAACAAGGCAAAGGTGCCAGTAGCTGCTACACCTGGTGAGGGTGCACTTTCTCACAGATGACACCTTCTTGCCCTTCCTTACATGGTAGAAGGGACCTCTTTTATTAGGATGCTTACCCCTTTCACAAGAGCTCCAACCTCACGATCTCAATACCTCCCAAAGCCCCATCTCCCGATATTATTACATTGGTGATTAAATTTCAGTATTTAAATTTGGAGGGAATACAAAAATTTAGACCACATTTAAAGTCATATTTAAAGTCATATTCCTGTGTTTAAAGTCATATTCCTGCCGTATTCTTTGTTCATCTTAATATATTTATTAATAAAATCATTATGGAGCATTCAAATTGCCCAGGAGCAAGCATCTGTATGTTAAATTGCTTACTATCTTAAGAAATGAAGTAATTCTGAAATAAATTTAAACTATGACATTTGAAAAATTGCCAGGTTTAAGAGGATAAATGTGAATTATTTACCCTTCAATAACTTTTAAAACACTATTTCTCTACTGGGCATATCGGCCCAGTAGGCAACTTTGCAGAAATTGATATTTCAATTTTGGAAAACTTGAGAGCTTTGAGTCTGACTATAACCTCCCAGGGGAAAAAAAATCCATATGAGATGCAGGGGGGGGAACATTTGGAAAAAAAATATTTATACAAAGATTAAGAAATTTTCCCCATTTGGCAAAGTCTGTGGGAACCATTACCAAACTAACATCAAGAAGTGTTATTAAGGCTCAGGGTGCCCTATGTGCTGATGCAGATAGGCATTGTTCACATTACCTGAGAATTCTCATTTCCATATACAGAGAACATGGGAAATGAATGCAACTTTGATTGATTATTCCAGGAAAAGAATGTTCAATATGGTATAAGCACATTTTGTGTGTTTCTGTGGTTTTTTTTTTTCTTTCCTGAATAGAATGATTTTGAGAGAGCCACAGTGAGCTAGAGAGAATTCTGGGATTTGTGTTTTAGCCTCCTCTGTGGGAGCCACAGGGCTCATCAGAACGGAGATTGTCCTTGCAGACTCCTACCTGTCCTCTTTGAGATCTAAGTCATTTCTTTTGGTTTCTCCGATAATCACTTTTTTCACTAAAAATTTAATAGATAAGCCTTCTCCAGTGAATTGCCATGTAGCTCACTGAGATCAAAATTGAAAACTACAAAAACAGTATTACATTTTGAACTTAATATGCCCAAAAGAGAATTATTGATTTCTAACCCTCCTGAACCTGTTTGGAGACAGGTTTTCTCCAATTCAGTAAATGGCACCACAAACCATCTAATTGCTTAAGCCAAACTCAGGAGACATTCTTTTTCCTCCCTTTCTCTCACCCTTAATATTCAATCCACCAAGTCTTATTGGCTTTAACAGCAAAACATCTCTTTAGCACATCCACTTTGTTCCACGCCCGCTGCTACCATCTGAGCCCAAGCCATTATTTGTCACACGTGGACCACTGCACTCACCTCCTGGCTAGTCTCTGTGATTCTGAGAATTGCCCCACTGGAGTACATCCTCTCCTGAACACCTAGATTGGTCTAAATAGGCCATATCACTTCTCTACACAAACCCATCTCCTCTTTACACATGAAATAGAAAATCCAAACCACTTACAAAGGGCCTCATAGAATGGGGCCTGTTCCCTCTGACCTCCTGTCCTCCACCCCCACACACACACTTGACAGCAGACTTCTCTGTATTTTTCTAGGAGAGCGAGATTATTCCCATGTTAGATCTGTGCCTATCTGAAACATCCTGATCATTTCAAGTCTCAGCCTAAAAATGATCCCTAACAGTATCTTCAGTAATGACTGCCCAATTTCATATCTCTCCTAGTACCTTATTGTATTTTTAATCATAGTATTTATTATTATTTAAAATTATCTTGTTTATATTTTAATCATTCATGACATGTAATGTCCACAGAAACAGCTTTTGTTTTATTCCTTCCTTAGTCCCCAGGTCCTAGGAGAGTGCCTGACACCTACTAGGAACTCAATAAATATGTATTGAATGACTGAACACTTTTCAACACTGTTTCCTGAGCAGTACCTGAGTTCCTTAAATCCAATCAGTTCTTTTCCACGAGCATTTTTCAGTGCCTTATTAAGTGCTAAGCATGATGCCAAGAATTAGAGGCAGAAAGCCCCAAATCTTAGTTTTGCATAACCTTATGTTACTGGGGGCCCTCAGTACATTATGGTTGATATTGAATGATCAATTAGTTATGCTCAGATAAGGTAAGAGGATAGCTAATATTTTGACAGTTACCATGGAAACACAAACTATTAATATATTTAATAAAGCATAGATTCAAAATGACTAGAAAGTGTTAAGTCGTTAATAACAATATACTAGTATATTATTATAGTTTGTATAATTATTTTACAAGTAACTTCAGTAAGACCTCCCTAAACTGATGGTCACATGGTGAGCCCACTGTGACAGGAAAGTCACTGATGACTGAGAGCAAGTCCCACTCACTAAGATGCCACTCCATAGTGGCCACTGATGCAAACGCAGAGCTTCACTCCAGGATGAGCCACCTGCTGCCTAAGACCCAACATCTTAAAGAACCTGCCAGAATGTGCTACATCCGGCAAGTGTCTGTCCCAGGTTCCAGGATAAGATATGGCATCAAGCCATTCATGAAGTATTTCCTGAGCAGCTACAGCATCTCGGGCACTCTGTTGGACAGAGAGATGCAGAGGTAAATAAGACATAAGTCTGGTAAAAATGGATTATGGTTTCTTTTTTAAAACTCAAGGCTTGGTCCTCTTAATTTTTCTTCTTTGAGTAACTAATTACAGGCCACTTTCAAATAATAATAAGACCCCTACAAAAAATTAATTCATTTAATCTTTATAAAATCTCTTTGAAGGGGCATTATTATCATCCTCATTTTAAAATTTTAGGAAGCTGTGATAGAGAAATGAAATAACTCACTCAAAGTGAGGCATCTGGTAAATGAAGGAGACTTAGTCAATACCACCAGCATCCCCATTCCACCTCTGCTCTGCAAACCCAATCCTGTACTGCACCCAGTATCTGCTCTTCCTCATCTTGAAGTTGACCCCTTAGATCTGATTTCCCTCTTACTTCTTCCTTTGCTTATTGCTTTTGGTGACATCTTTACTCTTTCTTGCTGAGAGTCTGAACTAGCTCTCTCTCTCTCCAATTTGTGTATGGTAACCCCCATTGCCCCCTCCCAACTCTAAGTTTCATTGACAGCAAATATCTATGGGCTGTGTTGACTATCCAAATGGTCTAGTTGTTTTGGACTCAACTGCTCAACAAAACATTGGGATTCTGTGCTCCCCAGACAGACAACTTGGAAAACTCATTCCTATAGGAAATGAAGGCAGCTCAACAACCACGGACAAGTATTCTGAATCCCTACAAATAAGTTGCGATATAAATGCAAGACTATTATCTTTTTCAATAACTTAATTTGCCAAAGGGACCCTATTCCCAGAACAATGAAGATGAAAACAGCGCTGCAAATAGACTACACATTCAAAAATGTGGGCCACTTGGGAGGAAATCATAATTATCATTTTCAATTTTCGAACACTCTTCCCTTTCTACCCTGTTACCCTCCAGTCTTTGTAATGAGGCATTTCTGTGCGTGGGTATGTGTATGTGTTTTCTTTTTACATTGGAAGGAAATGGCTGTGTACAATTGTATTTGTTTTAAATAGGAAAGTCAGTCAGCAAGTGATTAGAGGCTCCACAATGAGTCATAAATATGAAATTTCTCTTAAAGCATTTGGCACTCTGTAATGTTATTTCCCAGATAATGTATGTATAAACCTCACTCTTAATAGCATATGAATCGTAGGTTAAGACTACAGTACTGGTTTATCCCTGGGCTCCCCTGGAATATAACCTACTTCCCAAGGGGCAAGCCCTCAGGCCACCTCCCCACCCCCTTTATTGTATTCATTTAAGAGTCCCACAAGGGGCGGCTGTAATTTCCTATGTAATTTTCCTATTGCTCATATTTGTACTGTCCATATGTTCCTGCTTAGCGCTTGCCACTCGTCTGATTTATTTCCTGATCATTTGGCTTGGAGAGCTTCCTGGCACTCTCCTCAGGCTATGTACCAGGAGCACAGGCTCTACCTTCACTTCCAGTTGCCTTGAACTATCTACCCCCACTGCTCTTGCCACCTGGGACTCTGTAACTGCCTGGCTGTGAATCTCCATCACCAAATGTCACCTGCAGTGTCTTCTGTACTGCCAAAACTCTGTCAGTCTGCCCATGTATTGTCCTTGATCTGCTTTTGACCTCTGCTGCTCACATATCCAGCTGATGGGGAAAGATACTTACTACCTCATATCCCACTGTTTATAAAAAGGAGGGAAGTCTCTCAGTACAGTCACATGAGCACCCTAGCGTTGAAGTTCCGGTGTTTTGGGGTGTTTCGATTTTGTATTTCTCTTGCCCTACACACTTAGGCAGCCCTTGGATGCTGGATGAGGGTAGTTCAAATACAACATCATCTCACACCCCATTGCTGCTCCAGTACAGCCTGTAGTCTGGCCCCCATCTCCGTTCTCCAATGCTTCCGGCATACCTGTCTATGTTTCCACTCCAACTCAAGGAATATGCAAGCATTCACTCGTGCCCCTGGGAAGTGCCGCAGCATTACTCCTCTTTGTGAATTTTTGAACAGAGGACAAGACACGGGTTTGATAGCAGGAGAGAGGAGGCTGACTGTGGGTGAGTGCAGGGCTGAAAGTCAGGCTGGACTGAAAGGGGACTCAGTGCTCACTCTACCAGACCGGGAAGAATATTGGAAAAAACACCTGGACTAGAAGCTAAATCAAGTGGGAAGCAGAAGAGCCAGCAGTCAAAATCTAGGAAAGCTGTGAGAAAATCTGACTCAGGGGCAGAGCAGTGCTCATGCCCAATGCCAGGTCACATGGTCGGCTCATCATAGAAGGTCGGATACATCATAGAAGGCAAGGAAATTCACAGATAGCAAAAGCAACAAGATAAGCTAAATAGCAATGGCAGAGTCCACAGCAAGGGAGGGTCTGCAGGCCAGGCAGCTTCTACCAACTGAGCCGACTCCTAGTTGACAGCGAATCTCCAGTGAACCAGCCCAAAGAGCTAAGGGGAAATGGTGTCAGGAAATAGCACAACTGTAGACAGCAAGAAGAAAAGGCACAGAGTTATTTTACAGGCATTTCCTCTAACCATGACACCAAGGAAGATGGAGAGTTCTGGGAACTCATATTTTACAGAAACCACAGAGCTCAAAAACAGGTTAGGTTCTGGAAGTTCCTAAACCAGGGGACATCCTCAGCTTTCTAACTCTGCTTGTTTGTAAGTCCAAAGGGATACCATGCATGTGACCACTGTCACCATCTGCTGTTGGTAGACAAAGGAGATATTATGTTGCTCTGGCTGTCACTCCTCATTTGCCTTCAGAAAATACAAAAGCTGAAAGTTCTTAAATAGAAAAGCTTTTTTATAAGCCAACCCGAAATGTGGGATGTACAATGTATGTGTGGAAAGTGAGCCATCTAGGCACGTGCTTCTTCTTTCAAAGCTCTCGTCTCCCCAAACCACCACCGTCAGACCTTTACATACTCACTATAGTCAACAAACACATACCATGGACTCACTTGGACCAAGCTCTGTGCTAGGCACCAGGAGAAACATAAAAAGAAAAAGGAAACTCAGTTCCTGCTTTCAAGGAGCTCCCAATCTAATAGGTGAGTCAGTCAAATAGGCCCAGGTAATTATATCTTCCATTTTACAGATCCCTCAATAAGATGCAGAAGTCTTGAAGGATGATTGGTTTGCCAATTTGAGAAAAGGTTAGAGGACTCTCCCTTAAGCCTTTGAAATGATACATGAGAAATGCATGGAACAGGGTCTTTGAGGTAAAAATTGAATATATGCATTTAATTTCACTCTCTCCAAAAGGCCTCCAAAATGCACAAAAGATATTTTTAGGGCACACGCCCACAAAACCAAAAAAGAATGGGAGAGGAGACAGTAGTGAGAAAACTATAGGATCTGGAGCAGATTACGCAAAGTGGAGAAAGCTGAATCTTAAGTTGGTACTGGGGAAGCCAAAAAGGAAAATTGATATATTCTGCAGAAGCAACCAAGGGCTCAGGGACTCTCTGCCACAAGTATTTCTGAAACTGGGTGTGACAATGATGTCAAAAGTCAGAGAAGAGCCCTGTTCCTTTCCCTGCCCTGGTTAATCAAGTATTGCCCCTTTCCTACTCTCCCCCTGATGAGCAAATACCAAACAAAAATTTTGAACAGGGGAACTGTAGGCATTTAAAGGAGAAGGTAAAATACAGAAATGGGAGGAATAGATGAATATGGACACACTGTGTGTTGTAAAGCCCAGGCCTCTTTTCTCAGCTAATTTCCAGAGCACTGTCAGACAGACTGGGCCTTGTGTAATGCTAGAGAAGTTTTCTGTGAAGTCTGTCCACCCTCCCCCCGCCAAAAAAAAAACCTGAGGAGAATGATACAGTGCTTCTCTAGTCATAGGCTTCACAACCATGTTCACAAAGTGCAGCCTGCTCCTTAGCACCTTGTTCTGAAAATATAAGCTTTCCTAGGTCTATGCCCAAGAGTAATGAAAATGTGTTCTCACAGAAACTTGTACATGAATATTGACAGTGGCATTATTCACAATAGACAGAAAATGGAAACAACTCAAGTGTCTACCAAGTAATGAATAGGTAAATAAAATATGGTATGTCCATACACTGGAATACTATTCTACTATAAAAAGGAAGGACGTGCTGATAGACGCCACTGCATAGATGAACCTTGAAAACATTCTGCAGAGTGAGAGAAGTCCTTCATAAAAGGACACACATTACATTTATATGAAATGTCTGGAATGGATAAATACATAGAAACAGAAAGTAGATTAGTGATTTCCAAGGACTACAGGTAGGTGGGGTGGGAAGTGACTACTAATGGGTACAGAGTTTCTTTCTAGGATGATGAAATATTTGATAGTGATGATAATTGTACAACGCTCTGAATATACTCTATAATAAAAGCTACTGAATTTTACCCTTTAAAGGGTTTATTTCATGATATATTACAGCTCAATAAGTTCATCACACACACACACACAAACACACACAAAAAAAATTACCAGACATCTAAGGAAAGGGTCTAACACAGAACCACCCGTTAGAAATATAACACAAGTCACATACGTACTTTTAAATGTTTTAGTAGTCACATTAAAATAAGTAAGAAGAAAGAAGTAAACTATAGGTCATGCTTTCAAAGAGGTAAACTGTAGATCAGATGCCAAAAATCAGGAATCAAAATGTCTTTGAGACTTTTAACAATCTTTCCAGACTTTTAACTGGAAACTAGGAGATAATAGACAAACACCTTAGAAATACTGAGGAATAATGAACTCCAACCTGGAGTCTACGCTTAACCATACTATTAATGGAAGGGATGGGCAAAATGAACAATTTTCAGACCTATGATGTCATCCCCCCTCCCATTTTTCTTTGCTTCTGGAAGGATCTCTGACAGTGGCTGCTCCTCAATCATCCTTTTAAAAAGGATAAGGTTTATTTTAACATTCAGAAATTGCAATCATTCTTTTATATCTTGTTTGAGTTGTTCAAACTTTCATTCTACTTTCTACACATAATTTCATATAAATATAATGTTGGAAGTCTTTCATTAATCATCCTATCAGAAAGCTATGTAATAAAAGATGTACATTAAAGTTTTTAATTGCTTTCATTTCTTGTGACCATAAGTCTTAATATGATCAAATTGCTTCTGGAATGAGATGTCATTGTAATGAGTTGTAAACACTTGATATGAACATTTATATATTACAAACTTTGGTAAGTAACTGAAAAATAAGGAGTAAAATTTTAGTACAAGTGCTCTCTGAGGAGATAAATTGGATTTTTTTCTAAATTAGTGCATGCATCTGTCAGTGAAAATGGCTTGCTGCCAATTGAAAACAGGGTCAGCATTAATTCCATTTCCATTTTTTTGCCTCTATAAATGTAAACACTGAAAAACTATGTTCATGTAAATAAGCACATGGGATAGAAATTATTCTTTCAAAAAGCAGTATCACTTGATTCTTTAAACTTTTATTTGGTTATAACCCAAAATTCAAACAATAGTCTATCATCAAAGGGTTATTTTTCTTAATAATATGTCACCTGACAATCCACTGAATCCTTTTTAGATTTTATGGATGTAAAATATTAGAAACCACCAAAATATTTTTGAGTTGCAAAAAAAAAATATGACTTATTTGAGTCACTTTCTATTTTCAGAAAATATAGTATTTATGCAAATTTAGAGAATTATTATTAATTGTACTTGTTACTCTGCAATTTAAAGCCATCTTTTTTAACTTCAGAAGGAATTGAGAAAAATTAAAATATTGTTAAATTTAATATACCTTTGCAATTGGAATTTTTTTGATGAAATACTTTAATTTAATCACAAGTTTCACATATACATTCATCAAAACCCTGCAGCTACAAATTTAGCCTACTTGGGTTATGAGAATTCTCTGCCATATAATTTAGTTAGGAAGGCCGAGTCTCATTTTTACCCAACAGTCATATAAGATCTATTTTCTATCAGAAAAAGTCTGATTCTATTTTTCGATTGCAATAAACATACTTTTATTCACTTCAGGAACTATGTTTTGTAAAATTCACAGAAAAAGGTGATAGGCCACATCTTATAAAATATATTACAAAAATTATTCGGGATTAAATTATTGTATATAATAATAAATATGAATTAAAATGGTATATAATTATATTATTGTATATAATAATTAATGTAATTTATACACCTATTTCATAATAAGCTTTGAAGATAATAAATCCATATCCTATTCCTTATTTTCTACCTAGTGAGAATATGACATACATGTTGATAAAATCGTTATTTGCAAATTAGGAGGTATAATAAAAAGGCATAGAATTTAGTAAATATATTCTAATGCATGGGTTTTAGGAGTAATTAAATGAGAATCAAATTTTAAAGATCAGAAATAGCTCCATTTGTTCATTAGGCATTACAATCAAACTTTATTTCTGTACTTGATGAAAGGGCATATGCTGCTAAAAATTAATTAGATAACTGGCTAGCATAGTTGTATTTTTTTGTTAATAGGAAATGGAAATGCTAAATATTTTATGGAATACAATAAAATAAAAATTTACTGTGTTTGAAATAAACATTTCAAAATACATTTTGATAAAATAGCTATTACTATTAATACAGCTTACATCTTGAAAAAAGTCACATTAATGTTTTAACTCATTGTATCTTAAAGATGTTGGTAGTACTGAGCAGTATTTCCATTATTATTTTTTTCCATGAACTCATTATTTAGAGCAAAAATATTTTACTTCTTTTTTATTTATTTTGTATTAAGTCATATACACATAGACCATGAATACGTTTATGCATATGTGGAGTACAATGTGTTGATTTTTTTATACAATCTGACGTGGTTACATAAAACCAATCAACATAGCTTTCACCTTATTTACTTGATTATTGTGTTAAGACATTTATGTTCTATACTTGACAGATTTGACTTTGTACCCTTGCAATATGCTTCACAGTTGTGGTTCCATTATAATTAAAAGAATCAATTACAGTAATCTATCTGGCTTTGGCTGTTAGAAGACGCATAGGATAAGTATAGAGAATAGCTGAAAATGGACTTGTATTTATATATACATATATATGTGTGTGTGTATATATATATATATTATTATTATTTATTTTTTTTTTTTTTGCAGTTTTTGGCTGGGGCCGGTTTTGAACCCACCACCTCCGGTATATGGGGCCGGCGCCCTACTCCTTTGAGCCACAGGCACTGCCTTATATATATATTTTTTGTTTGTTTGTTTGTTTTTTGAGGCAGTCTCACTTTGTAGCCCTGGGTAGAGTGCCATGGTATCATCATAGCTCACAACAACCTCAAACTCTTGGGCTCAAGGGATCCTTTTGCCTTCTCCAGAGTAGCTAGGACTACAGGAACCCATGATGCCCAGCTAGTTTTTCTTTTTTTTAGTAGAGTCTGGGTCTTGCTCAGGCTGGTCTCCAACTCCTGAGCTCAAGCAATCCACCCGCCTCAGCCTCCTAGAGACCTGGGAATACAGATGTGAGCAACTGTGCCTGGCCTGTATTTTAGTATATTTTTAAGGTTATCTCAGGGTTCTATATTTTTCACCACTTCCTATTATAAGTAACTCCCTCAGAGCTACTCAGTCTTTAGAGTTGCAGGATTGAAGAAATTTATCACCACTATTACTGCCTTAGTCTATCATGTGTCTGAATTTCATATATACCAATGAAAATGAAAATACAAATTGTCCAAGAACAGGCTTCACCTTTAACAGCAATGTATATGACAGGACGTCTTACCTATCATATATAGGTTATGGTGACTTGAATGATCATTAATGGAGCCTCTTTTTTTATTTGGCACTCTTAAAATTTATATATACCATAAAGGATTTGGGGGTGAATGTGAAGAAATGCCTTTGTTTTGTCAAGTGGGAGAAGAGCTATTGTGAACTCAGACTCAAATATTAGTTACTGTAATTTTAGGAATATATATGGAAGTTGAAGGCCTAAAATTGAATATCTTTTTTTTTTTTTTAAAGATGAGATCTTGCTTTGTTGCTTAGGCTAGAGTGCAGTGGCATGTTCATCGCTCACATAACCTAGAACTCCTGGGCTCAGGCAATCCTCCTGTCTCAGCTTTCTGAGTAGCTATGACTGCAGGCATATACTACCTAATCTAGCTAATTTTATTTTATTTTTTTGCAGAAATGGAGTATCACCATGCTGACTAGGGTGGTCTCTGAGTCCTGGACTCAAGTGATCTTCCTTCCAGGGCCTGAGAAAGTGCTGGGATTACAGATATGAGCCACCATGTCTGGTCTAAAATGGAGTATCTAAATCTATGCCTACACAACCCTTACAAAAATCTTGATGTGGCCCAAGTTGAGGGCCACTGGCCTAGTCCACTTTACTCTTGCAATATTTAGGTTCAGCTAATGGTTCTCTGTGCAGCTTTTGCTGTTTGTATGGAACGTGATCTACAGGGTACTCCTCATTTATTAACTTATCCAAATCATCCTCTAAGAAATCACTATTGAAAGGATTTCTTGAAGGTTTGACCCTAGAATTACAGTGAACAAGTGTGGCTTTCAGACTTGATCTAGTATCAGGCCTCAACAACAGCCTCCAGTAGTCTCTGTTGTGGAGCAGTGAAGGGTGGGACCTTTTCAACTCCTTTGGTCATGTTCACTTCCTGATTCGAGTGAAAGCTGAAAAACCTCCCATTGTGAAGTCCCAGGACACTTCCTGTGGAACACAATTCACAACCCTCCAAGGGGTCATTGCCCCGTCTTAACCATATCATACTCACTCTTCTGTGCACTTCGTTTATACTCTCAGAATCATTATTTTTTTAAATATTAGTATAAGTGACTTTAGTTATTTTGTAAACTTGCCACAATTTTCAACCAATCAGAACTTTGCTAATGAGTACAAAATATCCCATTTGTAAAATGTTCCTTTTCAAAAGAACAATTAACATCATTTCCATTCATTGATTCAGCAAATAGTTATTAAATGCTTGTGTGCCAGGTTCTCATGGTAAAAGATGCAGACATGAAAATGAAAAAAAAGGCTATAAACAATAGTTGCAAAAATAGATTCGTGGTTGCCAAGGGACAGGGATGTGGTGGGGGTGGGGAAGTACCATTATAAAGGAGTAGCTCAGGGACATTCCTTTGCGGCCATAGAACAGTTCTTACTCCAAACATACCTGTAAAACGGTGTTTAAAAAACATTTTCTATGAGGAGCCAAATGGTAAATATTTTAAGGAAGTGAGGCTTGGAGAAACAATCAATATTAGCAAGAAGATTGTTTGTCTTGTAAATGATTCACCAAGAAAAATCTGAAAGACTTTTGTAGCTACAAACAAAACCTCTAGATCTGAAACTACCCTCCTAGATAAATGGGCCTCTGGTAATAAAACAAAGGAGGGGGATGTAGGGAAAAGGAAGAGGAGAGAGACCAGAAAGAGGTGTGTCTCCAGCATCTTGGACTGCCATAATAGAAAAAACAACAATTTATATTTGAGTTTGCAAACCATGGCCTATGGGCCAATCTGGGCCATGTTTGCTTTTACAAATAAAGTTTTATTGAAGGACAACCACATCCATTCATTTATGTATTATCAATGAGTGTATTAGTATTACAATAGCAAAGTTAAGTAGTTGTAACTGAGACTATATATCCCTACAGTATTTATTATCTGGTCCTTCATGAAAAAGTTTGCTGACTCCTGCTTTACATCAACTTTGGACTCTGTGGCTATTGCTGTGCTTATAAAAGTTCTCAGAGGTCATAAGCATGACATAAGAGTTATATTGAGTTCATTCATGTGCAAGTGTTTTCAGAAGCTTTTAACAAAATTTTCCGTAGGCCCAGTAGCTCATGCCTGTAATCCTGGCACTCTGGGAGGCCAAGGCAGGTGGATTGCTTGAGCTCAGTAGTTCCAAACCAACCTGAGCAAGAGTGAGGGCAATCACTTAAGCCCAGGAGGTTGATGATGCTGTGAGCTGGGCTGACTCCATGGCACTCTAGCCTGGGGAAACAGGGTGAGACTGTATAAAAAAAAATTTTTTTTGCATAAATTCTTTATGAAATAGGGAATGTAAAAATTGATCAATATGATAAATTTGGAAAAAGTAAGTTGTGGAAGAGTAAATATTGACTAAAGCCATTTTATAAAATACAAATGCTTTTATATACTTATAAAATAAAATATACTTTTTTGTATACTTCTAGAATAGTAACCACTGATATGGGTGAGGTGGTAGGTCACCTCTGGGGAGGAGGGATGTTTCAAGGAGCCGTGTGTGTTGGAGTTGGGAGGGGCAGAAAGAGGGAGAGACTTTCATATTCAGAGCTAAGAAAGGAGGGGAATCATTTGATTATTTCATAGACCAAGGGAAAAGCGATGAAAAATAAATTTCAAGACATCAGCTGTGAGATTTAAAAAAGACAGTATTTTATAGTATTAGATAATTGCTCTACAATATTGAACACAGGTAAAATTTGACAACTTCATTTAAGCTTTAATTTCTGAAATAAAGTATGCAACTTTTTCATTTATGTTTTATTTTGTTTTGTTTTAATGAACTGAGTTGGCTTCTAAGACAATGTGCACAGCATTTAAGTGGTAACTTACTCTCTTGACTAAATCGTTATCCTCAATACTTTTCTAAGCAGTTTCTTGCAGTGCCTTTAATGGATCATGGCTAAAGTCAAGAGAATTGTTTTTTAAACCACTATTGACTTTTACATGTGTTGCCTTCATTTTCATTGCCAATGTTAGCAAGCATCTTTTTTTTTTCTAGAAGAAAACTTTGTCCTACATTTTCATTGACCCATAATGTTTGCAAAATTAGTTACCAAGTTAGTGCCATACCAAAATTTCAGTTGGTTACATCAGTTACAATCCTTATCAATGGGGAGCTCACCCTGTATCAACTGTAGATTTGGTTGTACAGCTAACCATCTTGTATGTGTTCCCATGGTAATAAATTAAGAGAATGAGAGTACTGGATTGATTAGCAATGATTGTTTAAGAAAAAAAGTAGTTATTTTACAGCTAGGTAAATTTCTTGATCTTAGATAATAATAAATAAAAGTAGTCATTTTACAGCTGGGTAAATTTCTTGATCTTACATAATAATCTTTTTTCAAATTTATTTCAAGCCACACTCTTGTACAACTTTAAGATTGGTTAAGGTGTGAGCTTTAGAAATACATACAGTCAAGTTTATTGATATGATATTAATCATTTAGAATTTCTCATACTTTAAAGAATGACTGGTTGAAATCTAATATTAGACTATATATAAAGAAACATAGTAAGAGAATGGAAATATATTGGCCAAGAAATCAGAATATCCCTTCCACTTAACATAACCTTAGGTAAAACACTCAATGTCCTAAATTTCAATTTCCTTATCTGAAAACAACTGACAGATAAATTCGTCACTGTTCCTCATACATGTGATGGCCAAGATAATAACATTTGTGGAAACATGATACAAATGTCAAGCTTTAGAAAGAGCTATCTACATTGATTGTCCTGAGGGATGTTTAGAATAGAAACATACAGTAGAAAAGTCTGTACTATTATCTTCTAAAATACAGAATTTCAGAGCCAGAAGTTCCTTAATATGCTTGACGTCACACCCTTTCCTCTTAAATGTTTGAAAATATTTCTCTAGTCTTGACTTCCAAGACTCCACTCTATTCTGATTGTCCTCCTACCATTCCAATCACTCCTTCTTAGGCTCCTTTGCCCACACATCCTCCAGGGGAAACCTTTATAACATCACAGTTTCCCTTTGCTCATCTCTGTTCTTACACTGTGCCCTTTCTCTAAACCCTCTCCTCTACTTCTCTAGCTTCCAAATCCATTTACATGCAAATAGCTTCTATGATTTTATCTCAGGTCCACACCTCTCCCTAGCTGCAATCCAACTAGCCATTTGCCTACCTGGCAGTTCACAGAAACTCTTGCCAAATGTTTCATGGTTTCCTTTCTCCTTCATCCACCAAACTCGGTCCTCTTCCTCGGTGCGTCTCTCAGTGCATATTAGGCCCACGTAACCAGTGGCACTAGTCAGAACGTTGGGAGTCATCCTTGCCATTCCTTTTCCATTACTTCCCAAGATTCTTTAGTTTTATGTTTACCTTTAAAAAATCATCCTCTCTGGGCGGCACCTGTGGCTAAGTGAGTAGGGTGCCGACCCCACATACTGAGGGTGGTGGGTTCAAACCCGGTCCCAGCCAAACTGCAACAAAAAATAGCTGGGCGCCTGTGGTCCCAGCTACTGGGGAGGCCGAGGCAAGAGAATCGCCTAAGCCCAGGAGCTGGAGGTTGCTGTGAGCTGTGATGGCACAGCACTCTACCAAGGGCAATAAAGTGAGACTTTGTCTCTACAAAAAAAAAAAAAAAAATTGTCTTCTCTCCAACTATATTCAAGCCTAGATTACTCTCGCCTTTCAGCTGAACTGTTAACATAGTAGTTTTTGTTAGTTAATAGATTAGTTAATTAAATATTAATATATGTAACTCTTTTCACTTCTGTTCTTCCACTCTTATCCCATCTCCCCATTGATACTTGCAATCTATAGTGATTCTAATGTCAACTTCCTCATTAAAATCCTCCCATGGCCCCTTAAGTGAACACTGAAAATTCAACCCACTCAATTCTACATGGTCTGCCTCTTGTACTTGCCTAGCTCTATATTAATTATTGCCCTTTCTCCCAAACACTTTGCACTTTAACCTTCTGGCCTTTAAAATGCCACCTTTTTTTTCCTTTCGGGGAGCCTTTGAACAGATTCTTCCTTTGCCTGATACCATCATCTCTCCACCAGTTCATACAGAAACCTCTCATTTATCCAGCAGATTCGGACCAAATGTAATTTTATCGCAGAAGTCTTCCTGAAGCTGCTGACATGTTGTGTTCTCTTTTATATGCTCTATTTTTCCTGCAGAGTATTTATAGCAGGTTGTATTATCTCTTTTGTGTGTGTGTGTGATATGACAGTGTTATATCTCTATATAACACTGTATTATATCTCTCTATACTCACTACACCATAAACATTACCCAGAACCAGCTGTGTTTTCCTGAGTCCAATGTAAGTGTAATGTCCAGTACTTGGAAAGTGTTTCTTATGTGAATGAAAGAACAGTTAGTTCATACTGGAACTCAGCGTCACAGACCATCCTTCTGACAAAGGATTATTCCACCTCTGGTTGAACTATATTAGCATGGACAGGCATTTCATTTCAGAACAGTTCCAACAATTAGAGTGGGGTTTTTTTGGGTTTTTTTGTTTGTTTGTTTGTTTGTTTGCAGTGGTATGCAATTTATCTTTTTATTATTATTATTTTTATTGTTGGGGATTCATTGAGGGTACAATAAGCCAGGTTACACTGATTGCATTTGTTAGGTAAAGTCACTCTTGCAATCATGTCTTGCCCCCAGAAGGTGTGGCACACACCAAGTTCCCACCCCTAGAGTGTTTTTAAAGTACTGAAACTTATCTTCTCAATTTTTACCAAATAGTTTTAGTTTTTCCCAAGAGAAAAGGAATCAATAAGTTTACACTCTCTTCCTTGTCATGCTCCCTAAGATATGTGAAAATCTTTACCACGATTACTTTTCAGACTAGAAATCCTCATTACTTTTCAGTCATGCATTTTCTGACATGATTCCTCCTATTGCTCTGATTGACCTCATCCCCAAAAGGGTTAAGAGAAGACACTCCAGAACCAGAACTCATGGTTAAGTCTTGGTGCTGTGTTATTTGAGAAACTGTGGCAAATTTCACAACCTCTCTTTGCTTCCATTTCCTCATTTGTAAAATGAAAATAATAATAGTATTTATCTCATAAGGCCATGAGGAATAAATAAGTTAATACAGGCAAGTATCTTAGAATGGTGCCTGGCAACGCATAAGCACTCCTCAGAAACACAACAGTGATACTATCTAAGCACTCAGTAGTGTTTGTTATGACTATTGTTACATGACCAAATCAGCCAGGGCTCAACTGGGGAAGCAAGTATGAGTTATTGGAATGAAGACATTAATATAGGAATTACATAAGTACGGGAGAAACTGGGGAGGTGAAGATCTGAAACGAGCATTTGGGAAATTAGAGGTGTCACCAGCTCAATTTCAGAGGCAAGAACCATCCACTTGCTGAAAGGGGGAATCCCAAAGAGGAGTCAGTGGAAATACCTGTGCAAAGTGGTCGGTCAGTGTCCTGGCATCTGGGGAGGATCAGCCACCACTGGTCCCCAGTCAGGAAGAAGAGCTGCTGTGAAGTAGAGAACAAGGACACTGCTCTCACTAGGGTTATCCTGCGTCTACCCACCCCCGCCTTCCGAGAGCAATGGCTGCTCCTGATTTCCACCACTCAAACCTCCAGAAAGAGCCTCTCTTTGCCAGCTTACTCAGAACCATACAATGAAGGAGATTCAAGAAAAATGGTTCCATCTTACCAACTTGACTGCAAACGATGCAGAATGAATGGTATGTGGAATTACTTCCAGTTTTCAACTTCCCTCATAAAATCTTCCCCCAACAGAGGAGTCCAACAGCCCAGTGGGGCTCCTGCAGCCCATGCTCTGCAGGTGGCAATTCCTCCAGCTTCTTTTGAAGCTGCTTCTTCAAAGTTTGCATGATTTTTTTTGGCAGTCGTGGCACAGTTTTATATTTATATTAAACTTTTTAACATTGAAAATTCCATGGCCACCTTCACACATACTGCTGTTGAAACAGATCTCTGAGACTCACTATTTGTATATCTGATTTTTTATATATATATATATATATATACAGTCTATGTTGCCCTGGGTAGAGTGCTGTGGGTCAAACTCTTGAGATTAAGCGATTCTCTTGTCTCAGCCTCCCAAGTAGCTGGGACTATAGGCACCTGCCACAATGCCTAGCTATTTTTTTGTTGCAGTTGTCGTTGTTGTTTAGCTGGCCCAGGCCGGGTTCGAACCCACCAGCCTACAGAGACACTGTGGTACAGGCGCTGAGCCTATCTGATTTGGTTTTATTCATAATTTACCCTCCTTCAAATTTCAGCGTATAAGTTGGTAGTTACAGTTCTACCCATCCTGCTGAAGTCATTATATATCTTCATTCTGAGATGCACAAAATATTACTAGCCCTCCTACTATATTTGTTTCATATTTAAACTAATACATATGTATCGGGGGCTGAGGGGGGCAAAGCCTTGGATAGGACAGAACTCTAGAGCATTTCTCAAATTCTCCATGGAAAACTGATTCACAAGATGTTCAGAACAAATATTGTGTATGGTATTTCCCTCTTTGTGCCTCATTAAATAACTCTGGAAAATACCAGGTTCAATCAAGTCTACAGATTGCTCTGGTGTTGAATTATCACAGAGATTCTATGCACTTATTATTCAGTATATACATATGCATATATATCTGTGAATGTGCATTTACATGAAATAAAGCTTTGCATTCACCTGCTTTTCCCTGCTCCAGGGAACTGAGACTCTGGGCAGCAAAGCAAGGCTATTGTGACCCTGACATTTCCATTAACAACTGTACACAATGTTGAAACTTTTCTCTTTCACCCTACCCAAACATACACAGATACTTTTCTCTGGCCTAGCGCACAAGCCAGAAGGTCTTGGCTGGGACCCCACCAGTCTATCCCATTAACCTCCATAATTCTAAATATCAGAGAGAAAATAAAGGAAGAAGATATGGGGGCAGAGGCTAATATTTGTTCTTTTCCCCTAAGAAGAACCTTGGACTTCTTATGAAAATTGGACCACCTCTCTTGGGACCAGCTTTGCATACCAAGGACCTACAGGAATGGCAGTATTAGTCAAATCAAAAGATAGCTCTTAATACTGTCATTTATTAAGGTGGATAGCCATGTAAGTGGCTTTCTTCTGAATAAGGAAACCTGTTCCTGTGGCCTGCTGTCTCCACCTTTAGACAAAGGAGAGGCTGGGAGTCTCACCATCTCCTTAAACCCTATAATCCTTAATCTCTGCTTTGACAGGTTCCAGGTTAGTTACCTCCTAGGATTCTGAGGAGCCTTGAATGCAATAATCTAAAGGAAGTGTTTAGCATAGTTTGTGGAGTAGAATAGTGCTCCACAAATAGATACTATTATCATGACCAATTATTTTAATCTCCCTAATTGCCTTTAAGGACCATAAGGAAAGGGATTTCTTTTTATGCTTCTTTTACATCTTATGCTTCTTTTTATCTTCCTACCAATTAGCACAATATCTGGCTCATAGTTGGCTTAATAAATACTTATTGAAGAAATGAAGTTGCTTATTGCACACTCTTCTTTTTCCTAAAGCCCTATGTTCCTGAATACCATTTGGCTAAAGTAGTAATTGCCATTTGAAACAAACATTTATTAGCCTCAATCCCAATTCCTTTGAAAACCTGACCCAAAGAATGAAGGGGAAGCAGAGTTTGAAAATCACTCTTAATTGCACCTACTATCTTGGAAGACTAGTTTAATTCCAAGACTCAATCAGACAACTGTTTAGAGAACATTCCCATTGTCTACATTGTCACCGAGTAAGTTAGCACCTTGGTGATGTTTCAACGAATCCTATAAATCTCAAATTCAATTTCATTATCCTCCACACAGGGCTGGTTCTACTGCTCCAAGCTTCTTCTGCTTACTAGTGGTGACACTGGCAGTGAAAAATTCATCCGCAATGTTACCTGATAGCAGCAAATATCTCAATCCACCCTTGAATCAGACAGAGTGCTATGGCTGTCCAGCTTTTTTCTCATACAGAAAGTGCAGAAATGGGGTTGGCAGGAAGAAGTTCAGACTTTCAAAAAGCAGAAAGGAAGTTCATTTTTTGATGATCAGGACAGGAAGCATTTTCTTGAACTTCACGGCCTGAGCTGTCCCACAGTGCTTTCTACCATGACAGAGATTCTCTGTTTGTCTACACTGACTGAAATGGCAGTCAGTCCATCCACATGTGACAACAGAGCATTTGAAATGTGACTATTACAGCTGAAAAACTGAACTTTTTGTTTAGTGTTAATGACCTTTAACTTAAATTTAAATAATCACAGAGGCTAGTGGCCACCATATTAGACAGTGCAACCTCAAGCTAAGGGATCATATCCTTGAAGAAAAAACTAAACAAACATGGCCCCTTGCTCCTATGCAGTGATCTCAGTTCCTTAATCTGAAAAATGCACACAATCAAACCAATCTGTTATGAGAATCAAATGAGTTAATAATTGTGATGAACCTAACAAAACTCCGGCCAGGTGCTATGGTTCATGCCTATAAATTTAACACTTTGGGAGGCCAAGGCAGGAGGATCATTTGAGGACAGGGATTTGAAACCACTTGACACTGTCACTGTGGATAAGAGAAAAATTAGCCAGGTGTGGTGGCACATGCTTATAGTCTCAGTTACTTAGGAGGCTAAGAAGGGAGGAAAACTTGAGCACAGAAGTTAAAGGTTGCAGTGAGTTATGATGACACAATTGTAGTCTAGCCTGGGAAACAGAGTAAGATATTGTCTCTAAAAACATAAAAGAAATTTAAAAATCCTTTACCAATTCAAGGCATTATTACACAATAATCTATATCATGTGTGTGTATATCCATGTATACATATATTATATATTCATATATATATAGGAGGAGAAGACAAAAATATAGCCACCATATACAAATCTATCTTCCCTATAAGATGACTTCCTGTTTTCCCACACACTTTCTTTTATATTGATCTTGGACTAGGGGAAGAGAGGGAGTATTAAGTGCAGGTTCTTCTGAAATGGTGAGTATCCTGAAGAATGAGAGCTGGGCACACATCTTGAAGTTCTCAGAAATTAGAATTCACAGGCGGTTAGTGGCCGGTCATGAAATATAGGATCTGATTGCCAGTTTCAGGGAAAAGGAATAGCCCTTTGAAAGGCTCACACCACCACGTTACTTGAGGAGAGTGTTATGGACTAAATGTTTATGCCTGGCCCCCAATTCTTATGCTGCAGCCATTATCATCCAATAAGACAGTATTTAAGATAAGTCCTTTGGGAGATAATTAGGATTACATGCAATCATGAGGGAAAGGCTCTCATGAGGGGATTACTGCCTAAATAAGAAGCAACATCCATGAGCCGGCCCTCTCTCAATCTTTCTCTATCTCTCCCCCTCTCTCTATCTCTCTCAATTGTTTTAATGAATTGGAAGAATTCACGTGTGACAAAGAAGTCACAGGACCACATAGCAAGATAAGACGGTGGCTGCTGTATGCCAGGAAGAGACTCCTTCCAGGGACCTGCATTGGCCAGAACCGTGAAAAAAATAAGTTTCTGTTGTGTAAGCCACCCAGTCTATGGCATTTTGTCATGGTAGCCTGAGTTAAGATGCATTCACATTTCCATCCCCTATTATTCTTGTTCCCAAGAGTTGGTGACCATCCCCAGCATCTCCTTCTGCACTGTATCAGAAATAGATTGCCATTACAAAGCATATCAACTAAAGGTGTTCTAACGATGTTCAACCAAATGGCTGCTTCTAGCCCTAAAGATACTTGACACCCCTTCTCCTGAAATCAAGCTATTAATTAAACATCAAGCCTAAAAGTTAATGTGATTAGTTTACTATTATATTTCAGCTATAACAAATTATCCCAAATTAAGCAGCTTAAAGCAACACTAATTTATTCTCTTACAGATCAGAAGACTGAAATTAGTTTTATGGGCTAAATTAAAACTTGTTTCCCTCTGGATCCTCCTAGGGAGAACTCGTTCCCTGACCTTTCCAGCTTCTAGAGTCTGCCGGCTTTTCTTAGCTTTACTCATCATTCCTTGGCTTGGGATCATCCAGGATAATGTCCTCATCACAAGATCTCTATCTTAAACACATCTGCAAAATCCCTTTTGCCATATTAGGCAATGTTTAAGATTCTAAGGATTAGGTCCTGAACATCTCTGGGGTCTATTATTTAGCCTGCCTAATGAATATCACCACAAACATGTCACCTATTTTATTAGTGCTATGCAAAATTTCTAACTTCCCATTTGGTATTAGAATTGTTGTCCATTTCTTTATATGCATTTGAAAAAGTGGTGATTTGACAGAATTTGGAATTAGTGAACAGTTTTCAGAGAAAATGATATTTTTCTGGGAGTAATTTAATTTCCTCATGTACTATTGGTTTAATTTTTTCAACAGCAAGGCCAAGTGACAAAAGCTATCTTTCTTTCCCTTGTGCAATGCATCCAGTTATCCTTATTTGCAGGCGAAATGGCTTTCTGTTAATAAAAAGGCACAAATTGTTTTAATGAATTGGATAATTTTGCGAGTTGAGAAATGTCATGCCATCTGAGATGCTTTAGACATTCATACATGTATGAGAAAAAAATAACATTGATTCAAGGCATAACTTTAGCAGCTGATTAGAAAAGAAGCCTGAGATCGAATGCGTATCAAGTATGTGCACAGATCTGAACATAATGGGTGGGCAATACATACTTGCTTCATACCAAAGGGAGGGGTGTGATTTAGAAGTTCTTAAATGAGAATAACCCTCTCTTTTTTAGATGAAGAAACTAAGCCCCAAAGGCTCATCTTAGATCATGAAGCTGCAAAGACTTGTAAAGTATTTTTGAACCATTAAGAGATGTATAAGATGGCACACAGAACACAGAGGTGAGAAGACTGTTTTTGCTGTTAAGGTTGGAGATTTTGCCCCCTGCTTGCCTTCCCGTACCCACTGCTGAGTTACATCCTGGTATCCTTCAGATGTACTTCAACTGCCAACAGAGGAAGAGGGGGGTAGGCTGCAGACGTCTAAGGGGATTGGAGGGAAGCTCAGCCTTGACACGTCCCAGCCATCATCCTGAATCAGATGAGGACTTCATGCATCAACCTCCTCCTTTTAAAGACAAGACCAGAAAAGATTCTCTATGTGATGGGCTCAGATCATGTAGCTAATTTGTAGCAGTGCCAATAGGACCAGAGCCACACACTGCTTTCTAAACTAATGCTTTGCAGAGGTTATGTTCATTTCTTGAGGTTCATGGTTTACTAATAAATTAAGATCTCCAAAAGCAGATTCACAAAAATTGTGATATATCCTACATGTTGACATTAAAATAACGGTTTAGGCCTGGCATGGCGACTTCATCCCATCATCTTCACATTTGGGGAGGCTAAAACAGGAGCACTGCTTGAGGCCAGGAGTCTGAGACCAGCGTGAGCAGCATAATAAAACCCTATCTCTACAAAAAATAAAAAATTTATCCATGCTTGGTGACATAGGCCTTTAGTCCCACCTACTCAGGAGGCCAAGGCAGGAGGATTCTGAGCCCAACAGTTTGAGGCTACAGTGAGCTCAAGCAGAGTAAACTCTAACTCTAAAAAAGTAATAAGATTCTTCTAATCTCAAGATCATTACAGGACTTATAAGATAGATATCTGTGACATATAAATGAAATAAAAGTTTGTTGGAGGCAGTCTGATCTGGGAAAGAGATTAAAGTTTAAAGTTATTAGGCCTGGCATGATGGCTCATGTCTGTAATCCTAGCGCTCTGGCAGGCCAAGGCAAGAAAACTGCTTGAGCTCACAAATTTGAGACCAGCCTGAGCAAAAGTAAGACCTCATCTCTACTAAAAATAGAAAACCTAGCCAGGCACAGTAGCACACACATGTAGCCCTAGCTACACAGGAGGCTGAGACAAGAGGATCACCTGAGCCCAGAAGTTTGAGGTTGCTGTGAGCTAGACTGATAATACAGCAGTCTACCTGGGGTGATAGAATGGGACTGTCTCAAAAAAAAAAAAAATTTTTTTTAACTCTTTTTTTTTTTTTTTATTGTTGGGGATTCATTGAGGGTACAGTAAGCCAGGTTACACTGATTGCAATTGTTAGGTAAAGTCCCTCTTGCAATCAGGTCTTGCCCCCATAAAGTGTGACACACACAAAGGCCCCACCCCCCTCCCTCCGTCCCTCTTTCTGCTAATTTTTAAAAAATTATTTGATGATCACCTGCTAGCAATACCATCACTGTGTCTTTTTGACAATGTAGATAGCTTGGGTGTTGTCAAAACTCCAATAAGTGCCATGACATGTCAAGCTATAACCATGGTTTCATAAGATTTTTGAAAAAACTACTCCCACAATACACAGGAAAAAAAAGTCTTTAAGAGAAGCAAATCAAGCTGTCACGATAGACGCCCTCTAAAAAGAGAAATGGGATCAGGCAGGGAGAGAGATAACATCATGGCTTCCCTTTTCAACTGTGTTGAATTTATTTTTTACAGTGAAGATGATTCTAAATTGCTTGTATAAATTTTTGTTAATGTAAGTCTCCTCGCCAGAAAGTATCTTATCTAATGTGTAGTCAAAAGTATGACAGAATTTAAGTCTCCCTGGGAAAAGATCATTCAGGAGACCGATGTTTTGAATATGCTGAGAAAGGAAATAGAAGGTCATCGCTGGAATATACATAATAAAAAGCAATGCATGAAACCTACCCTATTGTAGTAAAGATTCAATTCAGAAAAACTAAGATGGGCAAGTCCATTTCTTCCTTCTTATTCCTGCCTCTCTCATAAATAAGTGAAAAGATTTAAGAACCTAACAATTTACTAATAGCACTGTGTAGTGGTGGCTATGGGAGGATTTGGATGTCCTGAACTCTAGTGCTGGTATTTCTTTACTAACAAGGACAGAACAAGTCACTCTGTTCAGTCAACTCATCAGTGAATGGGAACAGTACAATCCAATGGCAAGCCATATTCCTTTACTTTCTAAAATCACTGTGGTCAGCTTAGGTTGGACGATTTCTGGATAATAAACATCCTAATGTTGTAGGAAAAGCATTTCACAAGAGGCCAGAAAGCCTGGGATGGGCGAGAGATAGATGGGCTCAGACTGAGCTTCGTGAATTTAGGCAGAACTATGTCACCTGTGCTCCACCACTTACAAGTCTGCTAAAGGAGAATGAATGGGATTGCCTGGGTAAACCACACCACAAATTCTGAAGCATTCTGCAAATGTGTTAAAAATTAATGTTAACCTCATTTCCCACTTGCTGTCACTGTGATTGTTTCTAACTGTGTTATTCTCTATAGAACTTTGTAACTCATTGAAATGCTTTTTTGGGGGGAATATAGGGTAAAATTAAAAATTTTTGAAAGGTGTTATTTTTATCCCCAAACTCTGTCACCAACTATTATAGGTTCTTATCTGCTGCAGTGAGAAAAGAGGAAACAGGAAAAATGAGCACAGTGCTGGAGCCAAAAGCTTGGGTTCGAACCAGGGTTCAAACCCAGATTAGGTGTCTCTAGGCGACTTATCTTGGATCACAGTGCCCACATAGAGTGATACCATAAATACTGAGTGGGACAAGAGGTGTGAAATGCAGGAGGTGTCTGGATGTTTGAAGAGATGTGCAATTATGTTCATTTTTTCCCTGCTTAAGAATTTGATCATGCACACACACAAACACACACACACGGAGACCCCGTAAATGACTCAGGAAGCTTCATGAACTATCACTGAAAAATTGCAGTGCATCCTGCCTGTGACTCCACAACAGCAGCTTTGCATTCCCAAGCAGCATGTGATATGCTGAAATCCAAGGGTCAAAAACCGCGAAGAACAAGAGCTATTATGGAACACAGTATTTACAGCTTCCAAGAAGGCATTTTTTTGCCTTTGGACAAAGCACTTTATCTTCTTGTGTTTAATTATGCACACTTGTGACTCTCCTCTAAAACACAATAAACAAATACTGGCTTTATTCTTTTAGAAGAACAATGCTATATATCTCCAATGTAGGAACGAAGGAAGTTTTGAAAAGAAGTAGAAATTAAAAAGTGTTTAAGCAGGACTTGGTAACTTGTCCCTCTTCCTCCTCTAAATCACATTAGACAAAGTTTGGTAAATGAGGAGTGAATGGCCCAGCAGGCACAGCCAGTCACTAACACCCTCCCAAATCTTTTAGCATCTTGCAGATGGAACAGATGGTTCAAGATGGTCTAGAGAGTCTCAGAAAGTCCAGAAAATGGGATCAGGAGACTTGGGCTCTGTGCATGGAAATATTGTATGACCCTGTGACAGCATTTTCTCATTTAACCATGACAGTTAATGGACCTCCAGTTTGTGGACTGAGAAACAGGCAGGTCCTGTTTCTCCCTACCAACTTTAAAAATTCTCTCTTTGGAAGTTCTTTCTCATAGCTTCCCTGGATTACACCCAAGGCAGTCTTACACTGTAGTGTAAGCTTTGGTGAGGGGAGGATTTACCATTTGCAGACCTGGGAAAATTAGGTAAGCCTTTGCAGCTTCAGTTTTATCACTTGTAAAATAGCACAAATAATATTACAGAGTTCACAAAGATAACGTAAGGCTTAATAATCTAATTAACATAAAGTCCTATATAATGAGCGGCAGATAGTGTCCCTTATCATGAACCATTAATATTATTTCTCTAAAACATGCCTTATAATTCTTTTCCTTGTGACTTTATACCAAGTGTTTAGAAATACAAACAAACATTTTTTTTTGTTTCTAAATAAAAAATGAAATATTTCTACAGTTATATTTCTTAGTTTGGGTTTTAGGAAATGAATTTGATACATAAGTCACATTTACCATTGAGTTGAATTTTGATGAGGTAGGACAACATAGTGTGAGCTATAGATCTACTATTCTAGATTCTGTAGTATTGCAAGATTCTAATTCTAACCTTATTGTTTCCAACAACATCATGAGTATCTTAAGAAAGGATATTGTTTTTCTTCCACTAAGTAGAGTGGCCTCGAATACTCTTTCAGTGACTTTGGCTTTAAGCTGTAAGAAATCTGGCAATTAAACCATGGGAAGTGAGTTTTTTGCTGAGACGCAAAATGATCAGAAGGGGGTTCTCTTTCTGCCAGAGAAACAACCTAATAAGAAAGTAGACAATGTTTCTCAAATTCCAAATTTTGAGGGTAGAAGGTAATGTTGTTATATCTTTCTTTCTGAGAATTGGTGGGAGATAAAAGAGGAGATACCTGATTTCTCTCTACTTGTTTAACCAAAACTCAGCTCCTCAATGGAGAATAGCTGCTCCAGGATCCCTTCTCCCCCTAAAACCACCAACTTTTCTAAGAGGGTCTAGCTGAGTCTTTTTCAGATTCTCCAGCTCTGTCCCTTCCTCCTCCATGAAGCCTTCCCTGTAGTAACAGCAATCAAGTCCCACATCGATTCGGTCCTTATGCCTTGTCTTTAACATTTGTTCTGCATGGTTTTATCAATCCCAGTAGAAATAAGTTTTGGGGGTGGGAAGACCATGTCTCTTTCTATTATGACCAGCATAGTTCAAAATATACAGTAAGTGCTCAAAACTGATCTATAATCATGTGTGGCTTAAGGATGGGGAGGCATTCTGAGAAATGCATGCTTAGGTGATTTCATCATCATGTAAACATAAGAGTGGACCTACAGATCCCTAGATGGTATCACCTACTACATACCTACCCTGTTTCCCCGAAAATAAGACAGTGTCTTATTTTAAGGTGTGCTCCCAAAGATGCGCTGGGTCTTATTTTCAGGGGACATCTTATCTTTCCTGTAAGTAGGTCTTATTTTCGGAGGATGTCTTATTTTGGGGGAAACAGGGTAGGCCATATGGTATAGCAGTGCTCCTGGGCTAAACACCTGTAGGCAATTGTAACCCATAGTAAGTACTTGTGTAGCTCAAAATAGAAAAGATACAGTAAAAAAAAATACAGTAAAAAAGACAAAAAAATGTATACACGTATGGGGTATTTACCATAAATGGAACCTTTAGGATGAGAAGTTCCTCTGTGTGAGTCAGGGAGTGGTAAGTGACTATGAAGGTCAAGAACACTACTTTACACTACTGTAGACTTCATGAGCACTGTACCTTATGCTACAGTAAATATATTAAAAGATTTCTTTCTTCAATAATAAATTAACCTTAGGTTATCATAACCTTTTTACCTTATTGACATTTTTAACTTTTTGACTCTTTTGTAGTGACATTAGCTTAAAATACAAACACATTGTGTATCTGTACATTTTTTCTGTATATCCTTATTCTATTAGCTTTTTTAATTTTTAATTTTTTTTTTTTTACTTTTTGAACTTTTTTGTTAAAACAAAGACACAAAATATGACCCTAAACTACAGAGGGTCAGGATCATCAATATCACTATTCACATCTTGCCCCACTGGAAGGTCTTCAGGGATAACAACCCTCATGAAGCTATCATTTCCTATGAGAGTAATGCGTTCTGAAAAACCTCCTGAAAAGCCTGCCTGAACCGGTCTTACAGTTACTTTTTTTTAAAGGCAGACAGACTACACTCTAAATAATAACAAGTATAATAAATACATAAACCAGTAACAGTTGTTTATTATCAAGCATTATGTACTGTACATAATTGCAGGTGCTAGACTTGTATAGAGCTGGAAGTGCAATAAGTTTATTTACACCAATGTCACAATAAACACTGGAGTATCACATTGTACTGTGACATCAAGACAGCTATGATGTCACTAGGCCATAAGAATTTTTGTTTCATTTTAATTGTACAGGTCTACTGTGGTATAACTGAATGAACTGTCATTATGTGAAACATAGCTGTATTCTGTTGTCATAGCTTCATGTCCAAACCTATGCCCTTTCTCAGCCCAATCAAGTATTCTCAGCAATAGTGTCTCAACTATCATCTAGCCTACAGAGACCACGATGGTAAAGGCTGCCTTATTTAACATTATACCCTCACAGCTCAGCATAGTGCTTGATTCAGAATAGACAGGCAATAATTTGCTAATTTAAACAGAATTCTCAAGAATGCCTGGACTAAAAACTTTCCTTCCTTCTTCCTAAACACCGCATGAAGAAATAATCTTGACTGGGCACAGTGGTTCACACCTGTAATTCCAACATTCTGGGAGACTGAGCCAGGAAGATACCTTGAGCTCTGGAGTTCAAGACGAGTCTGAGCAAAAGCAAGACCCTGTCCCTAATAAGAATAGAAATATTAGCTGGGCATTGTGGTGGGCTCCTATAGTCTCCCCTACTTGGGAGGCTGTGAGGCTGGAGAACCACTCGAACCCAGGAGTTTGAGGTTTCTGTGAGCCAGTGCTGAGCCTACAGGGCTCTAGCCTGGGGCAACAGAGTGAGATTCTGTCAAAAGAGAAGAGAGGGAAAGACGGAGGGAGAAGAGAGAAGGAAAGGATAGAAAAGGAAAACATCTCTACTTGTCCTCTCATTTTTTCATTCATTACTGGACTTCCAAGTACTGCAGAGGCTTATCAGGGGATTAGGAACTAAAACGGATACTCTCGGTCAGAAGTGGACAAACTATAGGGTCAACTCGCCTGCTGCCTGTTTTTATAAAAAACGTTTTACAGAAACACCATCATGCCTATTTGCTTATGTAGTATCGATAGCTGCTTTCTGGCCTTAATTACAGAGTTGAGTCATTGCAACCATATGGCCTCCAAAGCCAAAAAATGTCTACTACCTGGTACTTTTCAGAAAGAGCTCACTGACCACTGCTCATTCAAACTACAAAACCACAGCACCTCTTAGTTGATAAATGGAAAAGACAAAGAAGTTTTGAAAATTCCCAGGTATAGAAAGTAATAGAATTTAGTGCTAATTTTATAATAATAGTGAGTTTTCTTGGTATGTGTTAAATATAAGTATACGTAACATATTTACAAAGTTCTTTTACATTTGATTCCATCCACAGCTGCATATCTCCATTTCACAAATGAAATACAATGAATTCAAGTGACGCGTTGTGAGACTAGTCTGAGCACTATCAAAATACTATTTTAAAATTTGACATCTGATTGAATCTTTTCATAACACTCAGATACTGAGCAACAAACAAACAAAAACCAACTTTGCCTCACACTGTTATTTCTTCTTTACCATTAAGTTGGTTGGTATGTGAAGGTCTCCAACGCTGAGATTTGAAATGTTCTGTTTACAAAATTTCCATGCTGAAGGTACTATTGTTTACTTCATTTAAATCTTAGTGGACCCCATTGTATGGAACCACTCCCGCTGTGCTCCGAAAATATTTGCAAAATGAATGAAGTTGAGAAGGTCTTTGTTTCCCTTAGTAACCTCTCAGTTTCAATATTTTCCTATTGGAGAACAGTTGTTCATATATTCTTTCACGTGCTTCTGTACATGCACCCAAATGCAATATTTTATTGCAGAAGGTGTGTGACTTCTGGTCTCTTCACACCTCCTGAAGCATAGACTGTATAAAAGCTTCCATGTATCCATCTCTGCATGCGTAATAGGACTGGGGACAGAACTAACTGATGATTAATCTTAGCACAAACTCCTCCTTGGTGAATTCTGAAAATTTGAATGATCACATTTTAGTCATTGTCTTCTCCATAACTAGCCAATGGCTCCTTACTGAGAAATTGGTTGCTTATTAGGTATATTCACACACACACACACACACACACACACACACACACACACACACACACACACTTGTATTTAATTTAGCAGATAGAAGCCAAACAAAATTTGAGTAGGTCTGCTGTAGACCATCCTATCAGGCAGAAAGGAGGAAGGGGGGAGATGAAATCTGAGACAGAAAACAATTCAAAGCAAATGTGGCAGTTAAGTCACCAGAGATAGAGATCTTCTGAGGGCAAACGAATCAGGAAAGTTTTTAGACCAAACTTTATACAGCACTAGAATCACTTGGAGGGCCTAGAATAAACAGCTTGCTGGCCCCCACTCAGAGTTTCTGATATGGTTGGTTGACCTGGGGTAGAGCCCAACAATTTGCATTCCTAGCAAGATCCCAACTGATACCAAGCCATTAGTCCAGTGACCACACCTTGAGGTCCATGCCTAGCCCAGAATACAGACGCTAGACCAGTGTTTCTCCAGTTTTAATACGCTGATTAATCTCCTTAGAATCTTATAAAATGCAGACGCTGATTCAACAATTCTGGAGAAAAGAGGGCTAAAAGGTTAACATTTCTAACAAGCTCCCAGGTGTTGCTGACTCGATCTATCTGGCTGTAATAGATCTGATGTTGTATATAGCATGGGATTCCAGACTGTTCCCTAGAACATGAGAAATGCTTTGCAACTAGAGTTAGGCCTTTAAAGTTTCTGGGAAGTTATAGTGTGCTTCAAGGCTTCAAGTTTACATCAAGTATTTTTTCCCTGAAACCAATGTCTTTATTTTTTTCCTTCCTTTCCCCTTGTCTGTTAACGTGCTCATCTTCACATCTCAGCTGTGCCTTGTTACAGTTGAGCAGAGCTACGCTCCACACAGGTGGGGCTGCGGTTCTTAAAAAGGTGCAAGATACTGGGCAGGTCACAGAATCTTTCTTGGCCTCAGTTTTCCAAGCCTCAAAATGATGTGGCTGCCCTAAATGATCTTTTAAGTTTCCCTAAAGCTCGCAAAGACTCCACTACATTAAATGTAATCAAAAGTGCACCAAAAAGCAATTATACCTGTGCTGCCACCTTTGGGTAGAAAACATAACTTTAGTTGGAACAGATGAAACTTGGGAACAAGACATTTTCCTGGAACTCTCATAGCCTACAGCTCAAACTCCAATTCAATATTTCTTCCACATGATTACAGCTCATACTGGGCTCCCTTTATCATAAAATTTCAGACACAAACCAACATAAATTTGATTTTGACGTCATTTGCCTTTATGTATATTAAAGCATTAATGGCCTGATTAATATTCTGTGGATATTTTTCCTATCTTAGGAAATTTCCATGGTTTCCAAAAGCTTGAAGCACCATATTTTATAAGGCATTCTAATTACATTATTGACTAGTGAGTAATTTACTTACCCCAAGAATGCACTGCAGAGAAACAGAACAAAAATATTGGCATTAGAATAAGAGTCACCTGGATTTGAATTCAGGCCATTCTACTAACTGTGCTCTTTTGTAAGTCATCTAACTTCACTGAGTCACATTTTCGTACCTGTAAATGTGTAAAATACTTTCGTAGTATAAAATACTTCCCTTTGTTGTTGAGAAGTTTTAAAAACGAATTTTTGTAAAGTTCTTGATGAGTATTCAATATGTGGGAGATATTGCCAATAGGTACTTGCAGGCCACCTGTGATGTTGAAAAAAAATGGGTTTTGAAGCCAGAAGTTGGTTTTGGACTGGGGCTATTTGATTTTATAACATTACACAGCTCATTGAAACTCTCTAGGCCACTTTCCTCATCTGTATAATGGAGATCAAGCTTTTCTAGAGTTAATTGAGAATTAAATTTTATTGCTATGGACTTCCATATCCAGGAAGAGAAGCAATATGGGTTCAGAATCCACTAAAACTCATTTCAATTTTTCACAATCACACTCTAATCGAATGGAAGGTAGCCATGATTGGAATATCGTCTTTGATCAAGAGGAAGATAGTCTAAACCCTATGAAGCTTTTTCCTATCTCAAAGGAGGAAACAATATTTTTTTCTAAAGAAAGAATTATTTTGTCTGGAAGAGCTGCCCTGCAACCTGCAATCAGCACCCTCCCAGACCTCCTGAAGAGCTGCACCCCAACCTATGATCAGCACCCTCCCACCTCCAAAAGAGCTGCTCCCAGAACCGTGATCGGCACCCTCCTGGATCCCGGTAATCAGGAACCTCCCAGACCTCCAGAAGAGCTATGCCAGGACCCAAGATCAGTGCCTCCCCTCCATAAGAGCTGTGCCTGCCCGCCCCTGGTAAGAGCTGTGCTAAGACCACTATCCCACCCTCTGGGCCTCCCCACGACCTGACCAGGAACTCCGGAGACGCGCAATCCCGTGTCCTCCCTCCTGTACCCTTCCTGCCTCTGCACCGCCCACTCGTCTGGCCAGGGATTCTGGTAGCCACGTGACCTCTGGAGCCCTCCCTGACAATGCATGGAGCCCTTCTCCTGGCCAGAGACTGCTGGAGCCTTGGGCCTTCTGTGCCAAAGTCACTGGGTGCCAGGCACTCCCAGAACCATGTACACTACCCCCTGCCCTGTTGCTGGATCTGGGGGTGTCACACTCCAGAGCTGCTTCCACAACCAGAACTCCCTGAATTCACTTCCCCAGAAGAGCTACACAGGGTCACTCCCTACAAAGATCCAGCAACAATAGAGTGATCCCCCCAGGGTCTAATCTTGGAGAGACACCACCCCAACTCTGAGGACAGCCAGAGGCAATGATGAAAAACAGTCATGAGATTTTTCAAAGGAAAAACTCTGGCAATATGAATAATCACAGTAGATCAACTCCCCCAAGGAACAATGGGGCAGACACAGCACAAGATCCCATGCACAAACAAATAGCTGAGATGTCAGAAATAAAATTTAGAATCTGGATAGCAAATAAGATCGAATTAGAGTTCTAAGCAGTAACCCAAAAAATGTCTCAAGAATTCAACAAATTCGAAGACCAAATGACCAAAGATTTTGACACATTGAGACAAGAAGTTGCATCCCTCAAAGATCTGAGAAACACAGTAGAATCCCTCAGTAACAGAATGGAGCAAGCAGAAGAAAGGATTTCCAACAATGAAGACAAAGCTTTTGAATGCTCCCAAATGCTCAAAGAGGAAGAGAAATGGACAACAAAAACAGATCACTCTCTCAGACAGCTTGGAATAATTTGAAGAAAATCAATATTTGTCTTATAGGGATCCCCAAAAGCAATGAAGTGGCTTCACAAGGCACAGAGTCTCTTCTCCATGAGATTATGAAAGAGAACTTTCCATACATGCCAAGAAATTCTGAATTTCAGATAGGTGATAGTTTCAGAACTCCAGCATGACTCAACCAGAATAAGACATCCCCCAGACACCTCATAATCAATTTCACTGAAGTTAATATGAAGGAGAAAATTCTGAAAGCAACCAGACAAAAGAAAAACATTACTTAGAAGGAGAAGAATATTAGACTAACTGCAGATCTCTCTACTTAAACTTTTCAAGCTAGAAGAGGATAGTCATCAAATTTTAGCTCCTAAAACAAAATAACTTTCAACCCAGGATCCTATACCCAGCTAAACTGAATTTCATTTGTGTTGAGAAATTAAATACTTTAATGACATTCACATGTTGAAGAAATTTGCCACAACTAAACCAGCTCTCCAGAATATTCTCAGACCTATCCTCCATAAAGACCAGCATAATCCTCCACCACAAAAGTAAACCAACCCGGAAAATTTTGATCAAATTCCAACTTCCACAGTAGCAAAAGGATTAAAAATGTTCACCAGACTCTCGAAAGGCTTATCAATATTCTCAATTAATGTGAATGGTTTAAATTGTCCTCTAAAGAGGCACAGGTTGGCTGACTGGATACAAAAACTCAAGCCAGATATCTGCTGCATACAAGAATCTCATCTTACATTAAAAGACAAATATAGACTCAAGGTGAAGGGATGGTCATCTATACTCCAAGCAAATGGAAAGCAGAAAAAAGCAGGCATTGCAATACTATTTGCAGATGCAATAGGCTTTAAACCAACCAAAATAAGGAAGGATAAGGATGGACACTTCATATTTGTTAAAGGTAATACTCAATATGATGAGATATCAATTATTAATACTTATGCACCCAACCACAACGCACCTCAATTTATAAGAGAAACTCTAGCATGCATGAGCAACTCGATTTCCACCACTTCCATAGTAGTTGGAGATTTTAACACCCCTTTAGCAGTCCTGGATAGATCCTCCAAAAAGAAGCTAAGCAAAGAAATTTTAGATTTAAACCTAACCATTCAACATCTGGACATAAGAGACATCTACAGAACATTTCATCCCAACAAAACTGAATACACATTCTTCTCATTAGCCCACAGAACATACTCCAAAATCAACCACATCCTGGGCCACAAATCTAACCTCAGCAAATTTAAAAAAATAGAAATTATTCCTTGCATTTTCTCAGACCATCATGGAATAAAAGTTGAAGTCAATAACAACAGGAATCTGCATACCCATACAAGAACATGGAAGCTAAATAACCTTATGCTGAAGGATAGATGGGTTATAGACGAGATTAAGAAGGAAATCACCAAATTTGTGGAACAAAACAACAATCAAGACACGAATTACCAGAACCTCCTGGGATACTGCAAAGGCAGTCCTAAGAGGGAAATTTATAGCACTGCAAGCCTTCCTCAAGAAAACAGAAAGAGAGGAAGTTAATAACTTAATGGGACATCTCAAGCAACTGCAGAAGGAAGAATAATCCCAAACCCAGCAGAAAAAAAGAAATAACCAAAATTAGAGCAGAATTAGATGAAATTGAAAACAAAAGAATTACACAACAGATCAATAAATCCAAAAGTTGGTTTTTTGAAAAGGTCAATAAAATAGATAAACCTTTGGCCAACCTAACCAGGAACAAAAGAGTAAAATCTCTAATTTCATCAATCAGAAATGGTAAAGATGAAATAACAACAGACCCCTCAGAAATTCAAAAAAAATACTTAACGAATATTATAAGAAACTTTACTCTCAGAAATATGAAAATCTGAAAGAAATTGACCAATACTTGGAAGTGCGCCACCTACCAAGACTTAGCCAGAACAAAGTGGAAATGTTGAACAGGCCTATATCAAGTTCTGAAATAGCATCAACTATAGAATATTATGCAGCCTTAAAGAAAGATGGAGACTTTACCTCTTTCATGCTTACATGGATGGAACTGGAACATATTCTTCTTAGCAAAGTATCTCAAGAATGGAAGAAAAAGTATCCAATGTACTCAGCCCTACTATGAAGCTAATTTATAGCTTTCATATGAAGGCTATAACACAACTATAGCACAAGAATATGGGGAAAGGGCCAAAGGAGGGGAAGGGAGTGGGGAAGTAAGGGTAGAGGAAGGATAATAGGTGGGGCCACACCTACGGTGCATCTTAGAATGGGTACAGGTGAAATCTACTAAATGCAGAATACAAATGTCTACATACAATAACTAAGAAAATGCCATGAAGGCTAAGTTGAACAGTTTGACGAGAATATTTCAGATTGTATATGAAACCAGCACATTGTACCCCTTGATTGCACAAATGTACGCAGCTATGATTTAACAATAAAAAAATAAATAATAAAAAAAAGAATTATTTCCAAAGAGAAGGATTTCTTGTTCAGTGAACTGGAGCCTGGACCTCTCAATAAAAGGGTGAGTCTTCTGGCATTACTAGCAGTAAGATGAGTGCAAAAGAAAAAAAAAGTTAGAATTTTTAGAATTTTAGAAAAAAATTCTAAAATTTTTTTCTTCCAAGTGCTGAAAGACCATCTTTGTCTGCCCTCAAATATTTTTTGACAACTTCTCTTCTTAAATGTTTTCCCCTACACACTCAACTGCCTGCTACTTGCCATAGAGACGCCATATTTTTTTTTCTTCTGCCCTTTAGTCATCTTGGTGTTTCCCCTGGTAATTATTTAACCCCAACTTATTACAGGAACACATTTCTCCATAGGTTTCTCATGCTTCTGCATAAGCATCAGCACTGACTACTTTTTGCTCTACACGGATTTGTGTTTTTGTTTTTTTTTTTTATAGTTTTCCTTTGCCACCCAAGTTGGTATACTGTGGCACTATTATAGTTCACTGCAGGCTTGAACTCCTAGACTAAAGCAATTCTCCCACCTTGGCCTCCCAAAGTCTTGGAATTACAGGCATGAGCCAACATACCCAGACTACTGAACTATCTTTTAAAAGGTATGTGTATAGCAGGTAGTCTTGGAAAATAGAGTTTATGTCTCCCTTAAGAGCAAAGTTACCACCTGCCCATTATAAAAGAAGTGGGTTCCCTAAACTCAGGGTTTCTCTATTCTAACACAACTTACATACATGTTTAGGTATTATCTGGTCTTCTTTAAATTGACATTTGGAAATTAGGACTTAGGGAATGAGCATTTTAAAACATTGATACCATAGCTACTGCTTTTGCCGTGAATAACAAACTGTTCTTTGTTCCAGGAGTCTTAAGTCTTCTACCAGCATTCTTGAAACAGGACTAGATGAACTTGTTAGCATTCACATATGTGTAATCTCAGACTCTTCCTAGTTCTTGACACTTATTTCCTTCCAAATACTCAAATCCTACTTACTTTTTAAAGTTTAGTTCAAATGCTTCACCTTCATAAAGGTATTTTGGTTCATTTTTGTTCCTGTCTGTAAAATAGGGGTAATAATAGTATCTACTGATTTGGGCTATTATGCAGTTCTAACAAGTTGACATAGGTAAGCTATAAGTACTGTAAGTATTGGCAATTATAATAATATTATCATTATTATTATATATTCCTTTACTCCAAAGAAGCTTTTAAAAGGTAGCATAGTATCTTTGACAAATGACAAAACTAATTCAAATCCTGTTTCTATGTTTGTGTAGCTCTTGCAACTGCAGGGCAAATGCCTGGCCTACATAGGCCTTGATTTTCTCACTATAAAAATGTAGATGATGGCGCTGGCCCCATATGCCGGAGGTGGCAGGTTCAAACCCAGCCCCGGCCAAAAAAAAAAAAAAAAAAATGTAAATGATAATTCTTATCATTTTCATGAGATTGTAGCAATAAATAAATCATATAAAAGTCTATAATATATAATGGATGTTAATACAAGCATGAGGCTAAGTTATTATGACACTTTCTACTTTGTATCCTACAAATTTATTTATACAGGTATTTTATTTCTTCTATAAACCTATAGCTTCATTTTGGAATAAGAGGTTAGTGAATTCATCCTGATGGCCCTCAAATGTCTAGCCCCAAAAAGGAGTCAACTTTCAAGTAAGTCGCATTTATTCATTCAAAAACATATATTGATCCCTTGCTACATGCCAAGAACCATTGTATCTATTAAGGCTACAACAGGAATTATTAATTCTAAATAGGAGCAGAAAGAAATACTAACCTTAAATTTATTTTTGTCCCTAGGGATATAAAAAGCAGTATTTGGAAATTACATTTGTGGGGGGGAAACTTGCTTATATAATTTGAACCAAAATGGGGGAGTTCTATATCAGGTAAATCTTATGATTATTGCATTTAATCCTTAACTTCTTTAAAACAATCTAATTTTCTCCATTGTTGGGTATTGGTTCATAGAATTTTTAAGTTTTTTTCCATTGGTTATGCACTTGGCTAGATTTGGGTGAGCTTATATTCACCTAAATCTAATTCATTTCTAATTAATTTCATCTATATCTTTGTAATTTTTCTTATCTGAGCCAGGATTCCATATACTGCCTTCAACTTTCTGCACACGATAGTCAACTTTCTCAAGACAGGCCTCCTGGTTCAAGTGTGGTTAGTGGACTCCACCCTGGCCAGATTTTGGCTGGTATAAAAGGTCTCAGCATTATAAGTGTAGGAAGGGTGGAGGCTTCCCCATGACCTCACCCTTTCATCACATGAATAAGTCTGTCCCAGAAAACAACCACCCTGAAACTTGCCATCCGGAAGGGAAGGGCCAATTTCAGAAAATCAGCAGCTCCACTACCCATTCATTCAACCATGGGCCTCAGTGCCCTGAAAAAATCCTTTTGCTAAACTCTGGTTTCAGCTACTGTAACATTATGTAAAATACATTGTCATTTCTCTGAGAGGTGTCTGGAAGGACAGTACTATAGCCATAATTATATTTGCAACAAAAATGAGTCCAGATATGTGTCAAAAGAGACTTTTTTATACTGCTATGTATTAAAGAGACAAAAAGCAAACCTCGGATACTGCTTTTACTTTTTCCTACAGGGATCTTATTTACAATTTAATTTCTTCTCTGTTTATCTTTTATTAACTTAATCAACACAAACCATAAGCAACAGTAAACATAAACTTTATTTTGTAAGTGCAAGGTAAGTGACAACAGCTACCTCGGGAGGCACTCGTCTAATATCACATGATCCAAAGAAAGGCAAAGGTGGGTTAGGGCTCAGAACTTCCCATTGGGCAAAAGGCCTCAGGAAAAGGTCCCCAGCAACATCCCAAACAAAGCCAACTTTTCCAACAAGACTCCATGTACAAGGACTCAAAACTATCTGAATCAAATTGAATGTGTTTGATAAGTGTATTTATTACATTTTAAGAAAGTTTAGTATACCAGTGTCATAACACATCTGGTTCTAGACTTCAGACAGGCCTTTGGGTCAGAAGCTGGTGGCTCATGCCTGTTATCTCAGCACTTTGGAAGGCTGAGGTGGGAAGACCACTTGAGGGCAGGAGTTCAAGATCAGCCTAGGTAATAGAAGGAGATCCCATCTTTATAGAAAATTTAACAATTAGGCAGACATGGTGGCACATAACTGTAGGTCCAACTACTCCAGAGGCTGAAGTAGGAGGATTGCTTTAGCCTAGGAGTTAGAGGCTGCAGTGAGCTATGATTGGGAGGTCACCACACTAGGTGACTAAATGAGACCCTGTCTCTTAAGAAAGAAGGAAATGATGTCACCTTTAATTTCAATAGATCCTTACTTTACCTTTAAACCACTTGAGTAAGATGGGTCTGCAAGGCTCTAGTAGCTGCAGATTGTAGGAGTTGCATTATTTACCTCAATGAGCAGTTGAGCACATATAATTTGTCAGTAACAAGAGACTTCTGCACTCACCAAGCTCTATTTGTTTTCCAAAATATAAAGGAGTATCTTTTTGTTAACAAAGAGCATGTGCTCTAGTGAAGCACTTTTCTATTGACAGAAATATTACAAATAAACGCAGAAGTAATATATGCAGCACAGGAGTAACGTAGGTAGTGTAGGGATGAATTTTAAAGTAAAATAATTTTTGTATCATCAAAATCATTCATTTTTGAGCTGGTCAATAAATATTCATCTACCCTTTCAGGTATTAGCAATTAGGAGCTGAAGAAGCAGGTGTTGAAAAATACAGGCTCATCCAAATCTAAAAGTTTCTGGAAGAAAAGTTGCAACCCTCCTACAGGGGCTTCCCAGACTTGTGAGGGAACCTGGGAATACAGAGCTTGAAGACCGTCACTGGGTCTTTTTGGGCCCTTCCCCACTCCAGAGGCTTTGCTTCAAGATGTTCCTCCAGGTTCACAAGAGGAGACCAAGTTTGACCTTCACATCCCTCCACCCCAAAGGGTCCTCCCCTTACCTATTCCTTATGCATGTGACACCTTTTGCTGTAAACATATCCTTCTTAACAATTTAAGTAAAATCACTGAAAATAATTGCTTGATTGTTGGCTGGGTTTTACTTGAAATGTAATCAACTTGTCAACCCACAAGTGATAAAGACTTCTTCATCTCTTTATCACATGCTTCTGGGAGCTCTAGTGTTTCTGTTGCCAAAACCTTTTGCCTGACCACCAACCACCTGCCTGCATCTAACCTTGCCTTCTCTCTAGTACATCTTCCTTTCTACAAAATATCTGTCTTTCCCATGATGTGATGCACACAGGAAACAAGAAGCAGGAAAGTGATTTGGAAGTTGTGGGTGTGGTGCAAACATGGGGATGACTATAATGACCGTGCTTAGCACCCTGCCAAAACAAGGATGTCTCTGCAAGTCCTTGCATGCTCAGAACTTAAGCTCCAGAAAAGCAAGCTCTTTATTATGGTGTCGTATCACCAGCTGCCCTGTGTTTGTTTAGTAAACAAGAGTAAATGAATGTGTTGTATATATTGCCAAGAGTTTTTTTTTCCTGTTTGCTTATTATTTAATAACAACATAGGAGTTTTCTTTTCCAAAATCCTTACCAAAATTCAGTTGAAAACTTTATTGACTCTTCTTTCAGAGTGTACTTTTTAAAAATTACTACTTACTGAGTGGCACCTGTGGCTCAAAGGAGTAGGGAGCTGGCCCCATATACCGGAGCTGGCCCCATATACCAGAAGTGGCAGGTTCAAACCCTGTCCCGGCCAAAAGCTTCAAAAAAAGAAAAAAAAAGAAAGAAAAAGAAAAAAATTACTACATACCCTGTTACTCTTGGAGCCTCTGCTTAAAGTTACTATTGATTCTCAGTAACTTCATAAAGCTGGAAATGTTGAACAAAAAGGAGTATTGTATTCCCATTCCATGGGTGAGAAAACGGAGCCCAGAAAAGTGAAGTTTCTGGTTTCTGGTGTGATAATCCACAGCATCTGTGGGTTAGCCAGGGCAGCTTCTTCTCCGGGTGACATTATCTCCCTCTTCTCTCTATAAGCATGTTGGTGCCTGAGAATGTGCTGATATTCTGACTTCTGTGAAATAAGAATCTATCAAGTCATTTAAATGGATTTCACATCGCCTTAAGTGGCTTCTGTCAAACCTCCAAGAATAGGAAAGAAGAGAAAATAAATGGGTGTAGGGTTTATATAGATGGAAAGTCAGCCAACAAAGGGGAAGAGATTAAGGTAGGAAGAACTTTCAAAAGCATAGGAAACCAAGAGAACAGTCATGTATTCATTCAGGAAATAATGGACACCAACTATGCATACTCTGGAGCGAGCAAAGGCTTTTGCTGCCACATTGCTGTTGTTGTTGTTTTAAAGAGACAGAGTCTCGCTTTGTTGCCCTCTGTAGAGTGCTATGGCGTCACAGCTCACAGCAACCTCCAGCTCTTGGGCTTAGGAGATTCTCTTGCCTCAGCCTCCCGAGTAGCTGGGACTACAGGCGCCCGCCACAATGCCTGGCTATTTTCTTTATCGCAGTTTGACTGGGGCCAGGTTCGAACCCCCACTTTGTTGTTTTGGCGGAAGATACTATTATCATGGAAGGAACAGATGGAATGGAAAGACGGGACTCAGTTCTGCTTCACTATCTCTCCTCAAACCAGTTTGCAGTCCTTCACAAGTAAATGTGTACACTGTAATGAGTTATACTATTTCAACTAACATCACTCCTAGATGTATAATTACCGACTAGATACCATCATCAAACAAATTGGATTGAAAGATGGGACCTCAGTTTAGCTTGATTATCTCACCTCAAACCAGTTTGTAGGAGACATTGGGTACTTAAAGGTACAAACTTTAATAAATGAACAATATTTTTTTAATTTTCTTTATACATATACATGTGTTTATTTGGTTTCCACTTTGTGCCTTCACAAAATTAAAAAGGCTTAAAATTTAATAACAATAACAATGTTTAAGATAAGACTAGAAACAAAAACCTTGTAAAGAACGAACGAAGATAAATACATTCAGAAAAGAAATCAGACGATTGCTGCAACGAAATATTGAGCAATAATAATAAAAATGCAAAAAAAGTAACATTCACACTGTCAGATAAAAGTATGTCTATCATAGAATGCTTTGACTCTGAGGTTCGGTATGAAGTCATCAATTAACTTCTTTTTGTTTTTTTAAATGAGCAATATTTTTATCACTAACATCAGCCTTAAAGATAACTGCCAACTGGGTATCTCTACTTCAGTTTAAGATGTTCAACTTGATTTCCTCTCCATTCTCCCTTTCTTCCTTTTCTGACTCCATTAATGCCACCATGGCACTGAATTCTGTTGATTCTGCCTCCTCTTTGTCCCTCCGCCTCTGACCTCATCCTTCTCCTCCCTTCTTTTTTCTGCCCTGGTATACAAGCAGGACTCCCAACTCTCATTTCCCTGTCTTTAGATTTCTTTCCCAATGCATCCTCTACAATCTTGTCAGAGCAATCATTCTACAATAAAAATATAATATTACTTTTCTTTTCGAAGCCCATTGATGGCTCACCTTAAATTTTAGGTTAATTTTCAAAGGTACTAGTGTAGCAAGCAGGGCCTTTCCTGATCTTCCCACTCCACTCCTCATTGAAAGGGATAATGAATTTAGTTTTAGTTGTCAACTTGACCAGGCTAAATGATGCTGAGGTAGCTATAAAGCAATTATTTCTGGGCATGTCTATGATGGTGTTTCAGAAGAGATTATATTTGAACCAGTGAGTGAGTAAGATCCCCTCTCACCCAAGGCAGGGGGATAACATCCGATGTGTTGAGGGTCTAGATGGTACAAAAAGGCAGAGGAGAGAATTCACCCTCTCTTTTGGAGCTGGGCCATCATTCTTCTCTTGATCTTGGACATCAGAACTCCAGGTTCTCAGCCTGGACTCTTGAACTTAAACCAACAGCCTCAGTCTGAGAGTTATACCCTGTGCTCCTCTGGTCCCCAGGCTGATGCAGTTTGGATGTTTGTCCTCTCCAAATTTCATGTTGAAATCAGATCTCCAATGTTAGAGGTGGGACTGAGCAGGTGGTGTTTAGGTCATGGGCCATAGCTCTGTGGATGTCTTTGTTGTCATCCTGGATGTAAGGAGTGAGTTCTTGCTCTGTTAGCTCACATGAGAGCTGGTTTGTTTCAAAGAACGTGAGCCTCTCCTCTCTCTCTTGTTCCTTCTTTCTCCTTTTGAATGCTTGGCCCCTTTCACCTTTCACCTTGATTGGACACTCCTAGAATCCTCACCAGAAGTTAACACTAACACCATACTTCTTAGGCAGCCTGCAGAACCATGAGCCAAATAAACCTCTTTTCTTTATGAATGACCCAGCCTCAGATATTCTTTTATAGCAATGCAAACAGACCAACACATTTGCCTCAGGTCCTCACTCATTATCATGAGGAGGGCACCAAGCCATTCACGAAGGATCCACCCCAGTAACCCAAATACCTCTCCCCTCAACCCTTTCTCCCACATGAGGTCTGGAGGAGACAAACATCCAAACCATATTACCAAATAAACCTCTTTCATTAATTTTCCAACTTCAAGTATTCCTTTATAGGAAAGCAAACAGACTAACATGCAGGTCTTTGGACTTGAACTGAGCTAAACCACCACGTTCCCTGGTTCCCCTGCATGCAGACAGTGTATTGTGAGACTTCACAGACCCTTTAATTGCATGAGCCAATTTCCATGACAAATCCCCTCTCAAGTTTCTTTCTATGTATGACCTATGAGCTCTGTTTCTCTGGAGAGAACTCTGACTAAGACTCCTCCTTTCCAGAGTTTTCTGCTGTCCCTTTCTTCCCTTCCCTACTTCCACCTGCCCAGAGCACATACATGCTCTTTGTTCCATCTGAATTGATTTAGTTTCTGTCTCTCAATGAAACTTGCTATTTTATATTGATGGGACTTAGCACATGCAATTTCTCTGCCTCGAATATTCTCTGATCCCTTGTGGGGTGATTAAAGATTATTTATCCCTTACAATTTCAAACAAGTTTATCTTTGAGAAGTTTTCCTGGGCAAACAATCCAATAGAGATGCCTCTCCTCTAAACTGTAAATATACATATTTCTGTGTTCTAGGACTTTTCACACTATCCTTGTCAATTCCCCTCACTGGATTATGAGTACCTTAAGGGAATGAACTATATTTCATTTAACTTACAATCACTAGGGCCTGGCTCAGTACTTGGAATAAAACAATTTCATTGCGGAGATCATAAATTTTAAAAAAGCACAAATATATAATTTTAAAAATTTCTATTATACATAGTTAACATTAAAATCTAAGGAAAATTGATTTTAGTGATGTATTATGGTCATGCAAATGTCCTTGAGGGAAGCTGAGTGAATATATTCAAGGACGCTTTGTAACCATTTTTGCAATTTGTTGTGAGTCTTAATTTCAATATAAAAAGGATTTTTTAAAATAAACCTTGTCATGGGTTCAAGACCTGTATGAGCCACTAAACAAATAAATCTAAAGAAAATAACAACTTGATGTAGCATTTAATTTCCTTATAAATTATTTAAAACTCAGCAAGCTTTCAAAGAATTAAATCAGATGTCCTGTTTTAGCCTATAAAAGATCTTCTGACAGTATCTTAGGAAAATTCAGAAGGCCTTTTGGTCATTGTCATTCACTCTTCCCCTCTGCCTCCTTGCCAGCCAAAGACATTTGTGAATTTTTTTTGTTGTTGTTCAAAGACAGTCTATGATTAAAAAAGAAAGAAAGAAAGAAAATGCCATGAAGGCTATGTTGAACAGTTTGATGAGAATATTTCAGATTGTATAAGAAACCAGCACATTGTACCCCTTGATGGCACTAATGTACACAGCAATGATTCAACAATAAAAAAAAAAGGCTTTACTCTCATGATCTGAGGACAAGAACCAGGTTTTAAAATATGTGCACTCTGAAAACTGAACATTGCTGCTGTGCAAGTCACAGACAGCAGCATTGACTTTGACATTGCCCAGTGAGGTGGAGCGTTTGCGGGCTTTCCATTTACTACCCAGATGCCCAGCCCAAGGGCTACCCCTGGGTCCTGGCCAAACTTTGGTTTTGATTTACGGATGGTTTTATTGAAATGAAGGAGGAGGAGGCTCTATGGCCCGCTTAGTCTGGAACCAGCAAGTCAGGCGACATTCTCTTATGGTTACGGAGTTTGTGGCCACCTTCTCATGCTTATGTAAAGATACAGGGAGACCGTAGAGAGAGAGAAACAGAAAGCAAGGCAAATTAGAAGTCATTGCTGCGTGTGGAAAAATGATGGGACCTGCATAGTACATATAATAGGAGTATGTGCTTCCCTCTAGACAGAACACTTTGCTAATCTTTACTTGGCTAACTCCTGTAAGGACTTATAAATTTAGGTTAGTAACCTCTTCTCACAAGTGCTCCCTAACCCACTTACCTCCATCTCCCACAAAGACTGGGTTCCTACTGTTCCTCCTACCTGCTCCACTAGCAACAAGCACTTCCTTCTCTTGCAGGGCTCATGACTCATATGAATTATACCCACTGGCTCGTTTGCTGTCTTCCCCAGGGCCTGCCATTACAATCCTTGAGGGTAGGAAGTACACACTGTAGCACCAGTTCTTTCTGCCACATAAATATCTGTTAAGAAAACCAAGGGTTGTCGCTGCAGGTAAGACTCAAGGCACTAGTTTCTTCTAAAGCAACAATTCTATCTGTAATCCGAATGTTCCTTTTGATTTTGTATTTGCCACCAAAGTGAACTCTTTTAGTTGGTGATATAATACCCAAACTGTACATTATATCAATTGAATATTTAGTTAAAACAAAACCGAAACTCACAATCATCTCGGGAAGACTTGAGAACCATGCATGATTTCCCTAGAAAAATACCTACCTGTCCGCAATGTACAATGAGTTGTCAAACATTCTTCTTTCTTGATGACCTTGGGCAATTATTTTAGGCATTTTTCCACCTGGGATGATTCCACCATTCAACAGAGAGCAGATAACCTCTGGCATTTTCAAACATCTGTGATTTCCCAGGCTGAGCATAATTTCCATCCCTAGTATGCTCTTTATCTTCCTCTTTAAGATGAAAGCTGCTTCTGCGATGTGCACCTACACAGAACAGATGTTCCAGTTGGCTTTACATATACAAGCAATTGCCCCAAATCAAGACTTATTCCCACCAGTGCAATTAATTAATCTGTCTACTAATCAACAAATGTTTATTGAAGAGCAGACACTATTCCAAGCATTGAAAATACAGCAGTGCACAAAATAGATGAGACCCCTGCCTTCCTGGAGCTCACATAATTCAAGGAGTCTGACTGCACTGAGTGACGATAAACATATAAATAAAGTTATAAGAAATATCCAAGGTAATAGAAAAATGATTTTCTGACTGCAGGAAATAACAGTTAGGTCCTTGCTTTATTGAGTAACTGGCCAAGAGCCAGAGAAAGCACTAGTTGTGAGGCTTATTATTGGAAAGAATTTGTTGTAATTAGGCAAACCAAGTACTATTAACTCTAAGTTACAGGGATACGGAAATAGAGAACCTCTTTGAAATGGCATTGGCAGCCATGGGATTTTGCCCATGAGCCGCAATGGGATTTAACATAGAACTGTATTGTTTGGCACAAAAAAAATTTTCCTCCTTTTCCCTGTTTGTCTCTAAGGAACAATATGAGTTATTTAATAAATGTAAGGAAGTAAAACCTTGACTAGTTGAAAGAAAAGCAGGCCATATCTGTTTTTCTGTGTCAGCTTGACTAAAGCAACTCATGAGTGATCGATCCCATTATAGGACCAGATACACAACATGAGGGAGAACTTACTATGGAGTTGGAAGACAGAACTGTGTCTTAACCATCAGTCACTCTACCCACCGATGCCATTGCACATTTTTTTTACTTCTCTGTGCATCACCTGTACTTTACTTACATAACATTTTTCTTTACTTCAGTTTCCTTTTTTACTTAAAAAGCAAATTTGATGTTACTATGAATGGAAAAGCCAATATCATTGTTATAAATAGTGCATGAAAATCAATACAACAAATCATGTATTACTGTAATGCCCTAGCTAGGTAGTGTTGCCCAGGGAAAGCTTTGATTTTTTGAGGACTGCTCTTTTTTGGTCAAAAAAGGGAAACTGACAACTGTACAGGGTATTTAGAGACATTGCAGAATAAGAATGAGACATCTTCCTGAGGCCATTAGGAGGGATTATAAGTAATTAGAAAGATTGTCTTCTCCCTTTGTGAGTAAGGGTCACTTTTATGTCCACACATAAGCTAACAGAATATCCAGTCTAGGAAGGGAAGACTCTCCACTTTGGGAAATATTGGACAAGATGGCCTTGAGAGTGCCTTTCAGGTCTTCAATGGTACAATTGTCTGAGGAACACTCTGTAGTCAGGGGCAGGGAGGAGAGATGCCATTTGAATCCCACTGCTATTTTGCCCATCAAAAATTGGCCAGTATTTCTTCTTCTCCCATCCCTACATCCCATTTGGCATCCCATTTTCTGTCGTCTACCTGTTGGAGGCAAGCCAACCACCCTTAGCCTGGAGAACTCCCTTTAATAACATAGAAAGAGAGAGAAAGAACAAAGGTGGTAGCAGTCACAGTAGGAGAGGTCTGGGTGATCCAGAACAAATGGAGGAAAATCTTAGTTCCTCAGCTCAGTGTTGACTGTACATGATTAAGGTACAGTATCCGAAAAGCATCTGGCAGTATGCTGAATCTTGATGGACTATTTCCCTTTCCATGCAGATGTTGGTAATCCTATAAACAGTGCCTCTCACCATCTTACGTACCGGTTTATTCTCTGTAGGAATTATTTGTTGTCAGTTAGACACACCTTGAGTCCCATATTTATTTTTAGACATAGAAAACTCTGCCACAAGACCACGACACCCCCAGGATTTGACAGCTTGAAAAGAAGAGAAGCAGCGAACAGATGTAGAATTCTTAACGAAGCGAGGAGGAGAGGTAGGATCCTCCTTCTTTGGTATATTTATAGACTCTCTGTCTGAGTTATTTGTTATCTGCTCTATTGGCCTTTCTCAATAGTCTCCTCTCTTGGTCAAGCAAATAATTAGTCACAATTTACCGTAAGTTTAAAAAATGTAATAAATGCTTTAATCTGTCTTAATTGCTTATGAAAGACCATTTAGTTCCGGGTGCTCAAACCTAAACTGTTTGCCTCAATCTTTCTCTTTAACACTGTGTAGACTTTCTATGATTTCAGAAAGAGACCTCCCTCTTGTGGCAAGAGCAGTTTTTGCAGCCAATTCTAGGGTATCTGAGTTTTTAGATGCTAAGAACTGTGTGAGATTGTAGAAACCCCCTCACTTTACAGATGAAGTAAGTGAAACCCAGAGAGGACAAGTAATTTAACCAGTGTTTATATCTGGCTGGTGACTGAGCAAGACCTAGTGTCCCAGGCTTCTATCTCCCAGTCAGTGGCTTACCTCTGGTTCCCAAAATGGAATGACCTTATTGGTATGATTTCCCCCTGTCTAAGGCTTCCTCTGAACAGAGCTAGGGAAGATGTCACTCTCTGTGGCCAACAAATACATGAAAAAATGCTCATCGTCTTTAATCATCAGAGAAATGCAAATCAAAATGACTTTGAGACATCACCTAACCCCAGTAAGAATAGCCCACATCACAATGTTTCAAAACTGCAGATGTTGGTATGGATGTGGCAAGAAGGGAACACTTCTACACTACTGGTGGGATTATAAACTAATACAACCTTTATGAAAAGAAGGATGGAGAATCCTTAAGGAATTAAAAGTTGACTTTCCATGTGATCCCACAATTCCATTACTACAGATTAACCCAGAACAACAAAAATCATTTTACAGCAAAGACATTTGCACCAGAATGTTTATTGCTGCCCAATTTATAATTGCCCAAATGCCCATCAATCCACTAATGGATCAATAAATTCTGGTATGTGTATACCTTGGAATACTATTCTGCCATTTAAAAAGATGGGGACTTTATATCTTTTATGTTTACATGGATGGAGTTGAAACATATCCTTCTTTAGTAAAGTATCTCAAGAATAGGAAAAAAGTAATCAATGTACTCAATATTATTATGAAACCAATATTTAAAGTTCAGGCATCCTCGAACTTTTTAAACAGGGAGCCAATTCATTGTCCCTCAGACCGTTGGAGGGCCGAACTATAGTTAAAAACAAAACAAAACAAAAGCTATGAACAAATTCCTATGCACACTGCACATAACTTATTTTGAAGTAAAAAAACAAAACGGGAACAAATACAATCACATCGCCTCATGTGGCCTGTGGGCCGCAGTTTGAGGACCCCTGAAACACTTACACATTCATATGAATGATAAAACACAAATATAGTCAAGCAGGAGAGGAGGAGAAAGGGAGACGATTGGAGGGAGAACGGAGGAGGGCATTTGATGGAATCTCGCCTAATGTGCACAACACGAGGGTACAATTCAAAATAACTAAGAGTAAATTACAAATGTCTTACCACAAAAAAATGTTAAGTGAGTTGATGGTTATGTTAATCAGTTTGATTTAAGCATTCCACACTGTATATCAAATCATCACACTGTACCCCATAAATGCATGCAGTTACACTTTAATAAAAAATTAAATTAAAAAAAATGCCATTCTCTGTCTGAGCAACATTGTCTTCCATGTGAAAGCTGCTAGTTGGTGAGCTTTCTCTGTGAGGTAATTAGTCTTTTCTCAGAGCTGGGCTGTAAGCTACATCCCTTACATGTGACACCCATAAGACCAGAGCTCTCTTCGTGTCTTTAGGAACAGCCCACCTTGGATGCTACTTCCTGTCCAAGTTGCCTTCATTGGCTTGTTGTGACAAAGGGCGGCGCCTTCAACTCAGCACTGAGAGATGCAGAAGAACACACTGGTGATCCAGTTTCCCATAAGGGCAAAACTATAATAGGTCTCTCTAGAGCAGTGATTTTCAATTGGTATGCCATGAAAAGATCTTAGGGGTGCCTCAAAAATTTTTAAAACTCATTACTTAAATTATTTTTGAAAGAAGTTCAAAGCACAGTAGGTATATTATTTTTCTGCTCCCAACAAGCCTTCTGGTAGATGCCCATGTTAGGTCATCTCCTGCATTGGCAAAGAAAATTGAGGAAGTGAGGCAGGAAAAAGAACCAAGCAACATCGGGGAGCCTGACAGGATACTCACTGGAGGGAGAAGTTGATCTGTCAAAAAATACCCACATATCACACAATGATTCTGGCTACATCTGAGAAGATTAACAATCATAATTGTTTAAAATCACTTCAAGTGATTTGCAATATGGGGACAAACATCTCTCAATGTTTTGGATGCATTACTTACTCAGGGGTTGTAGCCTCGAGTTTCCAACTTTTACCACTAGCAGAAATGACGAGATTTTGAGGAGAGCTTCTCTAAGTCTAGTTCAAGTTGAATATGTAAATAATCTTTCTTAGCAAAGCAACTACTGGAGCTTCTGATTCCCACTTGAGAAATGCAGCTGGGTAAGCAGTAGCTCACCAAAGCTTCTGCGATTATCTTAGGTGAGGTTATCTGGAAAACAACCCCTGAGATAGAAAATTTCCAGGCAGCTGGTTTACTGGGAGCACTATGGAAAACCTTGCTTCTAAGCAAGCTGGAAAGGACTGGAATGTAGAGACCCTTCCAAGAAGTCAGAGGGAGAACTGACCCGTGATGCAGTGGCAAAAGATGTTTAGCTGATCCCAGGGGGAGCTCTGAAGCAGGGCTGTCCCTTCACAGGTGTTCCAAATTGAGGCAAGGAGGCTGGGCCTTTTTACCTGTGCAGTCACTGGATGTGGACTGCCCCTGGATAAAGCAGCTTTCTGGGGTTGTGGCAATTCTCAGAAGGGATTCAGGTGCAAAGTAGCCTATGGGTTTGGAAAGGAAACTGAGGGAATGTGGTCTTAAAAGAATAGAGGGGGAGTATGTGGCCAGCACACCACAGTGTCCACCACAGTCATCCATTCCAAAATCTACCCTCTCATTTCTCAATATTCATGACATCTTTCTGTGGTTGAAGCTGCTGTCTTAGGGTATTTGTTTAGCAAAGTAGCATCATTGGAGGCAACTTTGAAAAATGTCTATACACAGTTCTGCTTTCTGACTGATTTTAATGTGCACCCAGGCCAGGCGAAGTGGCTCATGCCTGTAATCCTACCACTCTGGGAGGCTGAGGCAGATGAATTGCCTGAGCTCAGGAGTTCAGGACCAGCCTGAGCAAGATGGAGACTTGGTCCCTAAAAATAGCCGGCATTTTGGCGGGTGACTATAGTAGTTCCAGCTACTTGGGAGGCTGAGGCAAGAGAATTGCTTGAGCCCAAGAGTTTAAGGTTGGTATGAGCTATGACGCCATGGCACTCTGCCAAGGCTGACAAAGTGAGACTGTCTCAAAAAAAAAAAAAAAGAAAATAAAAAAGTGCAGCCAGCATTGAGAACTCTGGGCCTATTGAAGCAGACATTTTTAAATCTGAAGGCAATAATGCCCCTTCACGTGTAGACATAGTATCTTAGGACTATATTCGGCTGGCATAGGACAAGACTGTCAGCTGTGAATTCTAGCCACCGCTGCTCCAAAGGGATTAATTAGGCTTGTCTAAGGTGTGCTAAGGGACTGAAACAGCCAACGTAAACATATATACTACCACCTCAGTCACGCTGCCATCTCCCAGGGCTGTGCAGATGAGTTTTATTGGCTAGATTTTAAACATTTGAAGCTCATAGTTTGTTTCTTTTTCTTTCTGAAGCCCATAGTTTGTTTCTCTTTCTTCTATTTTTGGTTCAATGTCTGCCTTTGGGTCCTTGTATAAAGAAGACTTTTATCCACCTAGCTCTTGTAATCCCACCAGTTTTGGCTGAAGTACACCAGTAGTTGGCCTTTCGTAGCACAACTAAGTATACATGGAGCCTGTTTCAAATCATATCCCCCCAAACATAACAAACGTGCTGTAAAAATAAAAGATCTATGCATGTACACCCTTCTCTACGATACTATACAAAGTCGGTGTTCTTAGCTTGTGCTTTTCTGTTTTGTGATTGTGTGTGTGTGCATTCTTTGTATTATGAAAAATTTCAAGTATACACACACAATCACAAAACACATATTTATTACCTAACTTCAATAAGTATCAATATATGGTCGATTTTTTTTTTTCATGGATACCTGCAATTTCTGCTACTCTCTGCACAAAGAAACTGGATTATCTTGAGGTATATCTTAAATATATCATTTTATTCATAAGTACTTCAGAAGAGTCATGCTTTATAATCCTTGTCAATATTACTAATTTATAAGCCTGTCTCCTGGAATTGAAGTGATAGGAACCATCCATCTATACCAGAAATAGCAGACTACAGAATTAGTCATTCAACAGGCAGATGTTGAGTACCAAACACATGCATGTTGTTTAGGACGTCAGTAGAATTGGACATGGTATTTGTCTTTGAAAGTTTTATTTTGGTGTATGTGTGTGACTCTGTGTGTGTGTGTATGTGTCTGTAGGTAAATGAAGGAGGAAGTTGACAAGAAAAGCATAGAATTTGGCTACAGTGCAGTTTGTGACTGTTGTGGATAAGGGAGGCATAAGCTTTGGGAAATACTTTTTGCCAGAGCAGATATCTAGAGCTGAATTTTGGGGTTAATGTAAGTTTTAGGCAATGAGAATAAAGCGGGGAAACTCCGAACTTCTACAGTTGGTTAAATGCGCATATGCCCATGTGTTAAATTTGCTCTAACCCGTTAACTTTTCTAAGAGGCCATTTAATATCACTCTGATGCTTGGCCACAGTCAGCCACCCAGATTCCAGAAAGAACTTCCAAAATAAATCCAGTCACCAAGACAGAGCAGATCTGCTCATCTAAAACACCTTTGGAGAGCCTGAACAAACTCTGTGTCTCGGATTGACAGCCCCCTAGGAAAATTCTTAGTAGATACCAGAAGGAAAGGATATATGTGTATAAAGCTGGGCAAATCAAGAGGCATGGTCTACAGAGGGTGACACAGTTCCATTGTCTCAGAATTCATTAGTATTGTGCAATGATCTATTGGCTTGAGTATTTATGTTGTAACATTAAAAACGACATAAATGATAGAGGTAGCACATGACCACAATCAATTCAATAGATTATTTGAATATTGAATTGTTCTTTTTTGACATGTGATCTGATTTTAAAATCTTTAAAATATCTGCAGGGAGAAAGTAAAATAACACTTCCCACTTGATGGTATTCAGAGGTATTTTGATGTACAATAGGCTAAGATATTGGCAAAAAATAATCTATTGCTAGTTTTATTACAAAATTGCTATATAAAGTAACATGCTAAATCCCTTTTCATATTTTTTTATATCTTCACAATAGATTTGTGAAGTAGATTCTAGAATTATACTCATCTTACAAATAAAGATACAGACAGAAGAAATTTAAGGAATTTATCCAAGATCACACAATGAGCAGTAAATCAGGAATTAGAACTTAGGTAGTGTTATTTCAGGACTCATGATAACACTATGCAATGTTTTTTAACATTAATATGACTTGCATGTAGATTCAGATTATCTCAGAAGTCGTACAGGGAATTTTAGAGAACTTACTGAGTCATTATGGGACTTTGTGAAGCTTGCTCTGTGAAAATAATTTAATTCTGCTATCTTATGACCAAAAGGTATGCCTCTAAGCATTATCTGTAATATGCCCACCAAGCTGGAAGCCACTTATAGTGTTAACAATAGAATAATGGTTATATGGCGTTTCAGCCCACAATAGAACACATACACAACAGGGGTCCCATGAGATTAAAATGGAGCTGAAAAATTCCTATTGTCTAGGGGTAGCTTCGGTGACACTGTAGCTCAATGCATTACCTTTTCAATGTTTGCATGTGTTTGCATACGCTTATGATTGCCTGCAGTATTCAGCACAATAACATGCTGTACAGGCTTGTAGTCTGGGAGCAAGAGACTCTACCATATATAGCCTTAGCGGGTGTATAGTGGGCAACATCACCTATGTTTGTAAAAGTACACTCAATATTCGCACGACCTAAGGATGCAGTTCTCAGAACATAGCTGATGTTAAGTGATGGATGACTGTGTGTATATTTATATAGAATGTGCATGAATATATGTACAGTACATTCATATGATAAGACATTTTACAGTCATGAAAAGACACATTTGAAAATAAATACAGAGGGCGGCGCCTGTGGCTCAGTGAGTAGGGCGCCAGCCTCATATACTGAGGGTGGCGGGTTTGAACCCCGCCCTGGCAAAACTGCAACAAAAAATAGCTGGGCGTTGTGGTGGGCGCCTATAGTCCCAGCTACTTGAGAGGCTGCGGCAAAAGAATCGCCTAAGCCCAAAAGCTGGATGTTGCTGTGAGCTGTGATGCCACAGCACTCTACCGAGGGTAACAAAATGAGACTCTGTCTCAAAAAAGAAAGAAAGAAAAATATACAGCATGTTTGAATATATATATAGGTGAACATAACTAAAATGTTAAAATTCGATAAAAATGATGAGTGTTTATGTGTAATGTACATATATGTTTTACATATGTATGTATGTATGCATAAGGATATGTATATTTTATATTTTAGTTATATATTTTTGTTTATATATGTGTGTGTATATATTTGTGTGTGTGTGTATATATGTATATATAATTTATATAATTAATACAGACAGAGAGAGAATTAAAGAAATGTGCCAAGATAGTGATTAAAGGTTAAAAGTATTTGGGGAGATAATAATATGTTTTTACTCACATTACTGTTTTCTACAATAAACTTACACTAATTCAATCAGAAAAAAAGCACTTTTTCCCCATTTTTTAAAAAATTTCAGGTTAATATAAGGGTACAGACAATTAGGTTACATTGTTTGCCTTCATTAGAGTCTACGTTGTAGCTGTGTTCACTCAGGTGTGCCAGGCACCCTTACATTGTGCCTGTTAAGTGAGAGCATAGAGTTTTTTATTTTTAAGTACATATATCTCTACCTTTGAAGTAATTACAATTCTTGTTGAAGAAGTTGTCACGAGTGAAAGAGAATCACTCATTTTTACAAATTGCACTTGTATTCCCTTTCTGCTGCTGTTCCATTTTATTTTTATGCTGGTAGAAAGACCCAAAGAAATTTCTGCATTCAAATGCTGTGGTAAGCATTTCTAGTCTTGTTTTTACTTTGACCCATTTCTAAATGCATTTAACAAGAAGTTGTATTCCTCCACATATATTGCCTTTCTTCAAGCTTCCAAATGTCTTTTCTTCACTGATATTTATCTGACATAGTTAAACAGTCATTTAGTCCATATTTGCAGGGGCTCCAGTAAGATAAAACAGGAATAGAGTTTGCAAAATAGCCTGTACTAAATCACCCCCTGCTGTGAAGTGCTCGCAGTTTTCTTCAATTTTGCATGGAGACACACTTGCTTCATGCACACTTCAGGCTCAAAACTGTCTTTTACTTTAAATAATGCAGTGAAGAAATTAAATAATTACAGGTGCAGGTAAGAAGTCTCAAAGGCTTTATTTAAGTAGGAAAAGGGGAAGAGGGAAAGAAAAGAAATTAACATTTTTAGAGAAAAGACTCTGAAACCTTTAAATGCATCTCCTATGTAAAGAGACAACTCCTTGAGTGAGACCAGAAAGGATGGGAGAAACCGCCATTCTTTGTTAGAGAGGAAATTGGTTATCTTTGTTGACTTTCTCGTTAGACTAAAGCCTTTGGTATTACCGATTAGATTACAGTGCTCCAAATGGTTTTAAATTACTTTATAAAATCATTACTTGAATGCTTGAATTTATTGGAAACTTGCTCCTGTTCTCTGGTTACTGGAGCCTGAAGCTGCATTTTAGAATACCATACCTGTTGGCAGAGTGGGTCTCTGACAAAGATTTTTATAAGGAAGGTTTATAGCAATACCATGTTCCTGCCCAAACCTGGTTTTCTTCATATATTGAAGACCAGGAGATTGTTTTGAATAGAATTTAAATGTCTCAGGGAACAGAGCATTTCCTTCTTCCTTTTTGACTTTCCCCTAACCTAATAAGAAGCCCAGACCGTCACACTTTGCTCAGAGTTGATTTTTAAGCATACGCTCATACACGAAGTTATAAAGATTCTCACTGGTTGAAGAGGGCTGGATATGTTACTAGACAAGAGGGTTCAACTGCCTGTCATTGTCAGCCAATATGCGGAGACAGAGACGGGGATAGGTCCACGAAACTTTGTTAGAAGGCTAGCAATTCAGGAGAACAGTGAGAGTAGCCTCTCCGAAACTGTTCTGTTCTTCTATTTCTGAAACCACAGTTTTATACATAAAAATTCAAAGCAAAGCCCACATGAACCTTATTTTAAATAATAATCAGCACAACTCAGAAACCTATTACAACATTTCCAATTCAAAAGTTAATTTCCTAATCAATCTTCCTAAACTACTTAAGAAGGGCATCTTTAAGGTAGGAGCTAAATGTACAAAACAATAAGAATGGGACACAGGAGGTGTAGGTCCTGCAGGACCTAAAATGACAGACCAGCTGTGTCATCTCAGCCCTAGCCTGGCTGCCTCCATCTTATTCTCACTACATGTGCTGTCAGACACACTTCAACATAGAGAGTTGGAGAATATTAGGGTTTGTTAAAATAAGTTTAGCCTAAAGCCGCCTCTGTTTCTTCATACATAGAGACCTGTAACCTAACTGGATGCATAAAGAGACGGTAGCCTACTCTAGTAACAAGTAGTCAAGTCTCACCCAATCCCAACAGCTAAGTGTTGGCCAATCCCAGGCAGCTAACTGTGTAAACCCTGTTCTTGTTAAGTCTAACTCCAAGCTTTAACCAATCAGCTGTTTTGGTATCGCACTTCCATTTTCTGTAAGTCATTTTCCCTTTTCTGTCCACAAACTATGAATGTGGCAGCCCTGGAGTCCCCCTGAACTTCTTCTGGCTCTGGGAGCTGTCCAATTGTGAATCGTTCTTTGCTCAATTAAATTCTATCAAATTTAACCTGTTTCTTTTAACAGATTAAAGGCATAAAACATCTAAAATATCAAGATTCCTAACAAAGGGCACTGAGAAGTGTACCAAATATTAGAATTAGGAGATATGTTCACTCTATTCAAACCCATTCTCCCAGCCCATTCTTCAAAATTTATTGTACACTCTATTTTCTCCATGAAGTGGCCTAGACCACTCCAGCAGCAACTTTACCCCTTATTTCTCTCTCTTGATGTCAACACTTGGCATAGCCAATTATGCAAATTAAATACGGTTGTGTGTTTTTTAATGATGGGGATAAGTTCCGAGGTGCCTCGTTGGTCCATTTTGTGTTTGTATAAGCATCATAGAGTGTACTTAGGCAAACCTAGGCTATATAGTATAGCCTATTGTTCCTAGGCTATAAACCTGAACAGCATGCTATTGTGCTGAACACTATAGTCACCTGGAATCTAATGGTAAGTCTCTGTGTAGCTAAATATGTCTAAATATAGAAAAGGTACAGTAAAAATATGGTAGCATAATCTTACAGGATACACAGTGGTATATGTAGACATCACTGACCAAAATGTGGCTATTAGATGCATAACTAATAACATAATAATTCAAGCATTTCACCAAATAGCATAACAGTTTAAGAAATGTGAATTACATTTAAAATTAGATCCTCCTCACCACACACACACACACACACACACACATCTCCAGCATAAGTAATTGATCTATTGATCATAGTGCCAATTGCCTGGCTCACGGACAGATATATGGACATATGGACTGGTGGATAGATGGAGACAGAGGTAGCCAGGGCAGTAGATTTGGGAAATATCGTCGAAGCTGAGACTTGACTCAGTTCACCATATTTATGGGCGCACTTCACTTGTTTAAATTACCTATGTAGTCTCTAGTGTTTGAGGCAGCAAACCACTTTCTAATTTTTGAAACTTTAGAGATCTGAAGGTTGTGAATTCATCCTAAGGGAAAAATCTAAAACAAGCACAGCCTTTATTCATGAAGATAGTCTCGATAGTATTATTTACAACAATAAAAAATTGGAAATAATTTAAATGTTTTAAGTAGAGTTTAGTAAGTTATGACACAACAGCCCAATGTAGTGTGGTCATTAAAATGATAACTACAAACACTGTAAAGACATGTTTATAGTACATACTACATGAAAAATGGATAATATAAAAGTGTATATGTGGCAAGCTTACAACTTAATAGAGATATAGCTATTTGTACGCCAATGTTAGGAAAAGTCTGTAAACAAAGAAATAGTTGCAGCAGTGGAAGGAAATTTTACTATGTTATTCCCTTTTCAAACTATTCTAAATATTTTTATATTATTTATTCCAGTGAAGAGCAAAGTGGTGAAAGACAGGATGTGAAGAATAGACGATAGAAAAGCCAGGCACAGTGGCTCACGCCTGTAATCCTAGCACTTTGGGAGGCTGGGGCAGGTGGATCGTTTGAGCTCAAGAGTTGGAGACCAGACTGAACAAGAGCAAGACTCCATAGAAAAATTAACCAAATGTGGTGGACACCTGTAGTCCCAGCTATGAGGGAGGCTGAAGCAAGAGGATCGCTTAAGTCTAAGAGCTTGAGGTTGCTGTGAGGTTGCTTGAGCCTTGATGCCATGGTACTCTACCAAGAGCACAGAGTGAGACTGTCTCAAAAAAAAAAAAGAAAAAGAAAGAAAGAAAGAAATGGCTAGAAACTTGGAACATGAGCAATGTTAGAAGGAAAACAGGACAATGTGGGGTGAAAAAATTAAATTTGCCATAAAGAAAAGAAAGAGATCTGGTTAAAGCTGCTTCACCCACGATAAATTTTACTTGTGGCACCTGCCACCTGAATCCATCCATTTACTTCTACATGAATCTTTTTTTGTCATTCTCAAAGTTCTACTCATAATTACTTACGCTGGGGATGTGTGTGTGTGTGTGTGTGGTGAGGAGGATCTAATTTTAAAACTGCACCTCTGGCCATCATGTAAGAATAATTCTGATAATAGGAACTGCTTATAAAATAAACATGTTCAGGGAATCTTAGGAGGATCCTTTATGTAAATGTCTATTGTAATAAATTCCAACAGACTTTGCAATTGTTTCTCATAAAGCTAGTTGAATTTCACCACAATGAACATAGTGCAATTAATCACACCCACAGTTTGTGGGACCTGGATAATTAGCAAGTGAAAAGAAAACTTCTGAATTCAGTCAGGATAGGAGAAAAGCATTTTAGACACAATGAATCATACATCTAGGCACTTTAGTCCCAGAAACTTCTGGCTAGTGTTGATGTGGATAATCATCGGGGGACTGAGCAGGAAAATGATGGGACTTTGAGATGAAGAGAGAGGCAGCGGGGAGGTGAGAAGTAACTGCTGCTGGACGGCAGTAGGAAGCCCCAAAGGAAGGGCCTCAGCTTTGAATTCTGAAGTGCCTTCTTCTCAACAGACAATGGAAGAATTTTCCCCAACAAATGACTTGCATATGTACAGGGATGGGACAGAAGTACAGATGTGTAGCCGATTATCTTTGCAGAGACTTTGCTGTAACTATAGGATGGTGACAGTAGCGCAAATACAAGATTCAGAAAAGTTAAGTTCCAGTTCAAGCCCCAGCACTAACTACCTCTGTGCAGCTGGACAAATCATTTCACTATCCACTACCCCTATCTGTAAAGCAATATTGATAGCCAGGACAGTGTTACAATAATGACATATGACAGGATCTTCACTTATTTGTTGTGTTGCTATAAGATTTAAACATAATAATAACCTGAAAGTACTTTGTGAAGTCTGTATAAATGCTGTATCAGTGTTCTACCAATATTAGCCATCAAGATCACTGCTGGTCATTATTTATCCAATCAATGTGACAAGGTTAACCTTCCCCTTAGTATACAGATTCATCAATTTCCTCTTTTTCTTTCATCCAGATGTTTTCAGGGAATTTGCCTTTGAATTTGTAGAAAGGAAAAGGCCTGTCCTGCCTGGAAAAGACACAGAGCGGGTAGCTAACACGGGAGAAATTGTTCCATTCTAGGCCCAGTGCAAGTAGAAGGGCTATTGGATAATAGAATATTGATTAGATAATTTTCTTCAGAGTCATTAGTTTCCATACATAACTGAACCACTTTTGGAACCTCACATCTCTCAAATCATGAGAATCAATCTGCTAAATCCGGAGCTCCCTCCATAGGCACTTTCACAGAAAAGGTGTTCTCTAAAGTGTCCAGGACATTAAATACAAAATCAATACCTTGTGGATCCAGTTCTTTCAGTTAGCCAATGCTGTGGGCTTGGGTATTCATTGACCTTTATGTGGTCAGCTTTTTGCCTGTAAGTACAACTTGTATTTTCCACCCAGCATCCAGCAACCCTGAACCTAGGAGTTTCAACATTCACCATTCTTTAAAATACTTTTCTCTAATACTGCTTAGCCCAGTTGTACAGAATGTCATTAAGTTTTGCATTGCTGACATTTACTACAAAATTCTTTTCATTTTTCATTTTGCTGACAAAATGTCAACATGCAAATACATTATGAATTTGCCAACTTGTATCTGTACGGGCACACAAAAAATACATAACGAAGATAAGAATAAGAAATGATAAATGATGCTGAATATATTGCTTCCTTGCCCACATGGGATTCAATCTATGCTCACTTGGACAATTCAATATGCTGCCAGATTTCAAGAAAATTTCCTAATTATGTTTAAACAAATAAACATCAGTACTAGAGAAAGATGTTTTCCTCACCCAAACCCAAACTAGGATGTACAGTTTGGTCTTGTCTTCACACAGAAGGCAATATTTAGCATTCGTACAGTCCATTTGTGGTATACTCTTATTTAGCACACCTGCAAAATAGGTTTTCACTGTTCGTATTTGGAGAAAATTTAAAAGAAGCCTGCCTTAGGGTCTCCAGTGATTTAGTAGACTCTCAGCTGTTGAACTTCTGGGGAAACTAACTCAGTCATAGAACTTAAATGGTAGCATTTGCCAGAGTTCAAATTGGGGTCTGTTTTTTCTTTATGCAGTATTTGTTATTGAGTCATCACAAGGACCTTGTAAACACAGAGCCAGGGAAATATTACATTTTAAAAAATTTGAAAGCCCTCAGAAGCTTTCTGATGAATAGTATTTAGTCTTTAGAAAAATGAAATTCTATTAATGAGTTATCTCTAAGTGTAAGTTAACCTTTTTGAGAACAGAACTTTGTTGCCATTCTAGATACATAATAGGAAAGGATAGTTGCCCTTCATTGGCACAAGTTTAAAGTGAACTCCTTCATTTCCAGGCAACTATAGCAATGAAATTTAGCTCTGAAGTATCTTAGTGATAAGCACTTTTACCAAAATCTGAGGGTAAAGGGCATCCAAAAAGGTCTTTTTTCATATATTGACCATTACTGACTTACAGTGGTTTGACTTACCATTTTTCAACTTTACCATGGTGCCAAACCATTGCAATTTCCTTGTAATATACAATAAGCAATACATTACATGAGATGTTCCACACTGTACTATAAAATAGGCTTTGAGTTAGAGGACTTTGCTCAACTGTAGACTAATGTGAGTGTTCTGAGCATGTTTAAGGGAGGCAAGGCTAAGCTACAATGTTTGGCGGGGTAGGTGTATTAAATGCATTTTTGATTTATAGTGTTTTTGATTTACAATGTGTTTATCAGGATGTAATCTCATCATAAATTGAGAAACATCTGTATTACTAAAATCTGAAGTGTGAGTAGGGAAGATTGGTAGAGAGATGCTTAAATAATACCTGTAATGGCTGTGTAGTAACTACATCTTAGAAATGATGGAGTGTAAAAAATATAAAGGATGTACTCACACAGGGTATTTGTGAAAGAATTTTGTCATAATTTATCTTGTTTCAGATTAATAAGTAAAAAGTCATACTGAATATGCTTTGATTCAGAATGTCTCATTTAGAATCAATGAATTAGACCTACATGCTGGACTCAATGTTTTAATTACTACAGCTCTTTAAATGCCGTATTCTCAGGCAAGAGCAAGTGTTTAGTTAGTAGTTAGTAAACCTCTGATTCTTTGAGGGGATCATAAGAATACAAGAGCCAGCCAGGTGTGGTGGCTTATCCCTATAATCCTAGGACTCTGGGGGGGCTGAGGTAGATGGATTACTTGAGTTTTGGAGTTTGAGACCAGCCTGAGCAAGAGTAAGAGCCTGTCTTTACTAAAAATAGAAAAACTAGCCAGGCATGGTGGCACATGCCTGCAGTCCCAGCTACTTGGGAAGCTAAGGCAAGAAGATCTCTTGAGCCAAGAGTTTGAGGTTGCTGTGAGCTATACCCTGGGTGACAGAATGAGACTCTGTCTCAAATAAATAAATAAATAAATAAATAAATAAATAAAAGAGCCAATAAAATGTTTTGTAAAAAAGGGTTCAGAGTCACTACAAAAAGAACAAGTCTTGATTCCCGGGAGAGGGCTTCTGCCATGGGCAATAGGACCCAATCTTTTTGGCAGATGAAACTCCAAGACCCAGGCCTATTCCTTTGATTTCTCCTACCCTTTCCCTATCTGCTTTTTTTCTGAATTAGAGTCCCATGTGGGGTAGAGAGCATCACATTTTCATTTACCACACCTATCCTGAAAGGGACGCTCACTGCTCTGGGACCAGGGGTTGAAGCTAGAGGTGACAGACAGTTGGTGTCACTTCCTTCATATACAACCAAAGGCAATTACCTATAATCTTTACACTTCAGCTCCAAGTGGAAAATTTTCTGGGAGCCAGTTTGTCATTGTAGGATGTAAATGACCATAGAAGAAGGTCAGCTGTGCTAATCTAGGTCAATTTCAAACAGGTCAAAGAAAGAGCTAACACATCTTGAAATTGGAATTCTTTAGCTTCCTCTTGCTTTAAGTAGTCCTTTTTCTAGTCAGATTAGATTCTATACCTTTCTTATAGTAATCCTACTCCCACATAAACACTGCATTTTCAGTACGAAATAAGGCATTTTACAAAAATACAAGTTTTTAATGAATGCTTGTCATTTATTAATGTGTCCCATTATATAAATATTAGGCAATGCTATAAATGTAATATCAAACACTGAATTAACTCGGTCCCAAACTCATATGTATCATGGATCATACGTTTAAGAGGTGGAGGTTAAACATTCAAAGACCTTGAAACGTTAAGTCAAATTTCCATTTTCCTCACTGAATTTATTGTATTAACCCACATATGCAAATTAGATTAATGTGAATCCTTGGTTCATAGTACAATGTTATCTTTGGTCCAGGCAGCTTTTCCTTTGTTTTATTTACATTAGCCATCTATTTGTTAACTTATTTTTTCCCTGATAGAATTGCGGTCCTCCAAATTGATTTTCTATTGGGCTTAATATTTTTATCTCTTAAGAAGTTAAATTATATGATATCTTTAGTATCTTTCAGCTCTGATATTCTATGAATGAGGTTAAGACATGAATGTGTTTGGCCCAGTGCCTGGCATGTAACTAGTGCTTAATAAATGGTAGTTACTATTACACAGTTAACTTTTGAGCAATATAAGGTTATGGGCACTGACCCCCCCCCAACCCTTGCATAGTCAAAAATATGAATATGTATGACTTCTGACTCCTCTAAAATTTAACTATTAATAGTCTACTGTTGACTGGAAGCCTTAGTGATAACATAAATAGTTGGTTAATACATATTTTGTATGTTGTATATATTATACAATGTACAGCAGAAGCTCCTCCTCCTGCATTCTTGATATTTTTAAAGCCATATCCTCTTTCTGAAATTATCAAACCATCCTTTGCTGGCATTAAATTCTTGAGCTTTGAATTTTTTAGCTTCCTTTTGCTTTAAGTAGTCACATAATGGCTTCACTCTTTTTCTAGTCGTATTAGAGACTATAGGTATGTCTTTCATATAGCAATCCTGCACTCACATAAAAATTGCATTTTCAAAACAAAATAAAAATGTATTCCACAAAAAGTGCAAGTTTTTCATAACTGCTGGTGTAGTAGCAGTGACGGCTTTACAAACTTAGTTTTCTTTTTTTACAGTGGTCCTTATGATGAATTCATTTATCTTGAAATGGCAGGCAAGAGCAACTGCAGACCTCAATCTATAGTATGTACCAAGCAATTCAACTTTTTCTTGTAATGTCATAACTCCTCTACTTGACAGCATTCCTAGCATTACTAGTGGTGCTTCATGTGGGTCCCGTGGTGCTACTCAGGCTTTACAGTATTGCACAGAGCATGGTGAAAAATATGGAAGAACCATGAGAGATCACTTTTCACTACAATACACAATGTACTGGTGAGACTATCATGCAGCATTTTAAGTATATACTTGCAACACTCGAGCTTACTGCAACAGCAACAGGAGGCAGCTATGAGATTATTAGAGTAGTACAATGTGTATTACAGTTAGTTTGATGCAGTTATGATTTAATATTACATCTTTATTTACATTTCTCTTGACTATCGATGGTGCCAGGTATGATCTGTAAGCATTTCTGTGCCTTAAGTTTTGATAATTTTTTTTTATATCAGAAGGATATGAGGGTACAAATATTTAGGTTACATTCTTTTCATTTCTAAGGTAAAGTTCAAAGTTGTGGTTGAGCCCTTCACTCAGGGACATGCTGAACACCCTCACATTGTGGTCATTGGGCGAGATCTTACCAATCACCCTCCCCTCCCCCCTTCCCCTCCCTTTTCGTCTCTCCTCCCCCTTGCTAGACTATATTTGTGTTTTTCTTTCACAATGGTGTTTAATTGTTTCTATATTGGTTTCATATTAGTATTGAGTACACTGGATTCTCCCCCTCCCCCATTCTTGTGAAACTTTACTAAGAAGAATGTGTTTCAACTCCATCCAGGTAAACACAAAAGATATAAAGTCTCCATCTTTTCTTTTTTTTTTCAGTAGAATTAATTTTATTTTTTATTTATTTTTTTATTAAGTCTTTTGTACACAGATCATAAATACATTTATGCCATTTTCAGTGTGTTGATTATTTGTACAAATTGGAGTGCTTACATCTTATGTCTGAACAGTACTCCATGGTATACATAGGCCACAGTTTGCTCATCCATTCATGGGCTAATGGGCAATTGGGTTGATTCTATGTCTTGACAATTGTGAATTGGGCTGCAATAAACATTGTAGTGCAAATGTCCTTGTGGTAATTTTTTTTTCTTCTGGGTAGATACCTAGTAATGGTATTGCAGGATTAAATGGAAGGTCCACTTTTAGTTATTTGAGCACTCTCCATACTTCTTTCCATAGAAGTTCTCTTAGTTTGGAATCCTACCAGCAATGTAAAAAAAGTGTTCCCTTCCCTCTACATCCACACCAGCATCTGCAGGTTTGAGACTTTGTGATGTTGGCTAATCTCTGTGGAGTTAAGTGATGTCTTAGCATAGTTTTGATTCATATTTCTCTGATAATTAGGGATGAGGAGCATATTTTCATGTGTTTATTGGCCATTTGTCTGTCTTCTTCAGAGAAGTTTCTGTTCATGTCTCTTCCCCACAAAGAAATGGGGTTGCTGGCTTTTTTTTTTTTTTTTTTTTTTTTTAGACACAGCCTCAAGCTATAGCCCTGGGTAGAGTGCCATGGCGTCACAGCTCACAGCAACCTCCAACTCCTGGGCTTAAGCGATTCTCCTGCCTTGGCCTCCTGAATAGTTGGGACTACAGGCACCCGCCACAACACCCAGCTATTTTTTTGGCTGTAGTTGTCATTGTTTGGCAGGCCTGGGCTGGATTTGAACCCACCAGCTCTGTATGTGGCTGGCGCCTTAGCTACTTGAGCTACAGGCGCCACCAGTTTGCTCTTTTACTGTTGATTAATTTGATTTCTCTGTACATTCTAGCTATCAGCCCTTTGTCAGATTTATAGCATGCAAACATCTTCCCCCCATTCTGAAGGCTGTCTGTTTGCTTTAGTTGTGGTACCTTTAGCTGTGCAGAAGCTTTTTAGCTTGATCATGACCCATTTATTTATTTTTGGTATTGCTACATTTGCCAAGGGGTCATCTTCATAATGTCTTTTCCCAGGCCAATTTTGTCAAGAGTTTTCCCCACCTTTTCTTCTAGAATTTTTATTGTTTCATGTCTTAAATTTAAGTCTTTTATCTAGCAAGAGTTACTTTTTATCAGTGGTGAGAGGTATGGGGCCTATTTCAGTCTTCTACATGTGGCTAACCAGCTGTCTCAGAGTTTGATAAATTTTAATTTTTCATAATAAATTTGGGTATACTTTAGGGTAATAAATAATAAAATAGACTAATATCTGCATATATTTTATGCATTCATGACATATCTTTTTCTTAATTTTTAGGCTATAAGAATTGTCTGAGAGTTATTTTGAATTGTTGCAGATTTCCAAAAATCTCCCAATATATTTATTGAAGAAAATATGTGGTATTTTCTGTAAGTAGAACACATGCAGTGTTCAAGGGTCAGTCAATAGTTTATAATAATAATAATACTTAATAATATTTTATATTTATAGATTAATTTTTAAATTTGATGCATTTTCATTCCAGTTCTGAATTGCACACATTGGAAAACCAAAGGAGTTGGTAGTTCTTCTCATGGGCAGTGAAATGTCCAGTGGAACTTTTGCCCCTTGGTCAACTTCAACCTGCCCTTTACCAATTTACCATTGCTTAACAGAATCTCAGGTTAGAGGAGATCTTGAAGGTTAATTGCAAGTGATGGATGTTGAAGAGGAAGAAATGAGATGTCTCATCAGCCAAGTCTTCCCAGAATAATTCAATCTGCAGAGTTTCAACATGTGCCTTTATGGCGTTCTTGCTTACTTCTTTTACCAAACTTCTTAGATTTATGTTCATTGCAGTTCAGTAAAATTTTCTTTTAGAACTATAAGTGACCTTGTCAGAGATGCCAAACACTAGTGAGGCTTCATTATCAAGTAATATATTGCTAAGTATATGGCAGAGTAAAACTTAAAACTGCCAGGTCACCTTTCACACAGCACATTACAGAAGAAGAATTGAGGGTAAAATCTTGGGATGCTATTCTTTGCATAAAAAATAATAAAAAATCTGTGCAAGGCTCAGATTTCAAGTTCTTTTCCAAAGTTAGTGATGATTTTGCACTAACCACTACTATTCTATCAGTTCTTCCTTTCTTTGGCTACTGAGGCATTTGTAATATGACCGACTGTCATAGCTGTCATAGCTAAGGGCAAGTTCTTTGCTGTAGCTACTGATCTTCATTTGGAAGCTTCATTTTTGGCAAACAGGGCTCTACCCAAGGAAGCAAATAGTTAATGAGTTCATTAAGGTAAATCCCTAAGCAGGAAGCAGAGTGTGCCTATTCATCAATGGAAGAGAGAGACTTTAATATCATTTAGGTTTAGGAACCATACCTTTTGAGAAAGTACTTATGATGCAACTGGACAATAACTGCCAAAGCTATGAACAACAAGAGGAATGAATCTATATTCATACATTTGATTTAACAGATGAATGAGAGTTCCAAATCTTTCTTTTAAAGAATGGAGCTAAGTTTTTTCCTTTTAAATACATATGAATCTGAATGAAAGAATATGCCCTTTGAGTAAGCTAAATGTTGGCCCAGGATTGGTTTACAAAGCAGAAAAGTGGTTTACCCACTTCCTACCTCATTTTCCAATTCTCTCTCATGTTCAAAGCAATGATTGTTATGTTTGTGTGCACCAACCAGGGCATGCTTGCAGAAAGCAAGAGTATTAGTGGAAAGAAAAAGAGAAAGACACCATGTAGAAAAAAATATTAATAATCAATTTTGCCATCCCCAAGAAAATAACTTGCAGGCCTCAGGAGACCAGATGGAGTGATTCCTCCTCATTTCATTCATAATTTGCAGCCCAGAGGCAACAGGGGTTTGAAAGAGAAGCATTTTGTGCTGCCTTTGTAGTCCTAAACAATAGCACTCCTTGAGTCTCAGAGAGAAAACCATAGAGCATGCTTTAAACTTGACTCCTACCCGGTGCAGTGGTCACTCTCCTGTCGATCCTAGTGGGCCAGGCTCTTGCTCCCATTTGACAGCAAAAGTCCACAGTTCTGAAAGGAAGGGAGACTGTCCCTTATGAGTGTGTTGAGATTTGAATCTTGTTTGAACTATTCTCATCCCATCTGAAACACATCAGCTTTTACAGGGATAATCTGATGTCCCTATGCATGGATGCAGACAGTCAGGGCAGTGGTTAACAGTGATGTAACAGATCGTGAACCTTCTAGTCTCCATGTGTGGGGAAGGATGAAGTGTCCAAAGGTACTGGCCAATAGTGGGACTGTACCCAAACTCTAAACTCTGAACAGAGAGCTTATGCTTTTCCACTTTATAATTATAATAACAAACCGCCTTTATTGTAGAGTATTTAGAGAGTCTGAATTTCACTAATCTTCCATGTCTCCCCTGTCTCCTCCCTCCTTTTTTCTCCAGCATCCAGAACAATGCATGGCACATGCTGGGTGCTCATAAAAGATGTATTGAGCCAGTCAAATAAATAAATGAATAAAATACATGCTCTTCTGCAAATAGTTTAGTTCGTCTCATCTTCTATGTATCTATCAGTAAAATAGGGATAATGTTATTTTTGTGGAGTTGTTTTCAAGATTAAATAGTATAGCAAATTTATATAATATGTAAAATTTCATAAAATGTTACGCTCAAAGGTGCTAGTGGAATTTTAAGTTTGCAAGTATGTTGCTGATAAAAGAATCATTACCCAAAGCTGTAGGTGTGATGGGCTAATTAACCTCAAACACATTTAACTAGCACTCAGGAAGAAAGATAAGGAACAGAATGGAAGGAGGTGACAAAAGGGGGGGCAGTTGGAGCTACAGCAAATAGTTTTAAGGCCAGATGAATTATTTCCTAAAGGGTAATTTTTCTTTTCACCATAAGTCACCCCGTCCTATTCCTCCCACCCCCACCAAAGGCGGGGAGTTTGTGAAGGAGAAGCCAGAAGAAGGTTAATCTGAGCTCCCTCCTGCCTTCTGCAGTCACAGAGCATGACACAGAAATGAAAGTGAATCGGCCACCTATTTCATTAGAACTTCCTTTGTGGTCCTTTTAATATCATAGTCTTTCACTGTTACAGAGCCGTGCTCAGAAAAGTTGGAAAACTTTCCCCGTGATGGAGAGAAAGAAGCCCTCATCAGACGCAATCCAACAAATGAATGAAGCTGTTCCCTTGGCCCAACGTCTCCATTCACTTGCATGCCGAATGTTCACAGAAACATCTTTCCTCAGTTCCATAGCTGGAATTTTACTCTCCTGAGGCGAGGCATTGCCTAGTATTGGATGCGCCGATTTCGAAAGTCACCAGGCAACAGACTTGGCTTCGGGGCTGCGGTGACTGGCTTTGTAACAGTCCATGCGACAGACCGTCCTGTGTGGTAGCTTCTCCCGGGAGCAGAATGTGTAAAATAAACAGTTACTGAAAAGCATGAAGAATTAACGAAGTGAAAATCTCGGGTTATTTGTTCTGCAATTGACACGCGAGTGACCTCCTGTCTCAAATGCTTAGTTGTTTAAAGACGTTTAGAGCGAGGATGAATGAATCTTCAGGGCGCTTAACTCACACCGGCATGTAAATCTCTGTAATCTTTTGGGAAGTGGAGGTAAATTCATACACATTCAGCAGGGAGGGGAGAAAAGGAGGTAACACCAAGATCTCGGAGCTCTGCTCTCAGCCTTTTCCAGAGATTCGCCTTTGCTGCCCGGGACCCTGGAGGTTACAGCTGAGAGAACCCGGGGGCGCTAGGACCTGGTTGGCGCCTGGCTCCGGCCGCTTTCGGGAGGGCGGAGGAGGGAAAGGAGGAGGGAGATGTGGGGAAGGAGGGGTGTGAAGGGGGGCGGGGGGAGTCATTTATGCAGAGCAGGCGCTGCTGCCATTGCCACTCAGAATCTCCGCGCGCTGCTCAGAGCCAGAGGCAGCTCAGGGAAGGAGCAAGCGAGCGCTTGGGAGTCCGGGCCAGCAGAGGGGGCGCCCGGCCTTTGCCTGTACCTCCCTCGCCGGCCATCTCCGCCGCGCTCGGGGGCCCTGGGAGGAGCGAGAGCTAGTCGGCGAGTCCGGGAGCCGAGCCGGACGAGACCCAACTGCGGAGGGCGCCCGCCCCACTCAGCCGCCTCCTGCGCCCTAGCCAGGGAGCATCGCCGACCGCCCATCGGGCCGTGGAGCGGGGAGCAGCAGTCCCCGCAGCCCCAGGAATGGTCTAGGAGCCGGCGCGAGACTCGCTGCTCTGCTCCCTGCCCGGGCTAGCCGCCTCCTGACGACCGCCTGGGGCTGCGAGCCGCGACGGCCCGGGGCTGCGCGCCCGGGCAGCCCAGGCCAGAGAAGTTAGTTGTGCGCGCCGCTTAGTGCGCGGAGCCAGCCAGCGAGCCGGGGAGCAGCGAGGCGCCGGGACCATGGGCTGGGGGAGCCGCTGCTGCTGCCCGGGACGCCTGGACCTGCTGTGCGTGCTGGCGCTGCTCGGGGGCTGCCTGCTTCCAGTGTGCCGGACGCGCGTCTATACCAACCACTGGGCAGTCAAAATCGCCGGCGGTTTTCCGGAGGCCGACCGCATAGCCAGCAAGTACGGATTCATCAACATAGGACAGGTAACAAACGACGGGCTGGGCCGGGCCCTGAGACTGCTGGGGGCTTCTGACCCCCTCCGCGTCGGCCCCCTCCCCCTCTTCCAGATGTGCTGTAGCAGCTGTTGCCTTAACTCTTGGGCGATGATCTATCTTTCGCTCGCTCTCTCACACAGACATACACACACGCCCAAAGTTGCCGGGGCTCGTGTTTTGTTTACTTGTCTCTTGCAAGCCACGCGGGACTGGTAGGGTCTCCGGGAAAATCCGGACTGCCCCCGTGGTGCTTTCAGATACGACTGGACCTTTTGACCTGGAAATTCTAATTAGCACTAGTAACCCGAGAAAACGGCCCAGAGGGTGGGTATGGGGAGGAGGAGAAATGAGGTCTTTCGGGGGTTACGGGGTGAGCGCGCCCTTGTACCGGCGGGGAAGGAAGAAGCCCTTTTCTGCTTGAACCTGAATTTAGCCCAGAAAGAAGTTTCCTCCTCTTGGGCAAGAGAACTGCTGGCGCTGGAGACGCTGGAGCGCTGGGTCTGGAGCTCAAGGGGAGGAGAAAAGAAGTGGAGGGGAGAGGGGGCGGGACCCGGGTGAGCGCAAATTTGGGGGAGACCTCCCGGCCTCCTCGCCTTGAGCCTGATCCTTGAGCCATATCCTTGTGGGGGCTCCTGGGAAGGGGTTGGGGATGGGAGGTGGGAAACTTCTGAAACCCACTGAGTGGGTTCTGGTCCGGAAAATGGGGAGTCTGAGCAGTGGGTAAAAGTTGGGCGGGCAGCGGGGACGCGAGGTTTTCGTGGGGTTCTGCTCAGTGGCTTTAGGCAGAGCTGCTGGAGGGAAAAGCCAGTAAATTGAGGCGATGTTATGGGGATGACTGGAAGAGCAAGAGGATTAAAGGTACTCCGGGCTACGTGGTCTTGGGTTCCTCGTTCTGTTCCCCGCACGCCCGGGAAAAATGGGGGTGGAGAGGGCTGTGTAAGTGGGTCCCAGAAAGTGACCCGCTCGGGCAAGCTTCTCTGGGGCTGGCCTGAGGAGGAGCCCTGGCCGGCCTCAGGGGAGACTCCGCCGGGTTGGGAGGCGAGGGTGCTGGATGGCACCCTTCCAGAAGCGCGCTTTGGGGACAGCTCAGGGTGTACGCACCCCGAGTGCGTTGCCAGAAGGACAGGAGAGAAGGTGCCAGCTGTTGGAGGAGGAGTAGAGCGCCCAGACGGTTTCTGAGGCCACTGGGCTCCACACCCAGGAACGCGGGGCTCCCCCACCCTGTCCCCTGCTGCCTAGAGAACGCAGTATCGGGAGAGGAGACAGAGTTCGAGAGCATCGGAAGGTTCAGAGGAGCGGAGTGCGAGGTCTTGCTCTTTGCCTGTCCAGAGGGAGTACATAATCCAGACGAGCCCGTCCTGCGGAGGACTGCTACTGGGGCAAGGGGCACGGTTTGTATCTGCCTCCAAGGAAGTAAGGGAAGCCCAGCCAGGTTTTGTTGCCCGAGTGCCGGTCTTTGGCAGAAGAGCTCCATTCTAATGCTTGTTAGGATCTATTGGCTTCTTTTTCCCTGGAAGAAAACATTGAGTCCATGGCTTTTTATATGAACTTTTTGGGCGCTATGTGTACACCCTAGGATGTAACTGGGAAGACTGGCACTGGGAGAGTCACATTCATCTTCCAGAGACTGACTGACTTCTCAGGTTCAGCTAACACTGAGAGTCTCCCATATGCCAGGCATATGAACCTCGTTTGGTGAATATTAATTCACATACAGCAGATGAGGAAACTAAGACTCTTGAGAAGTTGACACCCACAGGGTCACCCACTTAAAGCGTGGCAAGGCCACGATTCACACCTAGGACTTTCTTGTTTAGGTTCACTTCCCCATGAATCTAGCCTTTCAGGGAGTCCTTCCCTTCCTTGTGAGAGGTGGGGAGGAAGCAAGTAAAATCCCAATTTCTCTGAATTCTGCTTTATGATAGACTAGAAGCAAATACCTGTTCTTCCTTCACAGATAGTTAGCTCAAGCAAAACTGAATTTGTAAGAAACTTCGTGACTTGCAAAGGAAGAAACACCTGCATCTTTCCAAAGTAACCGAATAGAACTTAGACACTGCAGAATCTGACATAGTGAGAGAGGAGAAATTATCACCAAACCCACTTTAGAACAAGCAAACATGACAGTGGCCTGCAACCTCTGCCTGACTTTTTACAAAGGGCCTTATAATGAAGGTTCAAGGCTTTTCATTTAAAAAGTAGTACTAAGAAAGTTTACGTACAGATAATACCAAGTACTGTTTATTGTGGTTTTTACAATGCCAGTGAGGAAATTTAGTGCTTATAGAGGACCCCTTGAACCAGTGTAAAAAGATCACCTATTCTACAGTGTAAAGCATTTCCTCTAGAGATCAAAGGAACTTAAGCCTTTGCTAAGTCTTTGGGGGTAGTAAATTGAGTTCACACGTGCAATATCTTTGCACTGTAAAAGCCAAATGTATTTCTTATTCATTCTTTACTGCTCTGACCTTTTAACACTTTAGACATCCTTTTGTTATTCTTTCTTTCCTTCAGTAAACCAGCTGTGGATCAGTGGAGGGCAGTACCTAATTTGTAAATGTCTCTGGAATGTTCTCCTGTTTTTACCCATTTGGGTTTGGAGGTCTGTCTCATCATATGTGTGGCAAGTTGGACTCATTATTTTGAAGTCACTTACTGTCTTGGTAGTGTTGTTGATATTTTTGGTATGTTATACTAGGTGAGTAAGGCAGTGCATTTTTACCTCTGTTAAAAGTACAGTTTGGACCATTTGCTCAGAATATCAATATAATATTTTGTGTAACGTCTTAACCTTTGAAAGCCACCAGAGATAAAATTTCTGGACTGGAGATTTTTATGGAAAATAATAGGCATGCCTCTTCAGTTCATAAAAAAATAGAATGTTCAGAATAACACAAAAAGGAAGCAAACCAACCAAAAGGACGTGCTTGACTTCTGGAAGGGAACACAAAGGAGGGTTTCCTTGCCTTTGGTTATAGAGATAACATTATGTTTTGGTGGATTTTCACAAGGTATTTATATTTTGTGAATGGTTATGCCTTGAAATTCTGAAGTGACGCCTATCCACCATTGTTGTTAGTAGTTGTCATGTCACCATGTATAATATTTTTCTTGGTGATAAGAGTTAATTATAGAATGCCCTGCCTTTCCTCTCCTGCAAGCAAGTAACTACAAGCTCTCTTAGTATCTATTCTGACCAGCACCTACTGGGCTGGCTAAGCATAGAAGGTGCTGCCCCAGGATGGAAGAAAAGGCCTTTCCTCCCTCACTCATCATGTGCTTTGACCCTTTGAGCTAACAATCTGTTGGTTAGAGAATTGAAATAGTGCTAATGAATAATACCCGACATATTTCTAATTGCGGGCCTTCATTTGCAGTAAATTTACAAAAAAAAAATTAAAATCTGGTTATTTGAATCCAGGGAGAAGGACCCATGGTGAACAGATTGCATGCAATGTACAATAGCTGTATTTATCCTTCTGTGAGTTACTTACAATCTTTGATTTCAAGCTTGAGAATACCAGTAGCAAAACCCTCTCCCCAAATTATAGAACTTACCTTGAACAAGAATCTAGAAGGATAAAACCAAATGCAAGCCACACTCAGGGCAATATTTCACCTGGAACCCCCATGGATAGTATGTGGACTTAGAAACTCTGGAGAGGCCACTTTTTGAGGCTATGAAAGCAGGAAAGTCACTGAACTTAATGGAGTCCCTGTTCCTTCATCTGTAAAATGATAAATCTCTAGATAACAGAGTGAGTTAGCTATGCATTGCTCAGCACATAGTTAGGCTTGCAGTGAAAGGTTTGTTGAATCTGAATCTGAGGAGAAAGGTTGAAATAAATGAGATCCAAACTTTTGGAGAAGGAGAAAGGAAGACATTTTTAAAATGGAAGATGCAAAATGTGAAGATGAGGAAAAATAAATTTTTGATGGCTGAGTTCGAAGAACTAAATCATAGCTTGTAGACAGGAAAAGTGATTGTCCATTTCAAGTAACAATTTAACATACTTTAAAAATAGTTTTATGTTGGATTCTAGACAATTATGGCTGATTTCCCATTGCAAGTGTCCTCTTCCCTCATTGATTCTTGTTATATTCCATTAAAAATTGTAGGGTATACCTCATTGAATCCCCAACAATAAAAAAAAAATTGTGGGGTATAAAATAGGAGATGGAAGAAAGGGAAGAAAAATATCTAAAGAATGATGTTAAATCATAGTTGAAAATATAACTTGCCTAATTCTGAATGTAGTTTGTATGAGTAAAGTTAGAGGAAGCATTTTTCAAGTAGGTTGGAAGAGATGTTTTAGAAGAAAAACCCTATTCAGAGATGTCCTGTAGGCATCCCACCTTGCTGGTTAATTTTGACCTGTGAGTAATTGGGGTGCTTGAAATGTTGATTTGCAGTGGGGGCTGATGGGGTGCTTCTGGGTGCTTCTGGGGGCATTGAAAATAGGGGACACTGCTAGTCAGTTTCTAAGGGAGTGGACTGTGCCACTCCCCTCATAAATTCTTAGGTATTTTGTAAACAGAAGAGTACATTGATGCTGCAGTCTCCACATTGATCCCTGTGTGATGTAGATGGCTTTGCATAGGGCATCTCTTCTTGCCCAGGAACCTCAACCCTGACCTTTGCTAGCCACTCTTCACATGCATATTTCTTATAATGAGGTAAATAGAGGGATAGTAGAGGAACCTTTCATGGAAAAAGCAATTCAGAGTGCGCGGCCTGATGATAGTGGGTCTGTTGCATTAACCTCATCGACAAGGAGTGGCTTGTATGTGGTCATTTGGGAATTTGGGGGGACTGTGTGAAATGAAAAACTGCATTTTTGTGAGCCCAAAGGCAGCAGAATTTGCCTTATCACTATTTTTCGTGGGCTTACATCCAGAGGTCCTCACCCTAAAGGTCAGCCAGAGAAACAGGGTAGTATGCTGGGAAAATTTTCAGCAATGTCTGACTCTTTGGCTGAGAAAGGGAGTCCTGACCCAGAAATATCCCCTGGGCAGGGAGGGGTATTCGTGTTGTCCGTTCAAGTTATGCGAAGCAATGTCTGGGTTTTCCCCAAAGCTGAAGTATCTTCAGGCATTGTTCTGCCTTGGGATTTTATTATTCAGTTAATTCAGGTCAGATTCAATGACAAGGAAGCCAGCTGACTTTGGTAAAAATAAATGCTTATAGACATTTTGGCATGCTGGAAGATTTAAATACACACAATCAGTTAATTTTTATCAAAATAAAATTGACATATAGTTTAGACTGAAGTTACTTAGGTGGTGTTCTCACTCGTTTGAACAGATTATACCTCTCCACATCTAAGGGTAACCCAGGAGGAACAATCAGTGACAATAAACTCTTCAGTTGGAGTAAATGTTTGGAGTCAAGTGAAATCAGGAGGAAAACATGACTAGGAATTAGGTGTGAGTGAAACGCTCAGGTCTCTCTTCTTATTAACCAACCTGACCCTCAGTTCCTCAGTGTTCACTTGATCTTAGCCAAAAGGTCGAGAAGCGATAGTTCCTCAGTGTTCAAATAAGGGACAGTAATACCTGCTCTATCTGCCTCACAGGGTTGCTGTGAAATCAGTCTGCATGTATGTAGTATAACTAAAACAAAGCCTGGGGGCATTACCTGCTCTATAAGCCTACCAAGAACACAAAAAGATTGCTCTAAAAAAAAAAAAAAAAAAAAAAGATACTCCGGTTAGTGTGTCGGTTTCTGTAGTGGAGCAATTTGTGATTTTCCAGATTCTTGTGATTGCCCCTCAAGGGGAGTATAAGTGGGGCTGAAGGGGAGAGGAGTCAGTGTTTGATTCCCCCCTAAGAGGATGTAATAGCTACAACTTTTCCCTAACAGCCTTGAAGACAGGTCCGCGGCTCGAGCAACTGACAAGAAAATCAACCTAGTAAATGCTCCTCATCTCCTAGTTAGACAATCTTGGATTATAAGATTGGATACAGTGTGGAGTTTGCAAGATTTTTTTTTTTTATTTGAAAATCAAAATGTATATATAAGAACAGTGGGAAATAAAATGGACATACAGATAGTCTCAGGGAGAATATAGGTGGAATGCTTTCAGGTGCAAGTGTTGAAAAGCTTACCGTTTAAATGAAAGTAACAAGCAGGTAAGGAAACAGGCCGTTGGTTGGTCTCAACAGATCCATATGCCTTCCTGTGCAGGTCTGAAAACTTTTTTGTAACCAAACCTTCCCTGACCTGCACTTTCTTTATGGAAAAACCTATCCCATGTAAAGCTAACGTTAATTAGGGCATTCATTTCTTTTGTTGCAGAAATATTAATGAGTTTGATTAATGGGGATGTTGTCCTTGATCCAGTTAGAAGCGTATATAATAAGCTTCAGTGTGGGCCCTGTTGTACTTCCTCACCTGAAGAATTCTGAATTCTGAAACACATCCAAACCCCAGAGTTTCAGAAAAAAGTATGTGTGAACCTGTCTAGCTAAAAGCCAGAGGCAATGTTAATGTCAGCTCTTTCTCCATTTTCCTATATTAGCTTCATTCTCACAAAGCAGCAAAGTTCATAAAATTCTTGGTACCTCTAATACCCAGTATTGACTTGTACCAATTGGTCCTGATCATTGAGTGGGGTCATATCCCCACATTGGGTCAGTCACTTTGTCTAGAGGGTTAGCAGTAATTCAGTGGGTTCATTTGGGTCACATGTCCACCCTTAAAGTAAGAGAGATGTTGACTTTTGATGGCAGTCCACCAGCTGAGGAGGGACAGTCCCCCAATGGAAAATGGGATGCTGTCACTAGAATCAGAGGAAAAAGATAAGGGAAAAGGAAATATCTCACTACAAACCAGATGATATACATCCTGAATGCCTAGGCTAAGGAGTTTTTCAACATCATCATGTAGGATAAGAAGCTGTGTTGAAGAGCTAGTATGTGCCCCATTGTATTTTCCAGACCCGGAGAATTCTGAATTCTTCAACACGTAAATCCAGTGGAGTGTGGAATAGGTTAAGGAGGTCTCCAGTGCTCTTAGCTTGGTTGAATAATGGAATGAAAGTTGGGCTGTGGTGCAGAAGAGAAAGTCAACACAAAAGTTTTCATTGCACTGCTTCTGCTACCTACCCGCTACATTCCCTTTCTTCAACTCCTTGTCCATGTAGGATCATCGGTGTAGACTTAAAAGGGTTTGAATCCTAGCGCTGCTGCTTCCCACTTGGGGAGCCCTAGGCAAGCATCTTAAGCTCTCTGCACCTGTTTCTTCATGTGTAAAAGGGATGTGATAAGAGCAATTCCCTCATAAGATGGTTGTAAAGATTAGTTAACAGTAGTTAGAATACTACCTGGCACATACTACATAATAAATGTCAGTTACTATCTCTTGTTTAAAAAATGTTATTAACCTTGCAGTAAATCAGTTGAGCCCATTAATTATTTTTTATATCCCCTTTCACTCTCAAACACGTCTGAATTTGAAAGAGAACTGTTATGGTCATCCTAATTGTATGAGTATCTGTGTGTGTGTGTGTGAGAGAGAGAGAGTGTGTGTGTGTAATTACCCATCTGACCTGCTAGCTTGTGAGCTAGAGAGCTGGGATACTGCCTCACTTGTGGTTGTGTCCCTAGCACCACGATAGTGCGTGGCACAGGAGAAGCACACTGGGCTTGTAAGACAGGAGGTATAAAGGCCTTAGGCAGAGAGGAATACAGAATAGGTTTGGAAAGGAAGAGGAACAGTGGTGCCTGTGACACTAAAAAGGAATGAAAGATGTGTGGAGAGGCAGAGAGTTCACATTGGGGAGGGAAGGAAATGAGCATGTCTGGAGAGTGGCCTTGATCTCATTAGTCACTTAAGAGAAGAAGTCCTCCTGCAGAGAGGTGGGGGGAACTGGGTGAAATTGAGGTCCAGATGCTCCAGTATTTTGGAGCATTTTTAGAAAATGCTGGTAATAATCAACAATCTATGATATAAAAAAATTGTCAAATAGCAGTGAGGTTATTGGTGCTTATACTTAGTCATTGCTCAGTAGTAAGTAGTGTTGAAATGAATGAGTGAAAAAAATGAACCGGTCTGTGTTCTTTTGTGCCTTTCTCACAGGACAAATGAACCTGACATTAGAGCAGGACAAAACAGGGAGTTAGAATTTACTGGGTAGGAAAGAGGGTGAAAAGAGGGACTCTGGGGAACTAGAGGATAAACAGTTCTTGTGTACCGGATGCCGTCTCTGAAGTGGTTGACTGAAGTGTACAGGCTGTGAGTGTTATGCTGAGGCCAAAATGGGACAGGTGGTACTGAGGAATAGCTAGTGTAGAGGCTTTAAATTCAAATAAAAATGGGTAGTTAGTGTGAAAAGAGTGATAGAAGTGTAAAAGTGAGAGCCATCCTTGAGGGTACTTTTTTGGGTAAGCTTCCAGAGTTCTGCTTAATGCTAAAGTCATTAAGGAGTGAAGATGTATGTGGGTTGACCAGATAGAGAATAGGAGAAGGCTAGTGGTTTGGAAAGAGTCAAGAAACTGAAATGGGACTACTGGGAGGGATATGGTGTGGATGAGAGGAGGATGCCAAGTAATTTGCACTGGTGTATCCACTGGTCAGATAAACATGAAGTTTACCCCATATTTCAATTCTCCATGGATAAATGCAGGCATTATCTCTGCTTTACACATCGGTGTGCTATTATTTGCACTGCAGGTCCTGTATCAACTTAAGGGATAAAGACAGACATATGGGTGACTGCTTTCAACTCCCAAATGTGCCTTCCCATATTTGATTTAAAAACTGAAGATTTTGTTGAGCACCGAATATAGAGGGAATGGTGGAAACAGAGAATGAATGTAAAACCAGACATGATATTTAAGAATGATTTTAAGGATGTGACATGCTAGGTTATCACATAGTCTGCCTTCTGCCTTTGCATTATAATAGGTAATTACAGCTATAATTTATTCACATGTTGAGTATGCTGCCCTTTATAGGCATACGTAGCACAACAAAGCTATATTCTAAACAGGCCTTTTATGTGTGCTTAGCCAAAACTGGACTGCCTCAGTTTTGGATGTATTTTAAAATATTAGTCTTTAAAATTATTTATAGATAATGCTTTCTAATATGTAACAGTTTTAGATTGTTCTATATAATATTAATCTTTTGTACCTCTTTATGTAATTGTTAATTGAGGGATCGCATCACAAAATAAATATTTAAGTTTCTATTTTAATCTTCTGTACATTATCAAAGAGGTTAATTCTATCCAAGGAAAATTACATTTTGGATACCATAATGCTGGTAGCATTGAACCTAGTTTAAGATTTATTAAGAGCAAGTCTTTCCTTGTCTTTCCAAGTATGACAAACTATATGTGTGTGTGTGCGCACATATATATAAAATTAGTACTTAAGGGCTGATATTTCTGTAATGAGTACTTAAGGTCTGGTGTTTTTCTATACTGAGAAGCTCTTACAGCTGTAAAAATATACCAGATCTCTCCATATCAGTGTTCCCAGGCTTGTACCTTGTTTTTCTGGTGGAAGTTTCTCAACCAAAATAAAGCTGGGTAGTCTGAATACCATGCAGGGACGGGGAAAATCCCAGGGCCTTTAATTTTGTAAGAAAATATCCATAACTATGCATTTAGAAGGATACTGCTGACTCATCTTGTGCCTATTCTTGTTGTGCTTAACTAATATGTTTGTGTGTGCATGTGGGGAACCCCATTCATCAATTTCAGAGTTTCTCAAGAGAAAACTAAATTGTAGGCCACTTAGGATTTATTACAGGCTAGCTTCCAGCAAAACCTTTTTTCTTTATAGTTTTTAACTCTAGGATATGTTTCTATTTGGTTAATCCTCACAAATTTGTTTACCAAAGGCTGCATTCTTTCACTCATCTAGGATGATGTCATTGCTTCTGGGCTGGTCAGACACCATGCTTGGGAGCCAGTGAAAGAAATGCAAATCCTAAAACAGGTGACTTTAGTCACCCTTCTAGGTCCTGCCTTGCCACTAATCTGTCAAATATTTATGAGCTGCTAAGAAGTTTTCTTTGTCATATTCATTGATTTATTTACAAGATATTTATTGAAGGAAACATCAAGAAATGAAAAGGCAACCCACAGGATGGGAAACAATAATTACAAATTATATCTAATGGAGGGCTTATATCTAAAATATATAAAAAAAGAACTCTCAGCCAGGTGCAGTGGCTCATGCCTGCTATCCCAGCACTGTGGGAGGCCAAGGCAGGAAGATAGCTTAAGGCCAGGAGTTTAAGATTAGCTAGGTAATATAGCAAGACCCTATCTCTACAAAAATTAAAAAAAAAGAACTTAGCTGGTGTGGTGGCATTTTCCTGTAGTCCCGGCTATTCAGAAGATTGAGGTAGGAGGATTACTGGAACCCAGGAGTTCAAGCCTTCAGTAAGCTATAATCGCATCACTGTATTCCAGCCTGGGTAATAGAGTTAAGACTCTGTCTCTTAAGAAAAATGAAAAAAGAGAGAGATAATTACAAGCACTGATGAAGATGTGGAGAAGTTGATTGGAACCTTCATACACTGTTGATGGAAATGTAAATTTGTGTGGCCCCTTTGGGAAACTGTCTGGCAGTTCCTCAAAAGGTTAAACGTAGAGCTACCATATGACCCAAGCAATTTTACAACTAAATGTATACCCAAGGGAAATGAAAACATTCATCTACATAAAAATTTGTTGACAGATGTTCACGATAGCATTGTTCATAATAGCCAAGAAGTAGAAAAAAACAACAACCGTCTATCAACAGATGAATGGATAAATAAAATAATTGTATATCCATATGATGGAATATTATTCCATTATAAAAATGGATGAAATTCTGAATGAAATGCTACAATATGGATGAACCTCCACATATGGGGGTTTGGCGCCTTCTTAACATTTGTGTATCTTTCTGTTTACATGAATTGTACAGAATTGGCAAATCTATAGAGACAGAGAGTAGGGAATAGGGAATAACTGCTAATAGGTGTGTAATTTCCTTTAGGGGTGGTGAAAATGGTCTAAAATTGATTGTGGTAGTTTGTGTAATTCTGCGAATATACTGAAAATTATTTAATGGTAGAATTTTCTTTCTTTCTTTCTTTTTTTTGTTTTGAGACAGGGTCTCCTTCTGTTGCCCTGGGTACAGTACCGTGGTGTCATCATAGTCCTGGGTTTGAGCATTCCTCCCACCTCCTGCCTCCTGAGTAGCTGGGACTATAGAAGTGCACCACAATGCTTGGCTAATTTTTCTATTTTTAGTAGAGAAGGGGTCTTGCTCTTATGCAGACTGGTGATGAACTCCTGACCTCAAGCAATGCTCCCACCTTGGGTTCCCAAAGTGCTAGGATTAGAGGCCTTTGCCACCATGTCTGGCCCAAATAGTGGACTTTAAGTGGATAATTGCATGGTGTGTGAATCATATCCTAATAAAGCTATTAAAAATAGCTATCAAGTAGCTGTTGTTTGTCAGCCATTCTTACAGGCGTAAGGCTATGGCATCTCTGCTCATGGGGTGCTTATGTCATCAATGGGAGGAGACAAGCCATAGCCACTAATGAAATGAATAAAATAATTTCCAATTATGATGAGTGTTGTTGAAAGCACAATGTTAGCAGACTGACCAAGGGTGAGAGAACTTTATTTGGTCAGGGAGGCCTCTTGGTGCAGATTCCTTAACGTTAAGAAGGTGCCAAACCACATAGTGGTTTGGGATGGGGTGAGGTCCATGCAGGGGTCACTCCTGCAAAGGCCCCAGATGAAGAGTAGGCCAGCCTGTGTAAGTGGAGGCTACTTAACAAGGAAGAAGCACTCAAGGTTATGGTTGGAGAGGATGAACTGAAAGCTTAATTTTGGTGATGTTATTTACCTGTTCAAAAGCCACCAGTAGCTCCCATTTGCCCAGTGCATTAAAATGGACTCCTCCTCTTGGCTTTTAAAGGTCTGTACATGTTTGTCCTGAAGTGCTTTTTCCATCATCTCTCTTACTCTATCCCTTACTTAATAAAGTCAGACTGACCTTCCCGTTGTTCTCTAGATATGCTCAGTGCTGTTTCTGTGCCAGTCTTTCTACCTGGAATATACCTGACTTGTTGCTCTCCTGGAAATTCTGTCTGTTCTCGAAGGCATACCTCAGTGTCATCTCTAAGCCCTACCCTGTGGGCATAGGTAGAATATAGGCAAAGGTAAAATTGCTCTGATGTTTCACTTCATTGACTCCCATAGTTGTTAGACTCGAACTCTCTTAAGAAATTTAGAGTTAAGTCCTCCCACCTCTCAGCCCCCCACCCCTACTAGGGGGGATGTAATTATTAGTCTGTAGCATGTGGCATGATGTTTTGTTGTATATAAGTAATCATTAAGTATCAGTTGAATCCTAAGGTCTTTCGTAGACATGCAATGTACATAACATGTGAAACAAATCTGAACAATGAAGAAAATTATAAAAAAATTCTATTACTTGGTCAATGAAGAAAGCTGACAGTGCTTGTATATTCTAAAAGGGGGGGGTTAAAAAGCAGTAATCCAAGGTTGATGAGTGATTTGTCTGTGGATTCTGAAGTCCAGGCTTCCTGGGAAATAGCCTCACCCTTATCTTTTAGTGTTTCAGACCTTGGCATCACCAGCAGGGTCATTCTTTCTGCTTCCACAAGCATTCTTGGTGTGAGAGTCAGAGTAAGCAGTGTGACAACATCTACTCCAAGAGCCAAGTCTCAAGTCATCCTAGGAGAAGGATTTCTTCTCTCTGGATCCCAGTGCACCCCAAGGACCCCACTGGCTGTGATCTCCCTGGGGGGTATGATGGAAGTGTTTTGTCAGTTGGAGCAAAGAGAAGAAAACCCCAGAAACCCCCACCCTTCCACCTTGAAGGGTCCAGTTAGGACTAAGAAATGGTTTCAGAACACAGGCAGATTTCACTGTGTAGAAGTAGTTGGAGTAGCAGATATAAGCAGGTTGAGTGCACTTGAAGGGTTCTAAAGCTTTGTATAAAATAAGCAGTACACGGTTGTGATGGTCAGAGGCTCATGCCAGGGCCTATCCTGATTGGCCATTGTGAAAGGTCACACACTGAAGTTAAATCTGGAGTACAGGAGGGATTACAGACTCCAGAACAAATAGTCATAAATTAAACCCTGCAGCTCCATCCTTAAAGAGTGGCTTCTGAAACATCCTTGGAGATAGGAAACAAACTCCAGACAAATAGAACGAATATTTATTGGGAGTTCCTTTAATGATGGAACAGTTCTCTTGGTTGGGTGACATGGCCAGAAGCCAATCTCCCGGTAGGGATAGTTCTCCCCATTTGACCTTTTACCCTTATCAGATCCAAGCCTCAAATAACCAGGTCTCAAGCTGGGCAGATGGATGGAAAGGGGAGTTATATCTTCTGGGTTAGATAAGAGAGTCATGGAAAAGTTGAGTTTTCTCCTGGGATATATGGTTTGACACTAGAACTGTTCTTTCCTCTCAACAGTAATGGACATACTGTGGCTAAGGCCTTTGTCACGCTGTTTGGATTGCTGCACAAGTCTTACCCTGTCTTCACTGTCTCTTCCTTTCCTCTGGTCACAAAGACTTTACTCCCTCCTCTTCTTTTCCTCCTTCTCCTCCTTTAATGTTCTAAACACCATTCAGCCTAACCATTTTGCCAGTCTCTGCACCTAAACTCTCATATCCTGCTTTTCTGCCTCTATTCAGGTCATTCTCACTGCCTGGACATCCATCCACATGTCCACGTCTTAATTGCTCTGTGCAGCCCTTCTCAGATGTCACTTCCTCAAAGGAAATTCCTTTGTTTAAATTCATCAAACCTCAGATGCTTCTTTTTATTGGCATTTGACATTTTCTTTTCCAATGCAATTTCTATATGTATAGAATAGCTAGAACTTATCTATCCATCCATCCATCTGTCATGTAGTTTATCTGCTCTGTTAGATAGTCATCCTCTTAAAGATAGGATTTCTGTCTGATTCATCTTTGTATCCCAGATGGCACCTAAAAGAGTGCTCTGCAGTTGAAATGCCCTCAGACACATATTCTGAAATAGATAAACAGCTGTATGGAAAAGAAAGCAGGGAGTAAATAGAGGCTGCGGCAGTCATTAGTACATTCCACTGCATATCTCTGGTTCTCTTTCTGGCTGTGTGATAAGATTTAATTTCCCTATATATGGTGTTAGGTGTAACAAACTGACTTCTATTGGTCAGTGAAATGTGAGACACATATTCCATCATTAATAGTCAGCAAGTGATTTGTGGTGAACCGTGTCTGCCTGGTGATTGGCAAAGCCCCAGGTGGTGAGTGTCTCATTAGTCTGGATATAGTGAGCATATCCAGGGTATAGTGAGCATCACTCCTAGCCACTGCACAATGGGCGTAATAACAAGAGCTAGAAATAAACCTTTGTTGTTCCAAGTCAGCGAGATTTGTGGGGTCATTTGTTACCACCCTGGAACCTTGCCTATACTGACTGATACAAAAGTCCAGGCTCAATAGTTTTCTCCTTTGCCTTGAACACACTATAAACTAAGATATGTGATGGAAAAGAAAGGAATATGTAATACTCTTGGTAAGAACCCTGCAATTTAATAGGGAAACCTTAGAGATTTCCAGTATGCATTTTGCTGATTATTTCATTGGTAATTATGTGTGTCCAAAACCAAAGGAAATCAGAAGCCAGATAGTAGGTATTTGCAAATGTATGTACGTGATTCTGTTGTTTGGAGTTCCTGAAAGAAAATTTGGAGATCCTATAGCTTAACTGCTCCAAGTTGCTTCTTTGTCATCACATTATGTATTGGCCTTGTCAGTTCTTTCTATCAGACTTATTCTATGAGTTCAGATAGGCCTATTCATGACAGGTAAGCCTCTTTAGAAAATTCAGGATGTCTTTCCTTTTTCCAGGAATACAGAAAATGGTGCATTGCAGGTCATGTTTTATTTTTTTTTCATCTAATGAAAAGAACATATTAATTTTGTATTTCAAAAAATTGCTTAATGGAGACCTTTCTCCTTGGCAATGGGATCTGCTTGTGCCTTCTCTGAGGGCCACATTGTACTTCTAGAATTATGACACCCACTGCTGGCTTAAATTTGCCTCTTCATTCCAAAGGATGTTACGTATTAGCTGTTACAGAACTGGCTTCACAAACATGGGGGTATCTGTGCACTCGCTGATTTATGTGATGTGGACACAGTGGGGAACATCTGAGATTTAAAATGTGATGGCCTGAATATCCAACTGTTGAAAGGAATCCAAAGCAACAGATTTTTCTTCTTTGGCAAGACAGAATTGTAGCAACATGCAGTGATTTGGTTCGCCGATTTTGCGATCTGTTAAAAACCAGAACAACTTAAAACAGAGTCAATGCTGCATAATGTAAAAAAGTATTCTAAAGGTCACATGGTTGTGCAAAATGAGGCAAGTTAAGCATCATGAAACAAGAGCTATTTCGAATAAATGTGATACACTGTGAACATGTAGTTTTGTAGGGTTTTTTTTTTCTTTTTGCTAAAATATTCAAAGTTTGCTAAAGTAGTCAAAGTTTTATTGTGTCTAGCCTAAAATAAAAGGCAAGGGTTATAATGAGCCCAGAACATCTTTCTCCCACTTCTTGTCCCTCAGCTGTGGAGGCCCATCTCTGGAGTTTATTCATTTCTTTCATGTGTGACTTCCTTTTCTGTCCTTCAATATTGCAAATATTTTAGAATACCCACACCTGGAAGATGCTTCAGTGCACAAAATCCCTATTTTCTCGGGACTTATATAGTTATAGGAAAAAGATATCAGCTTGCTTCAAAATAAATCACCCAGAACTCTGTGTGACACCCAAATCATTATGACTTCCGAAGCTATGAGTTGACTGGTAGGTTCTTCAGACCACTGCTGGGTCATCTGAGCTGACTGGTCTAGAATGGCTTCACTCACATAGCTGGTGGTTGGTGCTGGCTGCTAGCTTGGGTGATGGGGGGCAGTGGGACACCTGCCACGTGTCTTAGGCTTCTTCTGATGACAGGGAGGTATCCCTGTAATGAGAGAGAGGAAGTGCCCATGTGCAGATCCTTTTTAAAATTTCTGCTTGTGTCTTAATATCCCATAGGTCAAAGCAAGTCGCATGACCAAGCCCAGCTTAAAGAGGTAGAGATATGCAGGGTGCACATAAAGTTTGTGTGCAATTTACTATGTTAAACTATTTTAAATTGCACACAAACTTTATGTCCACCCTGTATATTTTATCTCTTGATAGAAATAAATACAAAGAATTTGTAGTCATATTTTGCAGTCTGCCACAGAGAGATTGCTAATACACATGTGACTAAGAAACAAAAAATATGTCAGAAGATGGTAATTGCTATTGGTAGAGAACAGCAAAGGGAATTCTTTTCATTTGTCAACAGGATGGCTAAAGAAGTTTTCAAGGAGAAGGTAGCATGAGCAAAAATCTAAAGGAGGTGAGGGGAAAAATGAGTTTTATATTATAGATATGTGGAGGAAGCACATTCTTATAGAGACAACAGCTAGTGCAAAGGCCCTGGACAGGAGAGAGCATGGTATGTTGGAGAACAGCAAGAAGACCAGTGGTGCTGAGTGAGCAAGAGTTGGTAGAAGATGGGCTGGCGAGGTACCGGGTGTGGGTTGGAGACCTGGGATAGATCCCAGTGGTGGTACACCTAGGGATCTGTGAAGGTGCACATTTTACTTAGTAGCTCTGAGGTGGAGCTGGAGAGTCAGTGTTTCTAACCAGCTCTCTTGTGGTACTCCAGCGCTGCTGCTGGTCCCAGGACAGTACTCTGAGGAGCAAGACTGTAGGCTTTGCAGACCATGTGCAGTAAGGTCTTCGGATTTTCTCTGAGTGAGGAAGGCCATTTGACGGCTTTGAGCAGAGGTGTGACCTCTTCTGCTACATGATAAAAGGAGGTAATAGTTGAGAATGTTTATTTTAATTTTTCCTTGAGAGGGAGTCTAAACTTTGTCACCCTTGGTAGAGTGCTGTGACGTCACAGCTTACAGCAACCTCAAACTCCTGTGCTTAAGCCATCCCCTTGCCTTAGCCTCCCAAGTAGCTGGGACAACAGGCATCCACCATAATGCCCAGCTGTTTTTAGAGATGGGGTCCCACTCTGGCTCAGGCTGGTCTCAAACCTGTGAGGTCAGGCAATCCACACGCCTTGGCCTCCCAAGTGCTGGGATTACAGGTGTGAGCCACAGTGCTTGGAGCTAAGATGGTGGTAAGTTGCAAATGTTTAAATGTTTAAATCCATACATATAGTATAAAGCTGCAAATGTTTAAATCCATACATATAATATAAGGCTGTGGACCCCAACCCCTCAACGAGTTGTGAACTCATGTTGGTCTTCAGCCTGTTAGGAACTGGACCATGCAGTTGGAGGTGAGCCGAGTGGGGAGTGAGAGGAATTCTATCTGTATTTACAGCTACACCTGGCTTGAATCACCCCCTGAGCTCTGCTTCTTTTCACATCATAAGTGGCATTAGATTATCATAAGAGTGTGAACCTTGCTATAAACTGTGCATCTGAGGGATATAGGTTGCATACTCCTTTTGAGAATCTAATATACCTCTACCTCTCTCCATGGAAAAATTGTCTTCCATGAAACCAGTTGCCAGTGTCAGAAGGTTGGGGATTGCTGGTATAAGAGATGGTTACATCATGCATTCTAATATGGAGAAAAACCATTGTCTGAGCTCAGCTTGCTGTGACTTCAACCATCTGAATGTCCTTTCTTCTGCAGAGAGCTATTTTCTTCTAGTCATCTGGTAAACAACAAAAGGGCCTGCACACGTCTCCACCCCACTCCCATTCCATAATGAACCAGCTCTGGATCCTTGCAGTCCCCCAGTGCCTGATTATTGGAGTTGTTCTTACTTAACCTTTTTTTTTTTCTCTGATTCTTAACTCTCTTGACTCGTGTGGCTCTCGATCCTGGCTATACATTTCACACATCTGGGAACCTTTACACGCGACATCAGAGCGCCTGATTTATTGGGCTTGGGTGGGTCTTAAATCTGTAGCTAGGATTGAGAACTGTGCCTGCTGCACTCATTCTTTCTCAACACCTGGGATGCTGGCTGTTCTCACAAAGCTCAGATCTTCTCTTCCCTGGAGGAATTCACTTTTCTTCCACTCCAGTCTCTGTCTTCCGCCTTTTCATTACCATCAAGGCATATGAATCATTAGCTTATTTTCAACCCTATTGCATTTGATGCTTTGATAGTCGGATTTTGCCTAATTACAGTCCATTTGCATTTTTTGTAAAGGATGATCTTTGCATAGCTACAGAGATAAGTATCTAAGTATTTGTTTATGTTAAGTGTCAGATTATTTGTGCTTTTCTGTGTAGTTGGTATTGAGAGGCCTGTCCACTTAACAAATTTCGAAGTAAACTTCAGAAGACCCAGGGGATGAAATACTGAAAATATGGGCTGGAAGATCATTGGCTCCAAGTTGCATATTTATGAGCTATTGTCCACTGAGCTTACAGATACAGTTTTGTGTCCTGGCTGGAATGAAAAACAATGTCCGTTTAAAAACTCTCATTTCATGTCTCATTACCACATCTCACTAAGACACTAGGCGCTGATATACTACATACGAGGAGTGACAATTAAATTCGTGAACTTGCCACTGTGCACTTATGCTGGCAGCACTGTACAAACAGCCCTGTAAGGTTTCATAACCTCGGCATATCAGTGTCTCACAACTGGTGTTTGTGTGGACTTGTGGTGGTGTCTTGTTGAGTGGTGTTCATTGTTCTTGTGTGTTGTTGGGTGCTGTCACAAGAATGTTGAGAACTTGAATTAGAGCAATGAGCAAACATTAAATTTCTTGTTAGGGACATGTTAGTCCAAATTTATGGGGATAATGCTGTGAAGAAAATGGCAGTGAACAAATGGATTAAACATTTTTCTGAAGGGAGAGAAAACGTCACTGATAAAGAAAAGTCAGTGCAGCCAGTAATGAGCAGAACTGACAAAAACATGCAAAAATCCATCAAATTGTATCTTTGCTGGCTGCAAGAAGCGTGTCAGACCAAGTAAACATTGATACAGAAACAGTTAGGAAAATCTTAAAATCCTGGCATGAGGAAGATGTGGTTCTTGAATGGCAGCAGTACACCCACTTACACAGCACTGTCTGTGAGAGAGTTTTTAGCCAGGGAAAAATTGTACTGGAACACCTTCCCTATTCACCTGACCCAGCACCCGGTGACTTTTGTCTTTAACCAGAGATAAAGGAAATATTGAAAGAAAGACATTTTGATGACATTCAGACTTCAAGGGTAATACTCCAATAGCTCTGATGGTCATTCCAGAAAAAAAGAGTTCCAAAAATTGCTTTGGGGAGTAGAAGAAGTGCTGGCATCAGTGCATGGTTCCCGAGAGGAGTACATCAAAGGTGAGGAGAGTGATTTTTAGCAATGAGGTGAGCAGCACTTTTTTGAGGATGTGTTCATAAACTTAAGTGTCAGACCTTATACATTGTACATTCCAGAACTATCTAGAGAGTAGCATAGTTTTATTTAAAGGTTACATGTAAACATTTAAATAAATAAGCTACATATTTTGGCATTTCTTTATTTTGTAATACACCAGGAACCTCAAAATCTCGACCTTTGAGAGGTTCTTGCGAAACCCTATGTGATTCCTTAGAAGAATGCTTCCCTCCCACCCCCCTTAACTTGGCTTATATGTGTATAGGTTTTATTTGAGGCTTCCATTTTTTTTAAAATGACTTTTAGTGTCCTAATCGGAATAGGAAATCAGGAAAAATGAAAGGTGGTGCAAAATATTATCTACAAATTGTATCACAAATTTGCTGTATCATCATGTACCCAGAATGACTTGGCTGAGCATCATTAACTTGTAACAGATTTAAACTAATTATTAACTCAACTAGATGGATTTACTTGAGTGTTATCATAAAGGGCTCTGAGATGTGAGAGTATGACGAAGTTCCATAAAATTTATTGCTCGAATCTTGCTGGGTCCAGCATTCTATTAAGGAACTGACTTTTGCCCCCATATTGAATTGGTTTTATTACTTACTATTGGGAAGAAAGTGTGTGTGTGTGTGTGTGTGTGTGTTTTAATAAATGGTAATTTATTTATCTTGAAAGAAATGCCACTTCTAACAGTCCATGGCTTTGGAAGAACCCTAATATTTCTTTCCTAAAATAAAAATGCGTCTTAGGTGGTTAGATCCCATTCGGTTTTTTAAAGTGTTGGGACAACAATGTCACCTAGACTCCTCATTATAAAATGAAGAAACTGAGGCCCCCAAAGAGGTATGGATAGAGCTCTGAACTGAGTTCAGATATTTAGCAGACCCGAGTTTCAGCATCTTCAAGCTCTGATTGTGCAAGTGACTTTCGAGAGTAGCCCTATTAATAATGTAGATAAACTTTCCTACTCATGATCCTCTGTAGGATATATATTTGTATATATTTCTTCAATAATTCCTGCTAATACTATTTATGTTTATCTGGGCCCCTATTTCTCTAGGAGACATTTGTGTGGTGGAAAATTGGTCAAGGGAGTTTGCAAGTATTGGTATGTGGCACATGAGCAAATATCTCAATTCTGGAGGCAATATTTTCCCCCTAATTTTATGAAAATATCACTTTTTACACCCCTTTCATTAAATTGCCTTGATAAGAAAAATGATAGTTTTGTTTTTTTTACTGATTTTAGTACAACAAAAGGTCTAAGGAGTGGTTTATAGTTCCACCATGATGACTGTTTAGTAATAATGTAAATGATTGATCATCTTGGTCTGTTCTTTGGAACCAGAGAAGTCTTTCCTAGGGAGAGTCAGAAGGCTCATTTGGGGGAGGTGGCCATAGTAATCACTTCTTCATCGTAAATCACTGTGGCCAAAGGGGGTGGAGGGGGGTGCCTTTATCTATCACTTCAGTGCCAAGGCTGGCAAGCTACATTTGGCTTTCTTTGGCTGATCCTGACTGTATTAGGTGATTTGGTTTGTGAAGCTGTGTGACAAGGGGTAAATTACTGCCTCCATCACATTGAGCAGTATAAGTTCTGTTTATAGGTCTATGAAAGGTAGGCAGTAACTAAAACCAGAATCTAGAGACATATCAGCATATCTAATGCGGTCACTGTGAGAACTGAAATTAACATGATGCATTTGAAATGAGAGTGTGTGCTTGTGGCTGAGAACCATTCTCCACCCTGGGTCTTTATCACTTTAGTTTCTTGGGGCTTTCAACCTATTTCAAAAGTCAGCTACAGAATTTTGGTATGTTAGATAGAAAAGAGAGAGGAAAACTTGGGAAGTCCTGTTCTTCCACTAAATTACCTGCATCTATTCAAACAATGAAAATGTAGCAATCAGGAATATGCAGTGTTTGGAATATTAAAATAATTCATGGATTACTTTATAGTCTTCTGGAAGTGTCAACTAGAAGCTTAATATATATTAAATGCACTTTGTTTTCTTTTATCCAGAGATGAGGTACTGTCCAGATCAGTGTATGTCTTTAGTTACTGCAAAAATGTGTAAAGATTGCAGTTATTCTTTTGGTAAAACGCTGTATTGGGTTTATCTTTTACGTCAATACTAAGTACTTAGGAATGATGGAAGAGAGATACTTAAAACTCAATATAGTGGGTAAAGTACATTTTCTTAAACATCACTTCCAACTTTCTATTTTATGGATACAAACATTTACTTGGTAGGCATAATGGTTATTTAAACTCTCTTTTGGGGGTTTATCTGACATATATTATACCAAGCCAGCTGCTGAGATAAAGGTTGGTGAACTTTTTATGTTAAGAAAAAGAAAATTCAAAGCTTGGCACTTGAGCCAGGCTCAGGAATTGTAGAGATAAAGATATTAATCTTAAAGTTAATCAGATCGGGGTTGAAGATTTAATAATAATTGAAAATATGGCTCCAAGGAGAAATTATGATATAATTTCCCCTATTTAGGTTTAATAAGGTATTATGAAAATATCACTGGGCTTGATGTCAGAAAAATCTTGTTTCTCTCACTTGATAACTAGGGTAAATTTGGGTAAGTCACAGGGTTAGCTGGACCTTAGTTTTGTTACTTGGAAATGCAGATGATGATCTTACACATATTTCACAGTACTCTTTCACTCACGTATTCATTTTATTGGGCAACAACTTCTAAAAGAGGAAGGAAAGGAGGAGGAAGGAAAACACCGTGGCAGGTGCTGGCAATATTTGCAGCATTTTAAAGTCAGTAAGGAAATAAACAAATTACGAAGGTAGAGGGAAACTGGGGAAGGCAAATTAGCAGGGAGGTTGAAGAAGATATTTTGACTTCTCAAGAGGTGATATTTGAGTTAAGATCCAAAGAAAACAAGAATGAATTAGACAATGAGACTTTTTTTTTTTTTTAAAAAAAGGAAATTCCAGGCAGATGGGACAGTAGGTACAAAAGGAGGTGAGAGAGGGAAATGCCAATGGGGCGGGAGTGTAGTGAGCAAGGGGCATCGGGGGTGACGGGGGGATGTTGGGATGATATTGGAAAGGTGAATGGGAGCCAGAACTGGAAGCCTCTCATGGGGCAAATAAAGAAGTTTTTGACCTTGTCATAGGAGTTAATAAAAAGGAATCAACAAGTTTTAGAAAGAGGTATTTTTTTTTGAGACAGATTCTCAGTTGCCGTGAGGTTGAGTGCTGTGGCGTCATAGCTCACAGCAACCTCAAACTCTTGGGCTCAAGTGATTCTCTTGCCTCAGTCTCCCAAGTAGCTGGGACTACAGGTGCCTGCCACAACGCCCACCTATTTTTTAGAGACAAGGTCTCGCTCTGGCTCAGGCTGGTCTTAAACTCCTGAGCTCAGGCAATCTGCCCACCTTGGCCTCCCAGAGTACTGGGATTACACATGTTAGCCCCCATGCCTGGCCAGTAGAAAGGGGTATTTTATATAAAACAATATATGGGAAGAACTTTCGACATGGGAAAAGCAGGTGAATATAAGTGGTTAATATTGCTGTTACATAGGATAAGATAATAAAACAGAAACATGTGTCCTAGACCTGATGACTTACTTATCCTATTTATAAAATTATGAAATTCTTAAAGTGGCTAATCACAAATGTTGCTGAAACATACAGCTAATCCAAAACATTTGGCACTGTTTTTAAGGTGTTCTAGGAGCAGAAGGGTGGAGGGTGAGGGGCAATACATCTATCATGGTAATATTTTACTTAAGCTAATGTACAAATTTTGTTGCTTTGAGAATACATTTGTTGAAGAACCATGTGCCAAGTGGGAGGTACCATCAGATTCAATGTCTGCTTCTATATAGATGATTCAGAAAGTAGGTAGTCCATTTATGCAGAATCAGAAATTTATTGGGCAGATAGTGTTTACTGGTTATCATGGATGAATAGTATCAATGAAGCGGGACCTCATGGCTGGAGGTGGTGATTCACACCTGTAATCCTAGCACTTTGGGAGGCCTAAGAGGGAGGATCCCTTGGAGCCTGGCTTTCAAGACCAGCATAAGCAAGAATGGAACCCAGTTTCTACAAAAAATTAAATATTTAGCTATGTGTGGTGGTGTGCACCCGTAGTTCCAGCACTCAGGAGACTGGGGCAGGAGCATCACTGGAGCACAGGAGTCTGAAGTTGCAGTGAGCTGTGATGACATCACTGTACTGTTGCCTGGGAGACAAAGCAAGACTGTTCAAACACAAAAGCAAAAATATGAAGAAGGACCTCAAGAGAAGAGACTGATGATTTAATATAAATAAGGCCTTGTTTTATAAATTGAGGATATCTACAGATAAATTATGGTGATATTTGGGACTATTTTATTTATCTTTCCTGTGTTGATGAACCCTCAATGGAGCTTGATAAAAATAACTTTTTTCTATGAAGATATCTGTTGAGATACCTACATATTTTACTTGAAAAGAGGAAGGAAAGTAGGTTCTAATCTTTATGATTTGAGAGATGGATTGAAAAATTAGAAATCATTATTGGCCCTTCTATATGGGAAGAAGCAGCTCAGAAGAGCTTTAGCCCTACAAAGTAGAATATGGTAGGACCTAATGGTGAGGAGATACCATTGCAATTGTCAGTATGCACATCACCTGTGGATTTTTAGCTTTGAAACTTCGCATAGTTGTGAAGTGAACTGAACTTTTGCCAAAATGATAGGTTTGCATCCTTTTTTGAACATTGCTTCATCCATCCCTCTTGGTAGCCACTTCATCACCCATTGAACTAAGTTGGCTGTGAGTGGGGCAAGGACTAGATTCTAATTCAGGTCGGGGTGGGGCTCATTTCTGCCAAGCTCGTAGGCTGTGCCAGTGTTGCTGGTCCCATGCTTCTGGTGTCAGGGCTGTATTTTGAGAATCACTGATTTATGGATTTGTACTTATTTCCAGATAGTTATGTTAGGTGTGTAGCTAATAGCACTTAGGAGACTCTGAGCCATTTATGACTTCTCATCTTTGTTTCAAAATTACCACCCATTTTTTTTTCAGAGTTTACGATAGTTCCAAATGACTCGATCATGTAGCATAACCATTTGTATTTTTATGTGTGACTAAAATGGTCATGTTATTGGAAAGCAGTACTTTACCATGAAATGTGGAAATACTGTATTTCATTTATTTTATAAAAGGAAAGCTTTACATATTGTAAATGATTTTCAAGGTTGCTGTTTGCAATGTGTAATTCCAAATGTTGATGTGGTTGCCATGGCATCACGAAGTTCTTCAATTGAATAATGCCAGCTTGATAATATATTTTAATCTAAACAACTTTTTAACATTTTGCTTTTCCATTTGCATTACCTTTCCAACTAGCTCCCTTGGTGACTGGGATTTTTCTTATGGCCTTTTGTTTTAAAATCAGATTTATTGAGGTGTCATTTACATACAATAAAATTCACTGTATAGTTCTGTAAGTTTTGATAAAGGCATATAATTATATGACCACCACCAGAATAAGGGTGCAGAAAAATTCCATTGCCTCAAAACATTTCCTAGTGCTGGGCGGTGCCTGTGGCCCAGTGGGTAGGGTGCTGGCCCATATCGAGGTTCAAACCCGGCCCTGGCCAAACTGCAACAAAAAAAAATAGCTGTGCGTTGTGGCGGGTGCCTGTAGTCCCAGCTACTCGGGAGACTGAGGCAAGAGAATTGCCTAAGCTTAGTAGTTGGAGGTTACTGTGAGCTGTGATGCCACAGCACTCTACTGAAGGTGACAAAGTGAGACTCTGTCTCAAAAGAAAAAAAAGTTTCCTAGTGCTGTTTTGTAAGTAGCCCTTGACCCATTTCCCACCCTTCCACCCTTGGCAACTGCCAGTCTGTTTTCTGACCTATCTTGCCTCTTCCAGAATGTCATATAAAATGGAATACAACAGTATGTGACCTATGTGTCTGCTTTCTTTCCCTTGTTACAGTGCATTTGAGATTCATCCCTGATTACTCAATCAGTAATTTGTTCCTTTTTATTGATTAGCAGTATTCCATTGTATGGATGTACCAGTTTGTTTCTCTGTTCACCAATTGTAGGGCCTGAATTTCCGGTGTTTGGTGATTATGACTAATACCCCTATAACATTTATATTCAAGTTTTTGAGTGAATATCATTTTTTAATTTGTGAGGGAAAATACTTAGGAATAGGACTTCTGGGTCTTATAATAAGTGAGTATTTTATTTTGTAAGAAACTACCAAACTATTTTCCAAGTACAGTAGAACCTCTGTAGGTTGACCACCCAAGCAACAAATTGTCAACATACAGAAGTGGTCAACATAAGGAAGTAGGCCTGCTGTGCTGATACATACATATGGCACATGTCCAGTGTAGGAAAATTAGGTCAATTTAAGGAGGTAGTCAATGTAGGGAGAGGGTTCACTGTATTCCCATCAACAAGGTATGAGTGTTCTACCTACCCCACATGCTCACCATCGTTTGATATTGCTATTTAAAAAATTTTTTTAATCTGTTCTAATAGATGTGTATCTGTGACATCTTAATAATATCACATGCCAATAGTGTCCCTTACTGGCTAAGCTTCGGGAGCCATAAAAATAGAACTCATCCTTCCCTTTGCCTGGTTGTAGAACTTCACATCTGACTCACCCACTTTTGCTCTCCCATTATCCACAGAAGCTACTGCTGTTCCCCTGCTCTGGACCCAGTTTTGTGGTCAATACCAGGCAAGTAATCTGCTATTACCCAGAAAGACCAAGATGAGGATAAATTAACAAGGCATTACTGAATAGTCATTAGCTAAGATAGGCGGGGAGCTTCTCCTCCTAATAGGGTTTTTAATACATTGACTGCCACACTAGAAAAAAAATTTTCCTTGGAGCTACAGTGTTTTATTAGGTCAAGATAGGTCAAGGGACATGTGAGTTATATTATCTTCATGAGGCCCCAAGCTCAAAAATAGCCTACATTAAATACAACTCACATGGCAGTTAATGGGTTAAACTGAGGGTGACAAAGGCCATCAAATGCCCTGAGTCTTAAGCTGAGACTTTCAGCTCCTGATAGCCTTTGTCTCTGTCACGTATTTTTAATCCTCACAGCTTCTATACTCTGAATCTTCCCCTTTAAGAATAAAATAGATTATTTAAAATGCTGTAGAGCTCAAAATAGCGTCTGTTTACTAACATGATAAAACACTGGAAATTTTGGATCTGGTTATACTAAATATGTTTTCCTAAATTTTTTTGAGGGGAGAGGGCTTTTGAAATCATTAAAGGAAGAAATAAAAGAACAAAAAATTCTGCTTACATTAATTTTAAAGTCAAATTAATTACAGCTTTTTCCCATGTAAGCTTATTTTAGTTAAGTAAATGGGAATATTTGAATGGAGATCACAGAATTCAAGGTAAATGGTTCTATTTCTACAGAATGAGATGGATGGATTAGAATAATGGTTCTTCATGTTGGCTACATATTAGAATCACCCAGAAAGTTTTTAAAAAGAAAATGCTGATGCCCTGGCCTTACCTGAGACCAGTGTTATTCAACATTTTCATTGGCACACTTGAGCCTATAGTTAAATTTCCTCAGCACACTTAAATTATGTTCCTCAAAAAAAAGAGTAAATAAAAAGAATAGGCAATTGAAGCAATACCAAGAATACATTACTGGGATCTGATCAAACTAAAAAGCTTCTGCACAGCCAAGAACACAGTAAACAAAGCAAGCAGACAGCCCTCAGAATGGGAGAGGATATTGGCAGGTTATGTTTCTGACAAATGTTTGATAATCAGAATCCACAGAGAACTCAAACTTATTAATAAGAAAGAACAAGTAATCCCATTTCATTGTGGGCAAGAGACTTGAACAGATGCTTGTCTGAAGAAGACGGGTGCATGGTCTACAGACACATGAAAAATGCTCATCATCTTTAATCATCAGAGAAAAAAACACTTTGAGATATTATCTAACTCCAGTAAAAGTGGCTCACATAACAAAATCCTCAAACTATAGATGTTGGCATGGATGTAGAGAAAAGGGAACACTTCTGCACTGCTGGTGGGAATGCAAGCTAATACATCCCTTTTGGAAAGAAATATGGAGAATACTCAGGGATCTAAAAGTAGACCTGCCATTCGATCCTGCAATTCCTCTACTAGGAGTATATCCAAAAGACCAAAAATCACTTTATAACAAAGACATTTGTACTGGATTATTCATTGCAGCTCAATTCATAATAGGCAAGTCATGGAAGAAGCCCAAGTGCCCATCGACCCATGAATGGATTAATAAATTGTGGTATATGTATACCAGGGAATATTATGCAGCCTTAAAAAGATGGAGACTTTACTTCTTTTATGTTTATGTGGATGGAGCTAGAACATATCCTACTTAGTAAAGTATCTCAAGAATGGGGGGGAAGTATCCAATGTACTCAGTATTATTATGAAACCAATTTACAATCACTCACACTTTCATATGAAGAATAGATCACAACTATGGCCCAGGATGAAGGAGGAGGGAAGAGATGGAAGGGGAGGGGGGAGGTTAGATGGAGGAGGTTGAATGGTGGGATCACACCTATGGTGCATATTGCAAGGGTACACGTTGGATCTATTAGTATGGAGTATAAATGTCTTAACACAATAATGAAGTAAATGATGTGAGGGATATATTAACCAGTATGATGTAAGTATTCCAAATTGTATATGAAATCAGCACATCGTACCCTATAATTGCATTAATGTATACATGATGTACCTCTTTATGATTTAATAAAAAAAAATAACAAAAAAGAATATACTTATTGTACTTTGAACTTCTTTTGAAAATAATTTAGTTAATGATCTTTAAAAATTGTCATGGCACACCAGCTAAAAAATCACTGACTTATACCCTTATGTCAGAGTCGCTGGGGTAGGTGTTGGGGGGAGTCCTAGCATTAATAATTTTTAAGTGCCTCATGTAATTTTAATGTGTAGCCAAGGTTGAGAATCACTGGACCTAATGAGAAAATGTATAATTCTAGGGTGTAATTCTAGCAGTGTTTTTCATATATGAAAATGTGTACTATTTTCTGTTTTTTTTTTTTTTTTTAATGTATGTGGAAATGCTTCAAGTTGCTAAGATGATCAGTAATGAAAGGAGAACAGATCTCAGTGTAGCTTATGTGTACTCTCTCTCAGCCTTTCCTGGGCTCTTGTTTTCATTTGTTGTGTGTGTCTTACAAGCAGGTGGAATAGCTTAAATACTAAACAATAATTTCTTTTAGTTTCTCCAAAAATTACTTACAGATGCGTTCTTAGAAAATTTTTAGAGGAAATAGCTGACTATCAATAACAGTAATAAATGCTCTTATCTGAGGAATATAGTACAAGGATTAAGGATATAATTGTTCATTTTGGACAAAAATAAATTAAAGAAAATAAAGGCCTAATGTCATTTCTAGGTCATACTTAAATAACTGTTACAAACATATTTTAAGTTTGGTGTTGAACCCAATCCCTATCAGTAGTACATCAATATGAAAATTTATTTGCATACTCTTGGGAAAAATATTCTGATTCAGTAGAGAAGACATAAATTTGAAACTTGCAGTTGACACAGTGGAGTTGGCAGACTCAAGTCAGGACGTTATCTTCATGTCAGTAGGGACTTCGTCTGGTTCACTCTGTCTGCAATGTCTGGGGGTCACTTTTTGGCACATAGTACATGGTAAATACGTGAATGTCTAGATGGGCTATAAATGCATCAAGTAGATAATAGAAAATGAAATTCAACATTCAACAAAAATGTAAATCTCTATTAGAAATTAGAATACAGAATGGAGGAGAACCAGGTTAAGAAGTGTACTGAAGATTATTTAGTGCTGTCTGCTAAAAATGTACCAATTTTAAGTTACTTTATTAGAAGTACATTGCCAAGAGAAGCCCTGGTTATCATGGACTCTATCCTATCTCCCCTATACCTGGGGTTGAGACGTGTTTTTTTCCTGGCCTAAAAGTCTATTGGAGAGATGTTACAGATGGTTTGTCCAGGGGAAGCAACCTGAGAAGGCTTGTTACATGAGGAAAACATGGAGAAACTTGGATGTTAAGCCAGGAACAAGCAAGATCCAGTAGGGACATGTTGACTATTTGGCATATGGATGAGGGATGACACTCTTGGGTTGCAGAAGACGGATGACATAGTCTTGAACAAGGAATAGTAACTGGATTCAGGCTAACTTCTAACGAATGGGCTGCCTTAGAAAATTCCAGTTATAAGAATGGATTTCTGCATCTAATAGGGAAAGATAGGCTAAAATCTTCATCAGGTCTTTTCCAACTCTGAGATTCTGTGATTTGCTTTCAGGTAAATCGTATGTCCTTTGTGAATAGTGGAACAGATCATAGCGGAACAGACCAGGTTTACTTGAACCTGGGAAAATCTGGTGCTTATTCTATTTGCTGTCTTATCTTTCCTTGGTGAAATTGTTGTATCTGTTCTTTATGCTCGGAGTTCAAAACCAAGATATTTTTCATTACCTGTTTTTTAAGATGAAAAATGAGAATTTAGATTCTCTGTAGTCTGCTTTAGAATAAAATAACAAGGCACATATTGGTGAGGGTAAGAATGTGAGATGGGGTAGAGATGGCACTTGAACCTGAGCAGAAAATCACGTGGCTCTACAAATCCTTTGAATAAATTTTAAATAAAATCCAAGCACTGTGACCAGAAAAGGCTTAGAGTTTTAGAGTCAGACTGACCTGGTTTCACATACTAGCTTGGATACTTCCTCCATTGGTCATGCTATTTAACCTGTCTAGAGTTTAGACTCAGTTTCCTTGCCATAAAATTATAATTCTCCCTCCTTTTGCAGGGTTATTGGGAAGATGAGATAGGATGGAGGACAGCTTGCACTAAGTGGGAGCTTTAATTCATTAGTGTTAATTACACAGTGGCTTTGCATAGGCAAGACATTCACTAGTTATGTTTTTCTAGGCAAATGGCTATATTTTGGACTTTGTTTGAGGATCATTTGATGTCATGCTAATCAAATGTTCAGTGGAGTACCTGGCCAATATTAAACACTATTATTATAGTGGTATAGCTATTTGGAAAGTGATAACAATACTCAGAAAGTTCTGAAAATTATGAAGAATAAAAGAGGCTCCGAATACTAATAGTTGGAGGTACTATTTCTACCTTGCATTAGTGTCCTGTTATCAAATTACTACAAATTTAGTGGCTTTATTACCTGACAGTTTTGGTGACCATAAGTCCCAACTAAAATGTAGGTGCCAACAGGACTGTGTTCCTTCTGGAGATTCTGGAGGAAATGCCATTTCTGTGCCTTTCCCAGCTTCTGGAGGCTGTCTGTATCCCTGGGATTCGGGCCCTTCCCACCATCTTCAGAGCTAGGAGCATAGCATTTTCAAATCATTCTCTGATCTCTGCTTCTGCAGTCTCCTTCTCTAACTTTGCTGCCTCCTCTTTCTTTCTGAGGACTCTTGTGATGATATTAAGCCCCCCAGGTAATCCAGGATAATCTCCCCATCTCAAGATCTTTAACTTAATCACATCTGATTAAGTCCCTTTTGCTATATACAAGGTAACATATTTACAGGTTCTGGGGATTAGGATGTAGACATTTTGGGGGGAGCAGTTAATCAGCCTACCACGTACCTACATTTCTTAAGAGATTATATATCTGAAATCATAGTGATTATCTTTCCTTGAGCATCCAGATGTTAAAAAAAAACTGTTATAGTGATTTTGGTTTGAATTCATGCCTTCTACTGGCATTCTCTGAAGAGCACAAATGTTGAGCCTGAACCTGAAGGAATTTAGGAAAAAATCACAAAGATTCTGTCAGTAATTGACTTGAAACTTTTTTGTATCATTGTGTGGCATTCCATGGTCCTTTGGCAATAGCATCTGCGAATCTTAATACCAGGGTATTATGCTTGTTTAACTTAAAATACCCCTTGCGCCTTACAGTGCAGGTGTATCTTAAGTTTCCTGCAGTCAGAGGTAGAGATAGGTAGGGAGACCAGATTTCTTGCTCCCACAGAATAGAGGAATGAGCTCTCTCCTACTCTTGGAGATACATGGCAACACTTTCTTTTTGCATCTGTTCAAATTAGATAGAAATATCCCTAGAATGTATCTTCTCTTTATACAATTCTTTGAAAGATAGTTTTCTGGACAATAATTGAGATCTCTGGATAGATATCATTTTAAGTTCATCCTTAGAAACTTTTTTATTTTTTACATCTTGTACAGTAGTTAAGAGCATAGTTACTGGCATTAGACTGCCTGTCATTGACCTTAGTCTCATACTTTGTGTAAACCTAGGCAGGTTCTTAAACTTATTGAGATTCTGCTTTCTTGTATGTAAAAACAGGGATAATGATACCTGTTGGAGGCTACGATGAACTCTATAAATATTAGCAGTTGATCAGATCTCTGCATTTCTGCCTTCTGATTGAGTATTTTTAAATTAATTCAGTAGCCTTGTTATAAATCATCTTGTTAAATGATTTCAAGAAGTCATTAACTCTGATGGGATGAGAGAAGGGAATAAGAAATATAAAGACAGACTTTGGTTAGTGGTTGTTGATGACAAATTATGAATTTCAGATATATGTGGTGTTTCATTTGTTCATTCACCAGTTATTAAGTATAAAGCATGACTGCATTGTATGTTAATGGTCTACATAAAAAGGGCTGTGAAAGGATGAACAAGAAACTTTCTCTAAGGTGTAGAGAGAACACACACTGTTGTTTTGAGTTCTGCAAGGGCAGGAGCCACTGATCCATTCATTCCTTCATTCAGCACATTATTGGATGTGCCTTGCACTGTTTACAGGAGATAAGGCTAATCCAACAGTGAATAAAACAAACATCTCTGCCCACGTGAAGCTACCAATCTAGCGAGGGAAGACAAACAATAAATGGGACAAATAGAATATATATGATATTAGGTGGCGATAAGAGAAAGGGGTGGGTAACCTGCAGCTTCAAGGCCACATGTGGCCCTCCAGATTCCCAAGTGCAGCCTCTTCACTGAGTTTAAACTTCGCAGAATAAATCGCTCCATTTAAAGGATTTGTTTTGTAAAATTTGATTTCAGTCACAAGGTTGCACTCAAGAATCCAGAAGGCCAATGTGGCCCCAAGGCCATAGGTTGTCCAACCCCAAGTGAGGAAGTGAGTTGCAGTGCTTTTGGGGGGGACATGTCAGTCAGAGAAAAACAAGTGTGGTACTGTCGGTGGCGGAGGAAAGCAATCATGGCCTCTTCTCTGTGAGTCTCCTTTGAATGTTATGGAGTCTGGAGCACAGAAGGCAAATAGTTAAAATTATTTTAAAACATTCTCATGTTTAGGGAAGCTCTAAGGAAGTGTCTCATTTTACATTTTAATGAAGGGAAAATAGCATATCCAAGTGCTGCCTCCCTAACTTTCTGTTTAAATTGGAAGTGAGTTTAGTGGAAGCTTCTGACTGTTCAGTTATGGGCATTGGAAAAAGGTTGGTGACTTGGTTCTTCCTCATCTCACCTGAGCAGGTAGAGGGAGGTGTGAGCTGGAGGGCAGACTTCAGCTCCAGGTAACTGGGTTCTTCCATTTCTCAATCTCCAACTATTCTGTAGTTACAGAGAGATAATCAGAAGTCAGAAAAGGGGAATTATTTGTAACTTTTTTAAAATCACTGATTGTTGAGATATAATTCTGCATATTCCAAAGGCAGCCATTTCTGTATGAAGTTGGATGAGTGCTGACATAAGTATTAATATTTATCCCATGGTATGCTGATAAATACTTAACAACAGACTTTTTAGGGAGAAAAGAAAGCCCTGATTTGTGGCCTTTGCCAATTTTTTGGTGATGTAGATACTTCTACCGTTGTTGAAGTCGAGTCATCCATCTGATGTTATTGAATATGGTACTGGGAAAAGATGTGGTTGGAATTTGCAAGCCTAGGAAGAGGAGCCAGTTCCAGCACACACCTGTGCACTGATGGAAGCTGCAGAACATACCCCACAGGGCGCTCCAGGCCTCTCCCATCATTTCCTAGTCCACACTCAGGCTATCCCTGATCTGTTGACTGCCACTATGGATTAGGTTTATTTGTCCTAGAATTTCTTATTAATGGAATCCTGTAATATGCACTTTTTTGTGTCAGCAGGATATTTTGCAGTTTATCCACGTTGCTTTATATATCAATAGCCTGTTCCTTTTCATTGCTTTTTATTGCTGGGTAGCATTCTGTTATATAGATATAAGCTATTTGTCCATTCATCTATTGATGGACATTGGCATTGTTTTTCAGCTTGGGGCTATGATTATGAAAATCCTACAAACATTTGCCTATGAGTTTTGTTTGGAAATAAGGTTTTCATTTCTTTTAAGTAAATACCTGGAAATGAAATGTCTCTAGATCATGAGGAGGATGTTAAGTTTCATCAGAAATTGCCAAACAGTTTTCCAAAGACGTTGAACCATAGCAAAGTATGAGAGTTCTGATGCTTTTGAATCTCATTAAAAACTGGTATTGTCAGTCTTGTTAATTTTAGCCATTCTAGCATGTGTACATTGCTATTATGATTTTACTATTTTATTTCATTTTTTGTTGCAGTTTGGCCAGGGCCAGGTTCGAATCTGCCACCCTTGGTCTATGGGGCCTGCACCTTACTCACTGAGTCACAGGCACCGCCTTGCTATTAATGATTTTAATTTGCATTGCAGTTGAGCATCTTTTCACATGCTTACTGGCTATTTATATCTCTTTTTTTGTGACATGTCCTTTTGTATTTTTGCCCATTTCTTTTGGCTAATATTTTTGAATAATGTAAGTAAGTAACTAAAAATGTGGCTCAGCAAGTGGGGCGCTGGCCCCATATACCAAGGGTGGCGGGTTCAAATCTGGCCCTGGCCGAACTGCAACAAAAAAACATAGCCAGGCGTTGGGGCAGGCACCTGTAGTCCCAGCTACTTGGGAGGCTGAGGCAAGAGAATCGCCTAAGCCCAGGAGCTGGAGCTTGCTATGAGCTGTGTGATGCCACGGCACTCTACCAAGGGTGATAAAGTGAGACTCTGTCTCTCCAAAAAAAAAAAAGTACAGAATTTGCAGAAATCTATAAATTGAAGAGGGCAGAAGAAACACATGGCAGATAAGCAGCCTGAGAAAACTGACAGGTTCATCAAAATGACTGTAGCATTAGTGACCTTGGTGCTCTAAATGTAGGTAACCAACTGTCCTAGTTTGCCTGGGACTGTCTCAAATTCAGTGCTGAAAAATCCTGTGTCCCAGGAAGTAACTCAGTCTTGGCCAAACCCTCTGTAGAATGGTCACCCTAGGGAAGTATATGGAAAAGGAAACTACAGACTCTACGCAGGGAGTTATTAGACTGGGGAGGGTTTTAGCTGCAAGCTCAGGTGAAACTGTTAGTGGTGCATGAATTCTGAAAGGCCACACAGCTCCCCATTAGAGCAAAGCCATTATAAAATGTGGATCCCAACCCTCTGCTCAAGTCAGTAGCTCACTTGTGATATGAGAATCTAAGGACACTGGGAAGGTTCCCTTCTGCTGCTAGGAAAAAAAAAATCAACAGAAAACTCCAGTGGTGGATTTTTGAAATTACAAGCACAATAGGCTCTTATATAGCATAAATTTTAGTTTTCTGATCAAATGTCATTATCTGAAGAAGAATTGAAACATTACACCTTACCAGTCATTTACACCTTAGTATAAAATACTCTACAAAGTCTTTCCTAAGAACAAACTTTGATTTGAGAAAGGATAGTGGTAGGATAATCTAGGTGCAAGGACGAGTGGTTACCAGTAAGTAAGAAAAAGCACAAAAACTTGACAGAATAAAGAACAAAAGAACAAATCCATTGACTTAGTGTTGTACACAGAGTTAAGTTGCTAGGCAGGGAAGAGTGTTTTTTGTGTGATTGCACAGAAGAGGCGCTTGTGAGGGCCAAGAGGAAGGAAATAATTCTCTTTCCTTTATGTAGTGTTAAAGAAAAAGCTGGGCTTTGAAATATTTGCTATTGATTTTATACTTCATATGCTCCCGTTGTTCCTGATTTATTTATAAGATGTCTCTATGTTAGTTGTATATTGTTCCTTGTTTTAACCCTTGTTGCTATTGCATAACATAAACACAGTCATCTTTTGTTTTATATTACCCTAGAGAAGCTAGATGGAATGCCTGCTTATAGAAAACATTACTACTCTGTTTCCTCACACTGTCTTTCTTTTGAATAACTTCCAATATGTTGTGACATTTTTCTTCTTAATGTTTATTAAATGCCCACAGCAGGCTTGGTGCTGTTGAAAGAATATAAAAGACATAATCCTTGCCAATAAGGCACATGCATATTAATAGATGAGACACATGAACATACTTTTAAGTGTGTGTGTATACAAAATCCTAGGAGGTTATTTTGTTTGGATTAGACAGAATAATGGAACTAATGCTTACTACCCTGTGTCTGTTAACTTGCAACTGAAACAAACAAACAAGAAAAGTGTAGAGATGTTTTAACCCACAACTTCCAGAACCATAACCTTTGCAGAGTTGGTAATTAAAATAGAATTAAACTATTTTTGCTGCAATTAGCCTTAATTCGATAGTTCTCTGATATTCTTAATTAGAAATTTTGAACTACTTGTATGTGATTTTAGTAATTCAAGGATTCTGATTTTTAGAACATTCATTCAGCAGTCTTTTCTGAGACCCTATTCTGTGTCAAGCCACGTTGCAGGAGAGGGGACATAAAACAGTGAACAAAATGGATGTGTTCCTACTTCAGTGGAACGTACAGTTGGGGACCCAGATATTAAACCAGGTGTAACTGCAGGTACATATTCTGATTATGTGAGATGATATAATGAATGAAGTTGACCTCATTTGGAGATTTTCCATAGCAAGACTTACTACTTGAGATGAGACAAGGGACGAGGAAGAGGAGTGCAGGTGGAGGTAGGGAGGGTGCTGCAGGTGGAAGGAACAGGGAGTGTATTGACACAGTCAGGGAACTGAAGGAGCCAGAGCCCAGACAATGAGGGTGAGTGTGATTTGAGGTGAGGCTAGAGAAGGTTTCTGGGCAGGTCGTGGAGTTCCTGTGGGTTAGAGGAGGATAATGTTTTTAGCCCACCGGTTAGGTAAAGCTTATAGAATGGTTCCTGGCATAGTGTAAATGTTTAATATGATATTATTATTACGATGTACTTTTCAAAACTGTAGTGTGAAACATTAATAGTCTTAAATGTTAACCAATAGTATTTATTTTAAGAGCAAAGGGAAGCCACTGGAGGATTTTAGGTAGCAGTGTGACATAAAACTGAAAGATTTGCATTTGGTAAGCATCGTTCAAGCTACTGTGTAGAACACAGATTTGGGAGGGGGGTGGTGGTGCAAATGGTTGTGTGAAGACCAGAGGCAATGGTGGGTGTTAGTGTTTCTGTGAAGTTCTTCCTCAGAGAGTCTGTGTTCCTTTCCACAAGAACTACTATATTTACCAAGGAATACTCTTGACAAAAGTTACATGAGAAGAAAATCCTAAGCTTTTCAGGATTTTAAGATTTTGTTGGAAAGGATTACGCAGCGACTCCTGAATTCTACCCTTAGTCCTCTGGAATCTTAAAACTCTTCTGTAAATCTCTCCTTGAAACAGCCTGGGAGGCTGGGGCTGACACCTGTACCCTCTTCCTCATTGATCGCTTCTGCTTCAAAGTCCAGGATCACGTGGTGAGAGGTTTCTTCAGGGAGCTCCCCGCCCATGTTCCCCACTTCTTCTCAAAGTCCGAGATCTCTTCATGTAGGTCAGGAAAGTTTCCACTCGAATCACAAATGTCAGACTTTAAACTTTCTTTCAAACTGTAATGATAAGACATTCAGTGACAGCATAAAGTCCATGAGGAGATAATTTCTAATTGGCATAGAAATTGAGTGGGTTGATGGTTGAGAATGTGATAAAAAGGAGAGAATGAAAAATAAACCTTTTGTCTGAAAAAAATTAGTTGGGGCTAATGAATTTTTTCTTTCTTTCTTTCTTTCTTTAAATTAGGAAAGCCCAATTTTTGAATTATCCCTATTGGAAAATATCCAGATGGTGAGCTGAGCCCTTAACTGTTTTGGAGACTTTGCCACTTCATGTATTTTCCCAAAGGAAGTAAAGTGTCGATGTCAAAGAACGGAATTTGAGCCCCTCAGTAGTCTTAGAAATTAACTAGTCCCAAGTCCAATTTAATAGAAAAGTCAACAGAGGCTTTGTAAGTACATGCTATGAGCTCTGGGAGTGTCCTTTGAAATTACAACCACGCTCTCCTGTTTTTTTGTATGGTTCATTTTCCATTCTGCAATCTACATCTTCTAATTGCCTAAGAAAATATGGTTGTTTGGGATTTTGTTAGCTTGTTTTCCCATTGTGGACAGGGATTCACTTTCAAAGCCCTCCTAAACAGACTTTTTAACTAAGGAAAGGGGTGTGTAAATGAGAAATAGGAAACGTTAGAAAATGGGTAAGATAAAGTGTATTGAAGTACTTTTACACTGGAAGCTTCGCTGGTAGGTAGGATGTGTGATTTTTTTTATAAATTGCCATTTCATTTGTAGTTTTTGTAATAAATGAATATGAACTATGTATTTGTACTGTCTGCAGAAGTCAGGACACAAACTAAGTGGTGTTGTCTTTGTGAATGATCAACTGCTGAAGACGTTTTAAATTAACCATATAAATAATCTAACAAGGTCTTTCATTGTACATTTCTTGGAGCAAACAAAATGCAGTGTGTTTTTATAACTAGATAGCTATTTGATTTTCCCACCCTCTTTCTCACATTTGGATATAGATTGATATAGAATTACTTAAAATGCTGCATATAAATTAAACATTAAAAGGGAGATATGGAGAGGTTAAGCTACCCCATTATAATCTTGAGTTCTGTAGTCACTGCCTCAAGGACACTCCATTTCATAGCACCAGTCCTTCTTTTGAAAAGTGATCTCCAAGGTTCAGGTAACATTTAAGCCCAGCCAGCAACTGCATAATTTATGGACCTTTTTGGTTTTGTGTTCTTGTTTTAATGAAAAACAGGAAAACAGAAGACCATTTCATACCTTAATGCCTTTCCTTTTTTTCTTTCCCTCCCACTCTGCCTTTGCAGATAGGGGCCCTGAAGGACTACTACCACTTCTACCATAGCAGGACCATTAAAAGGTCAGTTCTCTCCAGTAGAGGAACCCACAGTTTCATTTCAATGGAACCGAAGGTAAGAAGAACCCATTGGGTGGGAACCAAGCTTTTGCATTTTTCATTGGTGGTAACACAGTAGGAGCTGATGACGAGCATGAAAGCTTAAATTTCTAGAGCTGTAATAGTATCTTTTGGTCCAGTGAATGCGTTTCCTCTTTAGACGAAAATAGGCAATGGCTTGATTTTTTTTACTGATGTGCTAATATCACCCCAGTTGTACAGCAGTGCAGGGGTATCCATAGATGGGGTTCTAGTGGAGACACTAGAGGACATAGGTGGGAAAGTGGTAAGAATACCATACTTCCCATCCATTTGCATGTAGATCTGAGGGTCTGTGAACCTCACAGAAGGTGGGGGTTCTTCTAGAACCCTTAAATCAGGCCAAGTTACCATGAAGTCTCCAGATTTTACCCAGCACTGATAGACCCACATCTCTAGCAGCCCAAGGATTAGACCAGGTCTGCTACACTGAGCAGAGAAAGGGGAGAAGCTGGCTCCTGCGCTTGGGGCCTCATCAGGCATCTTTCTTGCATCAAGTCCTTTTGGGTTGTACAGATAACATGCCCCGGGCAGAGCCTGGAAGGAAGTATGATATGCCTAGCTTCCCCTGTTATGGGGATGTGGGGGCAGCTTTGAAATGGGATTTGGGAAGCTGATGGGTTTTAGGAGAAAACTAATAGAGACAATTATGACTCTGAGGTCAAAGTAAGTATCTGTCCTTACTAATTTAGTTGGAGGAGGGCACAGACTTCTGACAGAGAACTAAATGGCTTCTTGGAGTGTCAGGTAAAGAAGAGAGGGTAACTGTATCAACTTGCCCTGGTTCCTCCACAGACTCACTGTATATTACGGATTGACTGGGCATTGTGCTTTTTATTCCCCATTATGATTTGGGTTTGCCATCAAAACTCATTTTCAGATAAATTGGTAAACAAGTCCAACCAGTGAGCGTAACAATCTCAGCTAGAGATTCCTCGAAAATTGTATTCCTATTTATAAAGCAAAAAGGCCCTATTTGAATTAATATGCAAATGAGGTTTGCAATTTGGAGTCTTGCCCTTTGTTATGCACTGTGGTTTACCTTGTTTAATATTTTCTGCAATATTATGACACAGTGTTCATGATTGTGAAATTGTACCTTAGTAGTTAAAACAAGGATATTTCTTCTAGGTCCCAATTTTCTGTGGGTTATAGGAACATTTCCTAATACATACACTTCAGTGGTCCATGAATTGCCTTTTTTTTCACTTTTGTCTCTGTTCAAAATTAAATTTTTCTGGAAAAGCTGTCTGTTGGGCCATTCCTGAATAATCTGTATTTTCAAAGCAAAGTCTGTTGAACAATTGTTTAGACCTCATGTGCAAAGTCAATGTGAATTGTATAAAAATAGCATTAGTTGGTTTGGGAAGTAATAGAAGAATGTAATGAGGTATCGTTTTTATGATGAAGGATTTACTGGATATGGAGCTGTTTCTATCATTTTTGTTATCTTGGGGCATGGTGGCTTATTCTTGATCCAACAGAGGCCTTGGATGCTGGGACACTCTATACCTAGAATACACACTCACTTCAGAGGAGAGGGCCATTTCAGGCCATCCCAAGGGTACATGCTCCATTCCCCTCCTCCTCAGCAAATGGAATCAGAGGATCCCTATTCCATTCCAGAGCTTTTTTTTTTTTTTTTTTTCCCCAAAGGATACACTATCCTTTATTCTTTTGAATTAGCTATGAACTAACTCTTCAATGTTTATGACCATTCGCGGAAAAATACATGATTGTTCCACTGATAAAGTAAGGTTGCCTTGAGCAGAGTTGCAAGAAATGTGATTTGAAAATCCAAGTTAATAATCTCCACAGTTCTAATAGGGCAATGTTGTAAATGAAACTTAAGTTAATAGATACGGGGTGGGGGGGGGAATGACCTCTGATTTCAATTAGAATAAGATGTCAAAGAACAGAAATGGGGGTTCTGGGTATAGTTATGGGCAAAAGTTGTAGTTCCTGCTATGAACAATAAACAAAATTTAAAAGCTGAATAGAAGCAAAATACTCTTCTCTTCTTCACTAAGATCTTCATTACATGAAGCATAAATATAGTGTTAACAGTGGCTAGAACATGAATGGTAAGGAGCTACTAACAGCTCTGTCACTCACTAGTCAATGAGTTAGCCAAGTTACTCAATGTCCCTGAGCCTCCAACCCCTGATCTAAAAAACAGATCTGATAAAATCTAACTTACGGGATATATACAGGTGCCTAGCAGAGCTTGTTCACACAGCAGGTGCTCACGTGCTCCCTCTCTTCTGCCTCGCCTCTCTTATTTATTTATTTATTTATTAAATCATAGCTGTGTACATTAATGCAATCATGGAGCACCATACACTGGTTTTATAGACCGTTTGACACATTACATTTTCATCACACTGGTTAACATAGCCTTCCTGGCATTTTCTTAGTTATTGTGTTAAGACATTTATGGGCAGAGGGAGGGTGATTGGTGGGATTACACATTCCAGAGCTTTCTAATGTCATTCCCACCCAGCGTCTATACAGGAGAACTGCAGTTCGACCAGCTCTGCCAGAGTGAGCACCACACACTAGAGTTTGCGCACAGTTTCTTTCAGATATCTCTTGTACTTGCCTCATTCATTGGCCATTTCTTGAGCCCCTGTCTTCTGCCAGGCCCTGTGTTAGGCCCTGGGGTTTGGATAAAAAGCAGTGTTCTAATGGGTCACCCACAGCAGCTTTCAGGGGATCCTGGGACACTGCAATTGTTTCTCACAGTTGGAGCTGGAGGGCAAAGGACTTGGGAGTCTGCTAAAGTCTTTCTTCTTTTCCTGCTTCCTTCTCAAAAAGCTTAAACGTACCTAGGTTGTTTTTTCTTTTCTATTCTTATTTTTTTTATTTTTTAATTTTTCATTTACAGAGAAGTTGCAAAAATGTCTTTATACTCTTCCCAGATTCCCCAAATATTAATTAATGTTACATTTATTATATGTAATTATATGTGTAACATTACATATGTAATTAAATATATTTATTATATATAATAGCATATTACATAATAAGATGTAACATATTATTTTACAATTAATACGTGTGTGTGTGTGTAAACACCAGAGAGAGACAGTGGATGAACAAGGATAATATTAAATGTTTAATATGTTACAAATTATCCTTGTTCATCCTCTGTCTCTCTCTGGTCTTTACACACACACACACGTATGTGTATGCATAGACATGTTTGCATCTAAGTTTTTCTGAACATTTGGAGCAAGCAACCAACATAATGCTCCTTCAGCTCTAAATTCTTCACTGTGTGTTGATTAAAAATAGATTCATAACCATAAGTAAAATAGCATAAATCTAGATATTAGTATTGCTTCAATATTATTGTCTGATCTGCAGACTTAATCCAGATTTCTCTGTTATTTCTTTTTGAGGCCAACATCACATTTAGATACTGTGTTTCCGAAGTCCTCTTTACTCTGTCCTATTCAGCTTTCTTTTATCTCTTCTCTCTCTCTTTTTTTTTTTTTTTTGCAGTTTTTGGCTGGGGCCAGGTTTGAACCTTCCAGCTCCGGTATATGAGGCCGCCAGTGCCCTACTCCTTTAAGCCACAGGCGCCTCCCTGTCTCTTCTCTTTTATGAGCTACAAATTTTTTGAAGAGTACAGGCCAGTCATTTTGCAGAGTATTTCTCAAGTTTGGTTTATATCCTTCTTCATGACTAGATTCAGGTTTGGCAAGAATATTTTTGGCAAAAATGCCAGAGAAATGGTGTGTTCATCACAGGGCGTTAGAGGGGAAGGCACGCGATACTGCTTATTCATTACTGATGGTGTGAACTTGGATCACCTAGTTGAGGCAGTGCCTGCCAGGTTTCTCTACTTTACAAATACTTCAGTGGAGATTTGCAGGTTCAAGTCTAGACCACCCCAATACAGTTAATATCATAATAAAGAGAGTCACACTTTCTTTTTGGTTTTTCAATGTATATAAAAGTTATGTTTACACTATACGGTAGTTTATTAAGCATGTAAATAGCATTGTCTAAAAAATAATGTACTCATAAAAATTAAAAAATACTTCATTGATAAAAAAATGCTAGTAGATCATCTGAATCTTCAGCGAGTGATAATCTTTTTTGCAGAGGGAGGATCTTGCCTCAAGGTTGGTGGTTGCTGACCGACCAGGGTGTGGTTGCTGAAAGTTGGGGGGCATGGCAATTTCTTAAAATATAACAACAATAAAGGTTTGCCACTTTAATCGACTCATTTTTCATGAAGTATTTCTCAGTAGCATGTGGTACTATTTAATAGCATTTTACCCACAGTAGGTAACACTTTTAAAATTGGAGTCAATTCAAACCCTGCCACTGCTTTGTTCCCTAAGTTAATGTAATATTCTAAATCCTTTGTTGTTATTTCAACAATTTTCACAGCGTCTTTATCAGGAGTATGTTCCAACTCAAGAAACTATTTTTCCATGAGAAGCACCTCCTAATCTGTTCAAGTGTTATCATAATATTGCAGCAATTTAGTCACATCTTCAGGCTCTACTTCTGATTCTAGTTCTCTTGCTATTTCCAGCACATCTTTAGTTACCTCCCCCACTGAAATCTTGAACCCCTCAGAGTCATTCTCAAAAGTTGAAATCAACTGCTTCCAAATTCCTGTTAATGTTGCGATTTTGACCTTCTCCCATCAGTCACAAGTTTTCTTAATGGTTTCTATAATAGAACAGTGATTCTTTTCCTGAAGGTTTTCTATTTACTTTGCCCAGATCCATCAGAAGAATCACTATCTATTGCAGCTATAGCCTTACCAAATGCATTTCTTAATAATACGACTTGAAAGTCAAAATTACTCCTTGATCCTTGGGCTGTAGAATGATGTTGTGTTAGTTGTTAGCAAGCATGAAAACATTAATCTCCTTATACTTTTCCATCAGAGCTCTTGGGCGACGAGGTACATTGTCAATAAGCAGTAGTATTTTGAAAGGAATTTTTTTTTTTTTTTGAGCTTTAGGTCTCCATAGTGGGCTTAATCTGTAAACTACGGTATAAACAGATGTGCTATCATCCAGGCTTTGTTATTTTATTTATAGAGTCCAGGCAGAGTAGATTTAGAGTAATTCTTGGACTTTGAGAATGGTAAATTAGTATGGGCTTCAACTTGAAGTCCCAGATGCTTTAGTCCAGCAGTTCTCAACCTGTGGGTCGCGACCCCTTTATAAACAATGAAAATACATCCTGCCTATCAGATATTTACATTACAATTCATAACAGTAGCAAAATTACAGTTATGAAGTAGCAACGAAAATAATTTTATTGTTGGAGGTCATCAGAACATGAGGAACGGTATTAAAGGGTTGTGGCATTAGGAAGGTTGAGAACCACTGCTGCTTTAGTCCCTAAGGGACTAAAGGGTCTTTTTACTCTTTGAAGCCAGGCCTTGCCTTCTCCTCTCCAGCTGTAAAAGTCCTAGCTGGCATCTTCTTCCAGCAGAAGGTTGTTTCATCTACACTGAAAATCTGTTTGGTGCACCCTCCTCCATCAGTGATCTCAGCTAGATCAGGAGGCTAACCTGCTGCAACTTCTGTATCAGCACGTTCTTCAACTTGCGTTTTTATATTATGGGGATGGCTTCCCTTACACTTCATGAACAATTTCTGCTATTTTCAAACTTTTGTCCTGCAGCTTCCTCACCTTAGTCAGCTTTTATAGCATTGAAGAGAGTTGGGGGCTTGCTCTAGAGTAGGCCTTTGGCTTAAGGGTGTGTTGTGGCTGGTTTGATCTACCTGGATCACTAAAACCTTCGTATTAGCAATAAAACTGCTTCTTCTTACCGTTCATGTGTTCACTGGAGTAGCACTTTCAATTTCCTAAAGAACTTTCCCTTTGCATTCACAGATTGGTTAAATATTTTTGGCATAAGATGTCCAACTTTCAGCCTATCTTGGCTTTCAACATGCCTTCCTCACAAGCTTAATTATTTCTAACTTTTGATTTAAAGTGAGAGACGTGTGATTCTTCCTTTCCCTCGAACACTTAGAGGTTATCACAGGGTTATTACTGGCCTAATTTCAATATCATTATGTCTCAGGGAAGTAGAGGGGCCTGAGGAGAGGAAGAGACAAGGAAACAGCCGGTTGTTGGAACAGTCAGACCACACACAATATTTATTGGTCACGTTCTCTGTCTTATATGGGTGTGATTTGTGGGGCTCCCAAAATAATTACAATAGTACATCGAAGATCACTGATCACAGATGACCATAACAGATAGAGTAATAATGAAAAAGTTTGAAACATTGTGAGAATTACAAAGAGTGACACAGAGACACCAAGCGAGCACGTGCTGGTGGGCACATGGCACTGACAGGCTTGCTGGATGCAGGGTTGCCACAGACCTGCCATCTGTAAAGTCGTATCTGCCAAGGGCATAAATTCAAGCATGATGGACAAGGCATTGCTGCATTTTCCTGTCATAGTTAATAAGTGCTTTGTGGGGAGATACTTAAGAGATTATTTAAATTTCTGTGAGCTCATTTTGTATTTTTCACTCCAAGCTACCTTCATTGAGAGAACTAGGCAAGTTGGTGTTACTTGCTTTCTGAGGCAGCTCTCCTTTTCTTTGACCTTGGCTGTGTGCAGGTGGATGATATGTGTGCCAGAATGGAGGCACATGTGTGAGCTTGGCCCGTGTGAAATGCCTTCATGAAAAACACTGGTGATGCAATCTTAAAATTATTTTTGATCACCACTTTCTTGAAAAGGGAAAACATGCATGAAGTACAGAGAAAAAAAAAAAACTATGAAAAAGATCTTGGCTTTTACTTGCATAGTAAATCACAAGGCTCCTCCCACCACTTCTGTTTTTATTTAGAGGGTTCCAAAGAAGGAAATACAAAAGTAACCACATTGGAAGAGTGATCCCTTTGGTGCTAAGAAAATACCAAGGTTAGTTGGAACACATGAGCCTGAAGAACAAGAATAGCCTTGACTCTCCATGTTAACATTATGTTATGATTAACTTTTTAAATGACTGGGGTTCACAGACCTATATCAGCGCTAGTAGAGTAATAACACAGTTTTGCAGAAAGTGCTGGTACATTTCATTGCAGTCTGGCCAGGAAGTCCTCCATTCTTCTTGTTTATATCCTTCTTTTTGACTGACTAACCTTCCTCCAAGAGACCTAAGCTCAATTTCAGAAATGGTAGTCTGAGCTTACTTTCTCAAAATCTTTTATTAATTTGTTTATAAATGTTTGCCATCCACGGATGTCATGGTCACACTGGTGTTATCTGCAGGAGAACATTTATATGCCCTTAAGTGGCCCATGCAGACAAAGGGCAGGGGCCAAGACGGGGTCATGCAGAAAAGATCATTCTTTCCTTCTCTTTTTCCCTACCCAGAAACAGAAAACTAAAATGGTAAATTCCCTACTACCCTGTTTCCCCGAAAATAAGACATCCTCCAAAAATAAGACCTACTTACTGGAAAGATAAGACGTCCCCTGAAAATAAGACCTAGCGCGTCTTTGGGAGCACACCTTAAAATAAGACACTGTCTTATTTTGGGGGAAACAGAGTAGAGTAGGACACATTTGAGTTTTTAAAAATGAAAAAGTACAACCTGCCATTTTAACACCCATGCCCTACTCATGCATAAATCATGTAAGAATAGTGTCCCCTTTTTCCCAGTGGATTTTATCTTGAAGGTTCAGGCCTATCAGTTTTTTATCTTTCCCAGTCCTTTTTCTATCTTCAAATCTATTAGAAGTCTATTTTGATAAAAATCTAGGGAAGAGTCACCACCTGCCCTGGGGCAAGATGGGCACCGGTCCCATCTTGTCTCCTCCTGAGTTCATCTCCAGTCTGTCTCATCACATGGATGTGTTTATCATTTATGAAAAAACTATTCATTAATATTATGTATTGCAGAATCACAGACACCTTAGAATTAAAGTTGATTTAGTCTTTTCACTTTGCTCTCTCGTGCTTCATACCATCCGTCACACCCCTAAATGGAATTTTGTTGGACCCATTGAAAGTGTCCAGTGATAGGAGTTCACTACTGGAGAAGGCAAACACTTCTATATTTGAAGAGATTTAGCTTGGTACTTACATAATCCGCTTGCCTATAACTTCTACCCATTGAGTCTACTTTTGCCTTCCAGAGTTATATACAACTTCTACATAATAGCTCTTGAAATATTTGAAGCCCTTTGCTTATTTTCTTGCAGAAGCAATTGTCCCTTTATAAATGTGGCCAGAATTAAGTTCAAGGCTGTAGCTCCTAGAGATATCAGCCATTTGTTACATTTATCCATAAGCCATTTCTTCTGAAAAGAATTTAAAGCAGAGCATTCAAGCATCATACAGTAATACAGGGTGTAGGAAAAGGACAGGAGGGAAGGAATGAAGTAGGTAGTTAGCAGGATCAGATGAAATCAGACCTGTGAAAGACAAATTCAAGTTTCGTACTGATTCAGCTCGGTGCCTGTTGTGCCCAGGATTTGATTTTCAGGCGTCTGGAGTGTCATCTCTTTTTGCTGCAAGAGTAAAATTGGTGTGATGAGAAAGTGGAATATAGGAGCACTTCATCGTATGTGATGGAAAAGTTACTCATGTCTACTCTTTATCAGGCAAATCCTATTTCTCTATGTAGTTGCTTTATAATCTGAATAATATTTCATCTTTACTGCTAATTGTTCTGCAGTTGGTCTATAAAGGCAACTAGCACATTAGCTATCTCTTTTCTTAACTTGGAAACTGACTATAAGCTGTTTACAACAGCTAATCTTCTAGGGGAACTGTGGAGGTAAAGAAACCTTATTTCATTAGAAGTAAGGACTCAGAGTCAGGCATGGTGGCTCATGCCTATAATCCTAGTACTCTGGGAGGCTGAGGCAAGTGGATCTCTTGAGTTCCGGAGTTTGAGACCAACCTAAGCAAGAGCAAGAGCCTGTCTGTACTAAACATAGAGAAAGTAGCTAGGTGTTGTGGCTGGCACCTGTAGTCCCAGCTACTCAGGAGGCTGAGGCAGGAGGATTGCTTGAGTCCAAGAGTTTGAGCTACGATGATACCATGACAATCTACATAGGTGACAGAGTGGGATTCTGTCTCAAAAACAAAAACAAAAAAAAAAGAAAGAAAGGACTCAGAAGTGTCTGAGGTCAATCTGGACTGACTCACATGCGTAAGCTGCGGCCATGCCTTTTCACAAGTAATGTTCCATTTGGTCGGGTGCAGCTTCCAAGTCAGTTTCAGCTGGAGTTCACTTGCTTCCCGCTCGGGCTGCTGCTGCCCCACCTCTCTCCCAGCCTGCCCTCCTTCCACCTGGTGCCCCTGTGTGTTTCCTCTGGCAGGTTAACATGTTCTGCTCTTCAGTTTCAAATGTGGTAATGACTTAATGGTGTGACCTTCTTTGTGAAGTACAGTTTTGTAAGTGTAGCATAATGCTCCTGGCTTTGTGCTCATCCAGTGTAGGGTGATGCCAGGTGTGTTGAGGTCTGTAGCTTTGTCCTCCTGTTTCTGCCCAGTGAGAGTGTCTGCGTCCTCTCGGGCAGGTGCCTATGGCTTTGTGCCATTGCTTAGAATGTGTCCTGACCTTGGTCATTTCCCATTCGCTTCTCCTCGTCTCACCAAGTGAATGAAAGTGGTCACTGCACATCTTGAGAATGCTGTGCATCCTTCTGGAAGCAGTGGGGGCTTGGATGGGATGGTGAGCAGAGAGGACGCAAATGTAGTAGTCAGGAGGGGATTTCGGAGCTTTCTTGTTCCAGGCGACCTTCATTCAAATTTTCACCAGCTGTGAAACTAGACCTTTGTAGCATATTCCTGTCTGTGGTATTTAATAGTATTTCTGAGTCTTTGAAAATCCCATTAGAGCAGGTCTATTCCCAAGGAGAAGCATTTCCACCACAGGTTGTACACTTGTGGGGACACGATGGGGGAGGAGTGTGGGAGAGAGCTGAGGAGGGATTTGGGCGCTGCTTCCAGCGTCTCTCCACCTCCGGTCCTTTCTCCCTTGTTTCCAAGTCTCTGAGGTATTTGGACACTCTGGGACCAAAGGCACAGGTTATATGTCACTGGGATATCTAATGAGAAAGTTTAGGTCAAATCCCAAATCCCTTGTAGATAGGAGTAAATGAAAAACACACATGTACATTTCTCAGCTACTTTGGTAAGGCTGCCATATCCTGGTTAGAGAACACTTAGCAGTGCTTCACTTTGAAGGTCATACATGCACATGCCTATACTGCAAGTGCAGGTACCGAGAATGAGTGACATGGGCCAGATGCAAAGTCACAAAGTGTAGCTCCCTGGCTGAGTGGGAGGCACAGCCGCCACTGAGCTGCAGCCAGTAGCGCCCAGGTTGGTGAGCTGGCTCAGTATTGCCAATTCAAAAGAACTTGCAAGTCTCAACTTTGACGTACCATTTCCCAATTTTAAATGTTGGCAACAAGTTCAAAAATTTTAAAGTATTTGTGTGAGCCAAAGAAAGCACCTCTGATGGGCATCCCACTTTGTAGACCTCTCAGGCTGGGTGTGTTGGGAGGAGAGGAAGGCACAAAAGATGGGTCTCAGCACTTTCATGATTTTCTTCTGGTCTGACCCTTGTGCAGACATATATTTTGGCATAAACATAACGGTTCAGTTCTTTCATGCTGTGAACCAAAGGCTGTCAGTGGTGGGGGCAGGAGGTGGAGGGCCCATTCTGGTTCTCTTCTGTTTTCCTCAGTTGTCCACAGACGCCTGACTGCCCTGGAAGAAACTCTGAACAGACTTGCTCGAGGAAACAGTGAAGTCAAAGAAGAGAACGAACGCTAGATAGAAGTGATGGACCAAAAAATTGGAAGAGGGTATGATGAGGGGAGGCAGGTTATGGATTTTGCATAATCTCTTTAGCCACTTGAAGGAAAGATGCTAACTGTAAACTCTTTGTTATTTTCTTAGTTGATGTTATATTTCTAAAGTATCAGATTCTTAAAAAGTAGGTGTTGAATGTGTAAATTCAGTGAGTTTTGAACCCACAGTTTCTGTTGAAACTCTCGAGCAAGTTAGCATAAAATAAGTAGGCAAACCTAAAAAATAATTGGAAACAGCAAACAAAGAGACAAAATTCAGCGGCAACAATAACAAAAGATCCCAAAGCCAATTTAGTTGTCTGACTTTGAAGAGAAATCATCCTGATTCATGTATTTATATTAATGAATGAAAAAGTAAATAAGAAATCCAATTCAAACATTGGAAAGCCCTTATTGGTTAATTAAGTGCTTGCAAATTCTGTTTCTGTGCTGAGTTCTCCCATATGTCAAACTTCTTACAATACAAAAGAAGGCCATATGATGCAGCAGAAAAAAACCTTTGGATGTTAGTTTCCACTTCTATCCTTGTAGGGTAAGCTCTATCAATTCCCCCACAAATGGAGACTCATCATTTTTCATGCACAGACTTAGAGAAGTACAAGGTATCATCAGTTGTCCATGTGAGAAGGATCAAAAGGGCAAGTTAAATTTTTATAACGAAATAGTAAGTTGCCATTAAAATAATATACATCTATACATTGTGCATTTGGAAAGATCTCCAAAATAATATGTAAAGTTAAAAAGAATGATATATGAAGAGGTAGGAACAAAACACCTGTGTGTTTGTAAGTGTAATTATACGCAGCGTGAGTTTGGAAAGATACACAAACACACAAAAGTAACCCCTAACCTTTCCACACTGTCTAGCTTTTTAAAATGATAATGAAATGGCTTTTGCTGAAATTGCTTTTGTTGACACCAACCATGCTTTAATATTTCAAAGCCAGTGGATGCCTTTCTGTTCTCATTTGCCTCTAACTTTTACTTTACATCATGATCGATCATGTGTTCTTTCTTGAAAAACTTGGCTTGTTTCCTTCCCTTTTTTGGTTGATTGAGACAAGATCTGACTCTCTAACCTTGGCTGGAGTGCAGTGGCATGATCATAGTTCACTGTAGCCTGTAAATCCTGCAAGCAATTGTCCTGCCTCAGCCTTCCCCAGCAGCCGGGACTATAGACTCAGGCCACTATACCCTCTCGGCTGATTTAAAAAAAAAATTTTTTTTTTTTAGAGATAGAGTCTTGCTGTGTTGCTCAGGCTGGTCTCAGTCTCCTGGCCTCATGCAATCTTCCTGTCTCAGCCACTTGAGTAGCTGGGGTTACATCTGTGAACCACCACATCCAGCTAAAATTTATCTTGAAGCTGTAAATCCATGGACTTTCTTCTCCTGCACTGCCACTGTCCTAGTCAATCCCACTACCATCTACTCACAGCAATTGCATCGATTTCCACCTGTTGTTCTTTGACAATCAGTGTCCACAAAAAGTAAGTTTCAAAGTTATAAAAAGATATTTTAGTGACCTTCCATTGACCTTGACTAAAAATCTAACTTTCTCTTAGTGATCTTTGAGGGCCAACATGATCTAGCCTCCGTTTACCTCCCTGAGCTGGTCCCTTTTGATCATCACTCTCAGCCACATCTTTCTGTCTCTCAGACACACTCTTTCCCTTGTTCCCTTTCTCTAGAATGTGCTTTCTTTGGTCTTTGCATGTTGGATGTCCTCTCATTCTTCGTTGTGTCAAAGTAAATGTCACTTCCTTCGACATTTCCTTTCCTAATGAACCTTACTAAAATAGATTTTTTTTTTTTTTTTTTGAGAAAGAGTCTCAAACTGTTGCCCTGGGTAGAGTGCCATAGCATCATAGCTCACAGCAACCTCCAAGTCTTGGGCTTAAGTAATCCTCTTGCCTTAGTTTTTTCTATTTTTAGTAGAGACAGGGTCTTGCTTTTGCTAAGGCAGGGCTAAAGTAGAGCTTAATCTTATCTGTCCAGCTCCTCTTCAGCTCTGACATGTTAATTTCCTCTTTGATACCTGTCTGAATTCAAAACTATGTTGTTTCCTTTTTTGGTTGTTGATGGTTTTCTATTTCCAGGATGTAACTCAATGAGAGCAGAAGCCCTAGCCTCTTGTTAACTGTGAATAACCTGAAACAATATTGAGCATAGAAATAGGGAACTTTTCATGCTGGAAGGCCACATTAATTTAGAAATAATCAAATAAGGCCCCATTCAAGAAACTTCAATTAAATACACATAAAATGTACATTATTTTATAAAAATCTAACTATTATGTACTTAATGATTTCAAAAAATAAAAAAATGTTAATTTTAAAATTAATCTTTCAATGACTTTATTACTTCTGCTTTTTGTCAGAAAGCATTTGAATCCTTGATTGCAGCATGGTGGTCCATGGTCTCAGTTGATCCTCTAGACCAGTATCAGTATTCGTGACCTTACAGGTGTCTTCATTTGGGTTAGGGAGGAGAATGTAGGTTCACAGCAATAAGAGATTGAAAAGCAAAAAAGCATTTTTTTTGGCATGTTGCTTTTGGCTGTAGTATTATACTACCTTTTTTCCGTATTTCATTTGGAACTTCCTTAGCATTAAACAATGACTTTAAAATGTCATCTGCTGAGAGCTCAGTCACTTTCATCCGTAGTTCTTTAAGTGTTTTGGTGATATCAACTAGGTGAGGCTGATGTGCTAATTTGGGTGTGATGTCATGATTCTCAAAGGCAGTACAACTTTCATTGTATTCTCCAATTAATAGGGCTGTATATTCTTCAAATGATTTACATATATCATCCTGTTCACCATTAATGATTTTTGCAAACTGGAGAAAATGTTCATCCAAAATTTCTTTTTGAAGAAGAAGGGTTTTGAGAAAAGATAGCTGTTTGTTTGTTTTTTTAAATGCTTTGACTTTTTGCCACATATCAGGCATAGACTTAGTTTTACTTTGCAAAGAAATATTCAAATCATCTGATTTGACATATCACACAGAAATGCTGCATTCCTAATGCTGCATTCAATAATTCACATTGCTGATTCTGTTCTTTGTAATATTTAACTATGTGTTCTTGCACAGATAAAATTTTGACTAACGTTTGTCCCTGGGATAGCCGTTGCGCTTTTGAATGATATGACAAATCCGTACTGAATATCTCATCCTTCAACTTTAGCATGTTAGGAAACAATACTGTGTTGCATTTACACAAATATGGTTAACAGTACTTATAACTTGTTGCAAAGTGTCACCTAAAATAGTAGTTTTAATAGAGATTTTGTTGATGTAAGATATGATGAAAAAAATAAGAGTCTGGGTGCGATCCTAGCACTTTGGGAGGCCGAGGTGGGTAGATAGCTTGAGCTCACAAATTTAAGATCAGCCTGAGCAAAAAAGCAAGACTCTAGCTCTACTAAAAATAGAAAAACTGAGTCAAGAGGAGTGCTCGACCAATCAAAAAAAAAAAAAAAAAGAAGAAGAAGAAGAACAAAGAAAAGAAATAAGAGTATTGGGATATGTTTCCCAGCCACTTCATCTGGCCTGCTTTTGCTTTTTATCTTTTAATTTCTGCTATATAAACTTTCACATTAAACAAAAAACTTTTTTTTGAAATCTGTGTAATAACCCTTCACGTTTTCCTGTCATGGAAGGTGCACCATCTGTATATACATTCACCAAATTCTGTCCGACTTCACGACATTTATCTGGAAAGTGGTTGAAAATATCTATTCTCCCTGTTCTGTTCCCAAGAGTGTCCAAAGTGAGTAACACTTTATAGCTAAGAAAATCTTACGTGGTGAAAAGAAAATCTCTTATGACCCGAATGATGTATAAAACTTGTACCTAGTCAGTATTATCAGTTGCTTCATCCAAAGTGATTAAGTCATATGCATTTTCCTTTTGAAGTATTGAATGAGGTTGTTCTGTTAAGTTGAAGGCTAATTCATGATGAAAATTAGTCATGCTTCCCCTTGAAAGAGGCAGTTGTACTTTGAAATGTTATTGGGGTCTAAGCATCCTGTAAGTTCGACAATGCTTTCTTTTACAATTTCTACATCACTGAATGGCTTCCCTTTCCATTTCGAGTATGTAAGCTACTTATAAATTACTGCAGTGGCATTATTTCCATGTCTTATTGGTGCTGGAAAGTATTATCCCTGCTTTTGCTTTTTTTTTGAGACAGTCTCACTCTGTCACCCTGAGTAGAGTGCCATGGTGTCACAGCTCACGGCAACCTCAAACTCTCAGGCTCGAGTGATACTCAGGTCTCAGCTTCCCAAGTAGCTGGGACTACAGGTGCCCTCCACAATGCCCAGCTAGTACTTTTTCTGTTTTTAGTAGAGGTGGGTCTCACTCTCGTTCAGGCTAGTCTGAAACTCTTGAGCTCAAGTGATCCACCTGCCTCAGCTTCCCAAAGTGCAAGGATTACAGGTGTGAGCCACCGCACCTGGCCTGCTTTTGCTTTTTATCTTTTAATTTCTGCAATACAAACTTTCATGCCTCTCCCTCCAATTAAAATATTTTTGGTCCTTATAAATGTTATACTGCTGAAGAGCATTGAATTTTTTTGTAAAGTCAGACAAACCAGTTTTTTATTTCTGCCATAATTTCTAGCAGGTGCTGATGGTCACCTGCCACACTCACACCAGGTTGTAAACAGAGTCCGACCATCAGCAGACCAGGCCGGAGAGGTGCAATGGGGTGGCTCTGCCTTGCTGCTGGTACTGATAACGTCTTGCTTCAGCTCATCTACAATGATCTAATTGCCCTCTAAGTCCCAAATCTTGGTGCCAGGGCCCCTGGCAGCACAGAGCCAGCGGTAGTTGGGGCTGAAGCTCAGGGCATTGATGATGTCCCCACCATCTGATGTGTAAAGCTGTCTGCCTTCGTTGAGGTCCCAGAGCACGGCCTGGCCATGAGCATTGAATTTTTTTAATGTTGATATTGTAGTATCATAAAGCAAGCAAATCATCTTACCTTTAGCAGAAATAAGTTAATATTGCAATTCCCAGTCCTCATTAAAAATCTGTTTTCTCCCTTTAGCTGTCTCTCGGTCTTTTTTGACATGATGGGCTATTAAGCAGAAAGAATTAAAACATACTGTCAAGCTGTGTAACTATTCACAAATTCCACTTCAGAGACACAGTGCACTGTTGTCAGAAGCTAATAACAGACTGATGTGCTGGTGTGGTAGTGGCCCCAGTCAGGCGGGAGAAGTTAGAACTAAATCATGAGCATAGCAGCTGTCAATTTAGCCCTTCTGTTTACTATTGTTCTAATTGTGTTGCTCAATCTGGGAGTATTATTTCGTTGTAACTTATTTTATTCTTTGGTATTTTAAATATGTTCATTTTAAAAATAGAAAATATAAGAGATGAACAAAAATGTATTAATAAAAATAAAAGGATTTGTTCTGTATAATTTGGATTTAATCAAAGGCCACACTTCAGGACCTCAAAGGCCACAGGGGGCCACATGGGACTGCTGGTCTCCCACCCATGGTCTAGCACGGGTGGGAAGAATAAATGCTTTTCTAAATTAATTTTTTAAAGGAAGACAAGCAATAGAGGCAAAAATAAAGCTAGGAGCTTCATTTTTACTTAATTCCCCTAGAACTTACATCATTTTATGGATACACAGTACTGTCTTATTTTAAGTGTAGACATTGGAGCAGCCTGTTGAGGAAACACTGTTATAAAATGAAAGAAGCATTCAGTGACTGGATTTAGGATATTTGGATTCTGGTTTCAGCTTTACAACTAGCTCAGAGTGGCTATTTCCATGTCACTCTTCATTAGGTTTATTTCACTTGTAAAATCGTGGAGCAGATGAGCTATTTTCTAATGTTTATTCTGATCCATTAATTAGTATCTTGTGTCAGTGTCATTTGTGATTTTACTATTGGCCCACATTGCCATCAGATATGCCTTTTTTATATTCTCTGTTCTAGTTCTTTTTTTTTTTGAGACAGAGTCTCAAGCTTTCACCCTGGGTAGAGTACCTTGGAGTCACAGCTCACAGCAACCTCAAACTCTTGGGCTTAAGCGATTCTCTTGCCTCAGCCTCCCAAGTACCTGGGACTATAGGCTCTGACCACAGTGCCTGGTTATTTTTTTTGGGGGGGGGGGCGGGGCGGGGTGTGTAGTTGTCATTGTTGTTTAGCAGGCCCAGGCTGGATTCAAACCCGCCAGCTCCTGTGTATGTGGCTGGTGCGCTAGCCAGTTGAGCTATAGGTGCTGAGTCTGTTACTAGTTTTTTTCAAACTTCCTCCTTCTACCTTTCTCCTCAATATGTAGAGTACAGTAGAACCTCTGTAGTTGACCACCTTCTTAAGTTTTCCTAATTTTCAGAGCCCAGACATATACCATATGTACATATCAGTACCGTAGGCCTAGTTCCTTATGTTGACCACCTCTGTATATCGACAAGTATACCTTCTAAAATAACAACAATAGAACAAATTTTGAGGTACTTGACTATGAAAATTAGGTACTAGAAATTTATTAGAAGGGTGGTGATGGGAGGACCAGGATAGAAAATAGAAGAGGCCAAAAATAAAGTTGGGTAGAAATAAGGGTGGACCCAGTTAATGAAAATTACTAGTGACTATTTAGGTTTTAATCCATTGACAAAGCCAATAAAGCTTTTATACAGCTGTCATTCAAAAAGAAAATTCAAAAGACAAGGATACAAGACACTAGCTTAGTAAGCTGGGAGAAAGAAGGCTGTGTCCTTATGTCCTTAGAGGACAGATTTGCTAGGCCCTGGCTCAAGGGCAAGTTTGGCTTTCCATGGAATGTTCCAGTAATGTTCTTTAGGATATGGATATGTTTTTCACACTTACTCCTTAGATCTTCCTTCAACTCATTTGTGCACAGAGAGAAAAGAAGATGGAAACTTCTCAGGGGATGGATGGGGTCATTCCTTAACATTAGGAGAACTGATGTCTCCCAGGAATGAGTTTGCACGAGAGAGATACACAGAGTTCAGTCAGTTATTATTTAATTGCTTTCTCCATGGATAGTTTTGAGAGCTTATTGTGTACACTACGCTGAGCTAGATATCAGAGATAAAACTAAAAAGAGCAAACCTAGTCCCTGCCCTCAGAGGGCCTACTATTTTTTGAAACCTAAAGTCCAGGCTCAAGGCTAAAAGGAAAAAACCAATTTTGAAGGCACTGATTAGTATGTTTTTATAAATATTTTTCATTAGTACATCCCAAGTTTTTATTTATACTTAGAGCAGCCAAATAAAATAACAAATTTTTAGTATGATGTCCCAAATATGACATGGGACATGCTTATGCTAAAAGAGCTATTTATTATTTATCTGAAATGTAAGTTTAACTCACTATCCTGTATTATTATTATTTGGTAAGCCTGACAACTCTAATTTATACTAAATCATTCTGAGATTAAAATGAGGAATTCCAATATTGAAACTTTGGCATAAGTATTGAGACACAGCTAAAGGGTAAGGGCTCACCGGCATCCCAGCTTCACATGACAACAGTCAGTCAAGAGATTTCACGTATTCTCCAAGTCAGGCAGAATTCCTTAAAAACCCTCATTATTATAAAGCAACATGCATAGAGCAACCATCATTTATTTTACCATATATTTATGTTGGGACCCTTAGATCAATTTCCAACTTTATAATAGTATTTGTAATCCAGCAAGTTAAAGCCCCCACCCGTGATGACTGTTTCCTTGTTCTGTAAAAAGACAAACTCATTTACCACCTTGTGAGACATTCCACAAACTGTCCTGTACACCCAAACCTTTATAGTAAACAGGTAGGTGTATGTGTGTGTGTTTATTGGTGTGAGGGACTGCTACAGCTGACCTAGGAGCTGCCACAAGGGCATTTTAAATGAAAGATCTATTTATCAACCTTCTGATCAGCTGTCGTCTTTCAGATTGTCTGTCAGATTACAGACAAAACAACTATTTGAAGATTTGTAGATTTGGGGAGTTTGATGAACAGTGTTGTTGTAGCCCTGTCCTTCACATGAAAAAGTTCCAGCTGCATAGGTGTAGGTCCTCACGAACAGTTAAGTGTTAACTGATGGAAACTGGGTTGAGAGTCCAGCCTGGCATTGAATCTGAGATTGCTGAATTATCCCTAGAGAGTAAAGGCTTCATGTGCAGACCTAACTGAAGATAAAAAGATGTGGAAGTGGAAGACATTATTCTTAGTAAAGCATCACAAGAATGGAGAAGCATGAATCCTATGTACTCAATCTTGATATGAGGACAATTAATGACAATTAAGGTTATGGGGGGGGAAGCAGAAAGAGGGATGGAGGGAGGGGGGTGGGGCCTTAGTGTGTGTCACACTTTATGGGGGCAAGACATGATTGCAAGAGGGACTTTACCTAACAATTGCAATCAGTGTAACTGGCTTATTGTACCCTCAATGAATCCCCAACAATAAAAAAAAAAAAAAAAAAAAAGATGAATCATCAGGATATAAAGTTGGCCTTTTCAAATTTCGTGACACTCCAGCTCAGACTTTGGGGAACATTGGGATTAGATCATTGGGAATAAAAATTAGGGACAGTGTTCCCCAGTGGACCAGTTCCAGCATCTGCATTGTGAGTTACTACAGTGGCAGAGAATTATGAAGGCATTTGGAAAGAGTCAGTTTTCTCTTAAAATCAGTGGTTAAGTAGAGCCCATGTTCAGCCTCATTTGTCTAATTCAAATTTGTAGTTGAGCAAACCCTATAAAGAGGCATTGTTCTGCACTTGTGATGTAATTTATAAGCTTTGAATCTGAACATGTTATATGACTAGAACAGGGTAGTTATAGGACAAATGATGCCTTACATTTTTTAAAGAGTTAATGGTGTAAGTTTTTATTAAATCCTTTAGACTGACTCCTTTCCATTATGTGTATACACTTGGCTCTCCATCTACAGAGTCCTGTGGAATCAACCATGGATGGAAAATATTGAAAAAAAAGAAACACAATAAAAATTAACAGTACAATTTTAAAAATGCAATATAACAACTATTTACATAGCATTTGCATTAGGTATTATAAGTAGTCTAGAGATGTTTAAAGTGTGCTGGTTATAAGCAAATACTATTTTATATAAGGGACTTGAACATCTGAGGATTTGGGTATCTGCAGGGAGTTCTGAAACCAATCTTTTAATTCTTTGGAACCAATTTCTCCCAACCTTCAACAATTTTTGAACATACAACAAAGTTTTGAAAAACTTTAAAGTGAGCACCACTGTATATTTGTCACCCAAATTCTTCCATTAGCATCCTACTTCCATTATCTCATATCTATACATCTCCCTCCATCCATTAATGTATGTAATTGTTTGATGCATTTCAAAGTAAATTGCAAATGCCAGTCCACTTCCTCCTAAGTCAGCAGCGTGCATGTCATTAACTACCATTCAATATTTGTTTATTTTATTCCTTTTCTTGATATAAAACGTACATACTTTAAGCGTACTTCACCCCTCAAGTTTGCCTCAAGCCCCTTCCCAGTCATCTGTGTCCATGTAGAGGCAATCCCTGATTTTATTTTTTCACAATAAATTAATTTTAAATGGCATATTTTTAAAAATTTTATAGATCTAATTTGCATACAGTAAGATTACTTTGTTTAGTGTACTCTTCCCTTGGATTTTAACAAATATGTACAGTTGTGTAACCCCCATCACAGTCAAGGTAGAGAACAGTCCTCCCCACCCTCAACCAAAATTCTCTGGGGATTCTTTATGGTCAATTCCTTTCCCTACCCCCAGACTCTTGCACCCATTGATCTGTTTTCTGTCCCTATCGATGTACTTTCCCTAGAATGGCATATGAATGGAATAATACAGTATGTAGTCTTGTGAGTCTGGATTCTATAACTCAGCATAATCCATTTGAGATTTCCTCCCTGATGTAGTGTTTCTCAAAGTTTGTTCCTTTTTTTATTGCTGAGTAGTATAATGTTATATGGATATACCACAGCTTGTTTACCCATTCACCAGTTGAAGGATATTAGGATTGTTTTCCAGTTATTGGTGATTGTGAATAAGGCTGTCAAAAAGTGAATGGCATTTGTTTTTAAGTCTGCTATGAGGTGATTTTGCACTATCCCTCTTTTGGTATTACCAGATACAAAGCAAATGCACCATTAGTAGGGACACAAATTATATGATTTGGAGGCAAATGTTCCACTCTTTCACGCCTGTGAAATATGCAGCTTGTAATACCACGTTCACTACTATGTATTACATCACTTTTTGTATTTTGACTTTGGGAACCTGAAAAAAAATATATCACTAGTTGCTAGAATTTTGTAGTCTAATATGTCTGTCTCATGGGTGATTTCATGTGGGCCTGGAGCATTTTACTTTTCTGGGGGGGAAACTGTTTTAATTTTCCATTTTCATTTCAAAAGCCAATATGTATAATTATTCCTGTACTCTAAGCACCAAAGGTAAAGATTTGAGGGTTAGGAAGTAAAATAAGTAAGATTGGGGGGAAAAGAATTGGAGGGAAGGGAGGGCCCCAAGCAGCAGTAGCAACCACCAATAAATATTTCATTGTGTTGCTATGTGGCCGTGGTTACACCAGGTCAGGTTGCTTAACAGTAAGTCAGGTTGATGCAGGGTTTAGTTAGCTGAAAGAGTGATGAGGGGATAAATTTCGCTGTGAGATTATGGTTTTGTTTTGGCTAGGGATCTGGTGCCGAAGGTGAGAAGCTGCTGCCAGGTGCCTACTGGGAAGAACCGTGCTTGTCTCTTCTTGTTTCTTGTGTGCTCTGTAAGAGCAGAAAGAATTTGGTGGTTTTCTTTATGTACATCCCTGTGTGTATGTGTGCGTGTGTGTCTATGTGTGCACATTTATAAACAAGGTGAGTGTGTTGTTTTGTCACTATAAGAGTTAACAGTAGAGGTGGCATTTTACTTACCAGCCTCAGTGAAGTCCTGTGAGATAAGCTTCCTTCCCTCTTTATTTCTTAAGGCAATAATTTGGACTTGGAGCTAAGAATCAAGATGAAAAAATTCTCATAGAAACCTTTGCATTTAGCATTGACACTGGAAGGTGTTAAACTGATAAACTTTAAATAGAAATAAAAGGATACTGTAAGCCATCTGAATTAGGTTAATAGCTGGTACTTGTGTGGCTAAACAGTACATAGAAGTATAGAAAACCGAGTAATTTTGCAAACATGCCAGTCATTTCTTTTGTAGAAACAGGCCTTTTTTCCTCCAATGTGTAGAGTTTGTGCTTTGTTTCAGAGAGTGTCATCAGGGAAGTGTTTTAGTTTATAGGTACGCTATTGTTCAGATTGGGCTCATGACTAATACTCAAATCACATCAATAATCTGTCTTTGTGTTTGTAAACCCTTGTGGTGCTAATGAATTGACAAGCACACAAGCCGGTTGACAAAGATCCATGGTGGGAGGGGATGTGCATCCTGGAATGTCTCCCTTCCCCTCCTGGTGTTAGAGGAAACTGCTGGAGTGCCTTGCAAAAAAGCACTGTCATACTTTCTCCTTAACTGTAAGGCTAGCTCTGTGACAAAATCTACTGACTTACAGAACCTTGGCATCTTTCAAGAACAAATTTACTCCTAATTGCAGCAGTTACGATGGTAATTTGTTAGATTTAAAATGCTTGGCTCTTAGGAACCTCATTATTAACGAGAGTGAAGCGGGAGTGTGGCTACATGGATGGAGCTGATTGAGTCCTCAGGAGAATTGAAGGGAGCTACACACAGAGCAGCTTCCAACAGAGAAACCAAACCAGCACCCTGGGAGCGTGGCCTGAAAATCTGCTCTGCTCTTTTGCTCTAAGGGCCTTCTCACCAGGAGACCAGGCCTGTGCACTGCTCGCCAGAAAGGAAGAAAAATTGTGAGAAAGCACACTAAAATGTTTTTTATATGGTTCCCCGTACATCTCTGAAATGCTGTTTGCACATTCTGTCTGAACCATGAAACAATCTTCCTTTTTTTTTTTTTCTTAAATAGACATCTTCATTTAAAAATGATTTAGAAATGTTTTAGGTTCCACCTAAGTATTGACTACATCCTAATGAAAACCTCTATGACTCCTTTATGGGGGCGAGACATGATTGCAAGAGGGACTTTACCTAACAATTGCAATCAGTGTAACCTGGCTTATTGTACCCTCAATGAATCCCCAACAATAAAAAAAAAAAAGAAAACCTCTATGACTCACAGTAACTCAAACTGCATACATAATTCCAAGGGAAAACTGGTATTTATCAAGGACCTATGGTACGTTGGGCACAGTGCTGTGTATTCATAAACATCCTTTCATTGGATGCTTTGACAAATTTGGGGGGAAGGTGCCCTTCTTTCTAGGACACTGGTAGCTTAGACCAAATGCTTGCTCTTTTCACTACACTGCGCTATTGGCTGCATTTGTTTTTCTTCTTTTTGACAAAGGTATCAAGTAGCAGGGAGAAAGGTAGTAATTAAGAAAGATGAACATTACTTAAGCTGGAATTCTCGGGCATGGTTGAAAAAGCAGCCTCCCTTCTCCTACTCTGTAAAATCCCCTCTCACCAACACACATGCATTATTGTCATTTTTAATGATTTAAGTAATTTTAAATGACTTAAAACATTTCAACTTTAGTTTTAAACTGCAGTCTCCAATTAATTCAATTATAACATCCTTAATTGGAGCCAGGATACTATTATTACTGAAAATAGGAAGTCAAGTCATTACGATAAATACTTGGATGCGCATGGTGTGGTAGGCCCTGGTATACGTGCTTTATATATACTAACTCAGTCTTTTTCCCCCATTATTAAGTAGAAAGATTAAATTGAATTTAAGTTTAATTTAAATTGAGTTAATTTGAATTTGAATTGAATTTTATTTCTCTATAATGAGAGAAATTAAATAGCAAGAAATAAGTTTTTGTCAGGGAGAATTGAGCTGTAGAAGGCCATAAACCATTCTCAGGTCTTAAGATTTTTTCTGCCCTCCAAGGTAAGACATCATCCCAGTTGAGAATACATGTATTAACTCAAATCACTTCGTGTTCTTGACAACCCTAAGAGGTAGGTGTTATTAGTTGATTACCTATTGTGCAGATGGAAAACAAACCTAAGTAATTTGCTCAAAGAATAGTTAACAGATAGCTAAAGCTTCTAGGCTGTATTCTTCTAACCACTATATGTTCTGTATTGCCTCCAACTCTTGAGTCATTCACGCTGGCTGCTGCCTTTTGGCAAACACATTTTGTATCCTAAATACAATCTTTAATAGCAATACCATCAAGTCTGTTTGTTACCTCTTGGTTAGCGTATGTTTGAATTCTGGCCTCGACATACTTTGTAATTCTGAGCATGAGCACATACCTGTCTCAGCTTTACTAAGCTCATCACTATATTATCTAGTTTAATCCTTTTAATAACCCGTAGAGTGAGTAGGTGTTATTATCCTCATTTTGCAGATAATTCAGGAGGTACTAGGAGGTTAAGAAACCTTCCCAGGGCCACAGGGCAGGTAAACTACTGAACTAGACAAGCAATCTTGATTAATTATGTTTCAAAGCCCTTGCATGCCGTTGGTCACTTCCCAGAGAATCTCCCATGGCAACCTCTAGGTAGATTTTTCAACACCCATCACACATTTGAAAACGTATTAATATCATTCAAATTTTTCTTTGAAATAATCCTAGATTCATGGGCAAAAATAGAGTGATTCAAAATTACCCTCTGTGCAATCTAAGCGATTTATAGTAAGAGTTATGATTAATTTAAGACACAAACTACATCAAAATATTGGAATGTTTAGCTAAAAAGGCAATACTGCCTGCACTTTAATTAGAAAGGAAGATAAAATGTCTTGAAACTTGAGTTGAGCAAGATTACAGAATAGGTCCGGTTTTTTTCTCCGTGGTCTGTCTCTCATCGAAGTCTTTTTTCCTTTATTTCTGCCTCTTTTTGTTCTGATTATCTTCCTGTTTTCTTTCTTAGCACTTCTCAGGCTGACTCCCAAAGGCTTAATTCACAAGTTATGAAAGATCAATACTAGCTTAAAGTATCATTTCTCCCCAGAGGATTTGTAATTTGGCAGAAATCGAAGCTTAGTGGATAAATATTAAGAATGACATCTTAGGCCCAGGGTTAGAAAATCCATAGAAGGACTTCACTGAGCCCCTGGCATCCTACACAGAGGGCTGACTGCCTATGTCCGCACCCAATGGGCCTGTTTTTCAGGTTGTAAGTCCAATTTAAGAGTGCTGGTGTCATGGGATTTGCTGTCTGCCTGTGTTTGTCAGGAGATGAGCTTCTGCGCTAAATGAGACCCACCTTGTTATTAAACTGAATCTCCCCTCGACTCAGTTGTGGCAGAAGGATTCAGGCCAAGTGATAAGTAAAATGGCTTCTGCTCTTGGCACCTCAGGGTGACTATGTGGGTGGTCTCGCGTGCCTTAGTTTCTCCATCTGTTTTAGTGGAAAGGATCGTAACATTCTTGGAGATCACAGAACGGAATGTGCTGTATAAACACCAGGCACTGTTGTTACAATAAATAGCGAATTAGTGACTCTAGCTTAAATTTCCTACACTTGATGACTTGTGGGTGTACCGAAGAATCAGAAATTGTCGCTAGGAAAAAAATAATCCTTCCTCTTCCTATCTTCTGACAAAAGCAGTATTTTAGGATTTTGGCTACTATCTGTTGAGAAACACAATCCTGCCTCTCTGTGGAAGGATGAAATGGTGACTACAGTGGAATCTGGCTTTCTTCTAAGTATATCTAATAGCTGGCTTGTTAATATATGCCTTAAGGAGTCTAACCTCTGTATTTTGTTTTTTTGTTTTCTAATCTGATTTTTATAAGTCTCATTTTTTTAAATTTGAAATATTCTTTTGGAATACTTTGCAGTATTAACATTTCCTATAAGGTAAGAAGGGAAAATGAAAATGTTTCAGTCTAACAGTAGTATAGCTTCCTAATAGAACAATCAGGTAGATAAAGAGAGCAGCTTCTTTCCAGCGGTTGTACGGCATCCTGTTTTCTTTTAGGTGGTTCTGTTTTCAGAGGGTCTGTTCTCATATAATGTCCCACCAAGGATCCAGGAGTGGGCACGTAGATCTTCCGGTGTTACCTGAGAATGATTGTTTATGAAACAGAGGAAAGAACAGTGATTTTTCAAGCCCAGAGTGTCAGATCTCAGATTGTTCCCACGCTGTGCACACTCATTCATTAGGAACAATATATACCCTATGCATCTAACCAGGATGTTGTGAAGCTCAAATGAGATTTAAAACTGCTTTGTAAATGTGGAAAGATTATGAAAAAAGTTAACATCTTCACACTTATTATATTTAAGGTCTAAACCTACTTAGTTTTAAATGATGCCAGTGAGGACAAACACCTGAAGCAGGCCTAGAATAAACTCAGCCTTTAACCTAATCCACACTCCACGGTGTTTGGGACCTGACCTCTTTTAGCTTCTCCCCAGTTGAAATGGAGTAGAGTTCAGGGCAGGAGAATGAAGCAGGTTTTTATGACATTTTTTACTTTTGTATACGTAACAGGGATTTACCCAACCTGACTGTAAACAACAGAGGAATTTCTGTTTTCTGAGTGTCCATGAGTATCCGTGGATTGAGTGGCTTGGAGGCAGCATGGTTTGGAGGAGGGGCATGAGTATCAGTCAAAACCTGTGTTCAGGACCCAGGCTGCTACCAGTGTAAGATTCACGAGCTTGCCATGGTCTGTGCCTCAGTTTCTTATGTCTTGCAGTGTTGTTTGGGAGATTAGGTGAGATAGTACACTGACCGTTTCTCCATAAAGGACTCTGGGCTATTGATTTGGAGTCAGAAGAACTAACTCTGTTGCTGTTTTTCATTGATAGTAAACATTTGGGCAAATGTTTAGCCTGATGAGCAAAAGTTTCCTTCTATATAAAATGGAAATGATAATGGTAATAACTTGGAGTAGTGTGAAGGTTACAGAGGTTAATTTATCCCCAAAGCACATTGTAAACTTGAAAGCAGTGCATTCATTCCATCCATACTATGCATCTACTTTGGGTTCTAACAAGGACTGGTAATCTTGGGAGGCAGATAGATGTGAAAGCTGACAGTTCTGGCACACTGAGGTTAGATTTCTGAAGGAAGTATGCACATCACATGGAGGGAACATTGAGGAAAGGAAACACATAATTGTTTGAAGAATTTGGAATATCTTTCCAGATGGGGTAAGACCCATGATCCTACCCTAAGGAGTAGAACTTTGCTAGTAGATGAAAAAATGGAAGAGGTACAAGGACATTCTAAGAAAGAAGAGTGGTAAAGCTTCAGACATGTGACAGAGAATAACACTGATGAGGCCACACTGTACTTTTGCTGGTGCTAACATGTGTATTGGAGCAAGTGAGACAGAGAGGGACAGTCCAGGAAGGTAGGTACCCCAGGAACCCTGTCTGAATGGGTGTTTCTTCCACGCTGACAAGTTTGGACTTCATCTGGCATGGTTAGATGAATAGGTATGTGAATATGTGCCATGTATATGTGAAAGTGTAGAATATCATGCCCCCCACCCCATGTTGGAGAAGGACTTGTACTAACTAAAACAGGTGAATTTCTTGGAAATTTTTTTTTTTTTTTTTTTTTTGCAGTTTTTGACAAGGGCCGGGTTTGAACACACCACCTCTGGTATATGGGGCTAATGTCCTACTCCTTTGAGCCACAGGCACCGCCCCAGGTGGATTTCTTGTTTAGTGTCCATGTCTAGCAGTTGTACACATTTCAATCAAGGCTGGGCTTTAGGCTGACCCTGTGGCTATGGCACAAACTGTGATATTCACCAGATGAAACTTAAGGATCTTTATGGGCATGAACTTCCTTTGATCTCATTTGCCACAATCAACCTGCAGCTTGAAAGACCATTTACTGGGCACTCACCCTGTGCTGGGCACAGTGCTGAGCTAAGTGCAGGGCAAATGAGTGCAGTGTGGTTAAGGCCACACAGTAAGGGCCATAACTGCTGTTGAGTACTCTCTGGGTCTGTGGTGGTCCTATTTCAATGTCTGAAACCCCTCTGAGGGAGGCATTGTAATCTCTATTCTGCGAAGGGCACAGTCCTTGATTTTGCACACACAGCTAGTTTGTGGAGGACTCGGAATTCAGACTTGTGTACCTAATGCCAGCAGCCAAGCACGTAATGCTACCCTCGGTCTGTGAGGGAGACAGATGTGCAACTAACTGCACGTGAGGTAAGGAAGTGGCAAGTGAAGCAGATTGAGGAAATAACAGAGAGGGGATTTAGTGTCTTCTTTTCAACTACAAAATCAAAACAAAGCAGAAAACTCTTTCTTCTTCTACCTCCATTTCTTAAATCATAGGTCAGAAGAGTCAATCAGAGCAATTGTCACCTTACAAGCTAGAGAACTGAAAAGGAAATGAATAGCTGGGAAGGAATAGGATTAGTTTGAAACAACTGGAGGTCGGGACAGCTCAATAGTGCAGATGTCCGAAGGAGTGAGAAATCTGAAGCTCCCTGGACAGTTAATCCTTGAAAGGAACTTGGGGTGGGAGGAGACAACAAAATAAAGAGAAACTATCAGAGAAAAAACTAATTTTAATATTCAAGGAAAACAGAGGAACGTGATCATGGAGAAAAGGTACTGATGTAAGAATACACAAGAGTAAAAGGAAATTTAAAAGGCCAGAGATTGCAAATTAAACCTTGGTAGAAAGGCCAGTTTGCACTTTTTCTATATCACAGGGTTGTGTTTGTTTATTATTCCGTAAGTTTATGTTCATGGAAGAGAAGGCTAGAGATGAGGAGCGGCTGGACTCCAAGCCCCGCCATGCTCCACTCATTAACATTCAACAGCTGTTTCCAGAGTGCCTGGCAGCAGTGCAGTTCCAGAGAAGTTTCACTGCAAATTATAGTCTTCCAGAATTTTAAGAATGAAAAGGGGTGCAGATAACAGCAGGACAACAGACTTGAACTACAGTCGCCCTGGTCAAATGGGGACATCTGGTCGCTTTGTACAGTGGTGAAGAAAGCGCCTTTCACCAACCGAGCTGTTGACTGTCCTATAAAGGAAACTGAAATAACATATATGGTCAATTAGGATGAAGAGCAGAAAGTGGTAAATTGCAAAGGACTGGTATCGGGCAACATCTGCCTGGAATAATGAAGGCCTCTTGCTAATGAAACAAAAGAGGTGTGTGGCTTAGTCTCATCTCTGGTTCTACCAGTTACTGTTGCTCCTGCAGTGAGTCCTGTGACTGAGCTGAGCCTGAAGGCCAGGTCTCGCTGCATCTGGTACCTCTTATGTGGCCTTTCCTCCCTGTGGCACAGGTCATGGGGCTGGTGTACCCCGACACAGAAGTGACACAAGATTGCACTGCCTTGCTGCAAAAGTGACTTAAACTCAGGAAATTTAAGGCCTTTCAATTAATTGATCTAAGTAACATCTCCCTGACACTTGGTTGACCAAATAATTAATAGTTTAAAATTTATTCTAAGATGTTAAGTCTACTGTATATTATTTCCTCAATCTTCTTCACCCTCATTTAGTCATTCCAGTTGGACTCTCCAATATGGCAGCTCCTAGCCACATGCGGCCACTGTGTGCGTGGCATGTGGCTGGTACATCTGAGGAAGCAGATTTTTAATTTTACTTAATTAGGCTTACTAACTTCAGATGTGTATTTAAAACTGACACCTGACTCAGTGATTAGAAAATGTTTAAGTGTGTTTGATACAGTTTGTGTATGGGTATCTACTATTTCAACTATCACTTTTATGGAATCTAAATGCAAATCAAGTATTTCTAGTGAAATGTGGGCATCCAAATTGAGACGTTTGATGTAAGTTGAAAATACACACCTGATTTTGAAGACTTAATACCAAAAAAGAGAACTGCCCCCTTTTTATATATCTCATGAGTAATTTTTACATTTCTTACCAGATAAAATAATATAATAACTCAAAGCATATTATTAAAAATTATCTCACCTCTTTCTTTTTGCTTCTTTAATGTGGCCACTAACACAATTAAAATGACACATGTGTCTTGCATTCCCTTTTTGTTGGACAGCCCTGATTCTGGTTTTGATTTATCTGCAGTGTCCCAGTGCCATGCTCACCATGGACACTAGGCATGGGGGCTGTGAGATCACTGCCTGGTGGGGGACGGGGTTCCTGATAGGGGTTGGAAAATGAACAGATGAACAAAAATAATCAGCATGAATTCAGATTGTGATAAGTACTAGGAAGCACTTGTGCAGGATGGATGCTCAAGTCACTGGGCAGAGAGGCTGTGTCTAGAGAGTTTGGTCAGGGAAGACCTCTTGGAGTGCTGTTGAGCCCTTGAAGGATGAGAGGCAGCCGGGAGGAGTGTGGACGGTTTCTCAGAAGAGGAGGCCTTAGATTTGGGCGATGAAGGGTGGGTATGCTATGCTTCCTTTAGCTTATTTCAAAAGACTTCAGCTACTGGCTCAAGAGAAATGATGGGGCAGCTCAGGGATGTAGAGAAAGCGCTTGGCTTGAGAACAGGCCTGGCATCTTGGCAGGTATGAATCCCACTGGGCCAGGGGCCAGGCAGTCAGCACACATGGGGTGAGAATCTGTGGGAATATCCATCCTAGAACTGGCTGGATGCTGAAGAGTAGGATTTAGCAGAGTGGCTCTTCCATTGGAATCAAAACATGTGAGAACTGGGTATTCGCCATGAAACGTATCATAGGTTTTTGAGTTGTGGTGGTGGGTGTGAGCTTGCCTCCACTGTGCTGCCAAACCTTGAAAGGGGACAGAGTGCACTGGGATAGACACTCCCTATCATCTGCCCATGGAGGTCTCAGCAGAGATTGCAAGTGGATCATGAACCAGCATTTGTGATGGGCACACATAATTTGGCCCATCTGTAGAAAGTGGCTACATCAGGGGATCTGAAAAGATATTGCACCATCGCAGGTGGCTGTCATAAGTTAACAGGGGGCCAACAAAAGTAATCACTGTTCATGGAGTCCTGAATGGTCTTCTCCACATGCTCAGAACTAGTCCTTCCTGCTTCATGAGAAACTGTGGGTAATGGATAACTGCATGGGTTCTGGAGTCAGATCTTGTCTGAATTCTGTGTTGCCAATTACGTGCTATGGGAATATGGGCAAAGAACTAAACTTTTCTGAGTCCCAGTTTCCTTACCCATATGATGTAATTTATGTGATGCCAACCGGCATCTTGGGACTATTATGAGAATTGAAGTGCTCGATAAATTATAGCTATTATTATTATTGGCATTATTTTTGTTATTCCTTCTTTCCTTTCCTTATCATATAGAAACAAGGTTATAAGATCAGATTGGGTGATGGCTCACAGGTTTACATTTAGGGATACTTTACCCGACACAAGAGAGATGGCTCTACTAATAGCACTCTGGGGGAAAATAACATGAAAATCACAGCTTTTCTCTAAAATTATTCTCACATTTCCAACTCTACACAATCTATGGTGGAAATCTAAGGATATTTTATGTTTAAAATAAGAAACTTGGAAGAGAAAGGATTATAGAGGCATCTTCACCTGAATCATTTTGTTGACAATGTCTGCCACATAGAACATCTTGACATTTAGTTCTCTTGTGGTTCTTAGCCAATTTAAAGAAGCGTAAACTTAGTGCCAGGCGAGGGCTAACAGTATTGTAAGAGCATTTGTTTGAGTTCATTTTTATTTTTGGTTAAAGACTAATTCAATTATTGTATGTATAACCTGGTATGGTGGTTCACACCTGTAATCCTAGCACTTTGGAAGGCTGAAGCAGGAGGATCACTTGAGGTCAGAAGTTCAAGACCTACCTGAGAAACAGCAAGACTGCATCTCTACAAAATATAGAAAAATTAGCCAGGCCTGCCTGCACTGGGAGTCCCAGCTACTTGGGAACTTTGAAAGTGGTTCTGGTACCCTTTTCATGAAAATATCTCGATGTTCTCAAACATTTAAACATGCCCCAAGATAAAAGCAGTGAGATAAAACTTGTGATTATGACACAGTTGAATAAAACATGCTAATGATGCAATGAGTTATGGGACAGCTGGCATGACCCCACCAAACTCTGCCTGTCTTCACTAAGTCCAGAGTCTGTGCTTTGCACCTGAAATGTTTGTCCTGGATACCTGATGGTTACTGGGTGTGTGCATGTTTATGTATGGCTGAGGGAATAAAGCCCATAAATGCCAATGCATGACTAATAGCAGTAGAATTTCAGTTTGATGAATGCCATTATTAATGCATGGTTCATTTCAACCTCATGTGTTAAATAAGTGCTCACTGTGTATCTACTGTGAATGTGTAACAAGGCTATTTCCTTGTAGGCCCATATTCTAAATCGATAGTTCATTGTTGCATTTTAGGAAGCCAGAAGTATTATTTAATTTATTTAATTATTTATTATTTATTTTTTTTAATTTCAGATTACATACAATTATGTTACATTGTTTGCATTTTTTAAGTAAAGTACAAGTTTCAGTTGAGCCCTTCACCCAGGAAGTATGTCTTATCCCCTACATTTTACTTAATAGGCAAGAGCTTACCACACCCTTTCCCTTTTTCCCTCCTCCCTTTACTATTCTTTAATTTAAATGTGTTGTTTCTCTCAAGTGGGCATGTAGTTGTTCATTTACTAGTTTCATATTAATAATGAGTATATTGGATGCTTGCTTTTTTATTCCTGTGATACTTAGAAGGATGTTCTCCACATTCTTCCAGGTAAATAAATACAAAAGCTGTAAAGTCTCCATCTTTCTTTATGGCTGAATAGTATTCCATGGTATACATATACCAAAGTTTGTTAATCCGTTCATGGGTTGATGGGCACTTGGTTTGTTTCTACATCTTTGTGATTATTTAATAAATGATGCTAGAAGAACTGGTTAGTCACATGTGAAAGATTGAAACTGGACCCACATCTCTCACCACTTACATTCACTCACTCTAGATAAAAGATTTAAATGTATGACATGAAATGATACAAACTCTAGAAGAAAGTGTGGGAAAAACTCTTGATGATAGTGGCTTGGGGAAAGATGAAGGAGACCCCAATTGGCTATTGCAGCAACACCAAAAATAAATAAATAGGACCTGATGAAGTTTAAAAAGCTTCTGCATAGCTAAGAACACAACAACTAAAGCAAACAGATAACTTTCAGAATGGGAAAAGATATTCACATGGTACAAATATGACAAAGTGCTAACAATCAGATTGTACAGAGAACTCAAACTAATCAACAAGAAAAGAGCAAACAACTCCATTTTTCATTGGGCAAGAGATATGAACAGAATCTTCTCCCAAGAAGACAGATGAACGGCCAACAAACACATGAAAAAAATGCTCATCATCAGAGGTATGCAAATCAAAAACACCTTGAGATATTACCTAACCCCAGTGAGAATAGCCACGTCAAAAAGTATCAAAGCTGCAGATATTGGCATTGGTGCAGAGAAAAGGGAACACTTTTATTCTGTTGATGGAATTGCAAACTAATACAGTCCTTTTGAAAATAAATATGGAGAATCCTCAAAGAGCTAAAGATAGATCTTCCATTTGATCCTCCAATCCCATTACTAGGTATCTACCCAGAAGAAAAAGAAAGCATTTAACCATAAGGACATTTGCACTGGAATGTTTATAGCAAAAGATTATTTTAAACAACAAGAGGTGAGGTAGGGGAATGAGGGAGCAGGGAGAGGGGAGGAGGGGAGGGGATGGGGGGGATCATGGTGGGCGTATGTCACACCTCTTGGGTGCAGAACACAATTATAAGAAGGACTTTACTTAACAAATGCAATCAGTGTAACCTAATTGTTTGTGCACTCAATGAATCCCAAACAATAAAAAAAACGATAACATAGGGGTGGCGCCTGTGGCTCAGTGAGTAGGGCGCCGGCCCCATATGCCGAGGGTAGCGGGTTCGGACCCAGCCCCGGCCAAACTGCAACAGAAAAATAGCCGGGCATTGTGGCGCATGCCTGTAGTCCCAGCTGCTCGGGAGGCTGAGGCAAGAGAATCGCGTAAGCCCAAGAGTTAGAGGTCGCTGTGAGCTGTGTGACACCACGGCACTCTACCCGAGGGCGGTACAGTGAGACTCTGTCTCTACAAAAAAAAAAAAAAAAAAAAGTTAAAAAAAAAAAGATAACATAAAATAAAAAAAGATTATTTTAAATAGCACCTTCTCTCCTCTTGCCCACATGATGGTCATTAATCTACATTGGCTCACTCGCCTGTAGAGGCCAAGCATCAAGTCTTAGACTGAAAGAGTGGTGGAACAGTGGCCCAGAGGCAGGTCTGAGAGGGAATAGACCTTTCCTATCACAGTAAATAGTAATCCCACTTGGATTCAAGTTCCTGATTTATAAAATGAAGGGTTTGAACCAGAGCATCAGTGCCCAACCTTTTTGGCAGCAGGGACGGGTTTCATGGAAGACAGTCTTTCCACACACCAGGGAGTGGTGGGGCAGGCATTAGATTCTCATCAAGAGCATGCAACCTGGGTCCCTCACATGTGCAGTTTGCAGCAGGGTTCGTGCTTCTGTGAGAATGTAATGCCACCCTTGATCTGACAGGAGGCAGAGCTCAGACAGTGATGTGAATGAAGGGGAGCGGCTATACATACAGATGAAGCTCCGCGGGCTTGACCACTGCTCACTTCCTGCTTTGCGGCTCAGTTCTGACCATGGAGTTTGTGGCTTGGGCATTGTGGAACCACAGAACTAGAGAATCTCTAAGATCCTGCTCAAAAGGCAAAGATTTTGGCAGAACATGAGAAATGGCCAGGTGAAGTATACTATAGGCCTTTATTACTTGATGTATTAGAGTGCTGTGGAAAAAGCACTGATAGGAGATGTACTGGTTCTATCTCCCATTGGTATCCTGTATACATACGTGTGTTTGTATATATATGGAGAGAGATTGATTATGAGGGATTGGCTCACTTGATTATGGAAGTTGAGAAGTCTCATCATCCACCCCCTGCAAGTTGGAAATCCAGGAAAGCCACTGGTGTAAATCCCAGCCCAAGGTCAAAAGACCAAGGTGCTGACCCTTGCAGGAGTGTGAGAAGGTGATGAATTCCCCATTTTTTTGTTTCATTCAGGGCATCAATGGATTGAATGATGCCTACCCATGTTGAAGAGAGCAATCTGTTTTACTGAGTACACTGATTCAAATGCTAATTTCATCCATAAACACCCTCATAGTTATACCCAAAGATAATATTTAATCTGGGCACCCTGTGATTTATTCAAGTTGCAACATAAAATTAAACACCATACATCCTTACTGGTGACTTTTTGGTAAATCTATTTCCCTCTTTTTTAGGTTAATAAGGCAAAGAGTAATGAGTGCAGAAAGACAGCTATTTGCTTTTTCAGTCCCAGATTACTAAATAAGAGTGAATTCTTGGGAAGAACAATATCTTGAACTTCCACCTGAAGGTTACAGATTACTAGCAGTGATGTGGTTTGAAACTAGGAACACAGATCAAACTAAGCAGCATGTGAGCTATACTAGAGACAGATAGCAAAGAGTGGAGGAAAGTATTGTAAGGTGAATAAGTATGGAAACAAGGATCTGGTCCCAGCCCACGGTGTATTGCCCTGATATGCTGTGTTGAGTTCTGCTGGTCCTCAGCCCGTATATCAGTCAGTGCATCTATGAGTCACCCCCGGGCTAACACTTTGGGTACATATCAGACTTCCCAGGGCTGGGAAGGGTACTTTTTTCTTCACTCTGGGGACATGTCAGATAAAGGAACAATCTTTCTAGAAGTTCTTACAGAAATCAATCTCCACACATTGTCTATGGGCAGGAACCAGCTGAAATGCCTATGAGAGATTTCTTACAGGGGTGAATGTGAAACAAAACCTCTGGTAATTTAATCATATTCTCAAAAATGTGTAGGAGCTCCAAAGTAAAAACTGATGTCATGCTTTTCACCTGCCGTGTTTCTCCTCGATAATGATTTTTTTGTAAAGATCTACTTAAAAATAGATTATTTATTGGGCTCATTGCCTAGAAAGAGAGCAGCTTCCCATCCCACCCTTCTGGTAATGTGTTCTTGTCTTGCCATAGAGGTAAACATCTTTTTAGTAGTTTTACAGATTTCAGTAAAATTCAAATAATTGTGGTTAAACCTATTCATATTTTAACTCCAAGTGTGTCTCCTTTCCCTGTCATTAAATACCGAGGGTGCCAAAAATATGTATACACATTTTAAGAAAGGAAAAAAACTTTATTAGAATTGTAACTCTCAATGGATGCTGATAACAAAAGAGAAATACAAGTCACTTTTGACCTCTGCAATTATAAGAGGTGCTTAAAGTGATTATCATCGGCATCCAGACACTTGCGATTACGGTGAACTACTGCTTGGGGAGCCTTGACCAAGTGTCCCTGCTGTTTTGATATCTTCCCAGAGTACCATAGCTACATCCTTTGCGACCCCTACACTCATGTCTCCATTGTTGTGGAACTTCCACAGTGTTCTTGAATTTCAAATACCACTTCAAAATGGTCTTGTGCTCCTCCAGTGACCACGGTGATTCTGCTGTTTTCTTTAACTATCTTGCCTATCTCAGGGTTGTGCTGGTATTCATTTGATTGATGCCATCTTTCCAGCAAATGTCACCCTACACTTTGCCACCATAATTCAACTTCAAAAAGGAATACATAGATAACATCTCTTAAAATGTGTGTACCTTTTTTAGCACCCCTGGTATATTGCTGACAATTTTGCAGCAAGAGTGGCGATGGGATTGGAAAAAGAGCTATTTTCTACCCCTTTATATGCCCTGTGCTTTGGCTCACAACAAATGAGGTAACAAGTAATTGGATAAGTTCAATCACTTGGGCAGAGAGGGTCACATAGTTTGTGTTGCTTCCTAGAATCAAATCTTGAACTATCTAGGTTTGCCCATCCCATTTTTACCATAACATGAATTGTCGAAACAATTCACCACTGTAAATTACATCTTTACCATAAAGAAAAACTAGTTCTACCACTACATGGCTTTTGTTCTTCTTGGTCTGGGTCACAGATAGCCTTAGAATATAAAAAGAATCTCTAAGGGGAAGGAGGTAATCCATTTTTCTAATGAGTCTTACTGCAAATACAAGGTAACATGTTCTATCCAAACCCTGAAGGAGCTATGATGTGCTTAGAATGTGTAGCTCCCACAAACAGGATTAGGATTCCTACTTTCTGTATTGTGACCCATTTTACACATACAGTGTAGTGGCTGGAGCATGCTGAAGCTTTCAAAAGGTTGCCTGATAGAACATTTTAGAGCAAAAATTGACCAAAGGGAATCCTCTCATGCTAAGACATGCCCTTTGTTATTATAATGACTCCCTTCCTGGGCTTTGGGCATCTTTAGGGCAGGGACCAGTTTTTTAATTAATCACTGACAATTAACTAAATTGTCTTCTGTGATCCAGGAAAGCAGTGGCTGCTTCTGGATTCGCTGATACAACACCAGTGCCTGGCACCTAATAGATGCTCGAGAAATAAACACTGAATCAAATTGATTTGAAAGTTTAGCAAGGAACAACTACATCAAACAAGTGTTGAGAGGTCAGTCTGAGGAAATAGGTCAGTTGATGCAAGGCCCTAAATGCCAGCTGGAGTCTATCAGAGTCCTGTTACATTGTTCATGCATTAACAGATAAATTAATTCATTTAGCAAACATTATCGCTTATCTGTTATCAGCCAAGTAATCTGCCAAATATCAAGGATACAAATATGAAAAATATAGGTTTTTTTCCCCAGGGGTATATGCTTCCTGAAGAAGCCTGACAAACAGTTAAAATGCTTTTAATAGTGTTTGTGGTAGAGATGAGCTTGGGGTGCTCTGAAAGAACCCAAGGAGGAAAGGCACTCTAGGTGTTAGGATAAAAGAATTTACCTACCGAGGTCCTTTGGCAAGACCTTGCAAGGTAAAATATGTGAGGGCAAACTTTATAGAATTCCAGCCAGGAGATGGTTAGCTATTTCAGTGAGCTGCATATGAGAAAATAGGGACCTAAGTTGTGGGTGCGGAAGTGCTGAAAATGGTCAGATTTGATCCATCACATAGAAACTTATTATTTCTCCATGATCAATGGTAGGGACCATTTGATAAGGTTTGTAGAATGTTTTATGACCTTGCTTATTGTAAACTTAATTGTATCATCATAAACATCGTTATGTACATTACCTACTTGGTTTCTTAAAGACGACTTTGACAAAGATATTTGTGTTCACTTCCTCTACAAGAAGGGCTGGAAGTCCACTTCAACAGGGACACATGGGTGGCCTGCCCCCCACAGGACTCTGGCATCAACATCAATTGGCTTGCTTCCAGTTGTCACCCTAAGGCTACTACTAATTACTCCAGAGGAAAAAATAGCTGAAAATTTTGTTAAAAACGGAAGTCAATGCTGCTTATCCTAGTGCTAGAAAGACAGTAGGTCTAAAAAATTTCAGAGACTCAATAGAATTGCACTAACTACATGGGATCTCAGAACCTTTGTGACTGTCTTTTCTAGTTTTAAGCAGAACACATTCAAGACATGGCCTACTTTGGAAAGTAGAAAAGAGGGGGCCCAGAATATTCAGTGGCCTTACTGCTTATCTTCACCCCAGCCTGGATCTTGGAGGAACCTCTCTGGACCTCTGGGATCAAATCACTGACCTGGCTTAACCACTTAAGCTTGTACCTAGGGAAACTGAAATCAGAAAAGTAATAGGGCTGCATAGTATATGTCTCCTGATTTCTAGTGCTTTATAAAACTTCTAACTTCAGTGTCAGACTAGTCAATTGAGGCTAAAATCAAGCTTGCAACTCTTGGGCTAATAAAAGAAGTGCACTCTTTGGTGGGCATAGCTTGGCACACCAATACATCACCATGGTTGCACGGTGGCTATTCCTGTGCCAGGACTGTGCAAAGTAGTTAATGTGAATCAGCTCGTTTACTCTTTAGATTCAGTTATCTTGCCCATTTTGCGTATAGAAGTTAACTTGCCTGAGGTCACTCTGCTTTACACTGGGTGAGCAAAAATTCTCTAACACAAATTCCTTGGACCTCAGAAAGCAAACTCTTAATCAGTCACCATCATATGTCTTCCTTGGCCTCAACTTGCTAATGCAATCTGATTCAGAGCAGCTAGGTACCTAAGGATTTTAGTTACAAGAGTTTTTTTTTTTTTTTTCTTTTTTAAATTTGGGAAATTTTCAGACTTTTACCTTTATGTGCTCTTAAATTACAAGTCAGAAGGTGCCCTTGAGGGAAAAAGGATTTCTGTCTTCACTGCCAAGGCTGTGCCTAAGAATTCTTTTGCCTATTTTAGGTTTTTATTCTCTACTCATCAGGCCATTCTCTTGTTATTTGCAGACTAAATAAGTCTCTTAACCCATTAAAAAATGCTTTCAGTTGAGTAACTGAGGACTCCCCCAAATTCTTTGTGTGGATGATAAGAGCGCCAATGTCATACCATTTTCTGTCCTGTTTTCTTATCCTGTTTTCCTCACCTTTGCCCTATAAAACTTTCACTAATCTCCAGGCATAGAAATGCTTGATGAAGACACATGGAAAAAAAAAAAAAAAGATGTGGTCCCTGAGCCCCCTCCATAGCTGAGAGGATATTTTAGAAGGGAGTGCCTGTGCTCTGTGAAAAGAAATATAGATTTACATTATCAGGGCTCTTGTCTCAGATCCCTTAATATTGTGTGACCATATCAAGTCACTTAACCCCACTCTGCCTCAGTCTCTCTGCTGGCAAATAATAATAATAATAATTCCTTCGTAGCACAGTTTGGTGGTGGTAAGGAAACAATAGGTAGAAAGATTTTATTTTGCACAAACATGAGAAAAAATCAAATAGTTGTATTTCTTCAGCTGTACCCGAAAGTCAGCCACCACTAACTACATCAGTGATACTGAGGCTCTGTGATAGAAATGTCATTGATCTGCCATGAACTTAAATCCAGAGACTCCTGATTGCAAATGACATAGGGTTATTTTCTCCTTCTTTCTAATGACTGAGAACACTTGCTTTTCTGCTTTCTCTTGTGTGTTGGGATCTGGAGAACAACTGGCCTCATTTTTCTTTTAATGGAAGAGCTATGAATACAGTCACTCATTCTGTAAATCCTTCAGGGACGTCTACTCTGGGGAAGTCACAAGCATGGCTGCCGAGGGGACTAGAGAAACTCAGAGACCCGCCTTGACCTTCTCGAGCCCCTGGATCTGGACGGAATCTAGCTAGCCAGAGTATAATCATCCTGTGCTTCCCCCTCATTTTGATTCTGAGCTGCTAATATTATACTGAAGGAAGTCTTTAAAGAGTAATTCTTGGCAGGTGTTGGAATTTTTCTTTCTTTCTTTTTTTTTAAGAGACAGAGATGTCACTATGTTGCCCAGGCTGGCCTCAAACTCATGTGCTCAAACGATGCAACTGCCTCAGTCTTGCTGGTTCTGCCGGCGTGTACCACTGAGCTAGAATTTTGCCAGCCCCTTAGGTTGCCAAGGCCTGGCCAGGGTTGTGTGTGAGGCCTGTGTTCACTCCAGAGCTGACGGCCCAAAGGTGCCCGAGCAGAACTCTTTGAGGAAGGGGGAAAGGGAAGGAGAGAGAGACCTGGGGCCGGACCCTGCCCCCATGCAGAAGACACATCTCATTTCTATGAAGGTTGACCCTGCAGACTCTAGGGTGAGCTATCTGAAACACACAGCCTGAAAGAGGGAAGCTTGATGGGGGAGATATGTTGCTTCAGGGTCTTCAAACTGAGAATGTGTCAGGTTTGACGACAGTGATGAAAATGTGTTTTCTTTCTGCTTCTCAGATCCTCAGCCCCAGGGCTCCTATAATTGACCGTGGTGGGTGTGGATTATGTGTTCAGGGACAGGGAGGCCCAGGGAAGTAACTTGGCACTCCTGTCTGCGACACACACAGAGATTGCCAGGAAGCTGGAAGCTGGGGCACTGCTCGCCTTTCCCGTAGGGCTGGCTTGGGGCTGCTGGGAGTTCCAGCTGGAACCTCATTCATTCATCAGGTCTGCTTCCAGATTTTTGTATCCTATGACCTGCAAGTTTTGTTAGCTACCACCTTGCTGGAAACCCCCACAGTGGTTTCTGAGGTGAGGGAATAGCACTCAAATTGAGAAAACATTTGGTTTGCCTCAGGCAACTGGATTTAGGGGAGAAAATGCCTATCCCTTTCCTGGTAGCTCAGGGATTTTGGACAGTATTTTTCCCTGAGGCTGAAAGGCATGCTTTCCCCCCACCCTGACCAAAGTAGCTGTTTGCTAAATATTTCAGAGGGTGATGATGGTGTTTAAGAGCTGCCACAATTCCAGTGTTCAGGGTTGCAAAACACTCTGCCCTCCCTTGCCAAGTGTAAGGGTAGAGTTCAGGAAAAAGAGAAATATAATGAAAACCTAAGTCAGAAACCTTCGCCCAAGGCCCACCTTTCTAGTTTCTCTCTGCTGCTAGGGTGTCTGTCATGGGGGGGTCTTCATCCAGACTGCCCCTCACCAATAACTTTATACTACTTATTTATGAGTTTTGAACTCATTTTGGAGTTTAAAAATGTAGATTAACCTCAAGGGAACACTTGTACAGAATCCATCCATATTCATAACAGCAGGAAGAAAAGACTGATGTTTGCCCAACCCAATTTGGTTCAGAAAGCTAGAGCTTGCCAATGTAACAATTGATAGTTCCTTGATTTCCAAGATTTTAAACCCTGACAATGAACAGAATTAAAGATGCTGCAAAGATTAAAAAACTGAATCAAGGGCAGTGCCTGTGGCTCAGTGGTAGGGCACCAGCCCCACATACTGAGGGTGGTGGGTTTAAACCCAGCCCTGGCCAAACTGCAACAAAAAATAGCCGGGCATGTGGCCGTCACCTATGGTCCCAGCTACTCAAGAGGCTGAGGCAAGAGAATCGCCTAAGCCTAAGAGCTGGAGGTTGCTGTGAGCTGTGACGCACACTGTGACAAAGTGAGACAGAGTTTGTCTAAACAACAAAAACAAACAAACAAAGAAACTGAATCTATTGGAGTTTTGAGAATGCTTCTCATTAAGGGGGAGGACAAATAGATGAAATTAAAAATTCTGGTATTCTGCATTTACATGCTCAAACTATGTCCCCCACACTACCTCAGTTTTCCCACTGTGATCAAAATCATAGCAGTAGGGTCCATGGAAATTGAGAAACAAAAAGTATAAATTGCCATTTATACTTAAATGGGAGAAGATGGTAATATGTGTAATGGAGCTGAATTAGTCACTAGGGAAGAAGGCTTCTCTCCATGGGAATATAACTTTCATGATCATTGCTCATGAGCCGTGGAATTAAGTGGTGTGTTACACTGAAAAGCAAGATGCTGACATACTTTTTCATATTTAGCAGATCACACCCCCTGTCCTTTGCTTATGGAAATAAGGACAAAGACTGCCCTTTCCATTTGCTTTTTTAAATACTAATCTCAGCTAAATTGAGTGATTACTCTGAACAAAATAATTCTCCTCTTTGTATTCACTTGATACACAACTCAAGGACATCCAATTTTTGCAAATACAGATTTGGGAATATATTGAATGATTTATGCACAGACTTGTGGGATTGGTCATAGAACAAAAATCCATTAAGTGATTAACATTTTGTTGTGAGGTACAATCGTCATTCTTGCAGATAGCTAAAACTTCAACTATACTAAGAGCATCATGAAATATAACATATTTACGTTAAATGTTGGATGGGTTTTATTAATTATGTTGCCTTGGCTTTCAAATTGTTTAGAGGGTGATTATTCAAAAGACAAATAAATGTTAGATGAAGTCAAATCACTGTATTTTTAATGTAGTGATAATCTCGATCCTAGAGGGAAGCTGGAGGGAATTATGTATTGTCCCAATTCACTCCCTATGTTAAGATTGCATTTAATCAAACGTGTGAATTTAACCCCAGGTGGCACTGAGACAGTAGAATTAATTTTAGGTTCTTCAAAATTTCATTTCCTTTTAATACTTGGGCAACCAGAATTGTTTTCAAATTTCTGGTCATTGCTTAAATTAATTGTCCTAAGATTTAAGATATAAGGACCTGAAATGCAAGTTAGAAAAGAGAACAGTCTTTGGATGTAATCTTGTCTTTCAACAGATATTTCATGAGTTTACCTCACCAGTTTTTAAAAAAACATCCCAATCCTATTCCATGTGCTGGGTGTATGTGTGTGTACACCCACACGCTTTTTTTGGTCTCCCCTTCCCTTCCCTTCATTATTAAGGGAATTAAAATTAAAATTAAATTATTTTCACCCACTGGAAATCACTCTTGGAATGACTACAAATAGAGGAGCAACTAAATGTCTTGCCTTCAAGGAATTTTAAGAAAGTTTCGGGAGTCAACAACAATGGGAAAATGAACCTGAAGTCTTTTGAGATTATCTTTCCTGGAAGGATACACGGAAGCACAACAACATATTATCCTCACGCGTTGTGAAAACATCTATTCTTTTGGGGTTATTACTAGTAGCTAGGATTGGCAAAGTTCTAAATGTTTTAAAATAGAAAATATTTTATTAACTACTTGTTATTATATTATAATACTAATGTCGTTCATTAAAGATTATTAAGTAATAAAACACTAAAACCCAAAGGTTTAAAAATGTTTAATGTTTAAAGATTAAAGAAATGTCTCCTAAGTTTTGTTTTTAATGATTATTTGGCATTTTTTTCTAGTTTCCCCCCAAAGCCAGTGGAGGAAGTATACAATTAAAAACAAAGCACTAGGGCGGCGCCTGTGGCTCAGTCGGTAAGGCACCAGCCCCATATACCGAGGGTGGTGGGTTCAAACCCCGCCCCGGCCAAACTGCAACCAAAAAAAAGCCGGGCGTTGTGGCGGGCGCCTGTAGTCCCAGCTGCTCGGGAGGCTGAGGCAAGAGAATCGCTTAAGCCCAGGAGTTGGAGGCTGCTGTGAGCTGTGTGAGGCCACGGCACTCTACTGAGGGCCATAAAGTGAGACTCTGTCTCTACAAAAAAACAAAACAACAAAAAAAAAAAACCAAAGCACTAATTGTAGCAGGATCCTCCATTTGTATAGCATGTTATAAATTAATCCTCTTGATAAGTAATGCCATTTTCCAAATGAGAATAGAGAATACCAAGAATTTGTGTGATTTGCCCAAAGTGGCCCAGCCAGTGATGAGTTAGTGCTCTCCCAAGATCTTGAGCCATGTCTCCCACTTTGTTCTTCTGCACTGCCCGTCTGGACAGCCCCACCCTCTGGGGACAGAGGGCATCCTGCTGCTGTGGCATGTGTAAAGAGCACACACAGGATATTTTTAGACACAGCTCCAGAAATAACCACTTTGCTTTTATAAAACCTAATTTAATGTTAAATTGTTTTGCAAGATTCATCTAACTATGCGCATTATACCCTTTTTTTCACAGAGTTGCAGAGGTGGTAAGGTCTAAGATCAAAGGATTAAGTAACCATGTCTCCTGATTCTGCATCTGCTGCTAACTAAGTTGCATTTTATACCTTTGTTTAACTGTTTCATACTTATGACCCTTTCTGTCCTGAAAGAAAGAGATCATTTTATAATGTCTCTGCTATTTAGATGATAGCATTGATTGCATCCGTGATTTTTACTGAATAAGACAGAACATGTATCAAAGCCCTCTTAATCAACCAGTTCATACTAGCTTACATCACTGGGGTGCCACCCCTAGGTCTCGGCAAGAGGCTCTAGAGGGTTTCACTTGATCCCTCTTTTAGTCAAGTTTGTTCCCCTCAACTGAGAAGTTGGAGGAGTTGTCCTCCTTGTAGATCATATTCTTACACACTCGGGAGCCCAGAATTGGTTGACCAGCAATGTCAATTAGGAGTTGCTCCCATGACCTGTGTGAGTCTCTTTGTCTTTCCACGGGGGGCGAAACACAATATAGGGTGGGCCCAAGGGATTGTCAGGCATCTGTACCCCATAGATGAACTGTAGGCGGAATATATAGGCTCACAGTTCTACAGGGTTTCGGCATTCACTGGTCACATTGCGTATTATATCTACTTCAAATATTTATGCTTCTTGTTCTGTATTATTCAGGATTCTATAAAAATATCATATTTTACCTACAGTAAAATAGCCTCTTCCTCCATTATCTTTTTCTACCTCCTTATGGTATTCACTTTTTGCATCATTTAACACCATGGAAGTTTATTATATGATCTTTTATTTATTTATGTGTTTTCTGGTCTGATTCCCTCTAGAATGGAAACTGGCTGAGGGCAGAAAGTTGGCGGTTTTGATCACTGACGTTCTATAGCTTGCAGTCACTGCCTGTCACATAGAAGCCACTCTATAAATATTCTTAGAGTGAACAAAGATCAACAAAAGGGCCTGCAATGTTGGGAAGAAATTTTACTGTTTTAATTGAATGTAACCATTTATTTTTCACGGTCACACTTAATCTAATCAGAAGAAGGGAGAGAAAAAACAGGCAACAAATTAGGAAATAGAATTTTTGGAACTGCATACATCATAGTGGAACAATTCAAGGAGAGAAATATGATGTTAATTCTCTGGAAATGAGTAATATAGTTAGAATGATAGTGCTGAGTTTTTCTATTAAATGAAATATAGCAAGATTATAGTGATAGCATGTTTCTATCACTTTATCAAAATATAAAATTTTATGGCAGGGTCAAATTTTTCAGCTTGGTCTATATTGCCTTCTATAATACTATTCTAATTATCAGGCAGTGTTTATTTCACAACTTCCCTTAAATGATCCTTCAAAAATTATAGGATTTGATATTCCTGACCAGATGTATTCTCTATTATAAGCCTCTGGTGTTTGTAGTCATTAAACAAGATTCAAGCAAATAAGTAAAAATTCCCCATAAAGTAAAAAGTAGTGCTTTATTTTTTTCACAATTAGTTATCTTAAATAAACAGAATTTAAACAATCATGGTTATCATTTTTCTTAAAAAGAGTGACAAAATCGCAATGTCAATATTTAATTACTCATTAGTTATAAGTTTTTAGATGGAGCAAATTTTAAAGAATAGAATACCCTTCTCTAACAATTTACTAGATTCTAATTTACTGGAGTCTCTGATTTTTTTTTTTTTTAAGGGTTACCTCTGATTTTTTGAAGAGCATTTTAGAAAATTTCTGGGTTAAGTTACTTTTGGATTTTAGGGCTTAGAACAGCATGTCCGTACGAAAATGTATCAGTCCTTTTCTTCCACAGCAAAAAGTATATGTTCATTATGCACTTAACTCCTATTTATTTTTTTTTTAAAATCAAAGCCACTCTATTTTGTTTTCAAAGTCAGAGAATGAAACAGAGAGGGGAAATATTTTCATGTTCTTTTCCTCAATTTTGTCAAAAAAAGATAGAGAATATGATACAAAATAAGATATAAAAAATCTAATATTCAATCCCAGACATTTTATTTCCTGGGAACGGTTTCATTTAAATCATGAGATGTGTAATATAATAACTGCATTCCTTTTCCAATATTAATCTTGCATCTTCACAGGATCACTCAAGATCATTTATCACCTAAACATCGACTTCACCTCTCTGCTGTTTTTGACAAATGTTTTATTCCCAGTCAGACCAGAGAATCAGACTATGTAGAGAAAAATCCCAAAGCTAGAAAATACTAGAGTGTGTAGTTAGTCAACTTTCAGATAAAAAGAGGACCTCAAAGATTTTCGCAAGATGGCATAGGTGAATGGATAACAAAGCTAAGATAATAACCAAGCTCCCCCAATTCCAGCTACTTCTTTTTGTTACCTTACCCACCTTTTCTCAATTTTTAAGTCATGTTAGAACATAGCCTAAAAAACCTTTCTTTGTGTAGGTAACATATTCCTGTGACTAAGCATGAAAAGGCTGCAGCCAAAGTTGTCCCTCCTGTCCCTATATCCCAGTTACCTTGTTTTCCCCTCAGAAAGAACCAGTCTTATCAGGTTTGTTTGTGTGTAGTCACTTCGGAGAGGTGCAAATATTATAGTCTGCTCTATAAACTGTACCTTCCTTTTTATTTTTCATTTTAAACTATATCATGAGGAGGACAAGTCCCATTCACTCTTTTAGGGTCACATTGTACCATATCCCTATGTACTCCTATGTCATTTTTATTTACTTAATCCCAATCGATATATATTTAGATCGTTTACAAAACTTTTAGTTCTTACTTGCAGTACTTGAGTAAATAAACTTGTGTATTCACACGTATAAATAAATACGTAGGATAAACAACTAAAAGTAGAATTATTTCTTTTGTCATTTTTTAAAGGTATTGTCCAATTATCCTCCACAGAGTTGGACACAATTACATTCTCCTCGTGATTTGAGAGTGACTGTTTTCTCACGCTCTACAGTATGTTATCAATCTTTAGATTGTTTATGTCTGAAAGGTGAAAAGGGGGTTCTCTTTGTAGTTTTAATTTACTTCTGTCTTAATATGCATGAGGCCAGGGGCTAGGTCTATTTTTACATGTGTAAGAAACTAGACTTACCTTTCCAAAGGTTTTGGTGATTATTGGTGATCTGTTGATTACAGAAACCCTTTATCTATTATGGAGAGTGTCTTTTGTTCATGGTTGGAGTTATGAACATTCCCCATTTTGTCTTTCACCTTGATTTTGATTTTCTTTTTGCTGTCTCAAAGTTACATTCATTTTTATATAGTTAAATTCATCAATTTTTTTAAAATCACCTTCTATGCTAAGATTATTTTGAAAAATCTTCCTTATTTCCTAAGATAATTTTTTGGTTTTACTTCTTTACTTTTATGTTTGAATATTCGATTCATTTGAAATTGATTCTGTTGTATGATTTGAGAATGGCCTTAGCTATTGTTTTCTTTTTATTTCCTTTTCCATTTGGTGGTTGTTCCAGCACCATTTATTAAGTAATTTGTTTTTCCTTGTGAATTTAGGATAACACCATTATCATACAGTGGCTGCATTCTTATATATTTCAGGTCAATTTCTTGACTTTCTGTTCTGTTCCATTGATTATGTGCCACCAGTATATGTTTTAATCATTAACATTATTTTTTCTTAATATCTAAAGGGCTGATTCCCTGTCACTGCAAGGTACATTTTGAAAGTAACTGTGTAATTTGTTTCCCATTTTTATTTATGTAATAACTTATATAATATATATTCATATGATAGTTTCTTTTTTCTTCCTGTTGCCTTCTTCATGTATAGTATCCAAAACTGGTAAATTCTAAATGGATGAAATATAAGTTCAGGTGAGATTATGAGGGCAGGCTTCCCTGTCAACTAATATGTTTTGGATCTGATTTTTAAAAGGGCATCTTTAGATGAAGTTTTTTAAGAAGCAAATGTTCATTGTTCATTTGGCCCACAGTCGTGGGGAGGAGAGTGCTGTGAGTAGAGGGAGGCAGTGTCCTTAAAACATGTAGCATGTGTGTGTTGGAGAATAGACTGATGAGTCAAAGGTCTTGTAGTTTTTACAGGCTAACTGTAGTTCCTTAATGTATAGGAAATAGAACTTTCAGAAGTTAAACCAGTGAGGGAAGGTACATAGTTATTCTTTTCTCCTGGGCTGACCATAGCTTTATGAAAATGAATTTTTTCAGTGTCTTTTCTTTGCATTGGACTTCTTGGCAAGAAATAAAATCTGTATAATACATTACCTCTAACTTTTTCTTTAAAGAGCTCAAGGATAGACATATGGATAATAGTTTAAAAATATAAATATGGTCTTTCCAGTCATAGAAACCTTGCAATTCAAGAGGTGCTTTTCCTGCTTTCTAAAAAATATATGGCTATATACTTACACCTATAGAGCACCAAGGTAAAATACATGGTATTTGACACTAAAAAAAACCCCACTGACCTTTACTTGAGTATTGCAGGCCTGTGATCAGAGTGTCTTGTAGTCAAATCTGGAGGCCAAGTTGCTGTGGTGCCACCTTCTCACCACCAAGCCCTGTAATTAAGCATTTTTGTTTGGTAAAATTACAGAAGAGGTAATGTTTGGTAAGACATTTTATTCTATTTTCGTACCTGTAGTTCATCCAGGAAAGTGGCTGTCACTTGGTTTTCTCATGTACTTACCCCATATATCTCTTTGAATGTGTGTGTAAGAAGAACTACATCCTTACAGTATCATTGTAGAAACAGGTATCTACTCCCACCCCAGTAGAGACTGTCCTGATCTCTAGAAGTCTCTTGATTGAGTCCGCAGTGGAGGAGATTTGACACTCCGATTTGCGCTCACATACAGGTTAGCAGTTTGGAATTTATGAAGGCTTGGTTAGGAAAGATCACTGCTAATATAGGATTAGTTTTAAAAAGAGTTATATCTAAAAAGATCTGCATCCTTCCTTTACCAAGCATAAAAGTATTACTAATTCAACCTTTTGAGGATAAGACTTATAGATAGTAATTTAAGATAAGGATTGTACATACAAGTTTGTAGTCAAAATCATCATGAATAGTCTAAGTAATTGTCAATTAAATGTGATAGAGCCTGTGTCTCATGGAAATCACTGTGGTTTGAAGAAGTGAATTGTGGAATACTTGCTAAATTTCGCTGGCAAAATATTAAGCCTTTTAAAGGTAAAGACAGTTCTTAATTCGTCTTTATAGTCTCAGCACTGTGCCTGGCACTTAATGCTTGTTGAACGAGAAAATTAAGTGAAACACATTCCGGAGTGTTTGAAAGAGGTTAACAAGTTTTCTGGAAATAAAAAACGTACACACATGCCCACACTTGCTCCTTCCCTTTGATTGAGGAGCATAGCTTAGGAGCCCTTCTCTAGTAATCTTTTAATTGAGTAGGCAAGAGAAGTTTTCAAATCTTTACTGACTGGGTGGATGTGGAATGACAGCAGTGAACTACGAAGTCTTCCTCCTCCCAACTCATTTTTTAAATTCCTTTGTGGACAGTAGGGATAAATGGCAGAACAAAACATTTAAGAGCATTGTGACTAAGTGAGCTGTCAGCAGGGGGATCAAACAAAGGTGCATTTAGCAACCAATTGAAGAATGCCACCAGGGGTGATGTTGTATTTGAGATGCTCCCTGAAAACTTGAACATGCTTATTTTTGTGCTGCCATATGGTACTTTTTTTTTTTCTTTTTGTCCACAGAATCTCACATTATCACTCTTGGTAGAGTGCTGTAGCATCACACAGCTCACAGCAACCTCCAACTCCTAAGCTTAGGCGATTCTTTTACTTCAGCCTCCCAAGTAGCTGGGACTACAGGTGCCTACCACAATGCCCAGCTATTTTTTTGTTGCAATTTGGCCGGGGCCGGGTTTGAACACGCCACCCTAAGTATATGGGGCTGGCGCCCTACCCACTGAGTCACAGGCGCCACCCATAATGGTCCCCTTTCAAAAGAAAATGTTGCCATACGTATCTTTCCTAGTAGGTCAAGGATACTGTATTAAACTCAAGATTCCTGGTAATTTTGTTTAAGAAAAAAGTTATAACTGAATATTAAGACTTGAATGTAACATGTTCGAATTTTAGAGCTCAGGCGGAGCCTGTAGCTATGTAATCAAGTGGCTTCTCCAGTTTTGTATCAGGAAGAGGACTAGGGTTTTTGCTTTTCTGAGTCTCCAAATAGTGATTTTCCATCACACTGTGTTACAGAGATTTTTTAAAATCTGTGAACCTGGAGCATATGATGCCAGGCCGTTTAAACAAACTGATGCATAGCTTGGAAGTCAGGAGTAATAATGTGTGGCCCATGGGTCAAATCCAGCCTGTTGCCTGTTGAAAGTTTTATTAGAGCACAGTCACGCCCATTCATTTATATATTGTCTATGGTGTTTGCAATGATAGAATGAAGAATTTCATTAGAGACCGTGTGAACTGTAAAACTTAAAATATTTATCATCTGGACCTTTATAGAAAAAGTTTATACCCTTAATATAAGGAAAGGGTGCAAAATTATCTTAAAAATAAACATTGTGAATAAAATATGCTTTCTGAGAAAGCCAAAAGTTTAGCTTGTTGTTGAAAGATATAAATTATCAATGATGAGTCTATAACAAAACTAAAATACCTGCTTGCATGAAAAATTAAAAGCAAAAACCTGGGGTTCTAGGGAATCTTTGAGCTCCTGGACTCAGAGATTTTAGTTGCCACAGTGAAGCCTGTGACTCAAGATGGGAAATACTCTATGGTGCATTAACCCTGATGGAACTTAAATACTCACCAAATGCCTTCCTTCTTGGCAGGTGGAGTGGATACAACAGCAAGTGGTGAAAAAACGGACAAAGAGGGATTATGACCTCAGTCGTGCTCAATCTACCTACTTCAATGACCCCAAGTGGCCAAGCATGTGGTATATGGTAAGCTCGGGGCCTTGTCACCCACTTTTGCATTGTATGGGAAATATTTGTTGGACTGGGAGGATGTAGAAATAATGACCAAGGATTTTTGCTTGTTTCAGGACCCACCATTTGAAATTGGTTAAGGGTCTATGATGCCTCTGAATCTTTTTGATCTTGTATCTCTTGTTCTAATAAGGACAAAGAGAAGAGAGCGCTTCTCTTTCTCCTTGATTCACAGAAATTCTGTTTAAGACCTTCCTTCATACAGTAGCTTGTTAAGTTTGGGCCAAAGCATAGGAAAATATACAAAGTTGTAGACACCCTTAAACCTGTCAATAATTATGTTTGCTCTACCTTGAAACCAGTCTTATTAATGGACACTGGTTCTTGGAAATCATTGCAGTGACTCAGCTGGTAAGTAATAGACTCTTGGCTTATACCATTTAACGTATGCCCTCTCATTTCATGTAATAGTTTTTTTTTTTTTTTTTCCAGTGAGGGGGAAAACATTTTCATTGGTGCCAAACTATTTCTGCTGTGCTTTGAAATTTGGGTGGGATTTTGATTGATAGTTGCATGCTGGGAAGTGAGGTGGACAATACAACTGACACAAAGGTGTGGCTGGAAGGAGAGGGAGCCTTAAAGGGCAGGGAAGCAGTCCAGTTTGAAAACCCAGGTTAAGACTTTGCTAGCCTAAGGCAGCAAATTTTCTTGACAGTCCAATGTGCTTCCTCTTCTGTTTTGATAACAACTCTGCAAATGGCCTTGTCTTCTTGTGCACTTTGACGGGAAGCTTGGTGTAGAACTTGAGCTGAACTTGAGCAAGAGTAGAAGACCTTAAAACTTGTGTATTTGAGTTTCATCTTCTCTCCTCCTCCAAAGCTTGATTTTTGTTCTTACGGATGCTTTCCCTGATCTTAATATTTCTTTTCATTCATATTTATTTTTATCTTTTTTTTTCTTTTTTATTAAATCATAGCTATGTACATTGATATAATCATGGGGCATCATTCACTAGTTTCACAGACCGTTTACCAAGTTTCACATATACCCTTGTAAGATGCACCACTGGTGTAATCCCACCAACTCCTTCCCTCTACCCACCTCCTCCCTCCCTCCCCTCCCTTTCCCCCTTCCCCCTGTTCTTAGGTTGTAACTGGGTTATAGGTTTCATGTGAAAACCCTAAATTAGTTTCATAGTAGGGCTGAGTACATTGGGTACTTTTTCTTCCATTCTTGAGATACTTTACTAAGAAGAATATGTTCCAGCTCCATCCATGTAAACATGAAAGAGGTAAAGTCTCCACCTTTCTTTAAGGCTACATAATATTCCATGGTGTACATATACCACAATTTATTAATCCATTCGTGGATCGATGGGCACTTGGGCTTCTTCCATGACTTAGCAATTATGAATTGGTAGTTCAGTGTTCAGTCAAAAGTTTTTTTGGTGAGGAAAACTTACTTCACATGTTGGAAAGAGTAATCTACCAGTTCACTTGACATTGCCTCTGTTGAAAATCTACGTTGCGGGCCTCAGGGTTTCTTGGTTCATGATCACTGAGAAGTGAATTAGGAATCTTAGTCATAGAATCCACATGTCACCAATTTGCTTTACAATGTGTAAAATGCCCTTTACTTTTCTCTTTTTTGAAAATTTTTATCTCTAGACATTGCCAGCGTATTTTCCACTATACTATTTTATTTTTCATACTCTGATTCCTGCTTCTCTACATAATGTCTCCAGACTGAAGGAAGGACAGGAATTCAAGCTTGCCTCAGATTCCTTCTGCCTGGAGAGCTCTTCCTGCCCTTCCCAACCTCTTAGGTTAGGATTCTCCCATCCCTCACTGCTCTTAGGGGCCTCCCCTGCAACCTCCTTTGCCATCCTCTTCCTTCCCCCAGTCCTGCACCCCTGCTGCTTACAGCATCTCTGTATTCTAGTTATCAGTGTTGTTTGTTTCTTCTCCTCTGTTAGACTGGGGAGGGTCACTTGAGGACCAGCTCTGTATCTTCATCCTCTCTCTCTATGTCCCCCCTGAGAACCTGACCCAGCACGTTACAGTGCTAGGAATCTGTGTTTCTTTGGAGATGAGTGAATGTGGCTGGTATTTCTCCCAGTTTCCCTTTGCTTGGTCTTACCCAGAAGTGAAAGATTATGGAGATAAATATTTTGGAGCCCAAACAGAATTTTACACAGAAAGATTTCTTGTGTTTAAGAGAAAAGGGGAGCAGCCATAAAGCGAAGTTCAAGGAGAGATGGGACTTCAAAAATCTTTTACGTACGAGTCACCTGAGGGAACAGCAAAGCAGCTTATTAGCCCTGAGACCAAGAAAGAATGAAGCGCAAGTAAAAGGCATTGGAGGAGGTATTGGTAGAAGGGAAGGAGCTCTGTTTGCACTGATAAAAAACATTGATTAGAATGTGATGGGATTAGAAGATCAGATGGAGCAAACTGCCTCTTCTTTCCTGGTTTGTAAGGCCAGGATGAGATAGACCCTCCTGGCCATTCATTTCTCCTCATAGGAAAGAGCCAAATTTTCCGTGCATGTCCCACTAGACGATGAAAGTGCCATTGGGGTAGAAAACAGGTCACACACCTTATGTTTATCTATAGGACTATTAGGACAGAGTGGGAGGTGGGACCCTCAAATCTGCAACTTGGATTCAACCTCTATTATTTATTTCCCCTAGTCTAAGATGGAATCAGTTAAACTTTCCCCAACTGTAGCATAAAAGCTCCAGTTATTATGTATGAGTCACACATGCTGCCTAACAAAACAACAGAACTTAGTTTTTGAAACTACATGGGTTCTGTAGGTCAGTAATTAAAACAGGGCTCAGCGATGATGGATTTTCTCTATCTGTGATGTCTGGGGCTTCAGACAAAGCAGCCCCGTCACAGGGCCAGCACATTGGTCCCTCTCCACATGGGCCTCACTACAGGGCTGCTTGTGTGTCTGCTGACATGGTACTGGCTTCACACAGGCAGGTGATCCAAGGTCTCCTGTTGGCCATGGCGATGTCTTTTATGATCTAACCTCAGAGTCACTACTGCCTTAGTAACCTCGGACAGTTCAGTTCCTACTATCATTTTCTCTTGTTCACATGGGTCAATACTGATTCAGAGTAAAAGGGGGCTAGGAAAGGGCATGTTTGTTAGGAGGGGAGGATCACGGGGCCATTGTGGAGGCTGGCGACCACAGTCAAATGAAATTTTTCATGAGAAGCCTTTAGTACAACACCTGACACTATAAAACCCTCAGTATATCGTAATTGTTGTTACTATCCTCTGACTTCTTAATTGCAAACTTGCTAGTTCCTTTTTATCTGTTGGTGATATTAGTCAAAGAAGGATGAGAGCTCATGTCCAGTGGGCATTCTTTGGAGCACTGCTTGGTGGCACATTACTGACCCAGCCAAGGCAAGGTGTGATTTCCTTCTCTTTCCTGAACCCTGCACCCTGCAGCTGTGTTTCTGACCACCATGGGGTCCCACCTTCAGCTTGTTAGTCTGGGCCGGCTTCTGTCATTCAATATTTATCACAGGAGAATGGAGATTAAAGAATAGCATGAAGTGTGCCTGAGTGTCTCTTTTAATTAATTTAAAGGCTTTTCCCATGTCACACCTCCCCTGGAAATGGGTGTGTGAAACCATTATATCTAGCCTTGAGGCTTGGGCAAATACACTCAGGGAAATGTGCATTTATAAGAGTTTGTTATAGAGATGATGGCCTTACAATTACTGCTCTGTCCTGATCAACTGTGTCACGTTTCCAGGAGTTGGAGGGTCCAGTCCTAGAAGTGCAAGTCACTTTTTGTTGCCTGGACAAACTTCACCTGTACCTCTTCTTTGCAGACACATTCCCAAGCACTAAGAGTTTAGAAAAACATGATTGGTGCTTCCTAAGAGGGTCGGCAAAGCAGGAGGGAATATATAAGCACCAAAGAAAGCTTGCGGAGCAAGCTACTCCTCCTTACAAGTTTCCCTGGGATCATGTGTATACCTGCTGCTTGGGTTTGGGCTGTAATTTTTGTTTGTGGATTTGCTTCTTCCATTAGAAGCTCCTGGAGAGTGTTACCCTGTCCAAGTGTGAGCCCCACTATCAGAGAGTCTATGTTCTGGTATGGAGAGGGGACCAGGTAGTGGGATTTCATCAGAACTTCCTGGGTGATTATAATTTACATTATGAAGTCAATGTTCAATTAATTTTAACTGAAAAAATGGATGAGCTGTTTGGAATAGAAGCAAATCTGGGATCATCTCCATAGTGGGGAGTGCGTCAAGCACTTTGCTACGCTTTCGTTACGTCTCATTTTACTGCCAGTGTTCCAGTGAGTTAGGGGCTACAGTATTATCATCCTCATTCTATAGATGAGAAGGAAATTAAAGCGTGGGAAAGTTGAGTAACTTGCCCATAGTCACGCCATTTACTGGGGGCAGATCTTGGTGTTCATATACCATCACTTCTTCTAACTTCTTTCTACATCTGCGATTCTTGAAGGAGCAGGCAGTAAAATCACCTTAAAACTGATTGCTGCCTGCCCTCCCATCCCCCAGAGTCTTGAGGTTTTCACGTTTCAAGTTCCCCATTGGTGCTGGATGCTGGGGTCCCAGAACCCCTTTTAGAACCCACTGCCCTACCGCACAATATGTAAACCCAAGTTTATGTGAGCACAACCTGCTTCTGGCTCCTGATTATTGGGTGGGGAAAGAAGGGCTTTTAAACTTCTGGGGCATTTTAAAGCATAGTAAGCCAATTTAACTTTTTCTTGGTCTTATGCCTTTTTCTTACTGATACATTTTCTCTTTGGAAAGCTGGCAGCTTTAGTAAGAGAAGATATTTTCACTTTATCTATACTAATTGAAAATACCCTTGGCTTATATATTCTTTTAAGCTGCTCCTGAGACAAAGGGTATCTGATGGGAAAGGTTGCGATGATTTGGCCAAGACTTTGGGAACTTGGGGTAGTATTGTAGAATTGATTTTAAAGGACCTAGCTGTTATGACAGACCATTTTTACACTACTAAAGAAAATTCAGTTTGACTCTACAGATAGCAAGGTGAAACAAGACTTTTCCTTAAGGATCTGGGACTGCCAACTGAGCAAAGTCCAGGAATTAAATGTTTTAAAATTATTATTAAATATTTAAGACATGCAGAAAGTTTAATGAACACCACAAATGCCTGTCCACGTACTCCAAACTAAAGAATAGAACATTATCTTCAAATTAAAGTCCCTTCTGATCCCTGTTGTAGGGGTATCCCTTCATCCTCCAGAGTCATCCCTGGAGCTGAATTTGAAGTACTTTGTGGGAGTTCTCCCTTTTTGCTGGGATGCTTCTCTTTGTTATTCAGGGGTTATTCAGTTTATAGTAGATTACATTTTCTGAAATAATCAGAAAAAACATTCATACATGGAATTTAGGAGTTGGGCTATTGATGAACAGTGTCTCAAAAAGACAACCTGGAAATGTAACTTGGATGAAAATGTGAGCTTAATAAAAACCTTTTTGATTCCTTTGGTTATGTAAATATTTCATTGCTTAGGGAAATTGTACAGTATTTCAAGAGTAACTTAAGAACTAATAATGATTTTGGAGAAAACTATAGTAAAGAACTTTAAAAAGCTTGTGCATATATATTTATATAGCTATTTTTTGCAATATGGGAGGAAAGAAAGCTCAATTTAAAAGAAAAAAGTAAAAAAGGACTTGGAAATTTTGGTATTTGACCCTCAGACCCTAGTAGTTAGTACGCCTGGTACTCTTGACTCATCGTCTTAGTTGACACAGTAGAACTTTTTGTGATGAATATTGGGTGGCCTATTTAATATGCATTATGTAAAGCCAGACTGTAACAAATGGGCTCAGTTTTTGATGTACTACCTCGGAATTCATGAAAGCTCTTTGGGTGGTTTTTCTGAAAGGAAAAAAAATGTATTTGTCGATCAGCAAAGTAAAAATTAGCTGAGTTCGGTTATGCATGTGGAACATATCTGCCAAAAACTCTGAACTCGCTAGGATAGTAATTGTAAAAATGACTTTAAGCCACATGGTTTTTCTCTCAGCCAACTGGATGATGTTCAGTACTCCAAGAGTTTGAGGCCTTGCTGTCTCTGTGGTTGGCACACATTTTTCTAATGATTTATACTGTCATTTGACTCATAAAATCTGGTAGGGTTTGTGGCATTATTGTCCTGGCAGCTTGGAAATCCTCCTTTTTAAGACACCCCATTTAGCTGTTTTAATTGCAAATGCAACATGGTAGAAATCTGCAACCATGTGGCACATTCTGACACAAGCAGGAGGCTCTCTGCAAAAGGACATATTCCAGCTAGGCCCGTAAGTGAGGCACTGATTGGAACTGCTGGGAGTCGAGACACAGTTTTAGTGTCCTTGTATTTGCCACTAACTAGCTCTATGACCTCTAGAAAGGGATTTTGTCTCTTACAACATTAGTGATCTGAGAAAACGAGGAATCTGGATTAGATACTTTCTTAAGATGATTCCTGCTTTAACTTTTAGTTCCACGTGGAAAGCTGTGCAGATGATAGAGTCTACGGAGATCACACACCTTCAGTGGGCCCATGTCTGATCTTCAGTCAAGAGCCCCTCAGGAGCTCCTGACTGCCCTGTACTCAGGATGTGCCCTGTATTGGGGGTCGCGAAGACCACCCGTAAGTTTGGTGAATCACTAGGACTCACATGACTCACCATGTAGTCATACTAATGGCTGTGATTTGTTTCAGCAAAAGGATACAAAGCAACATCAGCTAAAACAGAAAGTACAGGGGGCAACAAGAAACCAAGCTCAAGCTTCCGAGACTTCTCTCAGTGGACTCACCTACAAAGCATTTTTTCCCTCCAGTAATGAATGGCCACCATAGGAGAAATGTTGTCTCCCAGGGAGCTCCTCAGAGACTCAGTGCCCCCGGTTATTATTGGGAGGTGGTTGCATAACTGTGTCTACTGCTTACCAAAATCCAACACTTACAGAAGGAAAGCAGGTGTTCAGCATACTTCATATAGTTTGCGTAAACAGTTTAGAGACAGTGGGCTATTCTTAACAGGGGATGGTAGGCATGCTCTCAAAATCCAAGTTTCCAGATGCCAGTCAAGGCCAACCTTGCAAGCTGGACTTCCAAAGGATACCAGTCTCACAGGCTTGCTTTGTTGATCTTACCCCCCAGATCTGCTCATCTCATTGGTTCTCTTCTTACTGCATGGATGGAAATCTGCATGTCATATTTGACTCTACATTTAAAGCCAATTCACCAGTTTTCATCTCTCTTTCCCCACCACTATCGCTATAGTCTGAGCCACCATTATCTCTCAAGTAGACTATTGCAGTAGCTACGTACTTGCCTCCCAGTTTCTCCATTTGAACTCTTCCAGTCTGTTCTCCATCTATTAACCAGGGTGATTACTGAACCTCCAAATTAACCAACCAAGCACCTCCCCATTTAGTCACTTTCCTTTTCTTAATACTTCTGGAAGACAATTTATGCAAACAATATTGTATTTTAAGAACGAAGACCAAAATCCATAGCACTGCCTTTATGGCTGCACGTGGCTGGCCCCTGTGCATCTCTCAAAACATCTCGCAATACTTTCTGCTTTCAGCCTGCAAACTGCATTTTTCTTCTTATGACACACCAAGTTGATTCCCCCTACAGACATTTTTTCACATGCTGTCCCTCTGCCTGGGTGCTGCTCCATGCCTGATTCATTCTGATGTTCTCTTGAGATTGACACAAGCTTCTTCTCAGACTTCTTTGAATAGCTAGGTCCCTCATTGCATTTGCTATGTCATCATGCACATTCCTTTTTCTATACTTAACACAATTTTAATTTTCTAACTCTACGTGTGATCATGTGATGACTACCCTTCCCATTAGATAAATTCCATGGAGACAGAAACCATGAAAATCATCATGGAATCCTCAGTGTCTTCACCTCTTCCTGATATCCTGGGGGTGCCAAAAAATGTATACATGTTTTAAGTGATGTTACCTTTTCTGAGTTAAATCAAATTACAGTAGCAATGGGTAGTATGATGTTTGCTCAAAAGATGGCTTTAAGTAAATGAATGCTAGTATTCCCACTTGGAAGTCATGAATAGGATAGTTTTTTCTCTTAACATATTTGCTATATACATACTTTTGGCACTCTCTGTATAATAGGCCCCATAGATATTCCTTGAGTGAATGAATGGATCAATGAAGCATGAATAATTAAAAGATCATTTGTTCTAATGTTTATAACATCCTCTATTTTTTTATTATTAAATCATAGCTGTGTACATTGATATGATCATGGGGCATCATTCACTAGCTTCACAGATCGTTTGACAGACTTTCATCACACTGGTTAACATAGCCTACTGGCATTCTCTCAGTTACTGTGCTAAGACACTTACATTCACATCCTCTATTTTTGTTTATATTTAATTTTAGGAAACTATTAGTAAAGAAGAAATGACTATTTTAAATTTTTTTAGCGTGTTTTAGAAGATCCCATATATCTTTGTGATTTTATCTGGGAGTAATTTTTTTGTATCTTGAATATTCAGTTGTGTTCCTGAGGTGTCCTTATTATTTGGTTCTTGTGTCTGGTGAACTTTTAGCTGTCCTGTGCTGCTTCTGGTTACATAGGCTATTTCTTTCACTGAGATCTGTGGGCTTGATAGAAGTCCCATGTGCTGATAGCTGGAAACGTGAGCAGCCCTCTGCAAGACCCGTGCACCTGCACTCACACACACCTGCAGCCCTTCTCCATATTGCTCTCTTCCCAATCATGGTGATTTCCCTGTGTAAAAAGTCAAATATTTTCATAATATTTTTCTACCATGTGTTTCTTCACTCATTATTTCTTTCATCCTAGATAGTAATAACAATTTTCTGTTATTTGTGAAGATCTACTCCTACAATAGCATTTTGAAAATCTCCATTGCTTTCTTGAGAAGATTAACTGGGAGATTCTCAAATACTGGCCCAAGGGTATTTAGGGGGCCAGACACATGAGTGACTGAGCCAAAATAATAGCACCTCTTCTGTAAAGACTGTATATTCACTGAAGCATTAAATTAACACAAACTTGTAATTGATAATTCCAAGAAAAGCCAAACTTGTATCTCTGGTGTGGTCCATAGTTGTTCTACAGCCTAGGAAATCCCAACTGAATCAAAATTCTTAGGAGGCAGACTTTTATTAATAGCTTTATTCATTTGTTCTTTCATTCCTTTATATTTGGCAAAAATTTATTTTTTTCAAAGCACCTATAATGTTCCTGAGGGGGGATAAAATAGTAAATGAGATGGGGCCATGTTGCCTTCTTCAAAGAAGCTTGAAGGGGAATATTTTATGGGTAGGGGTTTGGGTAATTTAAACATTTTGCCTAATCATTTGATGCCGGTCCATTGAGGGTACATAGCAGAACCTTAATTGGTACTTGCTAATTAACTTATGATAATTATAATTGTGGTTGCATTGTCCCACATGATGACTGTGACGGAAGTGGCTATGTTATGAATGTTTAGTTAACCCAAAAGTAACTAGTTGACATAGTCCCCAAAGAGGCCAATAATTAATGATCCACTTGGAGAAATCATTTTGATAACATCTGTTTCTGCCAGTGCAAATTGTTACAACTTTTTATGAATTTCCTTGAGGAAGGTATAACTTATTTCATACTGGTAATTTATCTTTTCAGCTTTGCTTTCAAAGAGTAAAAAAATGTGTGAGTAGTCTGGCCCTTTGGGTCCTGCTCTGTCATGCTGAGTGGGTCTATTAACAGAAGCAAAGTTGTTCTTATCAAGATTTTAGCTAAGATTTTTCTTTAATCAGTAACTCATTTTTTGTGGGAGAGCAGATAGAATTGACCCTTGAACTCACTTAATCTGTGGTTGCCTTCTCGAACATGTTGATTCAAGTTCTTTTATCAAACAGCTTTCTGAATTCCTCATTTCTAACTGACTTTTCACTCAGTATTGGGCTTGCTCTAGTGATTGAGGCACATATTTTTGCTTACTGTAGCCTATATCTCTGCCAATAAGTGGAGTTCTTTTAGCAAGTGCTCAATAAACATCTGTTGATATAGAGTGAAGAGAGAGTTGCTCATTTAGATTTCATCATTTTTCAAAATCACAGAACTGAGTTTGGGCATTTCTGAAAGGTGATGGTGCCTTCAAATGCCCTGTGCTAAGAAATCGAAGTCTAAAATTATTTGAGACAGGCATCTGGAATACTTCATTTCCTTAATTTTTGTTGGCAATGAACTTGTCCAGGAAATTAATGGAGTAAAAGGAATGGTACTTAGTAATCATGGGACGATGAGAAAAAGCAGGAAGAAAAGCCTAAATTGGCTGGGGAAGAGAAGGTATTGACCTTCAAATAGAACGCACATGCACATCAGTATGATTTTCACAGTTTTTCTTGTATAAGAAAATTCTCTGTAGACTGCCTCAGCCTAGGGATGTGATTCCAGGCTAGTGTGATTCCAGGCTAGATGATTCAAGCTGAAAAGAGCTACTTCACCCAGAGCAAGTCAAATTATAGCCAGACGAGCAGAAGAAAACAATTAATTTCTGAAGAAGGATTTGATTACTTAATGCATAGATCGGGAGCAAACAGGTTCAGAATGCAGGGATGTTATGTTGTAATGGTAGATGATGTGGTCAAGGTGACAAATGCGTTCACTGATTATTCTTTCCTGGATTAAAAAGAGGGAGTACCTTGTAAGAGACCTAATTCCTTCTTTTCTGCTAAGAAAGAAGTCAGTTTGGGTTGTGTCTGTTCAAATATTTGTACAAGATTTGCAGGATACTCTTAAAAAGACCACTTGGAAGAAACATAGCTTTTGTTTTCTTTCTTTTTTAATTTCCTGGTGTGTTGAATTTGACCCTTGTAAAAAGCCTACTGGTATAGAATTCTGATCCAGACATACAAAATTATCATGTCTGAAGCAAAACCAAAGAAATTATGCTGAGGTGGCATAGAGTTGAGGTCTCCTAATGATCTCTTTGCCTGATTTCCTGAAACTTAGTTAAATTAGTGCCTTAAAAACTTGGTGTTTGAGTTAGTTACCTAATGATAGGGAAATCATTTTATTTTTTAACAAACTAAAAGAAATTTAGCAGACCTCTCAGCAGCATACAGCGTAGCAGGTCCACTTTTTTTTCTTTAGCTCATTCCTGTTGGCTGAAATGTTGTCTGTGCTCGTTCTCATTGCCCTTCTGTGCCTGTGCTCTGTGTTCTATGCCCATCCACGTCACATCCATGCACACTGCATAAGCACACAGAAACAGATGCTGTGCATGTTTTTGCAATTAGCACTTACTCTGAGTCAGGTTGTCTTGAAGAGGCAGATACTGAAGAACAGCTCATAGACCACCCAATTAGAATGGGCCTGAGATGGAACTCAGTTTAAGCTGTTGGCTCATACGGTTTCAGTCACTAGAAATATCCTCCACTCAGATGGCTCTTTCTATAATAAGTAATTCTGTTCAAAACACAAGTCCTTGTACTTTATCAGAAACTTATGTGGCTGGGTCTGAATTCCAGGTTGGCATCACATCTCTATTTCATGTGCTTACACTGCAAACATTACTGGACATTTTTAGAAAATCTAAAGCAAAAATCCAGAGACTAATATATGGTGAACAACCATTTCCAATGTCCATAATTATCAGCTCAAGGACAATAACCTTTCAGTTATTGCCCCCTCCAATCTGATTATCTTAAAGTAAATAGCACAATGCATTTCATCACTGAACAGTCTAAGATGTATCTCTTTAAGATAACCATTTTTTAATAATGAAACCAGAATATCATTATCACATGCAAAAACATAATTTCTTTATATTATCAAATCTCCATTTTTCAAATTTCCCCTACTGCTTTGAAAATTTTTTTTTTTTTGGTAATTTGAGTGAGGCTCCAAGTAAGGTTCATGCATTGTGGTTAATTCTATCTTTTAAATGTCCTTTATTCTACAGATTCCTCTCCATTTTTTTTTTCCCTTTGAAAATTTTTGCTTGAAGAAACTAGGATATTTCAAGCTTCATGTGATCTTTATTTTGCTGGCTGCATTCTCATGGGGGTCAATTTAGCTAGTTCTAGCTGTGTAATATTATCAGTGAACTGGTAGGTAGTAAGAGCTGCAGGTTCAAGTTTAGTTTTATGTTTGAGAGAATGAGGGAAGATTACTTCCCACTTGATGGCGTGTACTTCCATCTGGAGGCCTGCCTGTCTTTCTTTGTGATGTTAGCAGCTGCCAATGCCTAGGTCAATTAAGCATTATGGTTTGCCAAATAGAGATATTCTCTTTCTGTGATTTCCTCTTCATTTACTGGCATAGAATACTTGTATAAAGTGAAACTTCTCATTTATTTTTTGGTATAAAGGGATACAGTTCCTACTGCAAAGGCAGGAAAGGCAAGATTAATAATGATTTCATTTTATTTATTAGGGGTTAATTCTCTAGCATTCATCAAATGGGATCAATGAAATTTTTTCCTCGTTTCGTTATAAATTTATGGACTTCAACATATTTCATGCATTTTATTTCATTGAAGTTATAAACCTTATTCTAGCTTAGTTGTCCCATCTTTGGCTAGTAAGAAAAAAACCATTCAAAGTGACTTCTAGGTTCTTTTCTAATTTTTAATTTTTTTTTTTAAGACATAGAAGCTCTAAGTCTCTCTGTCACCAGGCTGTAATGCAGTGGCTCATTGCATCATAGTTCACTGCAGCCTTGCTATTCTGGACTCAAGTGATTGTCCTGCCTCAGCCTCCTGAGTAGCTAGGACTATAGGTGCATGCCGCCACATGTGGGTAATTTCTTTTCCTGATTTTTATTTTTGTAGAAATAGGGTCTTGTTATGTTGCTTAGGCTAGTCTCAAACTGCCGGTATCAAGTGAACCTCTTCTACCTCTCAAAGTGCCAGGATTGGAGGCCTGAGCCACCATGCCCAGCCTAGGTCTTTTTGATGAGATCTCATTATTTTTGTTTTTTTTTCTTGAATGACAAACTCTTTCATACTTACCTTGTACATTTCCTGTTCCAGGCCTGGAATCAACCATTTCTCCCAAACCCTCCCTATTCCTTCTTCTTCTTCTTCTTCTTTTTTTTTTCTAATGGGTATATACGGACCACAACATGAGTGCTGAGATTCTCATTGCTATTGGGTTTGTCTTTAGAACTTTTCGGTGAACAGAGTTGGGCATATGCACTTTTATATATATAAAATATCCCATGAGTTTATACAGATATTTTCAATATAAAATCAATTCTATGACTCTTAAGATTTGTCCTTATCAGTTTTACATCTGTATCTTTTCCCTATGCTGAAAAAGCTGTTCCCAGTGTCACCAACACCATTATGCTTTGCTTTTGTCTTATACTGTGTAAGGCATTCTATCAGCATGACTGTGGGCGTTGTGATAGCTACTGATAATTTAAATTTTATATGGCTCTTTTTTGTCCTTAAAAATATATCCTACATGTGTCACAAGGTCAGATTATTTGTTCTAAATTGCTTAGAATATTTCTTTTTCTACAAACATTTTGAAATGGCTCTCATGCATCTCAGAATCTTCTTAAGACCAACCATCCTGAGTCTTTCAAAAACTATCTGTTACCTCTTACATGATTTTAAGTCTACTCTGCTAACATAAGCTTTTTTTTTTACAGTTAACATGTTTTAGTTTATGTTTTCTATGTTATAACTGGAAGGTTAGAAAATATTACAAAGATATGTGTTCCTATAACATACGCAGGCAATAGTAGGTGGAAGGTAGCAAAACCATCTGTTCCAGAAACCTTATGCCCTGGAAATAAATATTCTATCTTGAAGGGGTGACATTAGCTCCACTAGGTCAAGGCACAATAGCGTGTAATTATTTCCCCTAATGTGCCTATTTTAGAAAAGAGTGTGTTAAACTTGCCATTCTTTATTAGTTTGAAAGATGAGGGAAAGCAGGACTGGAAATGTTTCTAATTGTAGAATTTTGTCCCAGAAAATGAAAGATTAAAGAGATCCTTAATGATCCAACCCGACTCATTCTGGACAAGTGAAAGGGAATGTGCAGTGAACAAATCATTTAAACTAGTTGTACACACTAATGAGCATTGAATTTGTTCTGTCCTCCCAGGACTCAAGAACCAGGAGTTACTATAGATAGCTCAATAAAGGCATTAATTTAATGTGTAACAGAAGGGAAAATGAAGGAAAGAAACAAGAAATGTAATTCCCACGAAAAAAATTAATTGGTAATGATTTTACTCATTCAACATTTACTGAGCCCCTGTGTGGCAGGGATAACCAATATGAAAGGGTTATGTACTCTGCTCACTAGCGGGTCATAGTCAAGCTGGGAAATTGCTACCTTTATGTAATATCTAACAGTGTAATGCAGGCATGCACAGAATACCCTGAGACCCCTGCAGGTTAGTTAAGTATTTTGATATTGTTAGTCTTTGACTTCATTACATGAGCCTCAATTCCTAATGTGTCATATAAACACATACTAGATATTGAAATTAAGTGATGATCATAGAACAGATTTCTTTGCAATCAAATGAACGATTTTCACACAATTATTGCAAAAACTGCTTGCCGTAGAATGTAGCTACTAAGGATTCTTTAAAAAAAAACAAAACACTTTTTTTTTGAGATAAAGTCTCACTTTGTCACCCTTGGTAGAGTGCTGTGGCATCATAGTTCACAGCAACTGTAAACTCTCGGGCTCAAATGATCTTGCCTCAGCCCCCTGAGTAGCTGGGGACTATAGGCACCTGCCACAACACCTGGCTATTTTTTTTTTTTTAAGAGAGGAGAGTCTCTCTCTGGTTCAGGTTGGTCTCAAACTGGCAAACTCCAGCAATCCACCTGCCTCAGGCTCGCAGAGTGCCAGGATTACAGGCGTGAGCCACTGCACCTGGCCAGACATCATGATCTATATGCTTTGTGAATTGACAAGAGATGGCTGTAAATAGGCAATATTTGTTTCCCCAAAATAGTTAGCCTATTTTTCCAGAGGATACATTTTGCACGACATGTAGTTTCAGTGGAGATTAAATTGTTAATCATGAGAAAATTCAAGTTGGGGGGAGGGGTCAAAAAATGGAAGAGAGAGGGATGTATGTGTTTCTGTAACTCCTGCCTGGTGCCCCCCATGTGATCCAGGATGTAAAGCAGTCTCCAGGAGCTCAGCTCTTTCTGCCGTTCCGCGTCACTCTTATCTCTCCATTTGCTGCATTTATTCTCAAACAAGCTTTCTGCTCGTGGTTGCAAGCCAGCTCTGTGTAGTTCCTAGTTTGAATCTAATAGAAAGAGAGAGTGAGCCTTTGCCTTGGTATGCTGAGACAAATTCTGGGGGAACACACTTTCTTCTTCACCTCTCCTCCACTGTTTCTGTATTCTGTTATTGTTTTCTGAGCACTGAGCCGTGATTACCTTGTTGGATACCTTTGGGACAAAGAGATTTAGAAGGGAAGTACTATGAAAGAGGCAGCAGGAGTCCACAGAGGGACATGAGGACATCTCATGAAAGAAGGTCATCCCACCCCAATAGAAATGTGGGGACAGGGATGGGCATCCTTATTTTCCCTCTGAAAATAAGTCCCAGATTTTGATGTTAAAATTGTGTTCACTTGGCTGGTTGAGGTGATATCTACTAGATTTCTTGATGGTAAAGGTACACTTTCATTTTGATTAATAAGGTATCTGAGGGGTGTGTATATCCTCTGTGTTCAATTGACAGAGTGAAGGTAGCTGTTGATGAAAAGTGCTCACCAGACAGTTTTCAAGAAGAGATAGCTGGCCTGCTGCTCAGCAAGGGCGAGCTCCGTGTTGGTCAAAAGAAGGATGGTGGGCGGTGTGTAGGCCCCTGCTCAGCTTCTGTTGTGACTACCTCGCTGGTGCTGGAAGCACCTGCCTCTCTGAGGTCATCTCATAGGGATCATCATGGCCCGAGCTCTGTGCTCTGTACCCTTTGGGGTCTAATCTTTAGACAATTTTTTAAAACATATGCCTATGATAGATTTTCCCCAAATACTTTGTTTTGATAGATTTGAAATCTAAAGGCAGGTTGAAAGAATAGTATAATCAACACATAATTTCCATTCATCTGGATTTACCAAAAGTTAGCATTTTCTCTCCCTTTTTATTCACTGCCCCCACACCCTTTTTTCCCCTCTGAAAATAAGTTGCAGACCTGGTGAAAATGCTCTTCTAAATATGTCAGGATCCATCTAAGAATAATATGCTTCTATATCACCAAAGTACCATCCTCACTTCTAAGAAAATTGATGGTGATTTTATTAAAGTTACTGTCCATGTTCACATTTCCCTAATTGTCACAATGATTTTTTTTATATAGGTCTATATGACTTTTGATCCAGAACTCAGAGTCACACAGTCATTATTTGTTCCCTTCCTTTAGCTCCCTTAGTCTAGAGGGAGGTGACCTCTCTTTCTTGAGGGGATGGCGAAGTTGAGGGGGAAGGGTAGGGAGTGGCCTTTCATGTTGATGATGCTAGGTTTGTGGTTTGTGGAATAAATCTCACTTTTGAATTTGTTTGATGGTTTCTTCAGGACTAAATGAGAGGTTAAACATTTTTGGCACAAAAACTCCCCAGGTAAGATTGTGCCTTGTCAGTGATTCACATCAAGTGGTATAATGTCAGCAGTCCCATTTTTTTGATGATGTTGAATTTGTTCACTTGGTTGAGTGAGGTGATACCTTCTAGATTCCTCTATTGGAAAGGCACATGTTGTCTTCATAATGAGTAAGATATGTGAGGGGTGATACTTTGAGGTGTGTGCTTATCCTATTCGTTGCTAAAGTTGTTTGAAGATTTTAGCATGTATTGATGATTCCAGCCTAAATCAATCATTAAGTAGTGGTTACAAGAAGTCGAGTTTTTAATTCTGTAATCCCTTTTTACTCTCCTTTTTAAAAAAAGTATTATTAATATTAGGACCTCTTGGGTTCTTTTCAACTGTAATGGTTCATTTATAGACATTACTGACTCTCCTTTTAGTTCTTTTTTTTTGGGGGGGTAGTACCAACATTTTTTTTATTGTTGGGGATTCATTGAGGGTACAATAAACCAGATTATACTGATTGCATTTGTTAGGCAAAGTCCCTCTTGCAATCGTGTCTTGCCCCCAAAAGGTGTGGCACACACCAAGACCCCCCCCTTCCCTCTCTCTGCTCTTCCTTTCCCCACCCATCCCTCCTTCTTTCTCTCTCTGCTCTCCCCTTCCCTCACCCCCACCATGACCATAATTGTCATTAATTGTCCTCATATCAAAATTGAGTACATAGGATTCATGCTTCTCCATTCTTGTTCCTTTTTAGTTCTTAAATTGTCCCAAGTTTGGTGAGTGGAAGACCTTTCAAGTTGGCTCCTGTGTCCTTTTGAGATATCCCTAGTAGTTTCTTAGCACTTCTTCCTTTATAAGCACAAGAAAATGTTCACTTTTTCATTTTCTCTCCCTAGACCTAGAAATAGCCATTTCTCCAATAGGTGGTTTCTTTTGTTTAAAAATGAAGATATTGGTGACAGGGATGTCATTGCTGCTATGTCCTTTTTCAGTGATGGAGCAAAGCATCTGTCCCAGCAGACATGTCTGGAGTTCAGGGTGGTACCTCCAGCTGCCGTCTAGTGCCACAGGTTCTTCCTTTTTCTGACCCATTTCAAAGTTTTCTCCCTTCTTCCCACAGTGAGAATCATGGTTCTTAACCACATTTGCTCAAAATTCTGCAGTAGAACCAAAGTGTAACACAGTCCCTGGACCTAAATGAAGTATGCTGAAACAGAGTCTGAAATAGGAAAACATAGCTCAAATTAAAATTTTAAAAACATATATAGACAGAAAAAAAACAGAAAATTGTGAAACCAAAATTGACTAACTCTGGAAATAAATTGGAGACTAAATTATAAGAGAAGTAAAAACTAAAAATTCATTTGCTTGTTCTATGTAAATTTACCACTATACATACAAAATAGGGATGGGATTATTACACTAATACCACTACTAATAACCATCCTATTTAAATAAAATTTAAGATTTCCTTTTGTCCTTTTGTCCTCCACTGAGGCAATATAGTAAGACTACTTGGTTCAAAAGTTGCTTGAATGAATTCTTTTTTCTCTGTGATTATATTATTAATTTTGTATACAGTTAGGTTAATTCGTTTCTCGTCTATTGAATTTTATAACTCTCTCCCCTATCTTTAATTTGATTAATTTAATTAATTTTCTGTTGGAATATGTAAAACATATGGTTCAAAGTAAAATATATAGGTGGGGCCACACCTACGGTGCATCTTAGAATGGGTACAGGCAAAACCTATTAAATGTAGAGTACAAATGTCTACATACAATAACTAAGAAAATGCCATGAAGGCTACGTTGAACAGTTTGATGAGAATATTTCAGATTGTATATGAAACCAGCACATTGTACCCCTTGATTGCACTAATGTACACAGCTATGATTTAACAATAAAAAAAATTTAAAAAAATAAATCACACACACATAAAAAAATAAAATAATTCATCCAAAAAAGGTAAAATATATAGAATACTATATATGCATTTTTTCCATTTTGCGTTTATTGCTTAATCTATTCCTGAAAATCACCCTATATCAGTTCATAGAAATTTTTATTCTTTTTTCACAACCGCATTGTGGTAGTTACCATAATTTATTTAACTAGTTACTGATTATTAGGTATTTAGGTTGTTTTCAATATTTTGCTTTTACAAATGACTCCAAACTGAATAACCTTGTGCTCAGATTTTTGTTGTTATTGGGGATATATCTTCAGGGTAAGTGGTGCCTAGCAGTAGAATGGTTTAGTCAAAAGGTAGAAGCACATATAAAATAGTTTTATTAGATATTACCAAATCCCCCCCTACAGGGGTTAGAATAGTTGAGATTCCCACAAACCATATTTGAGAGCACTATCTCCCGCTGACCTGGCTGTGTTTACTGTCAGTTTTTTGTCATCTATGGGTGACAAATGGTCTCTCTAAGTATTTTATTTGATATCAGAATCACAACTGCTTTGTCCCAAGCCGTTGTTCTTGGAAATTTGAGTTAGTCTATTTTAGGAATGAGATTTTGTTTTGCGAGATAATTTTAATGTGTTTTACATTTAACAGAAACTTTTAAGCTCATTGACATTTATAGATATGACTAATAAATTTAATCTCTACTGTCATATTATCTTTTTTAGATTTCTGGTAGAGAGTATATGTTTTGTTTGTCTTACTATGTGATCTATTCCTTGCTATTTTAATAGTTTTATTGGGGGGAGGGGTCGTGGAAATTTTATATTATTATTTTAGTGATTACTACAAATAATTTTTATATACCCTTAGTTCTTTTTCTTCACTTAGGCTTCTGTATTTGCTTTGCCAGCTTTAAATGATAACCTTTGACTCCTATCTACGGAAAAAATTCATTTGCTTCTATTAATATTTTAACATTTCTATTGTTTTTCTCCTTCTATTTTAAGTTCATTCTTTCTACTTTGGCAGAACACTTTAACAAATTTTCTTATTTCACCACAGTTCCCACCTTTGCTTTAATCTTAAATTTATAATTACACATATTTCCTGCTCCCCATCAATGTTTTGCCAGTCATGTCTCGGTTGGATGAAGCACATCCTCTCTTAGATTACCCAGATGGGACTTATAAGTGTACATCCTGAGTTCTTAATTACATAAAATGTTTTTTATACCCTTGAAACTTGGAGGATAGTGTGGTTGATTTTTTTTTTTATCTTATCTTTTTGTTTGTTATGGTCTGGAGGCACTAGGAACTTTTTTCCTCAAAGTATACTGTTAGAAATTAGAACAGGTACAAGCACATTAATTCTTTTTTTTTCTTTTTTTATTGAGACAGAGTCTCACTTCATCACTCTCAGTAGAGTGCTATAGTGTCATAGCTCACAGCAACCTCAAACTCTTGGACTCAAGCAATTCTCTTGATTCAGCCTCCCTAGTAGGTGGGACTACAGGCACCTGTCACAACACCCGGCTATTTTTGTCTGTTTGTTTATTAGGCCCCGGCTGGGTTCAAACCCGCCAGCCCCAGAGCATGTGGCCAATGCCCTAACCACTGACTTATGGGAGCCCAGCAAACACATTGAATCTTCTTGCCCATTTTCTTTATTAGTTACTTTCTCTAAAAGAAAGTGGATACTTTTCTTTTAAGCTCTATGTTATTTGCTTTTGGCTCTCTTTCCTTATATTTATGCCTTTCTTCGGTGTTCTTGATTAGATTTTCAGTTCACTCAGTTCTCTCCTAGATACCTTGTAATTTAGTTTTTATCTCCAATATAATTTAGTCTTCACTTTATTTCCAGAATTAGTCAATTCTGATGTTACATTTTTCTGCTTTTTTTCCTGTCTATATATTTTTTTTTAATTTTTAATTTGAGCTCTATTTTCATAACTTCAGTTTCTATTTTAACATATTTCATTGAGGTTCAAATACGGTGTTGCATTTTGGTTCTGTTGCAGAATTTTGAGCAGAATTTTCTTCAGCTACAGTATTTTGATTCTCTTTTTGTATTTTGTACTTACAGGAACACTGAATTATAAGAACATTTGTCTACTGGTCTCTGTTCATTTTGAAACGTTTTCTTTTCTTAGGTCATGACTAGCAGCTGTGTGTAGAAAGAGGTGAAAGTTTGGATGACTTATTAGATCCCAGAGTAAAAGAGAGCTTTAATGTTTTGTTGCAGTTAAGATACAGTTGTTAGGGTTAGTGTTTGTGGAGGGAGTGAAGGAAGAGGGTAGATAGTGTTCCAATTTTGTGATTCCCCTTTTTCTTTTGTAGGAATTCTACTTCTTATCTCTTTCTTTTTTTATTTATTTTTATTTTTATTAAATCATAGCTGTGTACATTGATATATTCATGGGGCATCATTCACTAGCTTCACAGACCGTTTACCAAGTTTCACATATACCCTTGTAAGATGCACCGCTGGTGTAATCCCACCAATCCCCTTCCCTCTACCCTACCTCCCCCCTCCCTCCCCTCCCTTTCCCCCTTCCCCCTATTCTTAGGTTGTAACTGGGTTATAGCGTTCATGTGAAAACCCTAAATTAGTTTCATAGTAGGGCTGAGTACATTGGGTACTTTTTCTTCCATTCTTGAGATACTTTACTAAGAAGAATATGTTCCAGCTCCATCCATGTAAACATGAAAGAGGTAAAGTCTCCATCTTTCTATAAGGCTGCATAATATTCCATGGTGTACATAACCACAATTTATTAATCCATTCGTGGATCGATGGGCACTTGGGCTTCTTCTATGACTTAACAATTATGAATTGGGCTGCAATAAACATTCTGGTACAAATATCTTTGTTATGATGTGATTTTTGGTCTTCTGGGTATATGCCCAGTAGAGGGATTACAGGATTGAATGGCAGATCTATTTTTAGATCTCTAAATGTTCTCCATATCTCTTTCCAAAAGGAATGTATTAATTTGCATTCGCACCAGCAGTGCAAAAGTGTTCCCTTCTCTCCACATCCGTGCCAACATCTCTGGTCTTGGGATTTTGTGATATAGGCTAGTCTCACTGGATTTAGATGGTATCTCAAAGTAGTTTTGATTTGCATTTCTCTGATGATTAAAGATCATGAGCATTTTTTCATATGTCTGAAGGTCACGCGCCTGTCTTCTTCAGAGAAGTTTCTCTTCAAATCCCTTGCCCAGCCTGCGATGGGATCCCTTGTTCTATTCTTGCTAATGCGTTTGAGTTCTCTGTGGATTCTGGTTATTAAACCTTTGTCAGAGACATAACCTGCAAATATCTTCTCCCATTCTGAGGGCTGTCTGCTTGCTTTACTTACTGTGTTCTTGGCTGTGCAGAAGCTTTTTAGTTTGATCAAGTCCCAGTAGTGTATTTTTGAAGCTGCTTCAATTGCCTGGGGCGGGGGGGGGGTCCTCCTCATAAAATACTCGCCCAGACTGATTTCTTCAAGGGTTTTCCCTGCACTCTCCTCTAGTATCTTTATAGTTTCATGTCTTAAGTTTAAATCTTTGATCCAGTGAGAGTCTATCTTAGTTAATGGTGAAAGGTGTGGGTCCAGTTTCAGTCTTCTACAGGTTGCCAGCCAGTTCACCCAGCACCATTTGTTAAATAGGGAATCTTTTCCCCACTGAATATTTTTAATTGGCTTGTCAAAGATTAAATAATGGTAAGTAGCTGGGTTCATCTCTTGGTTCTCTATTCTGTTCCAGACATCTACTTCTCTGTTTTTGTGCCAATACCATGCTATTTTGATCACTATCGATTTGTAGTATAGTCTGAGGTCTGGTAGCGTGATTCCTCCTGCTTTGTTTTTATTTCTGAGTAATGTCTTGGCTATTCGAGGTTTTTTCTGATTCCATATAAAACAAAGTATTGTTTTTTCAAGATCTTTAAAGTATAACAGTGGAGCTTTAATAGGGATTGCATTGACATTATATATTGCTTTGGGTAGTATAGACATTTTAACAATGTTGATTCTTCCCAGCCATGAGCATGGTATGTTTTTCCATTTGTTAATATTCTCAGCTATTTCTTTTCTTAGAGTTTCATAGTTCTCTTTATAGAGATCTTTCACGTCCTTTGTTAGATAAATTCCCAAATATTTCATCTTCTTTGGCACTACTGTGAATGGGATAGAGTCCTTAACTGTTTTTTCAACTTGACTATTGTTGGTATATATAAAGGCTACTGATTTATGAATATTGATTTTGTAACCTGAGATGCTGCTGTATTCCTTGATCATTTCTAAGAGTTTTGTAGTAGAATCCCTGGTGTTTTCTTATCTCTTTCTTATTGCCTCCATCAAGTCTTCCATGGGGCGGCCCTTTCTAGTTACTCCCTCACCTCCAGAACTTGTGCCTTCCCGTAACTGCCATCTCTGTTCCATTGCAGTCTGAGCTCAAATCTCAGGGCTGTTCTCAGCATTTTCCCACTGAGGAGGTGCTTCCTCTGAATGAGGCTATTTTTATCTCTGTCTCACTATCACTGGCTCCCTCTTTATTTTCTCCTCAGTCTCCGCTTGACTTTCTGCTCCATGGGGGTCTCAACTTGGTCTGCTGGATTTAAGTATTTTTCTCCTGCTTATGTGGAATTTGAGGATCATGCTGTCCATTTATCCTGTGATGGAGGAGTTATGATGTAGACACTTGTTAGAAATATTTTTATAGTTTCTCTTTGTTTGAACTGTATGTGTTTTTTTAAGGGTGCTTGGAAAGATTAACATTTAAGTGGCTTTTATTATCCTATCGAAAGCAGGATTAGATCTCCAGAGCCTGTTCTGAAGATGAAGAAAATGGAAGACAGAGTATTTCTTGCTCTTTGCCCTTTTACTCTAGCCATCCTAATTCTTTCTTAAGAAATATTAATACCTCTGTTTAAAGGTGGAGGAATAGGACAGATTGTCAGGTTGTCATTATGTTGCAAAGTTACCTACTCTTGGACTAGCAGTATTAAGGCCTGCCAGATTTAGCAAATGAAAATAGAGCATACCTGGTTTAATGTGAATTTCAGGTAAATAATGAATAACTTTTCAGTGTGAATATCCCAATATATGGAATATACTTATACTGAAAATGATTTTGTTGTTCCTCTGAAATTCAAATTTAACTGCACATCCTGTGTTTTATCTAGCAACTCTACTTTAGGAAAAAAGATGTTTGTGACTCTTCCTCACGTTCCATTTGATACCTCGTATGATGAGTGGGATGGTGGTGAACAGACAGTATTTGTTAAATTAAATATACTAATTTAATTTAGTAGCAAACGTGGTGATCATTACATGTTATGTCCAAATGCAATGTGAAGATACACTAAGACAAATGTATTCAATCTCACTTCAAGTTGGACTAAACTATTTATCTTTCCCATTATATGAACTGATATTCTACCTAATAATGGTGTTCTTCGTGTTTGATTTTTCAAATAACCCATAGAAATCCAGCTACCTGAAACTTTATTACAATGTGAATTATATATACAAATGAATGAAAGACAGCTCTTAACAGAGCTAGGTAAGTGTACTGAAAGCTAGTTAGCTAGATACATGGAATGATTTCACAAAAGCTAATGAGAAACCCTGTTCTAGACCTTATCTGTTTTCTCCTCTGTAACTATACCTCATTATTTTCTGCTTAATAACCCTGACTTTCTGTTTATGTAGCTGTGTTGATCACTTAATCTCAGGGAAGGTAAACTCTTCCTTAACCTTAGGGGTAAATCATGAAATCCCAAAGCCAGTCATGGGACTCATATGCTCCTCACCAGGACAGAAAAAGGTGCATCAGTCCCCACTGTTAGCCAAGCAGTAAGTACTGATGGGGCTGTTACAGAGGGACTTCATCTTATAAGGGGGAAGCCTTATGTGACTTCTTCTTCCTTTCTGCTTGAAATACTGGTGAGGGATATCAGGTGAGGGGCTGTGGCAGTTAGCTTGCAACCAGGAGACAAAGAGCCACAGGCTGAGCATGGTGGCTGAGAAGGTGGAAAGAGTCTGGTTCCTCAGTGATGTCATGAACTAGAAATCATCTATTTGCAGATCTGTTGAATCATAACTATTGCCTTTTCTGACTACGATTAGTTAATTTTTCTTTTCCTTATAGCTGAAAATGTTCTAGACTAACATGTAGAATAAACTTCTCACAAGAAAGCAACTTTAGGAATTTGTAGTTAAACCCATCCATTTAAAATAGGATCTATTTCATTTCTGTTGTAGTTACAGTCTTTGGGGTGCTATGATCTATCACTTTATTGTTCACTGTGTTCCTTCTTCCCTTCTGCTGAAAGGTGAAGTGTTGCAGAATAAAGTGAAAAGGGCTACATTTGTGGGTTAATGTTCACTGAACAGCCCTTTGGATCTCTGCAACTCTAATTCAACATTTTTTTCAAGGTCTTCAGTTTTTCTGCTTTGGAAAGCCCTATTCTAAATCAACAATGAAAACACACCCCTGTCAGACATGAAGGTGTTTTGGACCACAGTTGCCTGTGAATTATTTATATTAGTTACTCAGGAAGAACTTACTAATTAGATAGGTAGAAAAGACAACATCTTTGGAAAACTGTGTCCTGAAATATGTATCTGAGACTGGTGAGTATGACTATGAAAACTAGTATTGAATTTAATTGTCCTAACATTATTCTTTTTACTAGTGAATGGGGGAAAAATGTTACTCAGGTTACAGGAGCAGAATTCTAGTTTACCCTGAACATGTTTTTGGAAGAGTTCAGAGTTGCTGTCAAGAAAGTTCAAGATCCTTTCCTATAAATGAAGATGTGCCACTATGCTTGGAGAATGAGTTTTCTGGAATTATCACTTTTCTTTAGCATAAGAAATGCTATTGGATGCTGGTAAAGTAAGGTGCTTGGTTAGATTCTTAAAAAATCTTTTTAAGATTCTTTTTAAATCTTTTTAAGAATCTAACCAAGCACCTTACTTTACCAGCATCCAATAGCATTTCTTATGCTAAAGAAAAGTGATAATTCCAGAAAACTCATTCTCCAAGCATAGTGGCACATCTTCATTTATAGGAGATTTGACATTTTTGGGCGGCGCCTGTGGCTCAGTGAGTAGGTCGCCGGCCCCATATGCCAAGGGTGGCGGGCGCCTGTAGTCCCAGCTGCTTGGGAGGCTGAGGCAAGAGAATCGCGTAAGCCCAAGAGTTAGAGGTTGCTGTGAGCCGTGTGCCGCCACGGCACTCTACCTATGGGCGGTACAGTGAGACTCTGTCTCTACAAAAAAAAAAAAAAAAAAAGATTTGACATTTTTATTAATAAGAAAAATGTTTGCAATTACACTTACTAGTGTATGATAAAAATGTCTGTTTTCTTGCTCAGGGTCTGGAGAGAATCTTTACCAGGTCAAAGAGGCAATCTTCTCTGTAGATTCCTTTACTGAGTGGCTCATCAAATGCATTATGGAATCCTTCATCTTTTTCTGAAGCCTGTACTACTTGGCCCTAGACATATTGCTGGCCTGCCTATGTAAAATATTTCATTTTCCTTTGTAGATTTTATACCAGCTTATATCTTCAAGCAGATAATGAAAGCAATGATGCCAGCCAGATTCAGACAATTATTTTTACTCACTCTAGAAGGAATAATATTAAAGCAATCTTTTCAGTAGCTATCTGAATTGATTTTGCTGATTATCAGAGGTGAAATTATTTTTTGCTTTGACCTATAAGTAAATTTATTTTTCTGTAATTATGTCATAGTAATAGCATATCACACTCTTTATTGCTATAGGTTTTGTCATAGAAAATTTTTTGTTTTTAAATTTTTATTTGAAATGTGAAAATACATTTTTTTTTTTTAATTTTAAATGGCAATAGGTCTGGAACATCAATTTTGCTTGGACTTGCTCTTCCGCGGCTGGGGTTTGTTGCCCAGTACTTCTAAGAGCCTCTTTTCAAAATGAAGTTTGGGTGTTCGTTGAATAAATGACAGCTCAATAACTGAAAAATCATGAAGAACTCAGGGCATAAATTTAATAATGTGCTATGCAGGGTCTCTTTTTTATTTCCTTTATTACTCTTACCATGATCTCTAATTATGCTACTTTGTCTCCTTATTTATCATCCATCTTCCCCGATTTGAATTTAAATTTTGTGAAGGTCCAATCATATGTTTCCTCAGTCCCTGATGTAGACTCAGTATGTAGAAGACGTTTAATAAATGTTGCTTGGAAATTTTAAAAATAGACACACACAAGGGTCTTCACTACTCTCCCTTTTCTGGTACGATTGCTCAATTGTCGGAATAAATGTTTGGCACCTTAGCGATGGAGAGTAACTGTAATGCAGCTGCCATTCCTTTATATTACAGGATAAAACAATTATACAATAGATGTGCATTCCTCAGAAGGACTTGCAGATAGGTCAATGGGGACAAATACATGTTAATAACTAAATCCTACACATCAGGTTGAAAATTTTTTAAGTTCATGTGATTGCAAAAGCCATATTATCTTCCACATTAGTGAAACAGACTTTCCAAAGCCTCTCATACTAGTAGACATCTGACAGCAACTTTATAAAAAACCCAACTGAGAATCATGTTACTGATACTCACAAGCCCATGGAACTGTCCGTGGTTAATAATTAGTCGTTGTTTCCAGCCATTAAGTTTTGGGGTAGCTGGTTTGTACAAGATAGGAAGAACAAAAATCTGACAATGTAAACTTCAGCTCGTGTCAGTAAGGATTTTGTTTCTCTTTGTAAGCCGCATGCTTTTATTTGAAGCCGTTATGTACTCTAGACTGAGCTTTGATTACATAAAAAGATACAAAGTAGTAATACTTGAGGAATTCATATTTCTAAGGAAAAGAAAAGACTTGTGGGCATCAAAGTGAGCTAGTGTATTGGCAAGAAAGCAAAACTGAATCCAGATTTGGTCTGTGACGTGGTGTGGTTTGTGTGGGTCTTCACTACCCTCCCTCTTCTGGTACAATTGCTCAATTGTCAGAATAAGAATGTTGGCATACTGATAACGTTATTCCCTTTTTTTCAGAATTTCTGTATCACACTTAGTATAGATTTCTTATAGAAATTAGTGTATTGGGGTAATAAGTTATTAGAGGGCATTGAAAAACCCTGCAGAACCTAGAACCTTCAGAAAGTTCGGTCAGTAATCTCACAGACCTAGAAAGAAAAAAAGGTCAAAAAAGACCTATTTGAAGTCCACATCCTTTTTTTTTTTTTTTTTTTTTTTTGGCCAGAACTGGGTTTCGAACCTGCCACCTCCAGCATATGGGGCTGGCACCCTACTTCATTGAGCCACAGGCACCACCCATCCTTTTTATTTTTGTATATTATTACAACAAACCAATAAATTTTTCTGTCCTTTAAGGCTGCGGTCCCCAACCCCCAGTCCCCAACCTCTAGCCACTTACTGGTACAGGTCTGTGGCCTGTTAGGAACTGGGACGCACAACAAGGGGTGAGCTGTGCTCATATCACTGCCTGGGCTCCAACTGCTGTCGGATCCTCCATCCCTACCCCCTACCCCCTCCATCCTTGGAAGAATTATCTTCCATGAAACTGGTTCTGGTGCCAAAAAGACTGGGGACTGCTACTTGAAGGTATCTACCTAGTGTCTTACTTCAACACTGTACTGCTCCGCATGTTGAGATGAAACAAGTTGAGCTTGGGTCCTATCAGGATAGTTCAGTGGTTCCAAGGCTGAAAGGGCCCAAGGCCGTCAGGTGTGTTTGATCCTCTCCTCCTCTTTTATCCCTCTGTGTCCACTTCTTTTTATACATGTGCCACCTTTGTGACTTGTCTTTGATTCCATATCCCTTAAGATTCTCTCTCTATGGGAGTTTGAGGGGTTGATGCAAGGAAGTTGAAGTGGCTTTCACTGTTCAGAAGTTCTGCAAAGTCCAGGGGAAAGGTGAAGCCTTCAATAAAAAATTATGAGAAATTGAAATAGGATAGGGCTTGGAGGGCAAACCTGCATGTATTATTTTATTAATTATTTGTATATTTATCTGTCTGTTGTGCATCCATCTATTTAAGAGATAATGATTATGTTGTGAAAACCTGATTGCAGTATGAACAAAAGTATAGAAGGGTGGTATGAAGCTATATCCCTGTGCTTCATTATTTGTTCAATTGAAACATGGAAAATTTTCTCACCTAAAAAATAGCTGCCCCTGCTGTTACATTTCATAAATATATTGTCATTTATGAAGTAACATAAATGAAGAAAGATGACATAATAAAATTGTATTCTAGTATTTTCAAATGATAATCAAATTCCCTCACCTCGACCTAAACTGTTTTCAATATTAGAAAAATTATTTCCCATCTTTTTTTGTCAAATTATATTTTTGTGACTTTGAAGAAGTGAAAGTGGTGGGAACTGAAGCACGTTGGTTGTTCTTATCCAAACCATACTGCATTCTAGTCAGTTTAAAGAAAGGAGAATGTATTCCATTGTAGTAACATCATTTCCTAAGACCTCGGTGAACAAGAGGCAGAGCTTTCTCAGCAATTTGTGCATGGAGGGAACTGAGAAAGTAGAGTTTCATGCAGAGTTTTGCAAACATTATAAACCAAAAAATTGTTTTTTAGAAAATGAGGGCTGCTTCCTGCTATTGTTCTCATAATCATTAAATAATGCAGCTCAGTTGCTTCTAAAATTAATTTTTATAGGCTCTAACATAGAAATAGTTTCTTGGCTTATGAACACGTAAAGAAAACATTTTAATTAAAATTATCCACAAGCAAACACAATTTAATAATTTACTAATTGCACAATTTGGGGAAGAGAGTAGTATATTAAGAAATATTTGGGTTTTGACTCACAGTCCACCAGGAGGAAAGTCATTTGGCAAAAGCTGAGTTCTCAACTTATGGAAGAATTGCCAAATTACCTTAAAAGGGAAGACAATATTCAAATGAGCCTGATACCAAAAACCAGAGAAGAGTTGAGAAACGTTCACTTTCTGCATGTCCTGTCTTGTTCCAAAGGAAACAGACTCCTGCACCCCTGAGCTTCTTCCCCGACAGGAGAGATTTCCTACCAGGCCTATGAGGGCATAATAACTCACCTGTCACTATGCTATACCTCTTCTGACTTCTCCTGTCAGGAGGATAGAATGTTGTAAGTAGCACATTAGGGATGACAAGCACCTGCAAATGAATGTCCTCTCTCCTCATGTGTTCCCTATGAAGGCTTCCGTTCCTGCACATTTCCTATGTTCTTTCTTAGACCTTTTCATTGACAAAGTTGAATAATTCATTGTCCTATTATGAATCAATGTGCAGAAGATGAAGATTTCTAGATCCTGTTTGTACCTTTTTTATTCCCTGTATTATGTGTCTTGATGATATCAGTTATCCTCTTCCACCTTTTATTTTAGAACTTACTTCTGCTTTCTCTCTTGATATTCTCTTTCTGTTTATTCATCAGAGTTCTCCAAAGATACAGTAGCAATAGGATATATAGAAAGAGAAATATATTTGAAAAGAGATTTATTATGATGGATTAGTTCACAAGATTTAGAGTCTGAGAAGTCCCATGATCTGCTGTCTGCAAGCTGGAAGCCCAGGAAAGCTGGTAGTGTGGTTCCATACAAGCCCCAAAGGCCTGAGAGCCAGGAGAGCCAACAGTGTTACATCTCAGTCTGCGTCTAAAGGCCGAAAAACCTATAGCACCAGTGTCTAAGGGCAAGAGAAGATAGATCCCAGCTCTCAAGCAGATAGCAACGTCACTCTTCCTCTAAATGTTCTTCTTTACAAGCCCTCAACAGACAAGGTAATGCCTGCGCATTAGTGATAGCAATCTTTTTTAACTGTGTCTCTCTAGTCAAATGCTAACCTCTTCTGGAAACATCTTCACAGACATATCCTGAAATAATATTTACCAGCTTTTGGGGAAGCCCTTAACCCAGTCAAGCTGACACATAAAATTAATATCACACCTCCTAAGTGAGTATCAACTCATAAATTATTGAGTGTTTTTATTATAAACACTAAAAAGATGGTATATGGAATAATAATAATGTAAGTTCCATCATCACAATTAGCTTGTAATTTCACTGGAAAGATAAGATATATAAAGATAAAATATACTGACATGAAGAGAGTTGGATGGGTGAACAGAGTTGCTATGATAGCCATGTTTGCCTGAATGTCCAGGGTTCTTAAAATTTGCTTAGAATCATGTATCCAACATATTTAATGTTTCCTCTGCCCTTTCTTCCCAATTTTACAGCCAGCTCTCTTTACACAAGCTGCTTCAACTCCATACGCTGATTTTCCTCCTGCCCTGGTGGTTTGGCTGACTTCCCTCAGGCTGATGACCTTGTGTGTTAGTAAGCTTCTGCTGTACTACCAACCCCCAGTCACCTCTTCAGCCTCATCACTTTCTATTTTTCTCATCTCTCACCTCAACCTTTGGCAACCTACATTCTCCAACTGTACTGAATTTTTGTGAGTTCCTTTAACACTTCGGTCTCCCATTTTTTTTTTTTTTTTTTTTTGAGACAGAGTATCACTCTTCCACCCTAGGTAGAGTGCTGTGGCATCATTATAGCTCACAGCAATCTCAAACTCTTAGGCTTAAGCAATACTCTTGCCTCGCAAGTAGCTAGGACTACAGGCATGTGCCACATTGTCCAGTTAATTTTTCTATTTTTAGTAGAGACGGGGTCTCCCTCTTGCTCAGGCTGGGCTGGAACTCCTGAGCTTAAGCAATCACCTACCTGGGCCTCCCAGACCCCTAGGATTACAGGCATGAGCCACCACACCTGGCTCCAGTCTCTGATTTTTTTTTTTTTAATACCTTTACCAAAATGGAGCCACATCCTCTTAATCCCCACTTGCCCTCCATGACAATGGAGATGAAGAGTCTGGTTTCAGATCTAGGTTTGTAAACGTGACTCAGTTTTTGGACCTGAAATGTTTGAAATTGGTGTGAGTTCTGACAGGTGCAAAGGGCTGTACATATTAAAGGTCAGCTTTTTTTCAGTGCCACAGAAATGCTCACTAAATTTTAGAGATGCTGGTTACCTGTTAGCACCACCGCTGGTACTACCAATTCTCCAAGCACTAAAATGAGACATGGAAAGACTCCTTAAGGAAGACAGAAGATGCATTCATTGGTTTATTGGTTTTTGTTTTGTTAAGTATTCTTAACAGTCTAAGTATTCTCCAGGCTAAAAGTTTCTAATTGGTGACGGGTTAGGTTTGGAAAGTTTCAAAGAAGATCACAAAAATGTACAAATGAAGAATGTTATCCATTTTACAAAGACCAAGGACCGCCCGGGTATACTTGCCTGCCTGCTTTGATTTCTTAATCCTACGTTATGGGTAGAATTTGGGGACGGAATTATTCTGTTTTCCTCTCTATAGGCATGTCTTGTGCCTCATCCCTTCTTATCTACTACTTTCTGAGATTTCTTTGGCGTTTTGTGAGGCTCCTATAAAAGTTTGTAGCTGAGAAATAACTTAGTGTCGGAACTAAGTTACAGTAAATAGGAACCATGGGGCGGCGCCCGTGGCTCAGTGAGTAGGGCGCCGGCCCCATATACCGAGGGTGGCGGGTTCAAACCCAGCCCCGGCCGAACTGCAACCAAAAAATAGCTGGGCGTTGTGGCGGGCGCCTGTAGTCCCAGCTGCTCGGGAGGCTGAGGCAAGAGAATCACATAAGCCCAAGAGCTGGAGGTTGCTGTGAGCCGTGTGAAGCCACGGCACTCTACTAAGAGCAGTAAAGTGAGACTCTGTCTCTACAAAAAAAAAAAAAAAAAATATATATATATATATATATAGGAACCATGGTTCTAGCAGAGTTGGAATATCGGCATGAAGGTGTGGAATAAAATAGGATATTAATAGGAGACCAAAACATTTGACCAAAACCCACTGGAACGGTATTTTTTTTTTCTCTTTGTATAGCTCATCCCCCAGTCTAACTCTCCCAGCCTAGGCCCAAGGCCCCAAATATAAAATATTTAGGTCATCACAGCTGTCTTTATAATTGCCTTTCAAGTTTGCCTCACCCTCCTCTCCAGATAATGAGGAAAAGTGTCATCTGATTATTGTAAACTAATCTCTCCTTTTTAAAAATTAAAGTGTTCTTCCCCAAACTATTAGGAGCACTGATACTTCCTATTAGTGTGGTATCATCAAAAACAACATGATTATAACAACAGCAGCCCAGCTGGATGTTACCTACTTAATCTTCTTTAGTCTTCACAGCAATTCTCAGTGTTTAAACTACAGATAAGGCTTTAAGAATTTAGGTGACTTGACAAAATCATACAACTGGAAAGTAGAGGAGATGGAGTTCAGACTCTCTCCTGACTGATTTGTCTTGCTGCATCTTTTGCTACTGTGCTGAGATTGGTGATGTTAAAACAAAACAGGCTTTTATGGAATTTATGGATAATTTACATATTGAGTAACCATCCTCTGAATAATTGGACAGTGGATCTGTTTTGGCCAGGGCATTGTGTGTGTGTGTGATAACCAAGTTTTGAAGTCAACCAAATTGACGCATACAGTAGTAAATACATTTTAGGACTTAATCTAGCTTCATTTAAGTTTTCAAGAATCTATAAAGGCACTTTCAGTTTTGGAGGCACAGAATCTGTACTTAACATACCCCAAGAAGAATTTGAAATCAGCTTATGGCCTTCCTCACAAAGGTCCAAAGTCTAGTTTTTTTAAAGTAGCCTTGAGAAAGAAAGGTAAAGAAAGTCTTCTCTAAATAAATGCACGAGGGAATGAAATTATTGTCTGAAACTGCAAAGGAGAGAAATTAAGCTTAGGTTAGTTTCCAAGTACTGAGAAGCAGACATCAGACCCATTGGCTCCCATGACTTCTTCAGAAATGGAGCCACGAATGGTGGGCTGTTTCCAATGGCCTGCTGAAATCGTAATGGAATTATTATCTGCCTGATTATTACCCAACAAGCGGACCCTCCCTAAGGCATCCTGACATGATCTGCCTTCTCACAGTTAGTGGAAGCTTATCATTGCACAATCAGGAATTTTGTGATCGTGGTAGTTTAAAATTGGCCACGATACAAATATTTGCTCATGGAATTTGGTAAACCCTACAAATAGGGACTATGTTTTTTAAGAACCCGTTTACCAGTGCATCATTGCCTATTTAATAAAGAAGTGAGCTCCCTGTTATTGAAAGTCAATGGAATAAGGAAAAATTAGATCTTTACAGTCTGAGCTATATTTTACCTTATCCCTTGAAGGTACTAATCACAGTGCTAAGGGCAGTGTGATTTCTGTTATTTGAGTTTCTTTACTGGAACTGTTCTCCAAGTATCCACTCTTATCTACCCCTTATCTACCCTTACCTGAATTTCCTTGTGCTTGACCCTCCTCTAAGCCCTTTCTGTTTTAGTTTTTAACTCAAGGGTTTCCTAGACTTTGTTCTGGTGTCAGAGTGCTTGGGTTTGAATTCTGATTCTGCTATTGACCAGCTATTTGAACTGTGAATGGTTATTGAGTCTGATTCAGCCTCATTTTTGTTAAAAGCAAATTATAAAAGTACCTCTCAAAAATGGTTGTTCTAAGTCTGAAATGTCGCTATTTCACATAAGGTATTCAGTACAATGGTTGGCTGTGGTATGTTTTCACTTAAGGAAATACCAGTTCTATTTTTTTTCAATTTCTAACAACTCCTAAGGTCCAGATTTTATGAAGAATTGCAAGTATATCTATACTTAGTTGAGTAGATGTATTTCATCTGTCTCTAAAACTCATTTTTGCATAGTTAATTCTGTTTTTTTTTAATAACATTGTGTAGTTAGAGATGAAGTGTTATGAGCCACTGTATCAATAATAATGAACAACACTCAGTAGAGCCTCCATAGTTGACCATCTCCCTACATTGACCACCTCCGTAGTTGAGCTGATTTTCATTGACCAGACACGCACCACATGTACGTATCAGTGAAGTGGGTCTAGTTCCTTATGTTGACCATCTCCCTCTGTTGACCAGTGTGTTACAGTCCCTTGGGTGGTTCTACAGTAGTTTCAGTGTTATTGACAGCATATAAAATGGTAGTTCATTTGAGACCCTTAGAATGTAGAGAAGTTTAAGAACAACATTGATCTCCACTGCCCCTGCCAAGCCTGAAAAAAATGATAGTGAAGACATAACAAAGGTGTTCTGGGTATAAAGCATTCTGTCACTGAGCAAGCACTGTGATAGGTTTATGAACACAAAAATATGGACACACTCAGTGGCTTAGAAGCAGAATAGCTCATCACCCTGTTATGGAATAGGCCATATTTTGAACCCACAGGAGCATTCTCTTTAAACTTTCATTCTTAAAACGAATAAAAGCTTTTATGAATAAGAAAGTGGGAGACCTTGATGGTAACCATTGTTTCCACAGGATATTTTCTGTTTTGTGTGTCCAGTGTTGTTTTTAAATACTTAATCATCTATGTGTAGGAATGAAGTGTATTATTCAGAACTGAGGGTATATACATTTACTGTAAATATCTTTCATGTCTATATTGTGTATGTAGTTTTCAAGAGCTTCAAATATGCTGGAAGGTTCTGCTTGGCCCCTTTTGTGAACACCTAACTGTGGGCTGCCTGTGTGGTAACGCAATTCCAGTGACTTGTCTTTAGTTCCAGTTCTGGCGACATCTTTTCATCGTGGGTGACCACATATGAAGGCGTCATGGTTGCTCCCTGACCCCTTTGCCTTTAGGTGCTGCTGTAACATAGAATTCTGGAAAGTAAATAAAGCCTTGTTTAAAGATTACTTCAATCAGACAGTTAAGGAAATAATGAACTTACTTTCATCCTTGGTCAAGGTTGAGTGTCTTCAGTATTTTCCGTTGTTTGGATGCTCTGGCTACCTTGGGTACAGGAAACAACTACATTAGAAACATGTCCAGCAGTCTGGAACATTTGAAATGGATTAAAAACATCTAAGGTTCACATTCAGAATTTAGGGTTCTGATTGAAGTGGCCTCTGACCTTATCACTCATTTGCAAGGGACACACCAGGCTTTCATCATTATTCATCCAGATGAAAGCATCAAGTGAATATTTCCTGTCCTTCACCTCCTACGATGGTGGCGGATATAAAGAAAAATGATGGTACAAGAAGGTTTAATGGCAAAGTCAGATTCAGCAGAAGCAGAGGTGGAATGAAGAAACCTAGCTGCTTCGCTTTTAACACATATGTTTTCCATAGACAGCTGGTTTTCTTCAATTTTCATAATTACAATTTCAGGCAGCATCCCTCTACTCCAGGACGGTTATCCCATTTGTGGGTTACCCATTTCCTGCGTGTTTCCTTCCTCCGGCCCACCTCTTGGCCACATTAACATTACTTCATGTCACAATCGATACCGCAGGTGGCCACGGCAGGTTTTGAAAAGAAAATGAAATAAAAACCTGTCAAAGTTGCTTTGTGTTAAATTAAAATATTTGATGAGGAGAAGCCCAGATCTTTGGTCAAATGAGACTTCTGAAAAATGTAGGCATTTTGGAAATCTATACTATTTTTTTCATTATTATCTCTGTGAACCAGGCATTCACTGGTCTGAGTGTTGCAGAAGTCAGAGCAGGAAGCATTGTAGAAATAAATTGGAGGATATGCGCCTCATTTGTGGCTAAGATTTCTGAAATCCTAGGTTAGATTTAGTTTAATGAATGTTATGATAGGGGCTTATGTTCAGGGGATAGAAGTGGTTCAATAGTCAACAATAGCTCAGCAGAACTCACTGGGTAGGGGTTGAATTGTGTAGAAGAGAGTATATGTGTGTGTGTTTGTGTTTCTGAGTTCAGGGAAAGGGGAAAAAATGAGTAGGCTGAAGAAAGCCCTGTCCACAAGGTCCAGGGCTGTGCCCTAAAACCTGGAGGAAGCAGGGATCGTGGATTTGGATCAGCAAAGAATATGTGGGCAGGGCTTCAAGTGCTGGGAGAAGTCAAGAAAGTGGGAAAAAGATGGAAATGTTCATGAAAAGGGGTAAGCCCCTGTTCTTTATGAAATTGTATTGTGCATTGTGAAAACATGGGTTTACCCTTTCTTAGAATGAATCCTTAAAACTGCTTGAATTTATTTATAACATTTAACAAAAAGAAATCTTATATGAGGAATAAATTAATTAAGAAATGCATATCAGGAGGCATTAGAGGTATCTGTTACTAATTAGCCTCTGATTTCGAGGGATAAGGTTTGGAAAGAAAGGAGCTTCTGTGTAGGATGCATTTGGAATGCCAGCCCAGCTGTGGCCCACAGAGCTATGAATGATCTGACCTTGCCTCCTCTTCTAATCTGATGCCTCCTGTGCCATTCCATCCCTCCCTCACTAAGCTTTAGCCATACCCATCTGCTTTCTCTTTCTCTGATGTGCTAATCTCTTTTCCACCTTAGATTCTTTGCATTTGCTTTGTCCCTCCCAAGGACACTTGGTCCTAGGCTCTTGGGCAGACCCGCTCTTTCTCCTCAGTTATGTCCCAGCTCACATTTCACTTTTTCAGAGACTGAAGTCTTTCTTCTGACCAGTTCACCTACCCTAGGGAACCCGGGCCCATCAGCATGCACCATGATATCATTCTTTTTAACTCCTTTAAAACACAAGGAGCAGCCAGGCTCAGCCTAACACTCTGGGGGGCTGAGGTGGGTGGATTCCTAAGCTCAGGAGTTCGAGACCAGTCTGAGACCTGGTCTCTACGAAAAATAGAAAAATTATCTGGGTGCCATGGCAGGCACCTGTACTCCCAGCTACTCAGGGGGCTAAAGCAGGAGGCTCTCTTGATTGTGTCCAAGAGACTGAGCTTTACTGTGAGCAATGATGATGCCATGGCACTCTAACCAGGGTGACGGAGTGAGACTCTGACTCAAAAAATTAAAAAAAAAACAAAACTGTAAACACAAGGGAGCATTCTGAAGGGTCATGTTTATTTGTTCCTTAATTTTCTGTTTCCCCATAGGGACGCACAGGGACCTCACTGGCCTTGCTTACTGCCAGACTTCAGCACATAGCAGATGCTCGGTAAAGGATGTGTTCAGTGAATCAGTGGAGTGGGATCTCCATTCTACTTAGAGCACCTAAAGCTGGACACTCTCTCCTACTCCCGAGGGGATGAACTGTGTTAGCAAAGCAGGAGGAGAGAGAGTAGAGAATGGGGAGACACTGGGGTGGCTGGTGTGTCTGTGGGGTTAGGTAGCAGCATGTCTCTTTCATTTGTTCCTCTAATGAGTCCTAAGAACCTAGAAAACAACATCACTCAGGGATATTTCAAAGAGATGGACATTAAAGGAACAGTTGTGTGGGTTGGACAAATGCTAGTAAATTATATCAGGAAAAGCTGCTGGCTTAATCCATTTTTCAGTATGTTTGCTGTTGGCAATGCACAATGAATATACTACCCATAATGAGCTAGAATTCTGTTTTACAGCCTGCCTTTGAAGCCCTCACTCACATGTTCCTGTGTGGGTTACCCTTCTGGACTTTGCACCATCCCCCCCTTTCCCTTCTGAAAGTAGCGCTGAGTGAGTTTGTCTACTGCCTACAAATGACGGTACAATAGCCACTGTTAGTTTAGTGAAAGAAATTTGGAGAATATGTTATATTTTCTTGCAGGTTATATTTTCTTTGTAGGTTCCTCATAGTTGCACAAGTCCAGCTGAATGAACAAAAGCTTCCTGAGTTAGTTCCATTTGTAGGTGAATTGGCTTCTAGTTGCCTAGTTAAGAAATTATAATGTATATGTTTTTCAGTTACCCACTTTGGATAAATGAAATAGTCTTTTTTGTTGTTGTTTGTTTTGAGACAGTGTCACTATGTCACCCTCAGTAGACTGCGCTAGCGTCACAGCTCACAGCAACCTCAAACTCTTGAGCTTCAGAGATTCTCTTGCCTTGACCTCCCAAGTACCTGGGACTACAGGTGCCCATCATAATGCCCAGCTATTTTTTGTTGCAGTTGTTGTTGTTTAGCTGGCCTGGGCTGGGTTCAAACCCACCAGTGTGGGTGTATGTGGCCGGTGCCCTATCCACTGAGCTATGGGTGCCACCCGATAAGTGAAATATTCTCTCTCTTTTTTTTTTTAATAATTCTTTTTTTTTTCAGATGCCTGTTTGTGTGTCATTAATACATGCTAACAATGAAATGATTTGTCCATTATTCTGCTGTTGTGGTATACTTTCCAAGGGATGTGTGGTGTCAGAACAGGTCAGAGCTGGTGGCAGAGATTGCTACTTCCCTTGCTCTGTACATCTTTCCTTCCTATTGTCATGAAATCCATGCTTCTACTTTACTGGGCAGTCCACTACTTGTTATTAATTTCATGTATTATTTTAAGAAATAGGTAATTTTCCCCTCTTCTCACTATTGAGAAATCTTGTGATGTCTTCTTGTTCCTTTAGCACTGCAGTGACAATACGCATCCCTGCCAATCAGACATGAATATCGAAGGAGCCTGGAAAAGAGGCTACACGGGAAAGAACATTGTGGTCACCATCTTGGACGATGGCATCGAAAGAACCCATCCGGATCTGATGCAGAACTATGTGAGTGTTGGTTGTGCTCAGAATGTCTTTCCTCCTGGGAAGCAGAGGAAGTCATGTTAAGATTATCAATAAGGGGGTGGTGCCTGTGGCTCAAAGGAGTAGGGCGCCGGCCCCATATGCTGGAGGTGGCAGGTTCAAACCCAGCCCCAGCCAAAAACTGCAAAGACAAAAAAAAAGATTATCAATAAGGTGGATAGCTACTAAAAAAAATGCAGCTACATCCTGTAGTCTCTGTGTTTTGCTCCTTTCTTGTACAAGATAAGCTCTTGGAATACAGAAAGCATAAGATAACACTTTCAACTTTCAAATGCCTTTGATACTCTGACCCACCAAAAGAAAGCAATAAGGTAGCAGAACCCCACCGCTGACACCATCTGCCACCAACAACATCTGCTTATCTCAACAGTTCATCCAACCAGTCAGGCAACACTTTTTATTTCTTTTACAAAGAAAAAAGCACTGAGAACTTTTCTCAAGTTACTCTTCTCATCTCCTTCCCTCTCAGCCTCTTCTTTCTTTATAAAGGGCAGTAATGACCGGCTTCCCAGTAGTGTGTGGTTATCAAGTCAATTCCCTTTCTTCAGAAGGGACTCCAAATTCATTTAGTTCTTAGATGAGCGAAACAGTTGAGTAGCTGCGTCCAAGTGCACTCAGGTAAACTTGGCTCTTCACAGCGTAGAGTTTTGAAGCTAAAAGGGAACTTCAGTTTAGTCTTCTTATTTGGTAAGAGAAGAAAACTGAAGCCTGTAGACTGAAGTGAATTATCCAGGGTCAGATATAAAAACAGGAACTGCGGCTGCTTTATCCCCGGTGAGATGTCTTTCTTGTCACTTGCAGAGAGGTTTCTCAGTGAGTGCTGTTGCTTGCCGCTGCACACAAATGGATTGGATTAAATACAAACAGCTTCATGTAACAGTGATTGCCATCTTTCCCTTTATCATTTTCTCCCCTTTGGAAGAAAAAGAAATTCAGCAGAATTTCCCGCATAATTTACTGGTGCCCTCTCAGTTTTCCTTATGTTGGAGCCAATGGGGAATAGAACCCGAGGCTCAGTGGGCTGAAAGGTCTGAGTTACAGTCTTGGTTTCTTCTGTGCCAAAACAGGTCAGAAATTAACCTGTTTGGGGTCTCTGTTTCGGTGTAAGAAAAATGAGTAAGTTACACTGGACACTATTTACACTATCTGACACCTTCATGCTCTGATGGCCACTAAGGAGGCCTGCAGAGCCCCCTCTGTACAGAGTAAGCGGGAACTTCCCACCTTCATATATAATGTGTATTTTGCTTAATTCTCCCAAACATGTCAGGCTGTATGTATCAGAAATTATTTTCACCGTTTCACCTATGGTGCATATTGCAAGGATACGTGTCAGATCTACTAAGTGTAGAGTATAAATGTCTTAACACAATAATTAAGTAAGTGAGATGAAGGCTATATTAACCAGTTTGATGTAAGCATTCCAAATTGTATATAAAATCAGCACATTGTACCCCATAAATACATTAATGTATACATGATTTATATATTTATGACTTAATAAAAAAAGAAAAGAAATTATTTTCAGAAACAAGAGCCTTTGAGAAAGGCAGAAAAACAAGACAATATTTACTTTTCTTAACATTGAAATTAAGAATAATCATAAACCCTGAGAAAATTCAAAGCATCTTCAGTTAGGCTGTCTACAAATATATAAACTTGAATGATCATAACATCCCAGTAATTTTTTTTTCTTTTTGGAGATTTTTTGCAATCATTTCAAAAAGCAAACAGACAAATCCACCTATGGTTCTGAAGATAGTTTCTTTATTTTGAAACTTCAGCATGGGAAAACCTTGGTTACCATTTTGGTTGGTCCAAGAGGCATGGGTATTAGTAAAAGATCCTGAATTCAGGCTCTTTTATAATAGACACAATATCTGAGACCAGGCAAGCATTGCCTAATGGAGGTCCCAAGATACCTCACCTAATAAATATCTAATATTGATTTTTAATTGGCTTGCCAGCGATACATGAGTGATGCTTGTCTTGTAAAATATGTATATTATGATAAGGAAGTTGCAAGTTCAAGAAATCATTTCATGTACTGAGTCATCGTAAGTATGAGAGGAAAAAGTTCTGGCAAGAATGGACTGGGACTTTGTTGATCTATGTGGAATACTTCTTCACCTTAAGGGGAGAAATACCGCACTAATTATTACCCAACAAGCAGTCCCTCCCTAAGGCATCCTGACACCACCGAACCGTGAGCGTATTAGTTAACCTAATTACTTTCTTGCAGAAATGTGTTTAAAAATGCATGAGCCTGTGGGTCAATGGCTAATTAACGAATGCCCGTTTTCTTTCTCTTGCTCTCTCCCCTGTGGCCATAGGATGCTCTAGCAAGTTGCGACGTGAATGGGAATGACTTGGACCCAATGCCTCGTTATGATGCAAGCAATGAGAACAAGTAAGGCCCAAGTGAGGGTGGCTGGCGTGTGGCTGGCAAGGAGCTTTGTTTTCTGCTCATACTGAGGGAAGTATTTTCTTCAAAATCCTTCGTAACAAATTATCCCTAATTTGTTCCAAGATAAATAAACATCTTTCTATTGAAGCTTTTGAGTAAGAAAAAGGGATGGTCCACATAGTGTGAAGGGTTGCACAGAACGCCCTAGGGAAAAGCTTCCAAGTTTTCAGGTTTGAGGCTAGAAGTAGGGGATATTGCTCATCCTGTGATAATTGGTCTGTGGCTAAAGGGAGATAGGGGTGTTAAAGGAAAAGGCAAAACAAAGCTTCTCCTAAAAGAGTTATTTTATTCTGTTAAGTTCAACCAATCAAATTGAATACTACATTTGAGGTTACTGCCGGGGGATTTCTTATTTTACTTATTCTTTGCCCTTCTCTGTTCTGTAGTGATTGTGCTTTCCACTAATACTACCAGAAATACCTAGAAAAATTATTGTCATTTGCAAAACACATTATTTTGTTATACCCACCCCCCAGTCAGGAGGCACAGAAACCTATTTAACCACAATTACCCTTTGCAGTTACTGTAGTTTTAGTGAACAAAAATGAAAACACACATCCATCTGATAACATGGACTATTTTAACATTCCTTAGCAACTAAGTGGGAATGGGGGAATAGTTTTTCATGCTTACAGTGACCCAGATTCCTTAAAAGAGTAGTCGATATTTCTAGTCTCTATATCACATTAGTTAACTTTTTCCCCTTCTACTGCAAAGCTCCCCAGGAGAACGCTGTGATTTAGTTACTTTCATTTGAAATTTTATTTACGTGTTTTAAGTTGGGATCACAGAAGCTGAGAAGAGAACTATTCAGCCCATTTATTAAGTGCTATTTCCAGTCTGTTTTTCTCTTTAGGGAAAAATTTCTCAACTACTATTATTTGATTAAGGAAGTCACTACATTTAGGTGAAACCATATGACCTAGAAAACTGTTGACTGCACATGCGTGTTTTCCTTTTATCATCTACAAAGAAGGCTTAACAAAGTCACTATAGAAATATGCTATTCATTAGTATTAACAACCAAGCTCATATTCTAGATCAGATTCAGTGATGAAAAGCATTAACAAAATAAATCACTATAGGTAGAATTCCCCAGAACTTCCAAACAAAAAAAGAAAAGGACCTAACTTAAACTGCGTGGTTTTCTTTGAGACCTCGTTGCTGTTGTCTAGATTATAATGTCTACATGGAAAGACAATTATTTGAGTATTGGCTTTGATGCTTTCTTTAAACCACCCTTTTAAAACTAAATTCTTTGTGAGGATTCCTTTTAAACTTGGCTGTTTCCAAAGACCTTTGTTCAAGAAGAATCACTGTGGTCATGCTCCTTCTGGGGTATTCTGGTGTGTCCTGTTTTGACCCCTCTAAGCACTGGCCATGGTTCATTGAGTACTCTGGGGGTTTGATTGTTGGAGGACATAGACATTGTTCATTTCTAGATGTATGCTCAGGTTTGCAGTCTTGAAGGTGAACTATGGCATTTTCCTGGGTAGAACCCGGCACTCCCACCTCTGTTTGATAGAAGTCAGAGTGCCCTGGGTTATAGACATACCGTTACCCCCCGTTCAGTAGTTTTGCCTGATTTTTTTTCTTGGCTGACCAAGAGCATGTATTTAAGCATTTAGAATTAAAATATCGTCTCTGCTTATTAGACTGTAGGGGTAGATATGATAGGTGGGTCTGTCTTTAAGAACGAATCCATAGGTAGGTAATTCTATTCTGATGGAAGTCACATAGCATTAGGAAATGAATGGATTTATAGTTTAGAAGAGTTGACTTTCAGTCCTGGGTTTTCTTTGATTAGCTTTATGGTCTTTGGGTCTAACTACTTTGGGCATTGGTCCTTTTTTTAATCTCTAAAATGGGCACAATACTACTTTCCTAAGGATTAGCAATAAGATGTGTAAAATACCAAGCTGACTGTATTTTAGGTGCTAGATAATTAAAGCTGTTATTATTGTACTCATAATTATGTGTTCTGTTCATATAGCCAATTCTTGATAAATAATCAGTTAAAAAGTTATAATTATCTCAAAATATGTATGCATGTGAACATTTCAAATCTAAGTTAAGACTTGAAAGTCTGTTTATTTCTCTAGGTTTTTTGCTTCTTTGGGGGCTGGGAACTATGACTCATTTAGTCTATCATAAGTCTGCTTTTTCTTAATTTCATTTTCTCATCTCCTTGGATGGAGCATGAGTTTTTGAATTTGATATAAGATAGTGGAGGAGAAAAATTTCTAATCCTTGTCAGAATAAAGAAATTGAGGCATATGCCAATGCCTCCTCATTGCACAATCAGACCAGTAGGCTTCAGAGCATATTTGGAATGATTTCATACTTGGCTGTGTTTGTTCATTCACTTAACAAAGTATTCATTGAGTCTCTGCAATGGGAATGGTTCTGTACTAAATGCTTGTGGGATACAATGATGAAATAATACACGGGGTGAACATAAAGTTCATGTGTGATTTAAAATAGTTAACTCGTGAACTTTATATCCACCTGTGTTATGGATTACTAATGCATTGAATTGGAAAATAACTTAGTAAGTAACTAACTCCAGGAAGGTTTTTAGTACTCACAGAGAATGTACCCTCCAAACTTTATGCAAATCACCTCTCTTAGACTTGCATGATTACATTCCTAGTGCCAAAGTTTAGAAAGGAAGAAAATCACCTCTGAAGTACCAAAGTTATAAAAATCCCTTTCTTGTCACTTTTCCCAGTTCCCAAATGGTGGTGTGTCAGACATAAATAACTGAAGCAAAAGTAATAGCATTATTAGAGGGGACCATAAAAACCTGTCCTTTGATTCAGCTTTGCCTCCATTCCTATTAGCTTCCAAATGAAGCCAACTGCATTATTCTAGACTTAAAATAGAAAGTACCTCCCTACAAATGAAACAGTCTGCTGGCATTTAATATCGCTACTCCTATTTCTGATAAATGAATTATTGATGTCTGACTTAGCACATCCCTTCCCTAGGTTGCTTCCCATGAAATGTTCTCTGCTGAAAAGTCATAGCAACGTTTTGTAGATGAGACCCCGGCATTGTATTCTGAACATGTGGTATATGAGCCCAGAATCTAATTTCTTTCCAAAATAAATGAACCCCTGGGTTAAAGGGGTTGTCTATTGTCTATTGTTCATTGTCTAAAACAAATGGATTTTTCATTTTGTTTCTTATCTTTCTTTCGAGGAAAATTTAACCAGGGCGGATGGAAGTACACATCTGCAGATCCTTTAGTCTCCTTTTACACCTTAATTCTGGCTTTAAGAATCTTGCCGTGTGGCAGAAACCAAACCAAGAATCTTTCTCATTTGTGTAGATGAGGGCTGTTGGTGGGACATAGTGTTCCAAAGCAAAGCAGTGGGATATATTCAGCATTTTCTGGTTCTAAGGGAAATATATTAACTCAATGGAAGCAAAAAACCCACCTTTTTTTCTTCACACCAAGGATTTAGCCAAATATATTAAGATAAAGTTATCCTATAGATCAGTAGATCAGACAAATTTACCAAAGAAAATTAGGATCTTTATCAGAGGTTGATTTGTTTTTCTAAATATTTTCTATATTTTTTCTCTAATACTTTTACAAAATAGCATCTACAGTATACTACTACATAGTTGTTGCGTGATCCATGATTATCAAATGAATTGGTGTCATGTTGACTACAAATGTGCATTACCAGAGGCTTAATGTATACAAAAAAAGCAATTGTGAAAAATAGCTGATACTTTTCATATATAGTTACCTTAGTTCAGGCTACTGTAACAAAATACCTTAGACTGGATAATTTATAAATAATCAAAATTTAACACTCATTCTGGAGGCCGGGAAGTCCAAGATCAAGGCACTGGCAGATTTGTTGTGTGATGAGGACTCTTTCCTCATAGATGGCATCCTTCTTTCTGTTTCTTCATGTGGTAGAAGGGGCATACAAGCTCACTCAGTCCTCTTTTATGAGCGCATTAATCCCATTCACGAGGGATCCACCTTCATGACCTTTTTACCACCCAAAGTCCTACCCTTTTATACCAACATCTTGGAAGTTAGATTTCAGCACATGAATTTTGGAGGGACACAAACACTCAGATCTTACTATCAGCCATGGATTCTATGTTCATGAAAGAATATGCAACAAATTCATTTCCATGCAGGTGCGTTCGTGGTACAATACACTGAACTAAGTAACATCTTAGTTAGGTTCTTGTAGGTTCTGGGAAGTGGCTTCCACATGAAAAGTTGCAGTACAATAGGCATAGGCTTCCTTCACATCAGAAGGCAGCCTTCCCTTCCATTTTGTCTCAATAACCACTAGTCTTCATGTCCTGGCAGTTCTTATCATTTAATATCTCCTCTTTAATAGCCCTCAAAGCCTTACACACATTTCCCCCAGCCACCCACACTAGCCATTATGTTAGTTTATTCCCCATCTCTCAACTACATTTTTGTAAGAATCTTCTAAATGGGTTCCTTGTCTCTGGTCTCCCCCCCATCCTGCTGCCTGAGTGTTATTTTTGAATCAAAATAAGACCATTAAAGTCCTTTAATGTCTTGACATATGTGAAAAATACAAAATTCTCTCTAACCCAGCCCCTCCCTCATTATGAAGTCTGTTCTGCTTTGTGCGGCCAACTCCTCCTCCTCCTACTTCACTCATCAGCCCTACAGGACTTGTGGAATTTTCTGACATGTCCCAGCTGTTCACCTTTTCACTGTCTGCACTCAGAGAGTCCCTCCTCTATCTCCGATACATGTCACTTTCTGGGCAATGCCTAATCTCACCCTCCCTGAACTGAGCTGGATACCCCTCCTATCATTTTTCCCAGTACCTATGAACTATCATTTCTTTCATCCATATTATTTCTTTCTTTTCCTATTGTAGTTGGGGTCAAATTTACCAAGGTAGGAATAGAAAGGCAAGAATGGATACTGCAAGCATTGGGGCGGCGCCTGTGGCTCAGTGGGTAGGGTGCCAGCCCCATATACCGAGTGTGGCAGGTTTGAATCCAGCCCAGGCCCACCAAACAACAATGACAACTACAACCAAAAAATTGCTGGGTGTTGTGGCAGGAGCCTGTAGTCCCAGATACTTGGGAGGCTGAGACAAGAGAATCGCTTAAGCCCAAGAGCTGGAGGTTGCTGTGAGCTGTGATGCCACAGCACTATACCAAGGGCGACAAAGTGAGACTCTGTCTCTAAAAAAAAAAAAGAAGAAAAATGGATACAGCGAAGTTGATTTTCAGTGTAGTGTTGGCTATCAAATGTTCATTTTGTCTTAATCAGAATAAATACAAGAGTGCTGACTTTGACTGGTTGAGATGAATGAGCAAAATGTACCCAATTGAAATAGATGACCTATTAAATGCTGATACATACTGTGGGCCTTTGTGTGGATTTTTTTAAACCTTCTGCCTTGCTCTATGAGAAGTCAGAGAGAACCCTAGAGAGCTGACCTTTAGGGACTACATAAATGGTCCACCTTGCCCTCTGGCTTCCCAATTGGTTTGGCCAGGGAAGCTTCAGGTAGAAGGTCAGAAGGATTCAAGAGAGTGACAGGGTGTTTATTCTCTGCTCCCTTCTTGCTGTGATCTTCAGATGTTAGTTACATTTCTAAAGATCATAACTCCTTTCAGCTGGCCATAAGAGTGACCTCCTAACAGGTGTCCTTTCTAGATAATCAGTAACCACATCCTCCCCAAGTCTCCAAGAGTTTCCGAGTATCTCTAGGCCAGAATACTACACTATTCCCTGTTGTTTTCTCCCAATTCTGCCTGCTTCTTCTAAGAGTCCCTTGAATAATTTTGTTGTATGTTACCTGTTATAAAAGAGTTCAGTGTTTCCTGATAGGCTCCTTGGCTGACACAGGTATGTTTGTCATACCTTAGGTACAGTATCTTAGGTAGAGTAAAAGGACAAATGTCCGGATACCTCTGAGAATAAAAATAACTGACTTTGTGGGAATTATCCAAATGGCTGTTTATTCTTTAAGGAAAGCTGAATGAATATAGAAAATGCTAACCATTCATCTTTATTAAACAATACACTAATTATTCCAAGACTCATAATCGTGAAAATGCAACTTCTAGACATTTTTGTTTTTCCCTTTGCCAATTTTAGTGTGTTTTTCTTCGGGATTTGAGAACTTTGTATCTTGGCTCCCAGTAACAGTTTTGATAGAGGGTCTGATTGATGTTATAGGTTAAAATGAGATTTGGGTATAATTTATGCTAACCCAGTGTATTATTGACATGAATAATTGATGATTTTTTTGAATTTAAATTTCTTATTCAAAAAACAAACTCAAGAATTCCTGGGGCCTCTAACGCAGATGGAAATTGCAGTAAGGGAAAAAGATAAGTATCCTTTTTAAATAATGGATTAAGCATTTGAGTAGGTTTTCCAGACAGGTTTATTTATTTATCTTTCTCTTTTAATCTTCTCCTCTAGCCTCCTGTTGGGTCCTTATATTTTTTTCTTACTCTCTTCTGTCTAGAAATATATGAAATTTAGAGGCTGAATACCTTGAGATGTCAATGGTAATGGTGTTATTTTATTTTATTTTATTTGTAGTTTCTGGCCGGGGCTGGGTTTGAACCCGCCACCTTCGGCATATGGGGCCAGCGCCCTAGTCCTTTGAGCCACAGGCACCACCCATAACGGTGTTATTTTTTGTGTTATTACCAAGTGTTTAAAAAGGCATCCAAGAACCTTCAAATCTATCAGCCAGTGGACACTCACGTTTGATGCTGAACAAGGAGAAAAAGAGTCCCGTTTATTTATTTCACTCTCTATACGTTATCAGAGAAAAAGCATGATGAATAAATAATTAAACTCAGATTTACAGATATTATGTAGATATTTATTACCCTACTATCTATATCATATGCCTTCCGAGTTAGAATTTTGTTTTTATGAGCTGAAAGAGGTTATCATTTTTATGTCGTAGTAACTCATTTAATTGCAGTAGAAGCTTCTTGTTTCAGTACACCTAGGATAAGCACTCCAGTGTGTGCATATGTTTAATATTAGTGGTAGTTATGTATTTTAACTATAATCTTTAATAAAATGTGGATAACAATGGGTCTGTAGGGTATTAAAAGAAAGGTGTAAAGTCAGGAAATATGTCCTTTCGATTAGGACATAATAAGTATTTGATTGGTTATCATAAAATAGGTCTCCAAGAAGACAAGATTATATGGTAAAATACTGTTCTGCTTTTAGGGGAAACCTGGGTACCAGCCCCAGCCTTTTTATTTACTGCATCTGTGACCTCCAAGAAGCATCCTTCTAGAACCTTCCTTACCACACCAGTATCACCATGTTCCTGTTTAAAATAAAAAATCAACCACCCCCCACAAAAAATCCATATATCTGTGGGGTTGCTATTTGACTGTATTTGAATGCAATGTAAGCCACTGCTCATCAGATTAGCACATCTGCATGTTGCCTTATTTAGTGTTCACAAAAACCCATGCTGAGAGAGAGAAAGTCTAGAGAAGTTAAACCATGTGCCTAAAGTCACTGAATGGCAGAGTCAGAATTGGAGTTCTTTTGTTCCCGCACCATCCACTTACCTGTGGAGCTAAATTAATCTGTGGTCAAGTAGATGAGAAATTAACTCCTGCATTGAGCACAGGCTCTGTAATCTCCAGAGAGCTGCAGCGGTACACTCAGTTAACACTTGGTAACCTGGCCTTACCAAACTGTACTCCGGGCTCTGTCCATGGAGAGGGGCTTGCTTTGCAGAGATTACTAATGCTGTATGTCCACGTGACTCTAAACAAATAACAAAAATTATTTATTACAACAGATGATTATATAAATCTGACTCCACAGTGGTATTTGTTCTGTGTAAGTAAATGAAAGGCACCCAAAAAGCCCAGAAACTATTTATTCGGAGCAAGGAGTCCACTACCATCACTTTCAGAGACTCAATACCAGACATAAGTAAGACAAGGAAAGCTTTATGGAGAGACAAAAAACACCGAAACATAGGAAAGGGAAGGCTCCAGCTTTGAGAGCCTTGGAGATTGTCATGGGGAAGCTGGAGCTTAAATCTCTCCATTTTCAAGCATTTCTACTAGAGCTTTTTTATTAAATTAAACATTAACGGGTACCAGCTAGTCATAATGTAACAAAAGTGTTTTGGAAACTAAAGTGCCACAGATAAAGATGTTATTAATATTATTATTAGAGGTGATAAGTAAAAGATAAAGTTTTAGTTGGATTCTCAGGGGGAAGGTGGTTAGTTTTCCCATTTCTCTACTTGGAGATGCACACTCTGTGAGGTTGGAATCATGCAAAGCAAGAGACACTTTTTCCATGTTTTTGCATTTAAGTGACAACCTTTGTGCTCTGGAAATGTGGCTGTGAAAGAAAGACTCTTCATAGGAGCCTAAAAAGAGCCCATGGGAATCAAAAACCTCCTCTGACCCTAAGAAGAGGATAGGATCTTGAGGTTGAATCCTACTTTGGGAAATTATGGCGAGTCCTTTTGTGTATAAAACACCTACAATAGCTCCAAGGAATTGAGAAGAGCAGTAGACTACTTGTGATTTTCCTGTAGATTCTCCTGAATTCCCTCTTTCTCCGTTGTCATTGCAAACTGCCATCTCATGAATTTTAGAAAAGACTGACCTTTATTAGGAGAGTTTACATCGTCGTCTTCCTATTTTTAGATATCCACACACCAAATAATTGCATATTATTTACATATGCTAGTAAGTGCATTTGAATTTGCATGAATTGCAGATACAATACCTTGTGGCCACATCCCATCCCGGGCTGAGATTAGCTGATTGTTAAAAATGTTGTATGACCTTTTTGTTCTTGGTCGGGATTCTTGCCTTTCATTCTCCTAGGATTATCTCCCCACCCCTTGCCTGTTCCAGTTACCAAATATAGACTCTTCTTTTCTCTCCATCCCTCTAGCCCTCCATGTATCAGGTTATCTGATAGCCCTTTCCTTTTCCACCTTCCTGATACCCTGATCTTCCCACATGCTTGAGTATTCTGTTGTCATCCCACAGAGAAAGAAGCACACATTTGTCTGGCTGGATGCCACAGTCTGGCCCCAGTTCATTATAGTTTATACGAGGTGATTGGATTTGAATTCCCATTGATCAGCAGTTTTGTGACCTGGGTTGTTGATTTTATTGGATGTCAGACAATTTCATAAAATTTATTTTATTACTTTTTTCTTTCTATTTTTTATTTATTTATTTATTTTTGTAGAGACAGAGTCTCACTTTATGGCCCTCAGTAGAGTGCCGTGGCCTCACACAGCTCATAGCAACCTCCAACTCCTGGGCTTAAGGGATTCTCTTGCCTCAGCCTCCCGAGTAGCTGGGACTACAGGCGCCCGCCACAACGCCCGGCTATTTTTTGGTTGCAGTTTGGCCGGGGCCGGACTTGAACCCGCCACCCTCGGTATATGGGGCCGGCGCCTTACCGACTGAGCCACAGGCACCGCCCACTTTTTTCTTTCTAAAGGACTGACAAGTCCCTTTCACGCTTTCCAAAGGAGGGGGAAGTAGTTGATTGCTATATTGGAAACAAAAATACCTTTGTATTATTTTCTGTCTCTTACTTGCCCACTTGTCACTTAAGGAGTAATCAGGCAGTTTGGACAGTGGAGAATCTCAGGGGAACTGGAGTTTGAAGAGATCAAAAGAATCAGGGGACTTGACTTTGTTGTATTTTAAGTCGAAAAGAGACAAAAGTAGTGTCCAAAGTGAGAAACGAACTCAGATGCAGCTCCACTAACCACCATGCCATTGGCTTATCACCCACACTTTGAAGGACACCATTCATGGCACAGTCGAGGGCCCTTCATGGTAACCGAAGTTTTCCCCGTAACAGAGATGCCACAGTAGCTGTGGCTTAATTCTTCCATAGGGTGATTTTATTATTATTTTTTTATTTTTTTGCGACAGGATCCCTCTTCTCTATCACCCCGGCTAGAGTGCAGTGGCACAATCAGACTCAAATGCCTGGGCTCAAGGGATCCTTCCTCCTCGGGCTCCCCAAAAGTGGGACTATAGGGTCACACTGCTGTGCCTGGCTGTTTTTTCTTATTTTTTTTGTAAAGACAAAGTTTGCGTTTCCCAGGCTGATTTTGAACTCCTGATCTCTGGGGAACCTCTCTGCTTAGCCTCCCAAAGCACTGGGATTACAGGCCTGAGCACCCAGCTCTTTAAGCTGATTTTATATTAACTTGCTCAGCCCTCTGCAGGAAGAGGCCTTGTAATGCTGGAACCACATCCCACAACAAGTAGGAAAAGAAACAACACCAATTTCACTGGTGTATTTGTAGGCGTGTTCATATTTGTTGAAATCTCTGTTGTCCAAATGCAAGTATGGAGGAGGTATTCAGGTAAGTCATTGCAAATTATATGTATGTTCCTTCTTTCATATTTTGTATTCATAGGTACTGATTTTATATCAGTTGATTCCATTTATTTTCATCCAATTTCCTCATTGTGTTTATGAGCTTCTGTTAGTATCCCCACTATAAGACTTATTTCAATTTTAAGGGATTCTAACTCATGTTTAATATGTCCTTGTTGAAACAAAATACTGGTCACTTCTTCATATCTTTGGTTTTCGTCCTTGTCTTCGGTTAGGGAGATGTTACATTAAGAAAGTACTTTTTTGGGCGGCGCCTGTGGCTCAGTGAGTAGGGCGGCTGGCCCCATATGCCGAGGGTGGCGGGTTCAAACCCAGCCCCGGCCAAACTGCAACAAAAAAATAGCCGAGCGTTGTGGCGGGCGCCTGTGGTCCCAGCTGCTTGGGAGGCTGAGGCAGGAGAATCGCGTAAGCCCAAGAGTTAGAGGTTGCTGTGAGCCGTGTGACGCCCTGGCACTCTACCCGAGGGCGGTACAGTGAGACTCTGTCTCTATAAAAAAAAAAAAAAAAAAGAAAGTACTTTTTTAAGGATGGTGCCCGTATCTTAAATTTACACAATGTTTTCCTTAAAAGATTTATAAGTTTCTGAAATCTGCATGGATGCTCTATAGACTCATTGATTTCCAAGACATATATTTGTAGGATACCAGGAAAATATGTATGGGGGAGGAAGGAGACCCAAGTAAGTGTTAGATACGTTGTTTAATAAAATTGAATAATTCTTTTATAAACCAGGGAATGTGTTGAGCAATCCCCTATAAAAGCATGCCTACCCTGATGCATGGGCAAATGCTTCATGTTTGTACTTGAAAAGTTATTATGTCGTTACAATAATTTAAAAAAACTCAATATGCATGAGCTGCCTTTTTGGTTTGCCTGTGAGCAGTCCTATAGCTTTGAGAAGCTTGGTATATGATTTGAATGGAAAGCAAAGAATAACTGTCCCCCAGAAGAAATTTCAGCTGTTTTTGCCTTTGGCTATAAACTCAGCAAAGTCTAAATAGAGTTCAGCAGGGTCAGTATGTGGTTTTCATGACAGAATGAGAAAAAAAGAGCAGGTTTCAGGTTCTGTCGAGTAGCATTCGTCCTTCCCAGCCATCCTGGATCCCACCTTCTCAAACAAGGTGATGCCACCTTTAAGGAATAATAATTTATCTAGAAGTCTACAGTTCACAGAATATTTTACATGTATTCTCATATGATTTGTAAAACTTCCTGTCAGATAGGTGGAGTAGATTGTTGTTTTGGTTTCTTAGTATTTGAGTTCTTATTTATCTGTGAGGAGTTAATTTTCTCTCTCCTTTTTTTGAGGCAGTCTCACTCTGTCACCCTGAGTAGAGGGCCACGGCATCATCATAGCTCACAGCAACTTCAAACTCTTGGGTCTTGCCTCAGCCTCCCGAGTAGACAGGATTACAGGTGCCCACCACCACACCCAGCTAGTTTTTCTGTTTTTAGTAGAGATGAGTCTTGCTCTTGCTCAGGCTGGTCTCGAACTCTTGGGCTCAAGCTATCCACCTGCCTCCAACCTCTCAGAGTACCAGAGTGCTAGGATTACAGGCGTGAGCCACCATGCCTGGACTGTATGAGAAATTTTCTGTCTTATGAGTATTGGTGGAGGGCAAAGGCTGCTCTCTAGTATGGTAGCTGAAAATGCCAGACATTGATCAGCCTCCCTTGCTCTAGTTGAGAACACAGGCCATGTGATCAAGAATGAAAAAAATCAATACTACCTGCCCTTATAGTATAGGAGGCTGGGCAAGCTCTCACTCATGCAGTGTTCCCTCTCTCTCTCAGCAGCTCTTTCCTTGTGGATCAGCCATATATTCCTTGATCTTTAGCCTCTACCTTGGTTAATCAGTGCTTCTAGCAATTCTGAGCTGCCCACTGTTCTTCTAATAAACTACTTTTCTGCTTAACTCAGTTATAGCAAAGAACCTGGAAATTAAATGTCATTGTCAGTGTCCTCTCTTTTCGGAGGAATAAAGTAAAATTGGAGGCAGAGTCACATGGTGTATCAAAGTGAATCTGGCCTCCAAACTCACACTCTTTGTATTACCGAGTACACTATAATTTGTAGCTGGATATTAGATGCTTTTTAAAAATATTTACTGTTTGTAAGTATTGACAAAGTTTAATTCATGGAAAAACTGTATTTTAGGGGAATGGAGAGCTTATTGAATGGCATATTGTTTCATTCAGGGAAGACTTTTTGAATACCTCGTAGGAACATAGTACTATGTTTTGGTTACGCTTTCGGAAAATCAACTAACAATATACCATAGAACCTTCATGGTTGACCACCACCCTGCACTGACCACCTCCTTAAGTTGACCTAATTTTCATAGACCAGATGTGTACCACAGGTATGTCTCAGTACAGTAGGCCTAGTACATTGACCAGTTTGTTACAGTCCCTTGGGTGTACTTAAAGTATGTAGAAATTAAGCCTTGACCCATCACTTAACTCATTCAGTGCAGCTAAACCATTAGGCAAGATGTGATTTGGCGACCACTGGTTTTCCAAAAGTTTCATGGAACCCTAAAGTCTGTTGGTAGATTTCCTAGGCTGTCCAACTATAGTTTTGAAGGCTGTGTAAAGTGGGTGTAGCTCCTTCTTCCTCAGCAAAACCACTCTCCTTCTGAGAAGTCTATTTTAAAATTTTTTTACATAATGGAATTCCTCTTAGAATTATATTTGATATGAAAAGTTCTTTTTACACAAAACAAAATAAAACAAGCAATTGCAAACCAATGCTACAAGCCGTGGGGAAAGGGTTTAGATCATTTACTGCTGTAGGTTAAATTGAGAGAAGACTTTTGCAGGTAGCATTTCACCTCAAGGCTTAGAAAATGACTGATTGAAGGGAACCTTCATTATTGAGACAGTGTGTTTAGTGATTGACAGTGTCTCGGTATTAAGGAACTCCTTCTGAGCTTTGGAATGAAAGGCATCTTCTTGTTTAGTCATTTTAGTTCTTTTCTTTTTTGTAAAAGAGAAAAGCCAGAAATTTCTTAGAGTTTCTGCTTTTATCTAAAACCCAAATCTGAATTTGTTTTTCCTCTACCTTGAAACCCCTTATGACCAAGTCGAAATTATTTAGATATACACAAAGAATTTTTATTATATTCCCTATCTTTTTAGCCTCACTACCTCCTTCCTATACTACACTCTAGTTTTAACCAACTATTTTTACAGTTGTCAAAAAATAGTATGCTTCATTCGTGCTGGAGACTGGTGAATAGTCAGCATTCAATAAGTGATTATTTTGTTATCCTAGCACATTTGGAGATTCTAAAATATACGGTATTATCATGATGGGCACTGTGATAATACTAATTTGACCTGGATGGAGGCTAAGTATTGCTACATCTCTCGTCTGGGGCAGGACCATTGCCCCATTTTCAGTTTTTGAGCAAACAAGTGAAAAAAGAAAGATCATAAAATCCAAAATATTTAAGTTGTATGGGTGAAGAATCTGAACCAGTGGCAGAAATAAGTTTGAAATAACTTTAATTTGTTCCTATCCAAGTATTCTGAGTTAGTGTGTAAAAGCACCCTCCTTGCCTTTTTTTGTTTATTTCGATTTGTCTTAAATTACTCTGTAAGTTTCAGCAACAGGATGTAACTTTCCCGTGGACTTAGTGTTCATTGCAAATGGTTTCCCTCAGCTGGAGTTAAGAAGCTCTCCTCCTACACTCACCCCACACCAATACATATACAAACTCTCATGTAAAGTACTTCTGCAGTTGTGTAGTAGTGATCCTTGAGGAGTTGGTGATGAATGTGCATTGTAACAGACTATAATCGCTATCTGTGAAGTGTTTTCTCTTCGAAGAGACAGTGGTGACAGCTTCAGGTGGGTTGAAACAGAGCACTAGTGAGATGAAGAGTGTAAAGTAAACAATCTCATGAGTTTTTCTATTGCAAAGAAATCAGCAACTTGATAGGAATAAAGGTGGTTATAAAAATGCATTTTGGCTGGGTGTGGTGGCTCACACCCAGCACTTCAGGACACTGAGACAGGAGGATCATTTGAGCCCAGGAGCTCGAGGCTACTGTGAACTATGATCAGGCTATGGGGCACCAGCCTGGGCAACAAAATGTGAGACCCTGTCTCAAAAAAAAAGAGAGAAAAGAAAAGCATTTTCAGGGTATTTCCAGATATTAAAAGACAAGCTTCCATTTAGACTCTGGAAAAAAGACTGCAATTGTTATGGAAAAAAAATATTGCAAGTTACCTGGGGCTGTGTTCATTAACATTGACTTATTCTTATTCTTAAACATCTGAAAGGAAATTATGAACTAATTAACCTTTGATTTAGAGGGTTTTTTTCCCCCCTTTCAGATGCTATGTGCTAGCCTTACTTGAAGGAGATAAATCAGTGTTATAAGCTTTAAAAAAATGTTTTCCCTGAGTAATTTTATAATGAAAAGGTGAAAATGAGCCAGTCATACACATATAATTACTTATTAGTAAAACTTTTTAAATAATTCTTTGAGATATTTGAATTATGGCCCAAATCTCTCTTTCTCTCACCATCTGTCTGTCTGTCTCTGTTTCATCACACACACACACCCTTAAATAAATGGTAATATAATTAGGACAATTTTATAAAAATGAAAAAGAGTGCTTTGGCTAATTCTTGTATCTTTATGTTATTTGTTTTATTCATTTATTTATTTTTTAAACAGAATTTCACTATGTTGCCCTCGGTAGAGTGCTGTGGCATCACAGCTCACAGCAACCTCAAACTCTTAGGCTTAAGCAATTCTCTCACTTCAGCCTCCCCAGTAGCTGGGACTATAGGCACTTGCCACTATGCCCAGCTATGTTTTTGTTGCAGTTGTCATTGTTATTTAGCTGGCCTAGGCTGGGTTCAAACCCACTAGCCTTGGTGCATGTGGCTGGCACTGTAACCTCTGTGCTACAGGTGCTGAGCCTCTTATATCTTATATTAACTTTCTTATTATTATTTTCTTATCAACTAGCAATGTTAATAAATATAAATGTTGATGTTAAAAATTAAGGTTAAACCTCTTAAATAACGTAAGACAAAAGAGGAAACAAATTAGATATTATTAGACCAACTTCAGGAACAACTTCACATCTTTAGAATTTAACTGTTACTTTAGCAACTTGAGATAATAAAAAATTAGAAATAAGAATCATAATTGAGTTGTACATACTTCTGGTAGATGGGGTTATCTTTCACTAAAATGAGGAGTTTAGAATTAATGAGATGGAAATGAGTGGTAGTAGTTTTGAATTGGGATTATACGGTAGAAACAGGGAATTGTGTCTGAGTAGGACAATGGTGAAAGTTTGGTTATCAGGAAAGAAGCTGAAAGGTTGTAGGAACACCTTTGGGCAGCTTGTTGCCACTGGGAGGCTTAGTTATTTCCTTTGTGTAAAATAGTTAAAACCAATAGCTACTTGCACTTGGCTGTGAGCCTTATAGATAATGCATTCTGAATGTTCAAGTCTGTGAAATAATTTGGAGTATTAGAGCTAACTTAGAGGGTTTTGTTTGGTTTTTTACTTCAGGTTAATATGAGGGTTAATATAATACAAAGTTTTAGTTGCAGTTGAGTCCTTCCCCCAGGAGGTGTGCCACGTACCCCTTCTGCCCCTGTTAGGGGGGAGCTTACTGAACTCCCTACCCTCTTCTTGAATTTAGTTATGTTTTTTTCTCACGTGGGCCCATAGTTGTTGATCTACTAGTTTCAACTTAGTACTGAGTATATGGGATGCTTGCTCTTCCATTCTTGAGCACTTTACTTAGGAGAACGTTCTCCAAATCCATCCAGGTAAATACAAAAGATCCAAAGTCTTCACCTTTTTATGGCTGAATAGTATTCCATGATATACATATGCTATGGTTTGTCCATCATGGGTTGGTGGGCCCTTGGGTTTCCATATCTTTGCAAAGTTCAGTAACAGAGTTCCAAGTTAAATTAATTATTGACATTTTTCATCCTGTTACTTCTTTGAAGGAAATTATTTCTACCCACTTTAGAATATTTGTATTTTAAATAGGCAAACAATGGGAGTGATAATTGTTTTGTTTTTAAGTGAGGGCAGAGAGGTATTCAGGTCTTTTTAAAGAGGCTGAATAGATCTAAGAGCTATGAAGATCATCTTTGCTTTGTAATAATTGGTCTTTGTAAAGTCTGATGTTCATACTGGAGTTTAAAAAAAATGTAATAGTCCCTCCAAATCTCTTCCAAAATCCTGATGACCGTCTACCCCTTCTCTGGAAATTACCACTTTACTTTTCCATGCATTTGCTAAGAGGATGTAGATGATGAACACGATCATAAATTTTGAAAGGAGTTCTTGGGTTTGAAATCTTCACATTTTATTATATAATTTATTGGATTTATAGCAATTTGTTTTTCACAGCATGTTCAGAAAAACTCATGAGAATACCATAATAGTTGTGATTATGTAGAAGACTTGTGAATTGTTTATCGACACTGACGTCTCTGTGTGTTCCTGAGATTAGGCTGTGCTCTCCATCCTGACGCAAGAGAAAAGTTTTGAAACTGATTATTTCAACATTCTTATTCAAAAAATTTGATCTACCTTGTTTTTACCAGTTGGTGATTGGTTTCCATGGAAATGGAAATGGAATAAGCATTCCTCCTTTTAGATTCTCAACTGCCCCATGCCAACTGAGAGCTGTAAATGCCATTTGGTTAACAGTGAGGATCCAGAATTCTTCCATTTTAAAGTGGCAGAGGAGGAGGAAAAGAAAAGATTTGCCAAGTCATTTCACTTTTCTCCCATTGAGAAGGACACAGATTTATGATTGTCTGAGCTATTGACAGAAGATTATCGGACACATACAAGGTCCAGCAGGGTCTCTCCTGACTAATCAATTTAAATCTCTTTTCCATCCTTCACAAAGTTCCTCACCTCACTGCTATTTAACTGGCCTGGGATGGTCTTCCTATCAGCTATCACTCCCTTTGGTGGGCATTGAGGTGGTCTAGATGTTGAAAGGTGACGATTTGGGTGATCTCAATAATCTGTGATTTGAGGGAAAAAATAATCTGTTGATAAAGGAAGTGTATATATGTGTGTGTCGGGGGAAGAGTAGGGGAAGCTGGAGAAATTCTCACTTCTCACTTCTGAGAGAATGTTAATTAATTTTCCATAAGGAGTTTTCATTTCTGAGATTGTTGTTTATAACTGCTACATTTTCTGAAACTCTTCCATAGGAAGGAGAATGAAGAACACTATAAATAAACGCTTTACCATAAAATGGTTAAGCATTAATACAATTGTTTTCTTTTGTCTTGTTTTATGACTCCAAGTAGGTTGAATCAGTCTGAATGTGCAAATAAAACTTCAGTGACATTAAGACAAAATGTTTTCTTTTAAATTTTATGTTCAGACACCGGATTAAGAGGGAATGAGTTCTTAAGTATCACCCAGCACAGTTCTGTGAACATAGTTCTCCTCTTGAGAGACAAAGAGGAGTTTCTCCATGTTCCACTGTGTAACTTCAATGAAGAAAAGCAGACATAATGGTTTCCAGCCATCAACTGCCCCTGTGTCTTTAAGTGTGATCTCACACCCCACCAGGGGAAGTAGTGTGTCAACTAAGGAAATAAGATCTGTATTTGTAGATTTAGGAAACTGCGTGAGTACTTCAAGGGAGTTCTTACTGATGCTGAGTGTGTAGTTCAGGGCCTGACATTTTCCATTATCACATTGTATCCATCGGGGAGTATCACTTTGATAACTATTTTGGTGTAAACAATTCCCGCCTTCCAGTGACTTGAGAAAGAGGCATTTGCTATATGGAAAGGGACTTGCTTGGAGTATATATACACTGGAGGTCGAGGTAGCAACCTATCCTGGACATGGCAGTGGGTCAGCATTTCTGCCATCTCAAGAGAGGAGAGCAAATTTCTTACTCTCTTACTTAGTCCACAGCCTTCCTGAATTCACTAATGGCATAAATGGGTGTAGGGGGAGAAAACGTAACAAAGGAATCTATTTAAATTGATGCTAGAATCTTGTTATAAGTGTTGCAAATTGTGCTTTATTTAGAACAATAAAGCTAAAAGTATGAAAATACATGTAGTTTATTATCTAACAGAGCATGCAGCTATAGTCATTCTTACATCAAGCAAAAATGAATCATGTTTAAAGTTGTAGTTTTTCTGTAATATTATCAAATTTGAATTTTAGTAGGGTCATAAACAGACGCAGTTTATAAAAATCTTTATCGGTTTTTCCAAGGGCCATTTGGAATCATTTTATTGACAAATCATTCTCATTTAAAGCCACTGCCACGCTGCCATCCTTCTTGATTTCCTCTTTTCCATTCTTACTGATCTCACACTTCTGAACCCCCTCTCAACGCAGCTTTTGGTAGGATTAAAGCTGTTCACAAATATTATTTCTTTCATTGTATGAAATCCTGTGTCTTTTGAAGGTTCATTAGTCAATTGATTTGCCTGATTGGCTTTGTATTGTTTGTTTGCATTTTGTGTTTGCACAGAGATATAAAGTCTTGGCACGGAAAAGGAGGTGGTGCTCAAGTCAGCACTAATTTTATTAGTGGTAATATCATTCTTGAATTTTTTTTCATTATAACTTAGGAAATTTATAATCATAGATTACTATGGGCAGTGATCCAAATAGCTTCAAAGGTACAACTTCTGAGTATCAGCCTCAGGAAAAAGTCTCAAATCATCATTATTTTGTTCTGGTACTGAAGAGTGTGAGTGTGAGTGTGTGTATGTGTGTGTGTGCTTCATCCTGAAATATATTGAGCTATATTGAGCTTTAAGTATTGTGGAAACTCGATGACTTGGTGTTGGGAGATATGGCTTTAGGTTCTTTCAAAGTACTATGGCTGTATTACCTCGGCAAAGCCACTTAACCCATAAGAATCTCAGTTTCCCTACCTATAAAGTAGGGATAAAAGAGCATTAGAGAGATCAAATAAAATTAAATAGGAGAACCTAGGTGAAACTACCTGGTGAATAAAATATGAGAGATCCTTACTACCTTCATTGATTTAATGTCTGAATTACAAATTGTGTTTTTCTCTTTGAGATGGAAATTCTCCTTTCAGTGGATGTAACAAATTATATTTATTGGGCTGATTAATTTACATAAAACAGCATTCAGTATCAATATCCAAAAGTAGTAAGGAGTAATAGCAAAGGTAGAGGCATATGGTTTGGGGTTCCAAGACTGTGGGATGACTGTGACCATACTTATCCTTTATGCCCAGAAATCAGAGGCAGGAAGACTATAGACTGTGGGTCAAATATGCCCAGTGACTCTCTGAGAATGGTTTTGTGTTTTCAGAGGGTTAAAAAAATATATATGTGTGTGTTAGAGACTGTATGTGTTCCTGTAAAGCCTAACATATTTACTACATGGCCCATTGCAATAATATTTGCCAATTCCTATTCAAAAACTCATACAAACACTATCATAATAAAAACCCATCGCATAAATTACCTCTAAATAAAATATGATGTATATGCTAAAATGTTGAATTGATAGAAATTGTAATAAATTTCATGTTTTCAAAGGCGGCATTCCTTAATTGTTGATCTATAGCTTCCACAATGTTTATAACCTCCCACTATGTGAAGAAATGGCTCTGATGGACTCTGTGAAGAGAACCAGAAACATCTATCCAATAAATAGAAGGGCTAGTGGTTGCTACTTGGTGTAGCTAAGTTGAAATGCTGATGTGGTGGCTCAGTGAACATAAAGTGTTTTGGGGGCTTGTTATCTGTACTTCAGAGCGCAAAGTGACCCTAGGACCAAGCACTGTGCACCTCCTTACACCCTGAAGTGTATTGTACAAAGAATGTGGTGACACTAAGAGAGCCCTTGTCTCAGAATTCCCTGGCCTCTGTTTACTTGTGTTTCAGACAAATAGGGGTATGTAATAGTCACCTATTTTCGACCTTTGCACATCCTCAAAAGTGTTGTGATGGTTTGCTCATGATCTGGATGCAGTCTTGAGCAGAGAGAAGCCAAACATTTATAATATCACTTTTTCTCATCAGTCAGTCATCAACAGATTTTGAGCAAAACATCATTTTTTAGCATATTTTTTACAATCTATAGTGAATGGTATCTTAATTTGAATATTTTAACAAAAGCAAACAGAAACTGATCCATTGAACACTTTTACTGTTAAATGAACATAGACTTGGAATTATTTTTCTCTTATTCAGGATTTCTTGGCCAATAGAATTTATCAAAAGTATATCGTATATGTTTATTTTTTCCCACTATTAAATTCTTAATAACATTCTTTAGCACATGATTGGCAATCAATTCTAATACATTCTTTAGCACATGATTGGTAATCAATAGTTGTTGCATGAATGATTCAAAAAAGTAAATTAATTATGAATCAGGTCAGGGGAATAATCTCATTAGGTATAATTAAGTAGGTCATAAGAATAATAATCATGAAATTGAAGTTTACCTATATATAGGAATATAGGTAAAGTTAAAATTCTGTCTATTCAGGGGATGATCTAGCATCCTAGTCTCTTGCTTTGCTACTTCAGAAATAGTTATATGAGGTGGTTTCCATTGTATATTTGGAGAGTAGAAATATACATGGAAAGAAATGGATTATAAAAGTCAAAATTATAATTTGATGCATGTCATTATTTCTTTCATTATCTTTATAGATCTTTCCCAATCTCTTAGCATACATACTCTGTGAACACTTTATATTTCATGCTTTACTGAGTTCTAATTATGAAATTTTCCTTTAATTATGATGATGTAAAATTATAGAAAAATCAATTCAAGTGTAAGGAGGAGGAGGAAGTTGTTGAGATTGCATACCAAACATTTTTGTAGGCACCAACCCCAAATCAGAATGACTGGCACAGAAATTCTCATAATACCTTGTACAAAAGCCTTGATTAGCATGTAGGACAGTAGCTGGTAATTATTTGCATAAGTCTTGTAACACCCCTGTCAGTGGTTTCAGGATTCAGTTAGTCAGTCAAGTTCATAGAACTCACTAGGCCACCAGAAGTAATTCTTCTATTTTTCTAGGAGAGCGCAGTATCAGCTGTATTTCTTCAGCAAGTGTGATCTCAAGCAGTCCCAGAACTATGTTCTGTTTCTCCTCTGTGCTAACACTGCCTCCCAAGTGCCACCTCAGTTATGAAGAATGAGCCATATGGTTGAGAGTGAGAGTCCCTTTGCCTTAGAAGCCCAGTGCTCATAAGAACAATATTTCTTGCAATAGCCTGTAATGTAGCTTCCTGGGCCATGCAAGGAAGGCCACACTCCATTTCTAAAAACTAATCTTGGAAGCACTGTACTAAGACTTCACAACAGATATTTGTAGTCCTGGTCACAGATCTCCCAGTTCATAGTAAGTCACCAACTGGGGTTCATTTTTACCATAAGCAGTGTGGCTTGGTAACTGACATCCTACCTTAATCAGATATCAAGGAGAACGAAACTAGAAAATTAAACCAAAGTAATTTCTCCACAGTTAAGGAGAAAAGGTTTTGTTAACCCTTTACTCAGAATCTTCCCTACAAATATTGTGAGGCCCATAGCCTTGGATTATTCAACGCTATATGCTCCATGCTTCAAAAATACCTAGGACATAGTATGTGAATTATCTGGATTGGAGAAAGGTAGGAAGAAAGGAGAGAGGGAAAGAGAGAAAGATTAATATTGTTAAATAAAATATTTCTAGGGAGGTACTTTGGTAATTTTCAAGAAAATAAAAACAGCATTGCTGACAGAGTTCATTGCTTACTTAAAAAGAATGAGTGATATTTCTATTTTCTGAGATTGTAGATAGTAGAGCAGATAGTTGTTCAGTGGAAAAGAAGGGCAACCACTGACCCCTCCAGTTCCAGGGAAGAGTTGGATCCTCCAGATCCACATTTGTGAATTTTTAAGAGGAAGCACTTAACTCCCAGCCCACTGAGAACAGGCCTAAAACAAATCAGCAAGAATGACCAATTTCTATTTTGTAGTCAAAGGGGTAGAGGAGACAATTTCTCAGTCCTCCATTTGTAGTGAAAAATGAGATCAAGCTGTTTGCAAAGTTCCAACTACATGGGGTAAAAAGTAGTGGATATAAATATTACGGTACGAAAGAAAATTTGAGGAGCAAGATGTTAGGGTTCTAAAGACATAGTGCAGAAGAAATAACATCATGGAATCACTAGGGGATACAGGCAGAAGGCAAGGGCAATCTTTTCTCATAGATACAACCTCAAAGACTGCACAAAAAAAACTAATCTTGTAAAAATATGAGTCAGAAAGCATGACAGGTAAATTTGGAGTATGAACCAGGGAGCCAGGAAAAGGGGTCCTGGTCTATCATCATGATTAGTATATTTCTACCTTCTTGCCTTGTTTTTGCTGATCCCTAAGATTCAGATGGGAAGAAAGTTAGATGAATGAGGAGGTGGTTCCTGACTTGGTTAGGACATAAAGACGTGGTACGTGCCCGCCTTGGGTTTTTCCTGTTCTTCCTCATTTCTTACAACATTATATTTGAGAGAGCAAATGAAGCAAGGGGAAGAACTGGGTTTTCTGAAAAGTCAAGCTACGTATTCATTTATTTAGACATGTGCTAGCATAATTTGTTATGTTCTTTCAGTTAACCGTGGATAATAAGCTATTCTCTTAGGCTGGGCAGGTAGAAGGAGAAAAACAGAGATCAGAGGTCTAGACTGGGGAGGACAAGGAAGAGGCAAAATGGCGGAGGTGAGGAAACACATTGAAAGCAGTTTATTGACCACTTGAGTTTTATTTATTTTGGCATTATATCACTGCCAATGTTATTTGTGTTCTACCTGAAATATGCTTCTTGAATTACAACTGATGTTATAAATAACTAGCAATGCTTCAGGCCTACTATGATTTGTAAAATTTTTTTTTGGAGGGGAAATCATTATAAACTCACTGGAAATTACAAAAATAGTATAGTGGTCCCCGCCACTGACTTTCCCCCAATGGTAAAAATGTAGGGGATTATAGTACAATGTGAAAACCAAGACACTGGCACTAATATAATCTTCATGTTGTATTCAGATTTCACCAGTTTTTACCTGCATTCGTGTGTGTGTATGTCAGACCGACAATACTTTATTTTTTATTTTAGATTCATATGAAGGTACAAATGTTTAGGTTACATTGCTTTCATTTCTAAGGTAAAGTTTAAGTTATAGTTTAGCCTTTCACCCAGGGAGCGTGCTGAACACCCTCACACTGTGCATGTTAGGTGAGATCCCGCCAAGCACCCTCCCTCCTGCCCTTTCCCCCTCCTCCCCCCTTCTCCCCCTTGCTAGACTGTACATATGTTTTTCTTTCATGGGAGCATGTAGTTGTTTCTATATTAATTTCATACTAGTATTGAGTACACTGGATAATTTTTTTTCTATTCTTGTGATACTTTACTAAGAAGAATGTGTTTTAGCTCCATCCAGCTAAACACAAAAGATGTAAAGTCTCCATCTTTTCTTATGGCTGAGGAGTACTCCATGGTATACATATACCACAGTTGCTAATCCATTCATGGGTTGATGGGCACTTAGGTTGCTTCTACATTTTGACAGTGTGAATAGAGATGCAATAAACATTCCAGTGCAAATGCCCTTGTGGTAAAATGAATTTTTTTTCTGGGTCAATACCTAGTAATGGGATTGCAAGATCAAATGGAAGGTCCACTTTTACTTCTTTGAGAATTCTCCATGTTTCTTTCCATAGAAGTTGTATTAGTTTGCATTCCCACCAGAAGTGCCAAAGTGTTCCCTTCTCTCCACATCCACTCCAGCACCTGCAGATTTGGGACTTTATGATGTAGGCTCATCTCACTGGAGTTAGGTGGTATCTCAGAAAGGTTTTGATTTGCATTTCTCTGATAATTAGGGACTGTGATCATTTTTTCATGTATTTGTTGGCCATTCATCTGTCATCTTCAGAGAAGTTTCTGTTCAAGTCTCTTGCCCATTTATAAATGGGGTTGTTTGCTTTTTTCTTGTTGCTTAATTTGAGTTTTCTGTAGAATATAGTTATCAGCCCTTTCAGAATGACAATGCTTTTAACCCTCCAAAGGAAATATTCTTTTTCATTTTCTAATCTTGCTGTCATTTACATTTGACATAGCTGATGTTAATTAAGAGTAGCAACCTATTATTGCATACTGCCATTACGCATACTTTTCATTTATTTTCATTCTTTGCCTACAACATGGTATCTGTCAGATGTTGGAGCAGTTGACAAATGCTAACTTTTATTAATTTCTTAAAATCATGAACATCTGGAAGGGGAGGGAAGATGGCCGACTGAAGCCAGCTTTCGGCAGAGGCTCCTGTTCAGAGGGAGAAATAATGGCCAGAAAATTATGAACACTTATTCCTGAAGACCAAAAGGAGGATTCACGATGTTTATTGCTGAGTATAAAAACTGTCCTAATTTGAAAGTTTATGCTTAAGATTTTTTTCAGTATTAGGCTACCAAAGTGTCTCTGAACCTAATCTTATAATATTTTATGTATCTATTTTTATTTTGAACAAGTTTTCCTGTCTGTCTCCACTATCATAAAAAAATATAATGTTTTTGAGACCTTATAGACTTAGAGTAATTTCAGTTATTTCAGAACCTGTTAGTATAATTGACTTGCAAAACTAATCGCCACAAAATAGACTATGGTTGTGGTTTTTTTTTTCTTTTTTTTTTGCCTCTTAAACATTTTAATTTAATTTTTCTTTCCTTAATATGTTTCTTGAGCTTTGATAAGCTTTTCATTGAAGACAGGGTGACAATCCATTTTCAGCTATTTTATTCATCTTAAGCTTTTATTTTTAAGATTTGCATTATTTCCTCCTTCTAACACAAATTGAATAATGCATCATGAAGATTCTATGAAATATACTATCAAATATCCTATTATCAGTACTAATAAAGAAATAATGTCACCTTATTTAGTGCACACAGCATCAATAATAGGCAAAAAGTAGGGTATCCGGTGAAGAAGTCACGAGATCTTGGCAATCATTCAAAGCTTTAGGAATGTGGACCCCAATGAGTCTCGCTGGAACAGTGGAAGCTCATCATATAAGGACCCAGGAGACCCCCTGTCCAGTCCTTGCCTTGTTCCATTTTATACCTTCCAATCTCCATCTGAATGATCACATTTTCTTATATGAGAATGAAAATCTATTTTGCCTACTGCATGGGGTTAGTGTGAGAATCAAATAAGTTTAAAATATTTTGAGAATTGTCATGCATGATATCAGTACTCAATAACTTCAATTTTGAGGAGTTAAACTACTAAATAGTTTTTGCTCAGATTCATAGCGAAGCAAAAACTGCAAGAAAGAACAAGCAACGTGAGAGGTTGGAAGGGAAAGTAGCAATGGTGAGAATGGACAGAATCCACCGATGCCTGAAGATGTTTGTTCTGAGAAAGGAATGAAGTGGACGTCATCTTTCTTCTACTTGCCAGTGCTTGATTCCCTACTGGTGTAACTTTTTTTGTGATTCAAAAATCAGGTTTAACGGGTATAATTTTGACATTCAAGCAAAGCAGTGGCAAGGCTGAAAGGAGACCTCCATGTGTGTCCTGAAGTCTCTGATTCATTGCTGAGTGTACTTGCATCGGTCTTCAGATCTGCAGGGAAAGCTCAAATAAGTTAATGCTTCCACCCCCCTCTTAGCTTCTATGGAAGAAAAAAGTTCCCAGAGTGCTGTGACAAGCGTAAAGCAAGGAGTGAAGGCCGTGTCTTACCACTCAGCAAGGTACAAGACACCCCAGGAATTCATGTCCCACACTCACCCCACCTAACTTGTATGTAGTTGTTCACGATATACAGCGGTTAATTAACAGGAAACCTTTTGTCTGAACAACTGTCATTTTAATAAAGTCCAGGTAAATTTCCGTAACCTGTTAATGACAATGGTTTATTTTTGGGAACAGGTAATGGAATAGATGATAAAACTTGTTAAGAAAAATCAATAGGACAAAGACTTTAAGTCATGTTTTTAAGTCACGATGCTCTTCAAGAACTGATTTATTGAGCTAAAAATTATGTAATAAAATGTTTCACACTTACTAGGGATTTAACAGCCATGACAGTATCTTTAAGAGAATCCAAAAAGTAATGTAATATAAAATCTTTTTTAACTCTTCACTCATCTACATCAATTTTATTTTAGAATGCATCCAATTTCTTTTAAGTCATTGGTCTATAAATCCATTATAATTTACATAATTGAATTACCTTATGGAAGTTTCAGAAACTACGTATGTAATATGTGTCTTTATAACATTGTGAGCATATACAAGAAAGCATAAGAGACCCCTAATTTTCCATTGAGTATTTACTACATGAGAATTATCTAGTGAAGTTCATACTTAGATGCATGTGGGATAGAATGTAATATAATGAGTATATTATTTTCTGGACTAAAATCTACTAAAGTATTCTCCCTATACTAAAAATGTTCCAAATGCTCATACTTTGCAGTCTCTGAACAAAAATACATCTCAAATGCAGACTTTTGTTTTTGTGACTTTTATATTTAACTGACATTATGAACACGCTTCTTGCTGATCATAATTGAATCTTGTTCACACACTTGAACTTCAAACGGGTCACGATAATGTCTGTGGTTCTAGGATCTGTTTCGAATTCATTTCAAACTACTAAGTCCAGCTAAGATATGAAAATACAACAGATGACCAGTACTTTCCTTGGAGTAATGATTATTGTCATCTGAAGTGAGTGGGCTATTTAAATACAGTTGAGCTAACCATTTGGTCCCTTCATTACAGTAAGCTGCAATATGTTATTTAATGGATATATAATAGATATGCATCAGCAATAGAGTGAGGGTTGAGCTTAGGTAATTTCACTGTCTCCCAAAAATGAGCAATTGTATAGAAATATTTACAAGAATCCTTTGTATAAGGAAGTAGCCATTCTGTTATTCCCTCAGAAGTATTTACCATGTATTAATGAGGCATGTTATCTGTTCAGGGCTTTGTTATATTTTAGGAATACAGAACCTAGTTAGTTCTTCCATTTTTAATATAATGTAGTGGAATAAATATTCAGTTATATAGCTCCTAGTATAGTACATTTAAAACTCCAGGGAAAGTATTGAGGGACTTTTTCTTAGTGCATGGTTTAGCTGGCAGGACACTTAGAGAATTTCTTTGAGAAAGTTTAAATATGTAAGATTAGGTGGGCACATGCATTTCTGAAATGAGCAATCAATCCCAGCCAGCCTAGAGCTATATTTTAACAAGCCATGGATAGCAAGACAAAAGTCGGTCGTCCAGTGGGATGAGAGAGGATTCGGCATGAAACAGAACCCTTGAGATACCATGTTCAGTACTCTAATTATATGAAAGGGGGAAAAAAACTACACATAAATAGAGGACATATTTGACTTTCTTAGCTTGTGTGATAGACAGGACAAGAGGATAAATAACTACCCTGTAAGAATTACTAACAGCATTCATGGAATTTACAACTGGGATTCATGTTACTTGTATAATTCAAATTTTAAATTTTGTTGAAGAGGTCCTCCAAATATTTTGATATACCTCCAGATATGTGTCAGAAGCAAACATAATTAAATGTTTTTGGAACAATGAGCTTCCTCATGTAGTTGATAAATTTTCCATGTAGGAGAGTCACGTTGCATGGGCATTTATATATAATGCATATGCATCAGTAATAGAGTAAGGGTTGAACTCAGGTAATTTGAGTTGAGAAAATTTATCAACTGCATGATAAAAACCCATGCAACATGACTCTCCCACATGAAAAATCCATCAACTACATGAGGGCGGCATTAACGTGTAAACAAGAGAGCAGCAAACTCAATAATGGAATTAGATTCACATATTTTGGAACTGTTAGATACAGTATAATTTCTATGTGGCACCCATAGCTCAGTTGGCAGGGTACCAGCCATATACACCTAGGGTGGCGGGTTCAAAACCAGACCAGGCCTGCTAAGCAACAATGGCAATTGCAAACAAAAAATAGCTGTGCATTATGGCAGGTGCCTGTAGTCCCGGCCACTTGGGAGGCTGAGGCAAGAGAATTGCTTATGCCCAAGAGTTTGAGGTTGCTGTGAGCTATGAAGCCATGGCAGTCTACCCAGGGTGACAGCTTGCGACTGTCCCCCCCCCCAAAAAAAAAAGTATCCTGAGGAAAAAAAGACTATCAAAATTAACTAGGCAGATTTCGTCTTTCCCTTCAAAAGATGAAATATATAAGGCAGATGTGTTGGTACCTGTCATCCCAGCTACTTGGGAAGTTGAGGTAGAAGGATTGCTTGAGCCTATACAAGTCCAACCTGGGCAACATAGCAAGACTCTTATCTCTTTAATCAAAAACAAAAGAAAGGGAGGGAGGGAGGGAGGAAAAGAGGAAGGAAGGAAGGAAGACGGGAATGACACAGGGAATGAATTAAATAGCAGATTAATCATGACTGAAGTTGGAGGATAAGTAAAATATGAAACTGAACAAGTTATGCAGAATGCAGCCCAGAGAGATAAGGCCATAAGATGCTCAAAAGAAAGATTAGCCATTAAGGTAGTATGAGAAGGTCTGATATGGTTCACAGGGATTCTTTTTTTTTTTTTTTTTGAGACAGGAGTCTCATTTCATCACCTGGGGTAGAGTGCTGTGGTGTCCTAGCTCACACCAACCTCAAACTCTTGGAGTCAAGAAATCCTCTTGCCTCATCCTCCCAAGGAGCTGGGACTGCAGACCTGCACCACCACACCCAGCTAGTTTTTCCATTTTTAGTAGAGACGGGGTCTTGCTCTTGCTCAGGCTGGTCTCGAACTGCTGAGATCAAGCAATCCATGGGCCTCGGCCTCCCAGAGTGCTCGGATTACAGGCGTTAGCCAGAGCTCCTGTCCAGCTTCCCAGGGGTTTTGAAGAGAAGGACCAGAGAATAGTGAAAAGGCAGCTTTCAGAGATAATAGATAAGAATTCCAAGGAATTAGACTTTAAACTGCAGGTAAAGGCAGAATACAAATGTCTACATACAATAACTAAGAAAATGCCATGAAGGCTACATTGAACCATTTGATGAGAATATTTCAGATTATATGTGAAACCAGCACATTGTACCCCTTGATTGCACTAACGTACACAGCTATGATTTAACAATAAAAAAAAGAATCAAAAAAAAAAAAAACAAAGAATTCCAAAAAAGCTTTTAAAAAATCCATACATACATCTTAATGAGCCTGCAAAATAGATTAGTTAAAGAGAAGATATGAAAAGGAGAAAAATAGATTGCACATATGGCTGATTTCCTACCAGAAACAATGAGAGCCAGAAGTCAGTAGAATGACATCTTGGAAGGAGTGTTAGTCTAGATTTCTATACCCAGTGAAATGATTTTTCAATACCAGTAAAATAAAGTCATTTTCTGAGGCTACCAAAAGACTTTTGACTACCAAAATTCTCGCTGGAAAGTACATGTACAGAATGTTGTTCAGAAGCAAACCAGGGATCCCAGAGGGAAGTCTGAGCTACAGAAAGGAGGGCAAAGAAGATACAGTTGACCCTTACACAATTGGGAGTTAGGCACACTGTCCTCTCACACAGTTGGAAACTCTGTATAACTTTTGTCTCCCTCCAAACTTAACAACTAATACCCTACGGTTGACTGGAAGCCTTACCAATGACGTAAACAGTTGATTAATACATATTTTATATGTTACATGTATTATATACTGTATTCTTAGAATAAAGACACAGAAAAGAAATTGTTGGTAAGAAAATCATAAGGAAGAAAATGTTCCTTTGCTGTTCCCTGTGTGGAGGTGGGTCATCATAAATAAATGTCTACATTGTCATCTGTTGCACAATGACGAGACTGAGGAGGAGGAGAAAAAAAGAAAAGAGGTTGGTCTTACTGTATCAGGGGTGGCAGAGGTGGAAGAAAATCTACATACATGCAAGTAGATCCAAGCAGTTCAAACCTGTGTTGTTTAAGGGTCAACTTTATTTGTAAATCTATACAAACATGGATTATTTAAAGAAATAATAGTAGGCTAGGCACAGTGGCTCACGCCTATAGTCCTAGCACTCTGGGAGGCCGAGGCAGGTGGATTGCCTGAGCTCAGGAGTTGGAGACCAACCTGAGAAAGAGTGAGACCTCATCTCTACTAAAAATAGAAAAAGTAGCTGGGCGTTGTGGTGGACACAGTTGTCCCAGCTACTTGGGAGGCTGAGGCAAAGGGATTGCTTGAGCCCAAGAGTTTGAGATAGCTGTGAGCTATGACGCCAAGGCATTCTACCCAAGGCACAGATTGAGACTCTGCCTTAAAAAATAAAAAATAAATAAACAAATAAGGTAGTAACAGTAATGGGTAGTTTCTAGGGTCAAAAAATACAAAATATCTTTATAATCATAGGAAGCTCAGACAGGGGACTGAGAGATATGTGTAGATAGGTAATCAGAGTTAAAAAATTCTAAATTCTGTCTTATTTAAAAGAAGAGGAAAAGGGTATTGATGACTTTGTGAGGTATGTTTGTTTTCTTAGATACCTAGGATTACCACTAAATAATAGAATTATAATAACCAACCTGATATAGGGAAATAATTTTAGAAATAAACATAAATGTATCAGTAAATACAGTTACAGTAAATGGACTTAGAATCCTAGTTACAGATAGTCTAGCTTTAGAGAAAAATAATATCATATTCTATTGGTATGACTCATAACTAATACGAACATGGAATGTTTGAAAGTAAAAAGAATAAATAATATATAAATTAAATGTTAACTAGATATACTTATTTCTTTTCACTTTTAGAGTTGTAGTATTGATAAATATTCATAAATGTTTTGTTTCACTAGGAAGATTAATAAGTTTATTCTAAGTAAAACAAGATTGATAGAATTACAAATCACATTAACAAATTGACACTGTAATAAACAAGCTTGGTACAATGGACATGTAAAGAACAATTGGAAGATATACATCATTTTTAAGTACATGGAATATTTATTAACACTGACCATGAATTTGACTATTAAGTCTTATAAAATTCACTTGATCTTAGCCAAAAGGCTGAGAAGCAAAGAATCTCACAAAATTCAAAGAACTAATTTATAGAAATTATATTTCCTATCATAAGGTAATCAAGTTCTTAATTGCTATCAAATGACAATTAATTATAATACCTACATACATTTGAAAATATCAAAACATACTTTAAAGTAACCCATAGGGCAAAAAATAAACCAGAGCTGAATTTAAAAATACCCTGTCGTCCAATAGCACTTGGCATTAATTAATAATAGATACAATGAAATATATGAACAGTATTCTCATTAAGTGAATTAGATATTTGAATAAAAATAATTTACACCATGAATTAATGTTCAGAAACAGTTTAATAAAGAACTATAGCTATTAATTACTAGGTTCAGGGGAAAATTAGTAGTTGAGCTTGAAGCTTCTAAAAGGTATTCCTTTAAAAATTCAGCATTTTGGCTGGGTATGGTAGCTCACTGGGCGGATTGCTCAAGGCCAGGAGTTTGGGACAAACCTTAGCAACATACCAAGATCCTATTTCTGCAAAATACAAAGTAAAAATTAAAAAATTAGGCAAGTGTGCTACAAGCATGTACCACTATGCTTGCCTAATTTTTCTATTTTTCATAGAAACTGAGTGGTACTATTGCCCAGGATGATCTGGAACTCCTAACCTAAAGTGATCTTCCTGACTCAGCCTACCAAAATGCTGAGATTACAGGTGTGAGCCACGATGCCCAGGTCTATACCACATTTTCTTTATCCATTATTCTGTTGATGGACACTTAGTTCGCTTCCATATCTTGGCTATTGTACTGCAGTAACCATGGGAGTACAGATAATTCCTTGATGTACTGATTTCCTCTCTTTTGGGTATATATTTGTTAGTAGGATTGCTGGGTCATATGGTTTTTCTATTTGTAGTTTTGGGGAGAAACTACATAATGTTTTCTATTGGAGTTCTATGGAGTGGCTGTGCTAATTTATTACATCCCTACCAACAGTATACTAGCATTCCCTTGTCTCCATGTCCTTGTCCATTTATTATTTTTGGTCTTTTTGATGATAGCCATTTTAACTGGGGTGAGATAATATCTCTTTGTGGTTTTGATTTGCATTTCCTTGATGATTAGTGATGTTGAACAGATTTTCACGATGTACTTTTTGGTCATTTGTATGTCTTCTTTTGAGAAATGTCTATTCAGATCATTTGCCCACTTTTAAATTGAATCATTTCATTTTTATAATGCATTGAGTTCCTAATATATTCTTGTTATTAATCCCTTTTTGCTGTGCAGAAACCTTTTAGCTTGCAATCTCATTTGTCTATTTTTGGTTTTGTTGCTTATACTTTTGAGGTCTTACCCAAAATATCTTTGCCCAGACCAATGTCCTAAAGCATTTCCAAATGTTTTCTTCTAGTAGTTTCATAGTGTCAGTTCTTACATTATTTAAGTCTTTAGTCCATTTTGACTTGATTTTATATATGGCAAGACATAGAAGTCTAGTTTCATTCTTTTACATATAGATATCTAGTTTTCCCAGCAGTATTTATTGAAAAGACTGTTTGTCCCCAGTCACCTTTGTCAAAAATGAGTTGGCTGTACATGTATGTGTGGATTGATTTCTACATTCTCTATTCTACTCCACTGGTCTTTGTTTTTAAGCCAGTACCATGCTGTTTTGTTTATTATAGCTTTGTAGTATATTTTAAAGTCTGGTAGGATGAGGCTTCCACTTTTGTTCTTTTTGCTCAGGATTGCTCTAATTGGGATCTTTTGTATTTCCATACAGATTTTAAGTTTTTTTTTTTTCTATTTCTGTGAAGAATGTCATTGATGTTTTGATAGAGATTGCATTAAATCTATAGGTTACTTTGGGTAGTCTGAACATTATTATTAACCCTTCTACTCCATGAGCATGGGATTTCTTTCCACTTTTTTTTTCCTCTTCAACTTCTCTCACCAGTATTTTATAAGTGGTATTATGTGGTAATATTTTCAGTCTTGCAGTATGAGGTTTGGTTGTATTACTTTTATGTGTTGTTAACAATTTGACAATATATTCCATACTCTTTGATCCAGTAATTCTACTGCTAGGAGTTTGTCCCGAGGTATAAAATGATGTATTCCCAAGGTTGTTCTTAATATCTTTGTTAACATTAGTGAACAACTGGGTAAATTTCCAGGGATAGAAGTCTTATTAAAGAGTTTGTAAGTGTGTGTCCACACAGACATACACACACACACACACACACATATACGCACCACACACATATTTCTGTACATGCCATTTAATTATGCAATATGTTAGTAATGCTTAAAATACATAGATTAATATTTATATAGAAATATATGCATAACATTGCTAAGTTTTAAAAAAGCAGTATATATAATGTGTCTTTGATGTAAACGTGCATGTGTACCTATCAGTTGTAAGTAGAAACTTGTTTGTAGTTGCAAAGAGGACAGAAATACCTCATGACAAGTGTGGTCTGAGCCAACTTACTGTAAAATAAGAAGCACTGAAATGTAATTTGTGGGAATTTAAGTTTTAGTTACCATTTTGCTAACTGTGCTACTTTTGACAGGTCCCTTCACATCTTGGGTCCTTCTAAATGCCTCAGCCCTAAAATGGAGGGGAGGTTGGGCATTGAACTTCATTAGCAATGATAAATGCATGGTAATAATTGTCACATCCCTCTTCTGCAGCCATGGCAGACATTAGTCATCCGTCGTAGTATTCTCTCTCTGGGCTCCAGCATACCATAGAATACTTCCCAACAGACTGCTTTAGGCCACCATCTCTAAGAAAATGGTACTTTATACTTGAAACTTCTTTACCATCCTTAGAAATCCTTTCAGCTAAAAAGTTTTTCTGATCAAGGAACAAAGTTACTGTGGCAAGAAATAATAGAGAATTCTTTAAAATTATTTTTAATTTTCTAGTATTCACATTTTAAATAAAACAACAAAAAGATAAAAACAAATTTGTGATATGCATGTAAATGTTGATATATTTTATTAAATAAAATATCTCAGCATCTAATGATATAAAATAATTATTAAGATATTTTACCTTTTTCTTTGTTTTGTTTTGTTTTGCGTTGAGACAGAGTCTCACTCTATCTCCCTGAGTAGAGTAAATGGCATCATCATAGCTCACTGCAACCTCAGACTCCTAGGCTCTAGTGATCCTCCTGCCTAGCCTCCCGCATAGCTGGGACTGCAATCTATACAAAAGTCACCTGGCTGTTTTTTTAATTTTATTTTTAATTACAATTCAATAAAATTTAAAATTAAAGTGAGGTTGCACCAGCCACCTTTCAAGTCCATGAGAAGCCACATGTGGCTGATGACCCCCATATGGTCAATAGAGGTTTGGAGGATACAAGGCACACCATCAGGAGACTTTCTGATTGAGAAAGCAAGATTTCACGAATAAACATATTCAGAATGTATTAAACAATAAAATCAAGTGCTGAAAGTTTGCCATGGACAGGCAAAGTGCTGCATGGAAAGGAAGTTTCAGAAATGCCACAGCTGGGTCCCTTCTTCACCACTTTGAAGCCTGAGTGGTGGCAATGACACCTTGCGTCTGTGAGAATGGAGTGTCTTGCTTTAGAAAGTGTGTGTATTCTGCTGCAGGCATGGGACCCGCTGTGCTGGAGAAGTGGCAGCCGCTGCAAACAACTCTCACTGCACGGTCGGAATTGCTTTCAACGCCAAGATCGGAGGTATGGAAAACAGACTTACGTGGGTATAGAAAAGCGCTAACTGGCTCTTGGAACCCTTTTAAAATGAAAAATAACGATGAGGCCCATCTTGCCATAGTAGTGTTCACCTATTGAACAGGTAGGTTCACCTAGCAAAATGCCCATATTAACATGTGTTGAAATACAGTTAAAGATTTCTGATATATATCGTTATCTTTGAAAAAGACTTTCAAAGCAGTACCCCCAAAGTGTTGCAAGTACTTTCTTTTAAACAAGCTTGAAAAAATGTTATCCAGTAGTGAAGATGGGCATTGACATTTGTAACAAAACTATACAATCAGTGTCTGGGTCAGAAAGAACTAATGCTATAGGGCTGCGGTCCCATATGCCATATGCAGAGGTGGTGGGTTCAAACCCAGCCCCGGCCAAAAAAAACAAAAAAAAAACTAATGCTATAAACATCGGGCCATATCTCTGTGGAAAGAAGAATTTTGAAATTTTCTGAAAGCAGAAAATGCTTGTATTTCTTTTGCTTAGGCTTTACAAATAGTTCTTTTTAATTGTAATCAAAGTGGGAAATGGTGAAACCTTCTTGTTCATGGTCTCATAATGTAATGACATTGTGTTCATGAATGATTCAGATTACATCTATACAGATGCACACACACGCACAAACTCACTATGTATATGCTTACTGTAAGCACTCGGCCAAAGCAGTGTACACCCAAGCATTTGTGAAAGCATGCTCTAACTTTCCCATTTGTAATCATCTTCATAAGTAACAGCCTGGTTCCACAATCACGCACAAATGAGAAGAAAACATTGTAATGGATTTTATAGAGCCTTGTGACTGTTGTTATGCCTAGCCTGACAGTGTTCCCTAGGCTTCTAAAAGATGTCGTAAGATGAATGAAGCTCCTGGAACCAGGCTGACCTCCTTTGTCTCCAAAGCACTATTTGTTTCCAAGTGGTAAGCAGGGAGTTGGAACTAAAAACAAAAATGACAGTTTTTCTAGGATAAGGGTATAAATATAGAGGTCCTGTATCATGAAATATTTAGAGTATATAATATGCTTATAACAGAGCTTAGAAAAGGTTTTCTGAAACTACTTTGAGTGTCAGTGGACAGTACACTTGACCTCTTCGTTCTCTTTATTTCTCCCTGAAATC